>NC_136269.1:35763929-36386429 GCF_964187855.1 Myxine glutinosa | reverse complement strand
CTAGTGTGGTATATCAGGTAAAAGCTTATTGAATTACCTTTCAAATGATGTATAGAAAGTGCCTGTGTGATCTATAGTAACCTCTTTATAATGATTATTAAAACATAATTATTTCCACCAACTCTCAAAACTTCATCACAAAATCCCCAATTTTAGGAACAAAAATAGGCAAAAATCAAAATGTAAAAGGTATGTTTCGATTTGAGACACACATACAGTATAATTAGAGTCAATATCCTCACACATATGATCATGATGTGCTATGAAATTCAATGCAATATGTGTAGACATGCTAATACGAATGTTGTCATCAATGTCAATATTTTCATTATATTTTAGGTGATTTGCAACCATGACAGCGGTGCACGACATCTAATGTATTTCTCTTTGTAGATTTGTTGGTGCAGAATACATTTTTAAGCAACTATAGCAACTGATGCTAATTTGTAATAGTGGTGGTGGTGGTGGTGGTCTCATTCGATATTATGTGTCTTTCCAGGTGAGACGGTGGTGGTGATATTGGTGGTGGTGATATTGGTGGTGGTGAAACAGAGTGTACCGCAGATAGACAATTGAACAAATACTTGCAATGGAGATTGCGATCACTCAGAAAGTTCCCAAGGACGTTTGTATCATTCATAAGCTATCGTTAGATGTCAAACCAGAAGATCCGCTCATAAGCCCTCAAACATTCGATTCGTGGACTACATTGCTGGATGCGGCCAAAATACGGAACCATGCACCCATTCTCGACCTTGCTCAGTCGCTGCCAGAGAAGGAGATTCCCCGAGTATGCCACAGGCAGTGCAGGAGCGTGTTCACCATGAAGCGAGATTTGGAAGCACTGAAACGAAAAGCTGAATCCAATTTAACCGACGATGCTGCTGCAACATGTTCAGCGAGCAAGAGACAAGCCAGAAGGGCATCTTCGGAATCACGCATCTATGAACCGGATTGTATATTCTGTGGAAAGACCAAGTGGTGCAAGGGAACGTCATCCCGTGAAAAGTTGAGCAAGGCTGTTGATCTGAGAGCAGATGAAACACTGCGAAACAGCGCCGTGCGTAAATGTGACACGAAAATCATGGCTGCCACAAGTAGAGACATTGTGGCAGCTGAAGCACGATACCATTTCTCTTGCTACAGAAGTTACACGAGACCAAGCACTAAAGATGCACATGACAGAAACACGGCCGCCACAAACGAATCTGACTACACTGAAGAAGAAGCATACAATGAGTTGCTAGTATACATCCGGAACCATATAATCCCGAATAAGGAAATTGTTAGGATGACAACGCTGGTAGAGCACCTACAATCGATAATGACATCAAGAGGGTTGCATGGGATAAGAACTGCTACAAGAAAAAACCTCGCACGGAAACTGGAAACTGATCTTGGAAATAGCGTTCACATCTTTCAAGACAACAGTGGAAAACTGATTGTTGTACCTGATAATGTAACACTACAAGATGCTGTCAAAGAAATACAAACACTTGAACAACAACTGAGCATTTGGAAAGGGAAATCATAAAACATGTCCAAAGTCATTGATCAGACATCGACACACATCAGATCGATGATAAGGAAGGATAACAAACCAACTCCATGGCCCTATCATCCAGCCGACGTCGACACTGACTCTTTCGTCGTTCCCGTCTATCTCCAGCGCTTTATGCTTGGCCTCTTGACTGGAGATCCGGAAAACGAGCTTCCATCAAACAGGGTCATCATGCTGATGCAATCTTTCAGCCAGGACATTATCTATGCAGTGAGCTGTGGACAACAAAAGCCTCCGAAACACATGTTGCTCCCATATGCAGTTAAGACTCTCACAGGGAACGTAGAACTAATTCGCACATTGAACCATCTTGGACATGCAATATCCTACACTCAACTGGAGGAAAATGACACTGCACTATGTCTTCAAAAACTTGCAGCAAACTTAAATGAGCAAACAGTCCTACCAAGCAGCATCCAGCCATATGTATTCACAAACTTGGCATGGGATAACATTGATAGACTGGAAGAGACGCTGACCGGGAAAGGAACAACACATCGAGTCAATGGCATTGCAGTGCAGGCCAAAATGTATGGACCACACCTTCCAAAGGAGCCACTTCCGAAGATCAAGAAGCTCAAGCAAAGAACAGTCTGCATAACAGAAGAAACACTGCCTGTCTACATTGCAGGTGAACGTGTTGGGCCTCATCCACTACAAACATTATCAACAGCTGCAGCGGAAAACAAGATGGCTATGGAAGTTGCTCAAATCAAGAATCTTCTTTGGATCATTGCCCGTCAGGTGGACCCAGTAACACAAAAAACACCAAGTTGGACAGGATTCAACATCACCGTCAGGGCATCTATCAGCGTCTCTCAGGATATTGTTAGATATATGCCTACAATAAATGCACCAGCTACAGAGATGTCCACAGTCGCAGAAATCTTGAAGCAGTCTGAAAGCGTCCGACAGATCCTACACTTGCAGGACATCGTCGTCGTCATGGATCAGGCCCTGTATGCTAAGGCTGCCGAGATCGTCTGGAAACACACAGACACATATGCTAACATCGTACTTCGCCTCGGCACGTTCCACACAATCTGCAATGTGATGTCGATTCTTGGTGCTCGTTTCCAAGATGCTGGTCTTAGAGACTTTTGCATCGAAACAGGAATCGTCGCAGAAGGCTCACTCAATCGGGTTATAGAGGGGAAGATGTACAACCGAGCAGTCCGTGTACATAAGAGCATCTACGAAGCATTCATGAGGCTTGCGTGGATTGAATTTCTCCCTTGGTTGGAAAAGATGCGACCAGAGGCAACACAGACGGTCACTACATTGTTAGCAGAAGTTGCTGAATTGGGACAAGATGAGAGCCAGTGGAACAACCTGTTGGAAGATCAATCGTGTGAAGAAGTTCAGGTTGTTTGGAAGCAAATCCTGCATCACCTTCGTCATGATAATGGTGAATTGTCGTCATTCTGGATGTCGTACGTGGATATCGTTGAAACGGTCTTGCTTGCTCTACTGCGCGCTTCCTGAGAAGGTAATTGGCCATTACATCTATCTGCTATCCAAGCCATGATTCCTTGGTGCTTCGCATACGACAAAATCAACTATGCACGGTATTTATCAGCATACTATGCACAAATGACAAACCTTCCAACGCAGCACCCTGGCATCTTCCAAGCGTTCTCGGATGGGTACTTCTCAGTTCAAATGTCAAAAAGCAATCCGTTTGGACGCATTCCAGTTGACCAAACTACTGAGGTCACCGTCAACAAAGACACACAGACACCAGGTGGCACTACCAGGTTCAACTTGAAATCTGGAGCAGTGAAGCGCTACTATGTCACATCCGAACACAGGAGTGCGTTTCTCCGCCAGATGAGGGAAATGGTGAATGTGAGCAACACACACGTACAACACGCGGATCTGCAGCAACGGATCAAGAAAGATGAGGACGCTGTATCATCACTGATAACTCTGATCCAGAGTTGGGTGAACCCATTCACTATGGCCAGCTCTCTCATCAGTATTTCCACCGCCGCCGCAGCCCCTCCAAATATTGCCAAGGATCTGGAGAAAGCATGGGAAGTCGGACACAAGTGCTACACAAACTTCAAGATTGAGCGACTTGAGAGCAACCCACCAATCAAGAAATTCCACGACCCTTTGCAACTGAACAAGCTGAAGACTTTCAGCAACCTCACTAAGAAGAAGGAATGCAGAAGCAATGGCAGGGCAGTAATTCTTCAAGCAGACAGAGCTCTATTTGGTAGAATTATCGTGATGGCACAGGGCCGAGATCTTCACATGGCAGAGGTGCTATCTCATCCTCTAGGTCCCTTGCCATGGGCCCTGGCGACACCCGAAGGCCTTCTACGGAAAACCAACAAAGCTGCCCTAGCCACGGCCTTGCAAAGGACTGTGACCCTGGCTGAAAGGATACCCGACAATTCGGCAACAATTATTGACGGGATGCTCCTTATACAGAAGGTGGCAGGTGATAAAACTACATTTGCCGAAGTGGCCATGATTGTCCTATCCATGGCCCTGAAGGATGGATGCAGTAGCCAGAGGATCGATGTCGTCTTTGACACCTACAAGGAGACTTCCATCAAAAACAGCGAACGGTTAACCAGGGGGGAAGAACTTGGACTTGAGCTGAAAAACATCACGGCATCTCAAATTGTAAGGCAATGGCGCAAGTTTCTCAGCTATGTTGGGAACAAGTCAAGTCTTATCATGTTCCTGGTCGAAGAGTGGAAGAAACCAGAGTACATCAGACGCCTACAGGGAAAGGTTCTCTTTGTAACATGCGATGACAAGTGTTATCAGATCACATCTGATGCTAGCCAAGAAGTAGTGGCCCTGGAAAGCACACACGAGGAAGCAGATGGTCGTCTGTTCTTGCATGCTGCCCATGCTGCCGCACATGGATACCAGTCTGTGCTTATTAGCTCAGATGACACCGACGTACTTGTCATTGGCTTGGCATTTCATACCAAGATTCATGCCAAGTTGTTTCAGAAATGTGGCACCAAAGCAAGGGCTAAAATCCTAGACATAGGGAAAATAGGAAAGTCAGTCGGCACAAATGTATGTCAGGCCCTAATTGGAATGCATGCCTATACCGGATGCGACACAGTCAGCACGTTCGCTGGACGAGGAAAACTGACTGCACTAAAACTCATCAGAACCAACAAAGATGTGCAGGATGCATGTACACAGCTGGGAGAGGACTGGGACGTCAGTGAGGAACTGATGGATAAATTGGAGAACTTCACTTGTCTCATGTACGCACCGAAGTCGGGGACAGTGAAGGTGAATGACTTGAGATATCACCTGTTCTGTGCCAAGAGGGGAGAGATCGACAGTCACCAGCTACCTCCGTGCAAAGACTGCTTAACCAAACATGCACAGCGAGCCAACTATCAAGCCGCTATTTGGAAGAGGAGTCTCAAGATGGATCCAGCAGTACCGAGTCCAATCGGGAAAGGATGGCACTGGGATACCCAGGATGGTCGCGTGCAGCTGGCAGTCGACTGGATGCAAGGACAGCCCGCACCACAGGCGGTTCTGGATTTACTGGCATGCACCTGTTCGAAAAGATGCACACTACCCATGTGTGTCTGCATGGCCAGTGGTTTGAAGTGCACAGACATGTGCAAACTCACCACATGTGACAACCAGAGAGTGTATGGTGAGAGTGATGACAGTTCGGCAGAAGACGATGAAGAAGACGACGACGATGACGAGGATAACTTCTGAATTGTAGAACTGTATGGAGAAAGATCATGTACATATGTGTAACAAATATGGTGTACGCTGAATTGATAACTCGTGTACTTTATGGTATGATGTCTATAAATATATGTTGCTTAAATAGAAAGTACATTGTTTTCCTTTGGTTTACTTTATGTATAGCTGGTAATATAAGAGAACCATACAACACTACAAGACTAAAAACGTTTGCATGAATATGATGTAAATTATCTCGCCAAGTTCGGGTACATCAGGATACATACATATACATGGAGTAGGTTAATCATCACATGCATCATACGTCTGTGGTATATTCAAGAACACCACATACAGTTTGGTCATAATGCCTTCATATTTTTAGAATTAGACATTTCTGACACCAATTTCAGTACTTTTTGGCCTATATATGGCTGACATCCCAATATTATATATACTATTTTTAGACCAATAATGGTATACAAACTATATACATGCTGTCGGTCAAATATCGTAAAATGTAAATCAATATATCATAAGAGCGGAAAGATATACATTTATGGATTTTAGGTCATGGTTACAGCAACTACTGTATATTGGATTTTCTCATCTTTATCAAGGTGTATGAGATTTAAGGCCCAAATTTGACTTTAATCATACTGTGTGTTTCTCAAATTCAAAAATTCATTTAATATCCGCCAAACTGAATTTTTGCCTAATTTTGTTTTCATTGGGGATTTTGTGATAAATTTTTGAGGGTTGGCGGAAATAATTATGTTTTAATGATCATAAAGAGGTTGCTATATATCACACAGGCACTTTCTATACATCATGTGAAAGATAATTCAATTACCTTTCACCTGGTATACAACACTAACTGATACATATAGGAGATATTATTTGAAAGCCCCAAAACGAACCCTACCCCCTAAATCTTAGGCGGAAAAATTACCGAAAGCGTTATTGGGGTGGTCTGACAAATGTGATGATAAAACAGATACGGCTAAGAGTTTCACACTGCTATCACTTTTTTTTCAGCACTAGGGACGTTGGCCTTGCCAAAAATAACTGTTAGCCATCCTCCCTCTGATTGAGCATAATGTCGAAAATTTGAGGGTCTGGCTCATAGCCTAATTAAGATGACACTCCATTGCACCAAGTGAAATAAGATGGATTCCCTTTCATGCCCCATTCCCACTCCCAAAACTTCTATTGCCAACTACAATAGCCGCCATTAAGCATGTGCTCAGCTCGGGGAAGAAGGGCGTGCCTGCCCATCGTCATCAAGAGTGGAGTCAGAGGGCCTGTGCCCACCAATCAGGGCCGAAGCGAGCTCACCGGGGGGCGTGTCCTGAAGGCCGGCGGCTTGATCGCTTGAGGCACTATAAAAGCGCGCGCGCAAGAACCGTGGGTGTGGTTGGACTGAGTACGAGAAGAGTTGAGTTGAGTACGAGAAGAGTTGAGTAAGGGATCCCTAAAAGAGCAGCTCCAGCCACCGCAAGTTCAGTCACAGCAGCTTCAGCCACAGCAGCAGCAGCCACAGCAGCTTGGGGGCCTTGACGGCAGTTTCGAGCAGGGCCGCGAAGGAACGGCGGCTGCTAAACGCGCCGATTGGAAAAGGAACAGCGGCTGTTAAACGCGCCGATCGAGAAAGGGGCGGCGGCTGCTAATCCCCGACCCGACCGTGCTGCGGGTCCAGCTGAATCTTCCCCCCCCCCCCCCCCCCCCCCCCAGCCATCCACCTCCTGCCATTCCTATCATCATTCCCCGCGTGAGTCTGTCTTTTGTTTGTTCTGTCCTGGGTTTAATTAAGACTGTAGGTAAGCTAATAATTGCACTGTGTCTCTGATTCTTCTGTATATTATTTTTTATCCTTCCTTCTCCTTGGTTACTTTGAACGTGTAAATAGTAGGAATAAATTTAGTAGTATTTCCAACCTTTTTGTCTTCTTCTTCTTCTTCTTCACATCCGTGTCGCCTTTGTCTTTTCCCTATTGAATACCTGTGGCGCGATCCGGCCAACGTTCGGGGATCGGGTTAGTCGGAGTAACTGTTAGGGCCGCGGGGCCATCCGCTCGGCAAACCAACATCTTATCCGCGGTCCGTAACAATTGGTGTCGGGAGCGGGAACGGACCCGACGCGCGCTTAACGCGCTCAAAATTACGAGTTGCTGAAATTTGTTTTAAAGAAAAACCTGAATTTTGAAATCGCGCCATGGATAGTCAAGACGATCGGATGCCGGTGGGAGAAATAGACGGGATAGGATCGACCCAGGGCCTCGGGGAAATGTATGTGGAGGAAAGGGAGGAGGAGAACAATGGCAATGTGGTAGAGGAGGTTTCAGGCGCGCAAAATGGCGCTCTCGCGCACGTGGTTACGGCAGCGCCAAATGTCGCCGCGGCCGCGACCGTGGCAGCACCCGTGGATTTGAACCTTTTTATGATGCAAATGGAGGCCCTTATGGCCAAGAATAGTGAGCAATTGGGAAACCAAATCGGAAGATTTGAAAACAGAATGGGGGCAATGAGGGATGAAGCAAGGGGTACCGGTGAGTGGCTAGAAGCTAAATTTGAGGGGCTCGGAAGCAAATTGGAGGGACTCAGAAGCAAATTGGAGGGGCTCGGAAGCTAATTTCAGGGATTCGGAAGCGGAGTAGGGGACAAACTGGGGGGCATGGTTGGCCAAGCCAAAGAAATTAATGAGGGGTTGGAGAGGGACAGAGACCGCAGGTTGAGCGAAAGGGTCCCAAGGGTGCACGACGAGGTAACGCGGGTCGAGAAGCGCTGGTTGAGCGAGGCGGAGGAAAGCGCGGGTACAATGACGGGGGTAGAAATCGCAACCCGGGGTAAAGGGCAGCCGGCGACCGTTGAGGTAGAAGAGGGAATTTTATTAAAGCCAACGGTCGTCGTGGTGAATAAAGAGAAAGCAAAAGTGCTGGGAATTAAAATTGTAGAAACGACAGACGCAGAAGAGCAACAGTCGGAGGAAGGAATGGAAACTGCTCAAAGTCTGAATGCACATCCTGATGCCGTACTTGCTAATCCTTATAAAGATTTGCAGGTGCGCGTGGAGAAGGGAATCCCCCAGGTGAGTCGTGCTGTGTATTGTGCGGGGTGATTTTGCAGGAGGATGTTTGACGACAAGAGAATTGTCGTGCGATTGGGATCGAGGAAGCACCCGGGCGTTGGTGAAGGGTCGCGTGTGGAAAAAAGTGTGCGTCAAGGGGTGAGCATGTTACGAAGCGCGAGTGTGAAACCGAGTGCGAGCGAGAATGCACGTCGGGGTGTACGGAGTGTGACACAGGGAGTGAGAGCAATACGGAGTGTACGTGCGAGGGGGAGTGTGACACGGAGAGTAAGGTGGTGGTGGAACGTGTGCGAGGAAGCACACCTGAGTTGGTCGTGGCGCGGGTGTGGGAGAGCCCATCTGAGCGCGTTAGTGGGTGGATGCAAGAGAGCACGCCCATGGTGAGTGGTACAGAGTACGTACCGAGTGGGGAGAGTGCGCAAGACGGTGCGCGAGGTGTGTTAAGGGAGTGTGCGAATGGCGAGTGTGCGCGAGAGGTGTGGTGTGTAACAGGGAGTGCGTTGGTGGAATGGACGGAGTGTGTGGAATATACGGACGGCGTTGGAACGCTGGGTTTTGTGAGTGTCAAAAGGGTCGCGTGTGCGTGTGGGCATGCGAGTAAAGCATCGACGTTGAACGGGGCAGCGTTTAGGGCGACGGATAGCTGATGCGAGCACTCGGGGCGCGGTGCGCTTTGTTGGATGCCAGGCCCGGCGCGGATCGATGCTGCGTCGCTTCTCTTCGAAGCGTCGTTGCCGATTCGGGCTTGGCCCCGCCCTGCACGGTCGAGTCCGGGCCTTGTCGGGCGAGGCGACCAGTCCGGTTCAAGGGCGAGTGGGAGGAAGCGGAACGGTGCCCCCTGGCGGGGATGGGGTTCCGACCAGGGGAGATTGAGCCATCGGGCCCGGGACCGCAAGGTACCGCGCCGAGATGGTGCATGGAATCTCGGCCCGACCAAACCACCTCCCTTGAACCGAAAGCCGGACGGATTCAACCTGCAGGCGACCAAACCTCCTGAATTCATTGCTCGGCTTTGCAAAGCCGAGTTTAACGAAGTCATGACGCACCGAGGCTAGGATATAGCGGACTGTGATGATGGTGATACTGATAGTGTTTTTGGATTCGAAATTTTGGGATAGCAAATTTTTGATTGGTTGAAATTTGGTGAGCAAAATTGATAGTAGAAGATGCCCGATGTGGTGGGATGGCAACTCTGCCATCTCTCACAACGGGGGCAAAGGAGCACTAGATTTATGGGGTTGGCAGTGAAAGCTAGCCCGGGAGGGTTAGGATATAATGATAGGGATCTAGAGAAGATGACCTTAGGTAACGTTAAGGTTAGGTAGTGACAATGATACCTGTAGTGGGGACGCAGGTAGATTAGTGTGGATGATAATGACGTGGTATGTGCTTAGTTTAAAGGGAAGACGGGGAGCACTAAGTTAGCAGGGCAACAGGTAGATTAGATGATGCCATGTGTATGGTTAAAAGGTGTGATTGCACAGGTGTGCAACTGAACAGGTGTATGGAGCAGTGTTTGAGTGAGTGATAGTGATGTGAGTTGTGCTGACCAAATGGTCCAGGAAGAGGAGGAGGGTGCAGGTGGCACCAGGAGTGATTGCACAGGTGTGCAACTGCAGGTGTATGGAGAATGGTTGTGTGGAATATATGAGGTGTGGAATATATGGAGTATTGGAATGGATGGTCGTGGAGTGAGTATGATGGAAACTGTGGAGTGGAGTGGATGGTGCGGAGGTGTGAATGGGGGAAGAGTGGACCCCCATCACGAATACCCGGGGAGGGTAGTGTAAGTGTTAGGTAGAGGGTACAGGTAAATTGTGGTTGGATATTGGCATCTGTGGTGCGGGGTGAAAGAATGGTATTTGGATGGGTGCATTAGTGTTGTGGAAATGGCTGGGCGTGTAGCCTGTTAGTGTGTGTAGTTGGTTTTGGGCACTCCACCACTGTGAGGATGTCGGCCAGGTGAGGCCGCAGGTGGGCTCTGGGAGCCGGTAGAGTTGTTGTGGATGGGGCCCGAGGATCCGGAGGACGGACCCGGGTAGCCCAGTGCCAGAGGGCACCGAGGGGTGACAGAGCCAGGAGGGGCCTTCCCCAATTAGATAGGTTAGGGTGAGGAGCTAGGTAAACTCGGGTGGCAACTGCAGTGGTGGAGGTGTGCAGGTGGGTAGGCCTGCTGGGAGAGCTACACGCCCCAGTCCTGAAATTGTGCAAGGGCACAGGGAGTTGCATCGGGGGACTGAGACCCCAAATTAAGGAAGCACCACAGTTTGGTCAATGGGAATTGGTTTTTAGAACCCATAGTGTAAGTTGGCCAATGGATTGGCAGGGAAAGACCCTGGGTAGTGCAAAGTGTGTTAATGTCATTTAAAGGATAGTTAGGATTAAGATCTCCTCACACCATCTACATCCACTCACCTGGGATGACGTACCTCCACACCGTGCCATGGTTGTTTTTATTATTTTTGATGCAAATGTTTGGATTGTGAGACGCATCATGACGTGGGTGTGACATTGTGCTGATGTTCCATCTCTGCCTCCTTATGAGGATTGATGATGAATTGGGTGATGGCAAATTTTGGTTAGAGGGATTGTGGAGACGAATTTGGTATAGGGGAAATATGGGGAAGATGTGACGGTAGCGACGGATTTGTAAATGTGTAGATTTTGTAAATATGGGGTAAGGGCAAGGGTAGAGTAGGTGACAGGGGGGGGGGGTGACGTACGGTAGGGACGAGCTTTCTCACTTCGCTCTCCGTACGCACTTCACCTTGCATTGCCTTGTTGATGTGTACCCTTGTGACCTTGCCCCTCGCTCATCTGTCTTTTCCCCCTTTTGTCTCCCACATGAGGACCTGTGCGCCACTGGGCGCCGAGGGGAGCGTGCGTGAGTCTGCCATTGTGTGCCCGGAACTCCCAGAACCAGCTGTCTGCATCGATGCACCACATTATGGACCACATGTCTGTGGCTGAGCACCACTTAGGGACCCCATGGGTTAGGGCATGGCCCCTCTGCTGGAACCGGCCATGAAGGCCCGAAATCTTGCTGGCGAACCTTGATCACAGGGCACCGATGCCCCAAAGGTGAACCACACTAGTCGGCCCTGTGGGCCATAAATAAATAACAATGGACACGTTGGGTGCATTCTATTAGTGCAAATAGGCTGCCAGCAAAGAAGATGACAACATCTGGAAGATAGTAATAGCCAGCAGAGGGAGCCGAAGAGCAAGAGACCACCAGCAGGGTTAGGGTTGTTGGTTTATTTTTATTATTGAACAATGGTGACTGTGCACCGATTGGTGCTTGAGGGTGCTTTCATGGTGCGTCGATGCAGAGCAGACTGTCTCCCCCCCACACCCCCAGAAAGAACAATCACAGGTCCTGGGTTGCGTTTTTGTAAATAAAAGTAGCGTCAATTGTAAATAATGCTCCCCACCGTCAATGTATAGTTTGAAGACCATTCCGCATTCGGTTAGCTGTGGGCGTGAATCTGTTAGGCAGGGTGCAATGGAGCAGCGGACATATTTATTTATGTTTTAAAACTGTCGCACTCAGGGTCAGGTTAAATGTAGAGGGAACTACACCTACGTGCCACATTAAAAGTTAAGGTAAGAGGCCCGGGATGTGCCTAAGAGGAGGAGGGTGCAGTGTTGTGGATTATGAGAATGGCTTGTTTGTTTTGTTGTTGTTGTGTAAATTGTTGTTAAAGTATCGCCCTCCTTGCTCCATTGTAGTATAAAGGTCAAAGGGCGTTCCCGTAGTTGGTTCCATAAAGCATACATGGAGGACACCATAATACCCCTGTTCAGTAGTTTATTTCCTTATTATGTGTATTAGGGTAAGGCCTTGTCTTCCATTAAGATGACACTCCATTGCACCAAGTGAAATAAGATAGATTCCCTTTCATGCCCCATTCCCACTCCAAAACTTCTATTGCCAACTACAATAGCCGCCATTAAGCATGTGCTCAGCTCGGGGAAGAAGGGCGTGCCGCCCATCGTCATCAAGGTGGAGTCAGAGGGCCTGTGCCCACCAATCAGGGCCGAAGCGAGCTCACCGGGGGGCGTGTCCTGAAGGCCGGCGGTTTGATCGCCTGAGGCGCTATAAAAGCGCACACGCAAGAACCATGGTGTGTGTTGGACTGAGTACGAGAAGAGTTGAGTTGAATACGAGAAGAGTTGAGTAAGGGATCCCTAAAAGAGCAGCTCAGCCACCGCAAGTTCAGTCACAGCAGCTTCAGCCACAGCAGCAGCAGCCACAGCAGCTTCAGCCACAGCAGCTTGGGGGCCTTGACGGGCAGTTTCGAGCAGGGCCGCGAAGGAACGGCGGCTGCTAAACGCGCCGATCGGAAGAGGAACGGCGGCTGTTAAACGCGCCGATCGAGAAAGGGGCGGCGGCTGCTAATCCCCGACCCGACCGTGCTGCGGGTCCAGCTGAATCTTCCCCCCCCCCCCCCCCTCCAGCCATCCACCTCCTGCCATTCTTATCATCATTCCCCGCGTGAGTCTGTCTTTTGTTTGTTCTGTCCTGGGTTTAATTAAGACTGTAGGTAAGCTAATAATTGCACTGTGTCTCTGATTCTTCTGTATATTAGTTAATTATCCTTCCTTCTCCTTGGTTACTTTGAGCGTGTAAATAGTAGGAATAAATTTAGTCGTATTTCCAACCTTTTTGTCTTCTTCTTCTTCTTCTTCACATCCATGTCGCCTTTGCCTTTTCCCTATTGAATACCTGTGGCGCGATCCGGCCAACGTTCGGGAATTGGGTTAGTCGGGGTAACTGTTAGGTTAGGTTAGGTTAGGTAACTGTTAGGGCCGCGGGGCCATCCGCTCGGCAAACCAACATCTTATCCGCGGTCCGTAACAATATATATATATATATATATATACTAGCAGAAGTACCCGGCATTGCCGGGCGGGGAGGAGGAGGGGAGGGGGAAGAGGAGGGGAGGGGAATGGGGGGAGGGGAATGGGGGGGAGGGGAATGGGGGGGGGGGAGGGAAGGGGGGGGGGGGGAGGGGGGGAGGAGGAGGGGAGGGGGGAGGGGGGGAGGAGAGGGGAGGGGGAAGGGGGGGAGGAGGAGGGGAGGGGGAAGAGGAGTGGGGGGGAGGGGGAGGAGAGGAGTGGGGGGGAGGGGGAGGGGAGGAGTGGGGAGGGGGAGGGGAGGGGGAGGGGGGGAGGGAAGGGGGGGAGAGGGGAAGGGGAGGGGAGGGGGGAGGGGAAGGGGGGAGGGGAGGGGGGAGGGGAGGGGGAGGGGAGGGGGTAAGGGCACGGGGGGAGGGGGGAGGGGGAGGGGGAGGGGAAGGGGAAGAGGGGGGAGGGAAGGGTGCGGGGGTGCCCAGGGGAAGAAGGCCCCTCCCCGCGCTGCGCTCCCTCCCTTCGAAACCCTCTCTCTTCTGCTAGCGCAAATTATGCGTAATACGCTAATTTTAAAACCCGAAGTTTTTTTTAATTTTAAGGTGTGCTGTAGTTGCTCTGAGACGTACTGATTCCGAATATGCCTTTGGTTTTTCCCTGCGATGAGTAGTTCTCGAGTTATAAGAGGACAAACAAACACAAACAAACTTTACTACGCTAATTACGCTAACAGAAGCGCTGGCGCTGCGAAGCGCTAGAGGGAGCACTGTGCTCCCTCCCTTAGATTCCCTCCCTCTTCTGCTAGCGCTAATTACGCGTAACACGCTAATTTTAAAACCCGAAGTTTTTTTTAATTTAAGGTGTGCTGTAGTTGCTCTGAGACGTACTGATTCCGAATATGCCTTTGGTTTTTCTCTGCGATGAGTAGTTCTCGAGTTATAAGAGGACAAACAAACAAACAAACATACTTTACTGCTTTATATATATAGATATATACATATATACATATATATATATATATATATATACATACAGACTTTGCATTTAATATGGAATATTTTTTTTGTGGGGGTGAACTTACTTTTCAAGATGACTTAGAACCAAAAGTTCATTGGAATTATGTTGAAATTATTCTAGATTTTGTTAATGTGACCTTTAAAAGAAACAAAAACCACATTTGACATTTCGAAGCAAATAAATTGATCCTTGAAAGTGATGTAAACTGATATCGAACTCATAGTCAGGTTCACTATGTTAACAAATATAATTTCGTTCAAAATTTTGGTAGATTAGCAAAACTATACATTTTTGGAATATTCAGAGCATGAGGAATCCAAAAATTAATGTTTACATTTGCGTAGACACCTTTGCGAAAATGACACTCAGGACAGTGATGAAGATAGTCAGGTTCACTATGTTAACAAATATAATTTCTTTCAAAATTTTGGGATTAGCAAACCTGTACATTTTTGGAATCTTCAGAGCATGGAGAATCTGAAAATCAATGTTGGCATTTGCACAGACACCTGCATGGCCGCCATTTTGGATTTTGAAAATGGCCGCCATAAAATACATCTTTTGCGCGATCTCGGCTTCTAGTCTTAATTAAATATGCTAATCCTATGTTTTCTGGGTCAAGGAATCCAATAAAGGCCTCAAAATAGTGCTCAGGATTATAGAAAAGCAACAAACAAAGGTAATTGAAAACCATTGTCTTTATATTTGTGATATAACTGTATTACATAATACATGATATTGCAAGTCCTTTGAAGTTATAGGTTGTTATAGGAAGTTATAGGTAGTATCAGATTGAACTATAAGTCCTATACACAGGATCTACGAGGTCTATACCGTTCAGGAATATGCTTTTACAGATCTTCATCACTGTCCTGAGTCATTTTCGCAAAGGTGTCTACGCAAATGTAAACATTAATTTTTGGATTCCTCATGGTCTGAATATTCCAAAAATGTATAGTTTTGCTAATCTACCAAAATTTTGAACGAAAAAACATCATGAACCTGACTATCAATTCACGGACAGTAGCGTTAAACTTCTGTACGTTTTCCAGAAGTATCTCTTTATTTTGCACATTAGCCAAAAAAAATTTCAACAAAAACAAAAGCTAAATTATGACTGGGATTACAGACAGTAAAATTACAGTTCAATACTTCGTGTAACCCCCACGAGCATTCAGGAGAGCACGTACACGTCGAGGCATGCTGTTCACGAGATTTGCCAAGGTTTGGACAGGAATCGCTTGCCATGCAGTGACAATAGCCTGCTGCATTTCACGCACAGGGGTCGGCTGCTGGTCCAAGTTGTCGATTTGATGCGTTAATTCTGCCCACAAGTTCTCTATCGGATTCATATCCAGGGACATGGCAGGCCACTCCATATGCTCTGCACCACGGTCAGCAAGAAAGTGTTGGATCATGCGAGCACGATGAGGCCGTGCATTGTCATCTTGGAAGACAAAGTTTCCTCGAAAGGCTGCACAAGCAAATGGAAGCAATGTTTCTTCCAGAATGACCCTGTACTTGAACTGGTTCAGGTTTCCTTTCAGAACAACCAAGTCAGTTTTGCCCCCTGCATGAAAATCAGCCCAAACGGTCACCCCACCACCTCCAGCTTGGACTCTTGGCACTATACAATCTTCGTTGTGGGCTTCATGCACTTGTCTGCGCACTCGGACATGGCCATCTTGACGATAGACCAGAAATCTAGACTCGTCACTGAAGGTCACGTGATTCCAATGTCCTGGCTGCCATTGACGGTGCTCTCTGGCCCACTGCAATCGGCGCTGGCTGTGTTGCCTGGTCAGGCGTGGCTTTCTCAGGGGACGCCTGGCACGATAGCCTGCTTGAACCAGTCATTGGTTAACTAGCCTTCTGGATACAGGCACATTTGTCAGTTGCTGCCACTCAGCCCGAAGCCGATTAGCTGACTTGGTATGGCCATTGCAGACTAACCGGTGCAGCTGGCGATCATCTCTCCTTGTGGTTCTGCGTGGACGTCCTGGCCTCGGTATTGGAGTAGGGACACCCCTCTGAGCATTTCCTTTCAGGATCTTTGACACCTGACCTTGAGTGATGCGATACTGCCGAGCAATAGCACGCTGTTTCATGCCAGAATTTTGTAAAGCCACCACTCCATGACAAACAGCATTGTCAAGTTGACGGACCATCTCCAGAGGAAGCGGCAATAACTTTTGTGGACGTGCAGCAGTTGTTTTCCACTAATACAGAACGCAACAACCCTTATATACCCGATTGTGAAGCCAATCGTCAAATGTACCTGTCCTTACATTTTGTCACGCCACCTGTGATATAATCCTGTTATTGACTTCTTGCTGCGAAAGACAATCAGTGACATGGTTCTTTCAACAAAGACATCACCGAAGGGTAAAATAAACTCACCAGATTGATATACTGAGTTCAGAAAGTAAACCCAAGTCAAGAAAAAAAAAAAAATTCCATTTTAAATGCCTAGTCTGAATCTATAAAACTAAAGAAGCACACTAACCTTAATGACATGACTGACAGTATGTGCATAAATTATACTAGGAGGCATCCATGTGGTACTCAAGTCTTTGCAGGCTGAGATTAAAGCTCTATGGTCACAAATAGACAAAGGCGGAGGAGTCGATCTAGAGTTCGCCCTCATTATGGGCTCATCAGGACAACATGCTGCAAATAGTACAAATAAACAATTATGCGCATACACACACACACACACACACACACACACACACACACACACACACACACACACACACACACACACACACACACACACACACACACACACACACGTTTGAAATTTTTGCCATTTCGAACCTGTCTTCTTTTGCTTCAAGGTTAGGGCTAGCTGTCTTCCATCACGTGTCTCTGATAAGATTGACTGCATTGGGCATACACCATCAGACATTAAATCACCACAGGACAATAGCAGATTCTGATACAAGATGAGAACTCTTTTGTGTCTAATTTCTGGTTGTAGTTTGTAAACCATTGAAGTCTTAGTTTTTCCGACTACAACACCCAAACTTCCTCTCCACATATATTCCAGATTTTGTGGATACCTCTGAGGCGCACTTTCTTTTTAACCATGGCTGTGGTAAATCTAGACTACTGGAAGCTTGCAGTCATATCGTGGAGTCTTTTGTTTGCAAGTGCACACTTAGCCATATTCCATGATGCCATCTCACAGGTGTTTAGTTGCTGGCACAAGTCCTGCACACATTAAGTTATATCATGAAAGCCTGACCACTGAGGATCAATTCCCAGAAACACGGTGGCACTCCACTACCAAGAAATTGTGCTTCATTGTACTCTACATAAATACAGTGAATCATTGGACTCATTACAGCAAGTTCACAATGTGACAGGTGAGCAGATTGTGTGGGATATAATTTTGAGGGGTTACTATAATAGCCATTAAAATGGGACGATGAGTAACGATTACACTAAATCGTTCCATTGAGGCAGAATAGTCGATTGTAGGGAATGAGTTTTCTGCAATGAGTATATTGATTTTATAAATGCATAATAGAAACCTTTTTTTCATCCAAACTTTGATCTTAAATGACAACGAATGGAACTTTGAATATTTACAATGGGAATTTCTGGAGAAACTTTAGCAGATACTGTTACAATACAAAGAAGCTGGGACTCATAACAATCCACCATCACATCATGCTGTGCCCCCAGCGTACCACACGGTGCCCTAGGGTGGGTGGTACAGAGTCCCACAGGGTGTCACAGAGTCCCACAGGGTGTCACAGAGTTCCGCAGGGTGTCACAGAGTTCCGCAGAGTGTCACAGAGTTCTGCAGAGTGTCACAGAGTTCTGCAGAGTGTCACAGAGTTCTGCAGAGTGTCACAGAGTTCTGCAGAGTGTCACAGAGTTCTGCAGGGTGTCACAGAGTCCCACAGGGTGTCACAGAGTCCCACAGGGTGTCACAGAGTTCCACAGGGTGTCACAGAGTCCCACAGGGTGTCACAGAGTCCCACAGGGTGTCACAGAGTCCCGCAGGGTGTCACAGAGTCCCGCAGGGTGTCACAGAGTTCTGCAGAGTGTCAGAGAGTTCCGCAGAGTGTCACAGAGTTCCGCAGGGTGTCACAGAGTTCCGCAGGGTGTCACAGAGTTCCGCAGGGTGTCACAGAGTTCCGCAGGGTGTCACAGAGTTCCGCAGGGTGTCACAGAGTTCCGCAGGGTGTCACAGAGTTCCGCAGGGTGTCACAGAGTTCCGCAGGGTGTCACATAGTTCTGCAGGGTGTCACAGAGTTCTGCAGAGTGTCACAGAGTTCCACAGGGTGTCACAGAGTTCCACAGGGTGTCACAGAGTGCCTGAGTGCCACAGAGTTCTGCAGAGTGTCACAGGGTGGGTCTCCATATGTGGGCATGATCACAGCGCATCTGTTGTCCTCGTTCTGACCATACAATCGCACTCGTGAGAAATTCCAATTGGTTGTGAACTAGAAGAAACACTCCATACAAGGATAAATACCAACGGGAAGTTCAAGAGTGTAGTCAGGGGTAAAGGTGGGGTGTAGATACAAACACTTGGGTGTTGGGACGACATTTTTCTAAGCACATGCTCACCGCTACCTCAGGTCATCCCCATTCATACTCATAACCTCTCTACCCCAATTGGCCCCATTACCAAGCACTCATTCAGATTATGTTCAGTTTGTTCACCCCCATGTGTCATCCTCCCACACCCACACCCTTGATCAACTCTTCACCTCTACTCTGCTGTTGGTGTTATCCCACTTTCCATTTTTTTCCCTCCATTCTGCTCTTGCTCTTCCACAAGCCTCGATCATGTATACAAAAAAAAGACGTTTTATTTGTAATCGGGGGGTAAAATGTTAACCATCCCCGAAAGGTAACAGAGTCCCTTTAGAGTTAGAGTTGGCCATGCCCATTCGGGAGGGAACT
The DNA here is from genome assembly GCF_964187855.1 of Myxine glutinosa. Taxonomy (NCBI): domain Eukaryota; kingdom Metazoa; phylum Chordata; class Myxini; order Myxiniformes; family Myxinidae; genus Myxine; species Myxine glutinosa. The sequence goes on along the minus strand of NC_136269.1, from coordinate 36,367,297 downwards.
GACTGAGGCTGAGGGGGCGTGGCGTTTCAGGCTGAGAAAGACAGAGGCGGCCATGACTTTACGAAAAGCCTGCACGAAGCTGCGTGAGGTGCCATCCTAGGGTAAATATACTTGTAATGTTCGTTAAAAAGCATGATAGAATATAAAGTTAGCATGGTGTCGTGCGCTATTAAGGAAATGTTTGACGATCTGTTTGCATTTAATGGACAAATGGTTTTGGATTTAGCGGTTGAATGCATGTTCTGGAATGTTCCAGGGGGATAATTCCGGAGGAGATCTTAGTGTTGGTTTGGGAAGAAATACAACACGTTTGTAAGTAAATGGAAGTTTCCCCCATAATAAGTGTTATAAACTTGGTGAGCAAGATTGTAAATGGTTGGGATTACATGATTGTAGGTGTACTGAAACGAGGCAAAGGATGTTTTCGTAAAGAAATATTTTATTTCTTTAAATGGTGCCAGCTTTAATGTACCAAAAAGCACCACCTGCTACATGTACCAAAGAGGGTGCTCTTCGCCTGAGGAATGTGTTCCCTTCCCTTACTTTAAGGCCACTACCACTTTTGCTTTTGGTGGTGACTGTTTTTGTGAAGTTCTGATTAAAATTCCAAAGTTTCAATTTTGCGACTCGACAGCAAAATTATTCCAGTTGGAGTAACTCCGAGTGAATTTGTGTGTCCGAGTTTACTGGGCAACATATTATTTGCAGGAGTTAAAAACCATTCCTTTCACTCTGTGAGGTGCGTAGGGCTGCCGAGGCAGTTCCATCATCTAAGATTCTAAGGAGTACAATCCTGGATGGGTCGCCACTCCGATACAGGAATTTACAGGAAATACATCGCACTAATTCTGGCACGCACTATGAAATTATTTTCTTCTTTTTTTTCTTTTTATAGGATCTAAAGCTCATGCTAGATCTGCCACAAACACATGTCTCACACATGGCCACATACATATACAAATACATGAGACACAACACAGGACCTTTAGATGAGAGAAACTCAGCATCTGAGCTCGGAAGTAATGCCACCACTTCCCATGGCACTGAGGGTATCAGCGATGCCACAACACTGCCACCACCTTTCTCACTACACTCAGTAGGGCATATCATATGGAGAAATTTCCTCCGCTCCATGGATGCCAACCTATTCTACTCTATTCACCATTTTACCCCTCAGGCCAGATCCATAATTTTTTTTAACATTAAACGTTAACAATTAACAGTTTAACTGGCAATTAAATTAATTAACAATGAATTAACAATTAATAGTTTAATTTAAAAATTAACAATATAACATTAACAAGGACACTAATATTAATAGACAATGGACACAGTGTATGGGTTTTGAACATGGGATCCCAGCTTCAAGAGTCATAAGCTCAGATATAAATGCTAAACAGACCAATCAAATCGAATGTTTGATCCTTTGCGTGCACCTTTTTTTTTTGTCTGAAACCAAAAATGAAAGCACAGACCATTTCTCCAGTCACAGTGTCCAATAAAAGACAAGAAATATCAAGGCCAACAATTAAATAAACATCACATCCTCCTTTAGTGATACATTGAAGCGTTAAACCCTGCGGGTTCACCATAACAGTCTATCGTACATGCATGGCATGCATTACCATCTGTGCCAAGAACGTTTAAATGTTACAATGTTCGTTAATAAGGCTTCATAAAATTCATTTTAACTATCGCTTTCGAATTTTATGACCGTATAGTTTATTGGCTTGGATCGGTGAAAATGTCGGAAATGGCGATTCGATAATCAAAACAAATGATGACAACAGCACATGGAGCATCCTTCATTCTAACCTGGCCAAGGCAGAAAAATGTCAATGGACTCCAATATTTCTTACAATATGTATGCCTCGTGGAAAAAGCATCAGTGATGCGAAATGCAAAGGGTAAATAGCTTTATTCTTCAGTCAACAGTCTTATGTTAATTTATCATGGAGGAGCAAGGTGTGACTGAGTGTAAAAGGCAAGACATTGGCAAGTGGCGCAGTGGGACAACACCTCTGTACAACAAGGGAATGAATTAACAGGTGGAGACAGAAGAAGTAAGGAAACCGAGCAACCTGAAAACAAGAAGATGTCATGCAGAGCACGATACTTGCAAAATCCACCCCTCCCTAAAATAAAAAGTTGCCATGGATACATCAAATTGTCCATTTCATTAAGATTAAAATTGACGATCTTAATCAAAGCTCAGTTCAATCGGACTAAAATTGATGATTTTTCAGATGAAAATTCATATTAGAAGTTTGACCTTGAGTTGACCTTTGACCTAATGACCTCAAATAGTTGGTTTCCCAATTCAGTGAGGCACTTTGTAATTGCTGTTTAATTGTTGTCAATCGGATGAAAATTGATGATTTTTCAAATGCAAATTGATGATTTTGGAAGTTTGACCTTGAGTTGACCTTTCACCTTTTGACCTCTATGTATTTTCCCAATTAATTAACTCAATATGCAAATGCTGTTCAATTGTGAAGTCAATCGAATGAAAAATGACACTTTTAGAAATTTGACACCAAGATGACCTTTGACTTTTAACCTCAAAATCAATAGGCTTCATCTTTATGACCAACTCTACCATCTGGTGAAGTTTCCTGAAGATCGGTTTAAAATTGTGACCTATAGGCGATTGACATACAAACAGAAAAACAAACAGACAGAGACAGGCAGACAAACAGACGGAATAATGCACAAGACCAACCAATATACTTGAAAAAAATTGCAAGTAATAAATGGGAAGAGAGAGGATTAATGAGGACAGAAAATATCGCAGGAAAGAATGGAGGATGGCCTCTGGATTTTGGGGTTGAGGTCAACGGAACCTAGTTTGTGTGCATCAATGTTAAAAAAGTTGCAACTTTGCTATATTTTTCATCAACCTCTGGTAGTTGTCCAAGAAAATTCTCAGCATAACCCTGTTGATTGACTAATGTCTCGGATGGTTAAAGTCAAAAATATTTTCCATGTAATTGGGACATTTTTTGAGTCTTGTTAAATTGCAAAAAGTGCAAGAAAGTGTTCTTCTACCCTCATGTCGTTTAAGAAAAGACTGCTGGTGTATTTAATAAATGAACCAAGACAAAAGAGATTATTTAGCCTTAAAGGACCTTCATAAGTAATTGTTTGGATCTGCCAAGTACCAATGCACTTAGTTTGCTTTTTCTTAATTTACACATTTCCCTGCGGTGCCTTGCATGGAGCAGGATTTACAAAACTAAAGCCTTCAACTGCCAAGCAAGGAACTAAGCCTGCAGGGCTTACTCAACACCCTATGAAAGCTTACACAATGGGTCACTGGGTTTCAACAATATCCCAGTGCATACACAATTTCAAGAATGAAGAGTTTGATCTTTCATGAGAACGATAGTGAAAATGAAGAAATTTGAACAAACTACGCTACCATCTCAAGTCATCTCCCATTGCTAACCGCAATCTTTCTACCACCATTAACCCGACCTAACCTAACCCTCTTTTTGCACATTACTGTGTGTACACAGACACACACACACACACACACACACACACACACACACACACACACACACACACACACACACACACACACACACACACACACACACACACACACGATGGTGGCAGCAAGGGAGGTGGCATAACTTGCTGGTTCTGCTATGTCCATCTCGCAAAACAGTAAAGATTGTCCTGAGAATGGCAGCTTTGATGGGACAAGATGATGGTCAGTGGCACGCCATTTGACGTGTGTTTGGGCAGACTGGGTCTGGAGCTTGGTGGGACTTGGGGGCCCCATTCTGCAGGGTGGGAAGGCCTGGGCTTTGATGGGCCTCTTCCTCTAGAGCTCCGTCCATTGACGATGTGAGAGCGTGAGGTGAGATCGAGGATTTGTGCTGTGTGTGGCAGCTTCAGAGTGCACAGTGGCTTTGGTTGTGCTGCAGAGGGGCCGTGCACAATGCACATGGTGCCCAAAGTCGTGTGGATCCGTCTGGTATGCAGCCTGGCCTGGCAGCTTTCTAGGTTTCTCCAACCTCTTCATGCTGGGAGCCAGGATCCAGGATTTTGTGACTCCCTTTATGCCATGTTATGCCTGCAGGGAACCGAGCACCGTGAGATCCAGTAACATGCCGAATACAACACCTTCGTAGGCGGCTTTGGAGGAGGCAGGGTAAGGTGCCCGTGGCTTGATGGGTTTTGCCAACTCTAACCCATCAAGTAGGTTATAGTTGGCAACTTAGAGTTAATGACCACCACTGTTGCATACCAAAAGACCTCAACCAGTGTCATTCCCAATCGCATCTCCCCTAGCGCAAGGAAGCGACGGGCTTGTCAGCACTCGCGTGGTGAGCCAGCGGACGAACCAGCTTCACTCTGCTCTGTCTTACTGAACTACTCTACTTTTCCTTCAGGAGCGAGTGTGTTGTGGTGTCATTGACTGGGTTAGTGTAGTTAAGTGTATAAGTGGTTATTTAGATTGGATTAACTTTGCACTGTGTCTCTTTGCTTCTGTAAATTGCTGCACCCACACGAATACTCCCCATTGCATGTCTTATGTTCTTGTCTGTTGTACACAGCAAAGAACATTGCTTTAAATGTGCACATGCTTTTGCCCACCACCCCTCCCTTGTAAATAAATCCCCACACACTTATTCTTCCAATCTGCCTGTGCATTTCATTTCCTTCATTGGTTTAGCATAGCCGGCACTAGTCATTAGCCGGGACGTTTTTTCTCCTCGCTGATTGGCTCCACGTTAGCCGGTGCATACTGGCAGTTTCGCTCGGCTGCACCTGATTAATATAGGATATGCACTGAAGGTGTGAAACCTGATTAGCATGCCACATTACCCCCCAGGTAAATGGTCATTAGATGGAGGACCCTTGGGGATTTGGTCAACTAATTGGCATTTGTTATTGATTATTAGCAACCCGCTTGATCATGGAGTTATCCGTGCCCAGTGGTCTCAGGTCTGGTAGTCCAGGAGGAACCCGAGAAGTCTCCTCATGGTAGACCTCGAAAACCTGATGCCGTAACAATATCTTTCTAACCACTCGCTGATTCACTCACACACTCACGCATGGACATAAATGTTTATTACTTTCTAGGTGTGCCAGAAAGCTGAAATTTGGTCTACTGGTGTAACACCAAGCCTATATCCCAGAAAATATGACAAAACTGTCAGAAACTGTCCATAAACAAAAATATCTGTATATAAAAGGTGGCCAGTGCAGCCTCACTCTGTTCACCATGGGCCACACGATCTTGCACTGGAACCATCACTCCCTGAGGTTGCTGGTGTTTCACAGTTTTGTGGTGGTATGATTAAGAGGTGCCTGTGGGTATGTGCTATTTACGAGTGATGTACAGTGAATGGTAGGAAGTCATAATCATTTACCGTTTACAGACAATGTATTGTTGTAAGTGGTACAATGCAGATGTTAAAGTGTCATTGCTTGTTTACATATACAGTCTGATAGACCGGGAGCTAGGCCTAGTTTAATTAGACAATCAGGAACAAATTTCTCAATGGTGTGGTTTAATTTTAACATTAGTTTAAATCTTGAAAATCTCATTCTTCATTAAGTTCTGCCAGATCAGACTTGCGCCTCCAGCACCCAAATGAAATGGCGCCATACCACACATTTATTTACATTTTCAAGACCAAGCAACAAACTCATATTTTCAGATTTCTCCCATCCTCTGAAGAATGGGAAAACATGACTTAAGAATGAATAAAGATCAAACTATTTAGCATAACAATGACATTAATTAGTGCTATTTATACATTTAATTAGACTAATGGGTACAAACAAGAAAGTTGTCAGAAATGAAAGCTGACTATATGTGGAACAAGAATCAACTATTTAAGAATGAAAATAGATCAGACTAAGGGTCTTAAGAATCTCTTAAACTTAATTAACAGTGGCCACTGGCCATAATGAAATGTATTAATGTTAGGCAAAATGTCCGTGAATGTTTCAATGAAACTCCAGCAAATGGATGTACATGGTATGATCGACATCTGAAATTTCATTTGTCAGTCATCTTCAGATCATCCAATGAAAGAGAAAGGTGATGATGACTGTCGCAACCACTGTCATTCTCCAGTTCGTCACCAAGCTTTATCTTTTTGGGAAGCTGCGGACCCTGAAAGGAGAAAATATCTTGGAACCATCTGATAGCTCACAACCCTCTTCCGGAGATTGATCAAATTGTTGCTCATCAGCAAGTGCCCATATCCTTGCCACTAATGCTGATCACTGAACATGGAGAAGAAACTCGGCTCTACATGGTGGTAAACTGCTGCCAGCGATCCCCTTCAATTTGCCGAGTGGATTTTAGGGTTCCTTGGATGGGTGATAGGCTTTTTCGAAGGCAAGAAATTGAGTGTGATTCAATGAGCTCTCATTCCTGAAACAATACTAGCTGTGCGTGGAGGTCTCAAAATGACATCCAGTGTAGTTTCAGACTTCCTTATTGCAGAACAAAGTGGCAAACACCTCCTTAATTCACTCACTCGCCTCCACACATGTTGCTGGTCAAACTTTCCACAGCTTAGCAAAGGCTGATGTGTATAGTTACACCTGGTGAAGGCATGGAAGGCGAAGAGGGCAGTGGACATACTTTGTAATAGAAGATGTGCACATACTGCAATAGAAGAAATATCCACACATCTGCTTTTGGCTCCTGAATCCATGTTCATCCAAATTCTAGCCTGATATTTGTGGCAGTGGAAAAGGAGTATGACAGCAATATCGGTATCTGAAGTCCTCACAATACCAACGTTGCCAATGAACTCCAGAGCTGTCATGATTTCTCTGATGTGGAGACAAAGCGTGTATCTGCTGCACACTGATTGCATGATAGTGCATCGACCTCCTCTGCGATGACATGATTGTTAATCAAACGAATCTGGACACATTTGTCCAGCATAGCTGTTGAGAACCTGGCGATTTGGGTCTGTATTCACTCCTCTCACCCTCGCCCTCTTCCGCCCTCCACTCTCTTCATAACAAGTCGGGCAGTTGACACTTAAAAGTTGGTGACTTCAGAGCATCACTTGGTTTCGGATTAGCTTGTTTTGGGCCAGTGATGGAGTAGAATATGTCATCCAAGCCTCTATTCCCCTATTATACGTCCTTGATTGACAGAGTTGCACAGTTATGGAATACTATGTCAATGCACCTACAGAATTCAGCAGTATTCTGGATCAGGATGCATTGAGCAAGGCCACCGTAACTGTGGGGTATATTCCGAGGTAAAGTGCACAATAAGAAGTTGCCATCAATAACGCAGACATCAACAGTTGATGGCTTCCCAGACTCAACTTGATCCTCTACGTATCGAATAAGTTTACTCTTTGCTGTTTTGGCCATTGTTCCATCTGGGCAGCACAGGAACTATGGTATGGGAGTCAGTGGGAGGACAGCACATGCTGGAGATCAATTTTCTGTGCCAAGATGATGAGCTGTCCCAGGAGGTGGCGCATGTATTTTAACACGGAGCTTTCTTATTTTTTGCCTGTCTGTTTTGGACATCACCATATTCGAAATTACTGTTTCTCTTGATCAGTTGCTTAAAGCGGGCAGGATCCTGTATGCAGACCTCGGTGAATCCAGCATACTGCCTCTCTCCCTCCTGTTGGAATGAACGAAAGTACTCCTTCGCAGCCACACTTGATGCTTTACCTGTCTGGATATTGTACAGCTTACCTGTGAGGGTTTCTCTGAATGGATTGCATGAGTTTTCAATGTCACCGACTATACTCCTTAATACCGCTAAGACCCTTTAGACCCCTAGGACTCCTAGATTTTTACTCCTAATGGCTTCTTTTTTTTTTTTTTTTTGTATACTGAATTGAGGCTCGTGAAAGAGCTGACATTTACTTCACAAACAAATCAACCAGACAAACAAAATATATAAAAAGAGGGAGCGGAAGACAAGAGAAGGGGAAGCACACAAACACTTGAGAGCACACAACATTTAAGAGCAGGGAGATGTGTGGGAGGGAGAGGGCTTGGGGGGAGGAGGCGTGGGAAGGGGGGGGGGGGGGGAGAAGCATAAAACACAAGGACACCAAGGACTTCCAGGACAGAAGTTGGTATTTCAAAAAAGTGGAATTGGGGTGAAATTAGCGGGGGTAGAAAATATCAAGGTTTTGGATGGGGGAAGATAAGAGATGGTGGTGAACAGCTGTTTTAAAGACCTGGAGGGTGGAGTGGGATTGAAGAGAGTGAGGGAGTTTGTTCCAGAGGTGGGAGAAAAGAGGAATGAAGGCCATTGATGACCCGAAAGACCATTTATAAGAACATTGAAGACCACCAATACCCTTAAGACCCAAAAGACTAGACCCATTAGACTATTATGACCCCTAAAATCCATAAGTCCCCCAAGACCGTTTAAGACCCTTATGACCCATAAGACCATTCAAGACCCCTAATACCTTCAATACCCTTTATAACCCTAAGATCCTTGAAAAGCCTGACACCCTTTACACCCATAAAACCCCTTAGACCCCGAATAACCGAAAGACTCCAAAGACCATTTATAAACTAAGACCCTTAAATACCATTTAGACCCCTCAGACCTTTTTGACATCTGTAACATCTGAAGACTCTGTTAGACCTTTAAGAGCCTTTATAACCCCAAATACCCTTAAGACCCCAAAGAACCGTTATATCTCCTTGACATAGAAAAAGAAAAAACATAGAAAATTCCCACATGACAGAGAAAAGTCAAATGTGGCAAAGAGAAAAGTCATACATGGCAAAGAGAAAAGTCATATGTGGCAAAGAGAAAAGTCATACGTGGCAAAGAGAAAAGTCATACGTGGCAAAGATGAAAGTCATACGTGGCAAATACAAAGTCCCACGTACATGGTATAGAAGTAGTCCCACGTACATGGTATAGAAATAGTCCCACGTACATGGTATAGAAATAGTCCCACGTACATGGTATAGAAATAGTCCCACATACATGGTATAGAAATAGTCCCACGTACATGGTATAGAAATAGTCCCACGTACATGGTATAGAAATAGTCCCACGTACATGGTATAGAAATAGTCCCACGTACATGGTATAGAAATAGTCCCACGTACATGGTATAGAAATAGTCCCACATACGTGTTATAGAAATAGTCCCATGTGGCAAAAGAAAAGTCCCACGTGGTATAAAAAAACGTCGCACATTGTATCGAAAACACTGCACGTGGTAAAGAGAAAAGTCCCACGTGGTATAGAAAAGGTCCCATGTGGCAAAGAGACGTTTGTATGTGTTGCATGTGTGTATAAAATCTAGTGATAATTAATCAAAGGTCAAGGTCAATGCCATCCAAAACATGGAAAACTACTATTAAACCACAACTAGAAAATGTATGAACCAAATTTGTTGCACACACCACCATTCTATCATGTAAAACACTTGATACTTCAAATCTTCAAAATTACCAAATTGCTGTTTCCATGGCAACTACTATATATTTGGATTTCGCCAGTATCGTGCTATGCACAACATACAGTATATATCACTGTTTTTTAATCGTTGTTTTTTTTTAAGTGCTAACGATAGTTATTCTTCTGACTGGACCGCTGTTGTCCTCAAGGTAAACCTGTACCATGTGTCTTACGTTGATTCCCATTTATACCAATACACACTCAAATATTGACCATTTGTGGTAAGACATTTACAAAATCGTCGGAGATGGGTACCCAGCTAATATAGTATAGAAAGCACCCACAAAATTAAATTGCTGTCGTCCAAGCAGCACAATATGTCAGCTCAAGTAGAGCTTGCCTGAGAATCCTAGAATATCCAATCCATGACCACAGATGTACTTTTATTGTTTTGCAAATGCATCTGCAGAATGGCCAATGTGTTCTCTTCAATGAGGACAATGCCAAGGAAAAAGGCCCCAAACACCTGGCACCACTCTCACAGCCTTCTTTGATCGATGCAACACAAACCAACCCGACCCAGGACAAGACCCATCAAGCACAAAGTCAATCATTCGCAACCTCCTACACCCAAACGTCCAATCCTATTTCACACTTGATTAAAATAAAAACTTGGAAACCCAGGAAGGAAGGAAGGAATTGGCATATACCACAATAGAACCGCCATTAGAGGCCATTCTCCCCACAGGGTGGGGTTTGGCCGTTTTTGGGGCATCGTGGTCCCCTTTTTGAAGCAATGTTTTACGACCGGATGTTCTTCCTGCCACCAACCCTGTTGGTCGCCTCTTGCGACACACAGGGAACTACCAGTGAACTGGTACTCGATTTGCCGACCTTGGAAGGAAGGCAGGCTGAGTTAACCCCCCTGGCGTTAATTCAGCGATTGACCAGGATTCGAACCCAGGATCCTAGGATCTCAAGCCGGCACCCTAACCGCTAACCCAACACCAGGCTGGCATATACCACCCTAGCAGAACAACAACACCAAAGCAAAGTTCTGCAATCGGTAGAGTCAACACCATCCACCCCAAACAACAAGAATACCAATTTCTATGACTGCTCTTGCACAACAACAAAACTGGCCCAACATCTTATACAAAGTTGCAATTAATGGACATGTGTGCAAATCCTTCAGAGAAACATGCCATCGTATGGGACTCCAAGAGAATTAATCACAATGGAACCTCACCATGCAGGAAGCTGCCGCCAGTGCCAGTCCATCCAACTTTCGGAATGCAATGATGCTCGTCAACTGTAAAGTATCAGACAATCCCAAATTATGGAGCACATCGCGATGCCGTAGCTGAAGACATTCTCCATATATGTCGTCAAGAAAAACATCCACCAGTCTTCGACTTCTCCCACAAAGAGAAAAACTTCTCCGAACACATGTACAACGAAGGAGTCGTCTTGATCTCATCAACACCGATGAACTTACAATATCCAACATGGTTCTGCATTAGGAACATTACTAAAATAATGTGATGAAGCAACAACATTACTTTCTGGGATGAAGCAACTATTACATACAAACTAGCTCTTGAAGCTTTAGATCGCACACTCATCGAGATACTCTCCAATGTGATTGCCTATTGGAATCTGGGTAGTTCTTTCCGGAGACTGCAGATAAATACAATTTGTGATTCCCAGAGGAACATGAGAAAATGAAGTTGATACCACTTAAAATCTTCCTCCCTCTGAAAACACATCGAAAAACACTATCTCAACACAAATTTAGGGTTAACCTGTGCAGAGACAAAAAAGCAGGAGACTTTGCATCCCTCCTCTTGCAAGATGGCAGTGGCAAAATTCCTACCAGTGGTGATAATGAAACTATAATTTACATACCTGAAGAATTTGGAGCAAGACTTCAATGTTAGAACTAAAAAGAAAAAGTCTATCCAAACCTACATCGCAATGCTAATGGCACTCAGTGGTTAACGGAACGTGCCATTCTTGCTCTGGATAACGATTCAGTTTGAGAGATCAAATGGAAATTTCTGCGAGAATTCCCGGCATCATGCAATTCCAAATTGGTCGACTAAAATATGTCGACGCAGTGTGCCCTCCGATCGAGTTTTCATACTCCTTAGAACCCACAGGATTGCCCCCTAATAGCTCCGCATTGAAACCTATGGTCCCCCTCACTTGCTTCAGACTCCATTCTTACTCCCGTTGATTATCAAAGATCCTCGAGGATCGAACATCAAACCGTCTTCAAGTCAGTCACAACAGGAATTACAGCAGGAGGAACGGAATTCATATCACACATCTCTTTGATACAGAATGATTCAAACATTCCTTTCATGTGTCGTCGCCTCCAATTTCCACGAACGCTGACTTTCTCCATGTTCATCATTAGAGGACAAAGCCTACATTTTACTGGTCTAGATCTCCACGTACACCGCTTCATCCATGGCTAGTTCAATGATAGATGCTCAACAGTACGATAAAAAATAGGGGCAATACCCCTGAGCGCTCACCTGTTAGAATAAAGCAGTATACTACACTGAATAAAGGTATTTTAAACCAATTCCAATGGTTGCAAGAAGACAGCACAGCATTCACAATCATACCAATCATAAGAATTTAAACCAAAATAAAAAACTATTTTGGCGGGCAACCCCATATCCCCATAGTCACCCGAGACCCTAAGTTTTTTTTTTTTTAATGCCATGAACAAGCTTTGGTACATCACAGGAGATGAAGGTTGTGATCAAGTTCCATCAACATAATATGTGTAGTTTCTGAGAAGAAATCAAATACCTATTTTGGGGGGTTAACCCCCTGGCACAACCCGTTGATTTTTTTTTAATGCCGTGAACAAACTTTGGAACGTCACGCGTGATGAAGGTTATGGTAAAGTTTCATCAAAATAGTTAATGCAGTTTCTGAGAAGAAAGCAAATACCTATTTTGGGGGGTCAAACCTGGACCCACTTTGACCCCCGGTAAACCCCCTTGCACCCCAATTTTATGCCTCCGCCGACAGTCGCCTTATGTTTTCTTATGTTATGTTATGTGTAGTGTATCTTGTCATGGTCCCAGAGGTCTGAGCAATTCTTTTCCACAACTCCAGGTCAAAATCATCACCTCCCTGTTATTCAATCACAATTGGATTATCTAGACAATGAACCCATGCAATTGTGCCCAAAAATATTTTGTGTGAGCTCAACCGTGAACCAATCACAGCCGAGAGAGAGAAACGGGGAGAGAAATAGAAGGAGAGAGAAAGAGAAAGACAAAGAGAAAGAGAAAGGGAAGGGGAAGGGGAAGGAGAAGGAGAGGGAGAGAGAGAGAGAAGGGGAAGGAGAAGGAGAGAGAAGGAGAAGGATAGAGAAGGGGAAGGAGAGAGAAGGGGAAGGAGAGAGAAGGGGAAGGAGAGAGAAGGGGAAGGAGAGAGAAGGGGAAGGAGAGAGAAGGGGAAGGAGAGAGAAGGGGAAGGAGAGAGAAGGGGAAGGAGAGAAATACAGAGAGACTGCCCGTTTCATCTTTTATTAGAAAAGTACAAAACACACCCAAAACACCAGAAACATGTGAAAACCAAACAACAACAACAACAACATGCATTTTAAGGCCATTTTCCCTGCTAGAGCGGGGGTTAGTTAGCCTTGCGGTCCCCATGACAATCTTCTCCATTTTGCCCTATTTCCTGCATCTCCCCTTGTTAACCCCCTTGCCCGCATTTCTTCTTCGACCGTCTTTAGCCAAGTCTTTCTCGGTCTTCCCCGTCATCTACTTCCTTCTACATTCATTTCCATCACTCTTCTCAACCAGTCACTTTCATCCTTCCTCAACACATGACAAAACCATCTCAAACTGTTTCTCTTCACAGCATCAATCACAGGCTCCATTCCCATCATCTTTCACAATTCATCATTTGTCTTCCTCTCTCTCAACGATACTCCACACATCCCCCGAACCATTCGCATTTCCACCCTTTCCAGCCTTCGTTGCTGCTCTACGTTCATTACCCATGTCTCGCTCCCATAAACGGAAAAAAGTGAAAAAACGTGAAAACCAAACGACAGAGAAAAATCCGGGCCAAGCACTGCTGAAAAATTGACAATTTTTACCAAACAAACACTAAATCCAAATCAACCACTAACACAAAGAATTCACCACCCACATTTGCTCAAATTTTGTTAATTTACCCTGATGTTTATAGAAACTGAACTCGAGTGTAATCCCAGTAACCACAAGATTCTTAAAAAGTACCAACAAATTCCAATTCCTCTCAGATGAGCCTTCGAGTTTCACTTTCCGAGTCTTATAGATAGATCACCATCTTTGCCTGAGCTGACAAAAATTGGCCAAAGGTGCTTCTTTTCTTAAGCAAGGCAAGTTTTAACACCAAACATAAAAACTCTAAATTAAAACTTAGTGATAATTTCTAAACAGTTCCTTCAGTGAATATGAATGAATGAATGATCGTTTTAAGGCCATTTTCCCCGCTGGGGCAGGGGTTAGCCTTATTATTTAAAATAAAAAAAACCACCTTTAGAGGCCATTTTTCCCCGCAAAGCGGGGGTTGGCCTTTTTCGGGCACCGTGGTTGTTGTTGTTTTTGTTGGTCCCCTTTTTGAAGCAATGTTTTACGGCCGGATGCCCTTCCTGCCGCCAACCCTGTTTGTCGCCTTTTACGACAAACAGGGAATTACCAGTGAAATGGTACTCATTTAGCCGACCTCGGAAGGATGACAGGCTGAGTCAACCCCCCAGGCGTTAATTCAGCAATCGACTGGGATTCGAACCCAGGATCCTCGGATCCTAAGCTGGCACCCTAGCCGCTAACCCAACACCAGGGCTACTTCAGTGATTGAAATAAGGAAATTAAATGCCTACACGCGACATATGCATGGAAAAGAATTTCAGATGCACCACAAAAAGAACATTTATCAGGTATCAATTCAGAAAAAATGTGTAGCAGATGATTTGTGGGTAAAATCCAATGAGGTCTCCACTGTAGGTCACCAGTTCTTTTGGGTATAAGCATTTGATAAAAAAAATATCCCATTGAGGTTGAGAGGGAGATCCGTCCAGTAACAAGCAGGCCCACTTATTGTTCAATTTAGGGATGCCGCACACTAAACTCACGCAAACCTGATACACCTTACGCCGTTCATCCGGGGACAATGAGCATGTGGCCTTCCGAAGGAGAGTAGTTGCGATTTTATAGACCGAGTGGGTTGTACACTTATTTGGGAAAAGCACAAGATCCAGAAATGGAGGGGCACCTGGCACAGGTACAGCGAACACTTCCTCCCTTGGGGCCAATTCCTCCCCATATAGGTTCTTGTCACGGAACCTTTTCAATACATAATATTGCACAAAAGAGACATGTCTTGCTGACCTGATGCTGACAGTTTCTGCCAGGGCAGCAGCACTCATCCAATTTCCTGCCCTGTTCAGCAGATCATGTGCCCTCCGGATAATATTCCCAACAAATTTCTCAACAAAACTTTGATCCTTCGGAATATCTTCGAAAAGTGGGTTTTAAAAGAGGGGGGGGGGGGGGATTTTGTCTACATGATCGAGGGTCGTGTAAGAGCTAATATTAATCACAAAAAGACAAACTGACACATAAAACATATGATAAAGGGAGCGGAAGACAAGATGGGGAGAGAGAGGGAAGTACATGAGTACAACATTTGAGAGTAGGGACATCGGGAGATCTGTGGGAGGGAGACGGCTTGGGGGGAGGGGGCACGGGAAAGGGAGAGGGGGGTGGGAAAGGGGAGGTGGGAGAGGTATAAAACACATGGGCACTGCTAGGACTTTCAGGAAAGAAGTCTGGGAATTTCAAAAAAGTGGATCTGAGGTGAATTAACGGGGGTAGAAGAGATCAAGGTTTTGGATGGGCTAAGACAAGAGATGGTGGTGAACAGCTGTGTTAAAGACCTGGAGGGAGGAGTGTGATTGAATAGAGTGAGGGAGTTTGTTCCAGAGGCGGGAGAAAAGAGGAATGAAAGAGTGAAGGTGAATAGAGAGTCTAAACTAAACTCTCTCAACTCTCTAGTCTCTTAAACTTAAACTCTCTAAGGTGAGAGAGTTCACGCAAGAACATTTCTTTTGAGTACGATGTTTTCCAGCAGCTTATTTTAAATGCTTGCCAAGCATTCAGCATGCTGGAGTAAACGGACGGTAGTTGTGTGAGATCCAGGTGTTGGACATCAATCAGAGTAGCCCAGGCCACCAGCTCAGTTCCAAAGGAGAGTTGGCCAGAAACCTCCAAGCCAGGTACAAAGGTCCATGTATCAGAACTGTGGTCTGAGAAACCCGAGGGAATAATATCTGTTCTCAAAACACCCTTCATCATCTGCTTATTAACATAAAACCTATCTAACCGCACTAACGTGACAATGTTGCTTACACATCTATACCTTGAAAACCCGCACTCTTTAGGGTGCTGAACCCTCCATGCATCATCCAATAAAAACATCCGAGCTGCCTCTGCTAAAGGCTCAGCTGACTCGGGGTGAGGTTCCACACTATTGCGACCCAACAGCAGGGTTT
The DNA here is from genome assembly GCF_964187855.1 of Myxine glutinosa. NCBI lineage: Eukaryota > Metazoa > Chordata > Myxini > Myxiniformes > Myxinidae > Myxine > Myxine glutinosa. The sequence goes on along the minus strand of NC_136269.1, from coordinate 36,351,335 downwards.
AAAGTGCAATTAAAATCTCCCCTCCCCCACCCCACCCCAAAATCACAATAAAATCATGGGACCCAATATGCCTTAAAATCCCAGTCAATTCTAACAAGTCATTCCTCTCCTTGCTTTTACTTGGAGCATACACATTCACAAGAAAAAACCTATAGCTATCCAACACAAAGGACAAAGTGGCGAGGTATCCCTGCCCAACCTCAGTGAACACGACAGAGGTGGTTTGCAGAGAAGGATGCAAAAAGAAAGCAATTGCTGCAGTAATGGAATCTTTATCGCTAAAGTAAAGTTGTCCTTTCAGTAGCTGCCTCGAATCGGCATGAGAATTCAGGGTACTGTGAGTTTCCTGAAGCAGGACAATCCTCAGCTTCAATCTCTTTACCAAGGATTTCACCTGGAGTTTACGCCCTCAGGCTACCATAAATATTTATACTCCCAAAACGCACCTCAGCCATGAGGATGGAGGAGTTAGGACTACAAATCATTCTGGGTTTTCTTTAAATCATTCTGGCTTTTTAACCCATTTTTAATTTATTTGTATCTGTAAAAACGGAGTCATCCAGACTCCGAGTAATTTCCCTGAGTTGATTTATAAGCCCCCGCAGGTCTGAAACAATAGGAGTCTTTTAGAAAGGCCTTTATCTCATCATCCGATGGGGTGACTTTCACCTAATCGGTCTGAAACAGCACTTCTTCTACATCATCAATTTCCGAATCCTCTGAGGCTGAATCACCCTTACGCCCCAAGGTGTCACCAAATACCTCTACCTCTGAAACTAAAACCCCCTCGTTTCTCTCCCCACTTTGCTTAATATAATATGTTGCCCACAGGGGGTTTGATGAACCGAATTTACATTTTCACCACCTGACATTTTCCTAGATTCTGGCAACAGCGGTTCATCCACACAGGGAGGATGAAGAGCCATGTTAGTATCTCCGCTGCCTAACTTGGATTCAGGCAACAGTGGTTCACCTACACCGAGAGGTTGGGGAACCATAGAACCCTCTCCGCTGCCTGACAATGATTCAGGCACCGGAGGATCATCTACCAGGGGGGCTATCCCAATTACGTTGTCTACCTCCCCCCCCCCCTACCACTTTCAACAACCTCACACTGCTCCTCAAGATCTTCTACAACCAAAATCGCAAGTCATTCCCGAGAACCTTCGGACAACTCTCAATTGAGTTTATGTGCTCACTTACATAATCTTGTTCCAGTTGGTCCATAGCACCACTGTAACCCTCCTCATCTTGCAGAGCCTGTAGGACAGCAAATCGATTCCGTCCACCGTGAATACTTCCATCCTGCTCAGTGTTACAGGCTTTTTTATGACAGATTGGAGATGAATCTCTTATTTTTTGACTTTCGTTTTTTAACCTAAATTAACCCATTGTTCCCACTTTCATCCTGCTTCTCTGATACAACATTGTTTACGTTTACAGGGATCGGTTGAGGCGCCACGGAGGAAACACTTGGAATCTCATCTCTTACATTTCACTCCACAGGAGGAAGAGCTGCAGCAGGATTTTCGGCCTCCTCTTTATTTTTGGGACAAAACCGCTTCATATGCCCAAACCCGCCGCACAAAAAACACTTCAGTGAATCTGTGGTAGCATATACTTGGTAGTCGTGCCCGTCCTGAGTGAATTTTAACGTTAAATTAAACTCCTCATTCCCGTTCTTCAATATCATGTAAACACTTCTCCAAAAGGACATCACGTGCTTCGCATCGTCCTGTTTGATTCCCAAAGGAATCATCAACATTTGTGAAACGATCGTTCCATACTTTGCCAATGCAGCGGTAATCAAGTCACCCTTCAGGAAGGGTGGGACGTTAGAGATTGTTACCTTCCGAGCAGGAGTGTCTAGGCTAGGGGGTACACCATTAAAATCAGCCCCGAGTCCAAGACCAAACCTTCCTCAACTATCGACATTTTCCACAAACACAATGACTCATTTGCTCATTCGTGACGCCGCACGAACATTTTCCATCCCAATCAAATTTCCAATTCATAACACCACACTCTCCATGGCAATACCTTCCGGAGGAGTGCACACTACTCCATGCTTGCGAGTAAGATTCTCGAACGCAGCATAGCGATTTGCATGTGCCGCCGCCATTTTCTTGGTGAACGAATTCACACAAACCTCACCCCCACACACCAATGCTCGGCAGAAGGGAGGAAAAGAAAGTTTAAATGAAAGAAAAATAAAACTACAAAATAAACCGTCTAAGCCTAAAGGCAATAAAGCTCAAATAAATACTGTATAATATAAAGAAAAAATCGTTTTCAACAAAAAGAAGGTGCACGGTGGGACTCAAAAAGTCACTCGATACACCCTTCTTTCTATGAAACAATTAATGCTGCCTCTCTCATCTAAACCACACGTTGTGGGCTCTCTGGTCTCGAAAAGGAATGGGGAAGGTAAAATAAGAAACACGATGAATCGACACACATAACAAAGGTAAGGAGGGAAACAAAAACGAAGGTTGAGGGGGTTGGGGCTGTAGGGAAAAGGGGGAGAAGGGCAAAGGGAGAGAAGGGAAAAAGGAGGACAGAGAATACTAGAAGAGAAAAGAAAGAGCTGATAAACAAACAAAACACAGAAACGCAACGAACTACACACGCACGTACCCTGCCGCCATGATGGCACACCCAACTCACAACACGCCAGCAGGGAGAGAGAGAGAGAGAGAGAGAGAGAGAGAGAGAGAGAGACTTTTGTGTGTCCTTTTATTATAAAAGTATAAAACCAAAGTATTCCAACTCCGCTTTACATACAAATCACAACCTAATTTCCAATGCATTTGCACAAAACACCCCATGCCCCATAACTCTTCAAAAACAAGAAGGTTCCCCATGTTTACATGATAAGCATGTTCGAGCTTTATACGTGCTGACACCATCCCTATGAAACAAAAAAGTGCATTTTCATTTTTTCCACTACCTAATCTGGCTTTTCTGGTTTTATAAATTGCAAGCTTAGCAATTCCAAGCAAAAAATTCAAAAGCAAAATCACAGAGTTTTCCCTAGTATTACATGCAAGTCCGTAAACAAAGATTGTAACAGAAAAAACAATTTTGAATTTACAAAAGATTCGGCTCAGATACAGAAACAGAGATGACAATCTCTTGAACTCAATAAATGCATGATACAAATGTTCAACATTTCCACAAAAAGGACATAAATTAGACACAGCAGGGTTAAACTTCTGAACTAACACCTGTGTGGCCAGGGCGTGATGGACCAGTCTCCAATTTAGGTCTCCTGTATGTCCGACAGTAGGACACCTGTACATTTCATCCCAATTTGGAGTGAGAAATGCTCCTGCAGGTAAAAACTCTTTCCACTTGTCCCTTAAGGGTGCTGCACAGCCCGGTAAGCACACCTCTAGACAAATTCTATACATTGCCCTTTTTCCCATGATGTGGAACACACAGGATTCTTCGCTGTTAGAGAAAAACACACCATGTTGTTCCTGGGCAGTGACTGAGAGTTCAGGGAAGGTTAAACGAAAATCTACTTCTTCATTTACCCCATTCCACCCAATATTTAAATCTAAAAAAGTCTGGGATACAATCTTTATGACCCTGCTCACTCTTCTAATTGAACGCAAGCCAATTTTTCCAGAAACATCGCTGGCAGACAACCATCGCTTCAAGGATAGCTTCATAAGATCTCGCACTTTATTAATCCCATTGTTCGTAAAATGTTCCATAAAAGCTCGGCTGGTAGATACTTCAGCGAATAGTGAGTTTTGGAACAATGGCTCATGCACAAACCTCCTGGGATCATAAGAGATCTCCAACCGCTGCACTCCTAGAGCTTGCCAGGCATTCAGGAGAGACCAATGAAATGCAGGGAGCCGAGCTCTATCGACCTGCTTCAAGTCCATAAGGAAAAGTTCCCAGTCATAGTCCATTCCACCTACTTGCCTGAGCAAGGTATCCTTGAGAGGACGCCAGGGCACAACCTCGCTGTACAGCAGACGTTTTATTGTCATTAGCCGAAAAGCCATTATTCGACTAGGGATGTGCTCCAGGTTTTGACCACCTGAATTACGTGGTCTGCACAACACATCTGGCTTAAGCCAGTGGTGGCCTCCCCAGAAGAAGTCAACTAGACCCCTCTGAATGTTGATCAGAGCTTGAGGAGGCTGGAGTGCTATGATCTTATGCCATACGATTGGAAGCACCAGGTTGTTTATTATCGTTACCCGTGCCTTAAGGGACAAGATATGGAACATCCCTTTCCACTTTGATAGTTTCTGCTTAATGTTATCTAGGAAACCATCCCAGTTTTTCTTCATATAGCTTGTAGTTCCCAAATGGATGCCTAGGAATTTAAACCCATCCGTTTTCCATAACATTCCTCCTGGAAGAGTTGGGGGATCCATATGTGAAGCCTGTGACCCAGATAGGGTATCTGGGCACAGAGAAAGAGCTACACTCTTGTTAGTCCCCTACCGGAGTACACCGGAGGGGACTATAGGTTTGCACGCCGTCCCTCTGTCCGTCAGTCTGTCAGTCCGTCACGCAATGAACAGTTTTCCGGCCTTTTTTTCTAAACGCTTAATGCTAATGATTTCAAACTTGGTACATGGTTTCCTCATGATAAGTTACAGGTAAAGTTCGAACTTCACGACGTTTCGATCATTTTTGACAAAGTTATGGCACTTTGAACTTTGGGAATTCTGATAATTCTGATGATCCTGAACTCAATGCCATTTTAAGTTTTAATTTCCTTTAAAAAAAGATTTTCTCTGCAATAATTGGACCGATTGAGATCAAATTTTCACCATATGAGGGATTCGGTCTGTAGAATATTTTAATGGTAATTATGACGTCACAGGTCACGTGGTTCGGCCGCCATATTGTTTTTCGTGAAAACACAAAAACCCCTTTTTCTCTGCAACGGCTGAACAGATCGAGGCCAAACTTTGCAGGCAGAATCGCTTACCCATGAAAAACAAAAAAGTCAACGAGCATGACGTCATGCGTCACATGGTTTCAGAGTTATGACGTTTTTAAGCATGAACCTTTAAAACCGAGCTCCGTCCTCATTTTTGATCCAATCAAGGGGAAACTTCACAGATCTGTTCAGCATGTCAATCTACTAAAATGTCCTTTTGGAATTTGTGATAGCACGCGTGGTTTGGCAGATATCGTTAATTAAACGGAAAAAAAAATGGATATCTCTTGTTTATTCTAGAGTTCTCCTCAAGCCGCACCGCGCACCCTCAGCCTCGTCTCGCGAACGTCAACAGCGTGACACAGGTGCGCTTTCTGGAGGGGCAGAGCCAAGCCGATCATATATATACACATCGATCATTGATTGTGAACCGGAAAATATAATAAATTACTGATATTTAGCGACTCGAAAGGTTCTTTATCAACAACTTATTTTCTCGTGCTTCTGCTGACCTGTTTGCAAGGTGTATAAATCGAAGTCCCGAGTGCGAATCACAGGTGAGCCCATCCTGAGGTAATTAGCGATTGGGAACGATTCAGAACCTGTGGGTAAATAAAATAACCCTTTGGTAATTTCCCCAACAGTTTTCCGGACGACAGACTGCCGGTAGGGGACATGTATTGCAGCGCAATACACAGAATGATTGTTCCAATTTACTCTTGCTGATGAAGCAAGTTCAAATTTGGCAAAACACCGGGATAGCTCAAAAACATCTTCCTGGATTTTAACCACAACACACAGGTCGTCTGCATATGCTGACGTAACAATGTTGGAATTGTTTGACAAGGACAAACCAGATAAGGTTGTACGAAGGAGAGCCAGTAAGGGTTCGATCGACAGTGTGTACAACATGCCTGACAGTGGACAGCCCTGACGGATGCCACGCTGAAAGGGGAAAGGACGACACAGACTGTTATTTACTTTTAGCAGGCACGATACATTGTCGCATAAAAGTTTTATGCAAGAAATGAATTTTTCTCCAAATCCTGCATTCGTAAGAACTGCAAACAAAAATGAGTGATCCACACTGTCAAAAGCTTTCTCCTGATCAAGGAGTAATAACCCAAAAGCGTGCGATGCAGTTTGACCGATAGTAATCAAGTCTCGAACCAAGAAAATACTGTCATACATGGATCGTTCAGGTATGCAATACGTTTGGTCATTCCCAACTAAGAACAAGATGACCTTTTTAAGACGCATTGCAAGCATTTTTGACACAATCTTATAGTCAGTATTTAACAATGACACAGGCTGCCAGTTTGTAATCTGCTGCAAATCCCCTTTCTTGGGAAGAAGACATAAGACAGCTCTTCTGTAGCTCAGGGGCAATTCCCCCTGAATTCCGGGGGCCTTGCGGTCTTCGAGTTGTTTCACTGCTGTTGTGAGCTCCTCCAGAGAAATGTCACATTCCAGTTGGAGTTGCTGCTCTTCAGAAAGAGATGGGAGAAGTTCAATCATCTCATTTGCGGTCGTTTTATCCACCGTTCTTGGAGTAAACAAGTTTGAGTAAACCTCTTGGCAGTGAATGCTTAATGTCACTCTGGCAAGTCAGAACACCGTCGGAAGAGCGTAGACTCTGAATCTGCCGAGAAGTGTTGGCAGCCTTCTGCATTTTGAAGAAATCTTTGTTTAAAGTCTCGAGGTGTATTATGCTCATCCGCAGGAATATCATTGCTCCCGCCGCACGCTATTTGACCAGTTCGGCCAGCAGGGCTATTTTTCTATCAGCTGCTGATATTGGTCACTTCCCCAAGATGTTCCAGCTTCTTGTTCATATTTAAGTACATCTGCTATTAGAGCACTTATCAACCCAGACGTATTACTGGTGGCATACGAGCAATATTGTTGGCAGAAAATCCGAATTTGTGACTTCGTACAGTCCCACCACTGTCGCATATTGACAAAGGAACACTTTTTCTTTTCTAATCCTTCCCATACCAGTCTGAAGGCATTTTTAAAATGTTCATCTTGTAACAATTTCACATTGAAATTCCAGTGTACACTCTTACAGCAATGATAGGGTAACATACAATCCATTGCAATCATATGGTGATCAGAAAAGCCAGATGGAGTTATACATGTTCTCTTAACCAGATTCACCATTCCTTGGTTCACGTACAATCTGTCCAATCGACCCATGGTTAACTGGTTTTTTGCACAGCACACGCATGTATATTGATGGGTGTTTGGATTTTGTAATCGCCATACATCTCTAAGTTTGTATTTTTTCACAATTTGTGCCAAGGACTTTGCACTGGGTGGATGTGGCTCAGGAGTGTTCCTGTCCAGTCGAGGGTTGAGTGTGCAATTATAGTCTCCCCCCATACAAATTAAACAAGTCAAATCAACAGTGCTTAAACAATCCGCTAATTTTGGAAGAAATAGAGCCCTTTCAGTGCTGTCACTGGGGCAATACACATTCATAATGCTAACCTTTTGATTGCTGCTAAAAAAAACCACCACCATCAAGAAACCCTTACAAATCTCTCTATAGTGAATCTCAGATGGTTGAAGGCGAGGATGCAAGATTATTGCCAACCCCGCTTTAGCTTCTTCAACCGCACTGGAAAAAACATGGCACCCTTTAAACATTCTGCGCCACTCGTCTTCACAAGATTGGTTGATGTGTGTCTCTTGTAACATGAAAATATCAATCTTTTCTTTCTCAGATAGTTTTAAACACCTCCAGACGCCGCATACAGCTGCGGCCTCCATTTATATTGAGAGACGTTACCTTCATTTATTCTTTATTAATTTTCCTCCTCTTGGAGTTCTTTTCCTGCCTTAGTGGCACACTTCCTCAATTGCTGAAATTGAGGTTCTGATATCCCAACTTGCTGGGGTTCACGAATCATGTTTCTTGTAGTTTTTAGAAAAGCATGTAGGTTTGGGAAATAATCCTGAATTCTAACATTGCTTTTCCCTAAAGGATTCATCGAGGAATTTTTTTACTTCATCTTCTGTAACTAGTGTCCCCATCCTCATCCTCTTGGGCACAAAACCCACTACCTGACGGAGTACAGTAGGGTTCATCAAAATCAATCATCATCTTTGTCATTCTCTTCCTGATGCAAACTTATTTCTGAGGCACAAATCTCCCCAGGATCAGAAACATGGATATCGTTTTCATTCCTGTTTAGCTGCTCATCGTCACATGCAGCTTCCTTCTTATCATCCCTTTTATTTTGTTCGAAACGTGTAGGCTTACAGGTTTCTTCTGAGGGGCTGTCTGACTTATCTGTTCTGTCATTACGCCTGGTCATCCTTGCGCCCACCTCTGTGACTATTACATTAATGTCATGTAAGACATCAGGGTTATCAATATCACCACTTGTGTCCTCCTGAGAGGCGCGAGGATGCTCGATGTCTATATCATCTCAGAACCCTCAAACAGTTCGGCAAGTGGTGCAAACGAATTGCTTAGACTTAAACCCGGTTCCGGTTCAGTTTGCAATCCCAAACAGGGATTCTCTACACAAGCTCCATCTTGCAAGCTCGGTGACACATTTGACACAAGTACTTTACTTTGTACTGTGCTTGCATCCTTCACGACGGGACATGAACGTTTATGAACTTTCTTACGAGCCACTGTTACGAACCCTTCCATATTGTCATCCGTACAGTCCTGTACAGTAGCAGAGGGATGAACCACTTTTGTCACACCACGGGTAGGGAGGAGTGGTCTACTGGTTCCTGTTCACCCATTGGTTGTGGGGAGGGGTCTACCATTCCACGTATCTCAGTAGGTGAGGGGGAAGAGTCAACTGTTTCCCGATCACCATTAGGTCGTGGGGAGGAGTCTACAATATCATCCGCCCCATTAGGTGGGGAGGGAGAAGAATCTGCAATCACCTCGTCTCTATTTTCTAATGATCTCACCCAACCGGAACAGGAACTCTTTACATGTCCGTAAGCTCCACACCCATAGCACGCCATGACGTCCGTGGAGGCATACATTCTATAAGTATAAGTATGGCCATTAATCTTTGCATGCAAAACTACATTTAGCTTTTGCACATTTTCGGGCAATATCATGTAAACGACCCTTTTTTAAGTCATCACGTGTCCAAATTCACCCCTTGCCGAGTGTATCGGCACCATTGTCACTTTAGATATGATCGTACCGAACTTGCTCAATTGAGCACACAAGTCCTCACCTTTAACAAAGGGAGGGACATTAGACACATTGACCTTCACCACAGGTGTATCTATTATGGGGAAACCACTAGAAACAGGTCGGGTTCCTATAAGAAGGCCTTGCTCCACAACGGAGTTCACCATGTGCACCTCTGATACAAACACAACAACCTTCTTGTTCATTCGAGAGGATGCACGGATATTATGTGAGCCGACGCTCTTTCCCATTGCTAGAAGCACTTGCTCCATCTTTACCTCACTCGGAGGGTCGCACACCAGCCAATGCTATTCCTCAAACAATGGTTTGCCGTAGCGAACGTAAATTAAATAAATAAATGGTGAGAAATCAACAAAACGATACCAACCACAAGCAACACTGGCAAGTGGAGGTAAAACCAAAACTAATGGACAAGGTCCAAGAACCGTTTAGAGCAGCGAAACACCGCTGCCTGGACTAGGAAAACATGGCAAAATTGAGGCCAGGCCTCAAACCCGGAGGTTCGAAAAAGGTCAACCGAACACCACCTACCATGTGCGCTCTCTCCCTCTCTCTTGTCTCAACAATGAAAGGACCCACAGGGGAAACTTTACAAGCATGAACAAGGACACAAGTGAGGGAAATGGGGGGTAGGAAAACCAACCAGCACGCCAGAGAACTCACAGCTCAACAGGCACAGCCACCATGATGCCACACCCACGCACGACTCACCAACGACCAGCAGGGGGAAAATGAGAGAGAGAGACTAGACTTTTACGTCATTTTATTACAAAAGTATAAAATGAAGATTTTTTTACAGTCAATACAAAATAAACAAACTAGTTAAATACAATTTTACCATCGGGAAATCAAAACCAACAAACCGTTAAGCTACCAAAAAACCACAAAGGATATTTAGTAAAGACTAGAGAGAAAGCACCAAATGACCCTCAGATATTTCACAAAAATCCTTTACACTGCAGTGTGGTGCTGGGCACACACGTTAAATAAAGGTAGGCCACAACGCTTTGGGTTAGGTAGAGCTCTTTATTGCATGCTCACTCGTCAACACTGCCGTGCTCTGGACTGCGAGCCCGCATGTATATCCGCAGGCCACGCCTCACCTGGGGCGTGGCCGACACCCACTGGTGCTTGGAATTATGTCACTGCGCCAGCGAGTCATCGTGTCCGCCACACGCGCCCCCCCCCCCCCCCCCCAGAATTCCCGCGCACCTGAAGGGTCAGTTTGCGGGGCAAACGGATGACCCGGCCGAAGCGCCCTCTGGCGGCTGTCGGCATCTTGGATGCCGGGATGCCATCTGGGATGCCTCTGGCGGCATCTGGGATGGGTGCAGGGCAGGGGGGTGGCGTGACGGCGGGGTTGGGTGGTGCCGGGGGTCCGCCCGCTGGGGGGCGGCCCCGACGCAGGGACAGAGCCGCTGGCGGGGGGTGGTCCAAGTCGAGGTGGGCCGGCTTGAGGCGGTCCACGGAGACGCGGTCAGGAGTACCGCCGATGTCCAGGGTGAAATGCTTCGCCCCGGTCTCCAGCACGCAGAAAGGCCCGTCGTACGGGGGCCGCAGCGGTGTCCAGTGGGCGTCGTGGCGGACGAACACGTACTCTGCCGTGCGAAGCTCCGGGGCGACGTGCGTTGGCGGGCAACCGTGGTGCGCCGTCGGCACCGGGGCGAACCTCCGGGCGGTCTCCTGCAGGGCGGAGCGCTGCTGCGCCGCGGACCATGGTGCCGTGGAGTTGGGGAGGAACTCGCCCGGCACCCGCAGCGGTTGTCCGAAGACCAACTCCGCCGCGGATGCGCGCAGGTCGTCCTTGGGCGCCGTCCTGAGGCCCAGCAGGACCCAGGGGAGCCTGTCGACCCAGCCGCCGTCACGGAGGCTGGCCCGGAGCGCGCCCTTCATGGCGCGATGGAAGCGCTCGCACAGGCCGTTGGCCTGGGGGTGGTAGGAAGTGGTGCGGTGCAGCTGGACGCCAAGCCCCCGTGCTACCGCCCCCCAGAGCTCCGAGGTGAACTGGGGGCCGCGGTCGGCCGAGATGTCCGAGGGGGCGCCGAACCGGGCAACCCAAGTGGTGATGAACGCCTGTGCGACGTCCGCGCCGTCGTTGCTGCCAAAGGCACAGCCTCCGGCCACCGGGTGGTGCGGTCCACCATGGTGAGGACGTGGGTGAAACCCCGCGAGGGGGGCAGAGGTCCCACCAGGTCCACGTGAACGTGGTCGAACCGACGTTCGGGCACCGTAAACGGGGCCAGCGGGGCCTGGGTGTGGCGGTGAACCTTCGCGCGTTGGCACGCGAGGCACGTCCTGGCCTAATCGCGGACGGCCTTCCGGAGGCCATGCCAGATGAACTTGTCGGTGACCAGCTTTTGGGAGGCCTTCGTGCCCGGGTGGGGCAGGCCGTGGATGGCGTCAAAAACCCGGCGCTGCCAGCCCGCGGGCACGATGGGGCGAGGCCGGCCGAGGGAGACGTCGCACAAGAGGGCCACGCCCGCGTCGTCGAACGGTACCTCGGTGACGCGGAGGCCCGTGACAGCGGTCTGAAAAGCCTGGACGGCGGGGTCGGCAGACTGGTCCGCCGCCATCCGGGCATAGTCGATCCCGAGGTGGACCGCGTGGGCGACGGACCGGGAAAGGCAATCCGCCACTGGGTTGTCCTTCCCCGTGACATGCCGGATGTCCGTCGTGTACTCGGACACGGCCGAGAGGTGACGCTGCTGCCGGGCCGACCACGGCTCGGCGACCTTGGCCATCGCAAAAACCAGGGGCTTGTGTTCGACGAAGGCCGCGAACGGGCGGCCCTCGAGCAGATGACGGAAGTGCCGGACTGCCAGGTGGAGCCCGAGCAGCTCGCGGTCGAAGGTACTGTACCGCCATTCGTGCGGGCGGAGCTGCCGGCTAAAAAACGCCAGCGGCTGCCAAGCTCCCCTCACCCATTGCTCGTGCACCGCGCCCACCGCGTCGGTGGTGAGGGCGATCGGTGCATCGGGCGCCGGGTGTGCGAGCATGGTGGCGTTAGCCAAGGTGAGCTTCGCGCCCGTGAACGCCGCATCCATCGGCTCGGTCCAGGCAACGTCGCCTTTGCCCGGCTTCCCCCGGAGGGCCTCGTGCAGGGGGCGCAGGAGCTGGGCGATGCGGGGCAGGAAACGGTGATACAAGTTCACCATGCCCAGTAACTCCTGGAGCCCCTTGATCGTGCAGGGGTGCGGAAAACCCCTGACCGCCTCCACCTTGGCCGGTAAGGGGATGGCCCCTTGCCTGGTGACGCGGTGCCCCAAAAAGTCGATATCAGTGACGCCGAACCGGCACTTGGCGGGGTTGATGATCAGGCCATGTCAGCCCAGGCGTTCCAAGAGTGTGCGGAGATGGTGGAGGTGCTCCTCACGTGACGCGCTTGCGACGAGGATGTCGTCCAGGTAGACGTACACGAAGTCCAAGTCGCGCAAGATGCTGTCCATAAGCCACTGGAACGCCTGGGCCGCATTCTTCACCCCGAAGGGCATCCGCAGAAACTTGAAGAGGCCGAATGGTGTGATGACGGCCGTCTTCGGTATGTCCTCCGGCCTGACGGGGACCTGGTGGTATCCGCGGATGAGGTCCACCTTGGAGAAGAGGGACATTTTCGCCAACCGGGCGGAAAAGTCCTGGATGTGAGGGACCGGGTAGCGGTCGGGGGTGGTAGCATCGTTGAGGCGGCGGTAGTCTCCGCCTGGCCGCCACCCGCCGCCGGGCTTGGGCACAATGTGCAGCGTCGATGCCCATGCGCTGTTGGAGCGCCGGACGATGCCCAGTCGCTCCAGCATGGCGAACTCCCCCTGCACCACGGCGAGCTTCGCCGGGTCGAGGCGGCGTGCCCGGGCATAGACCGGTGGCCCGACGGTGGGGATGTGATGCTCCACCCCATGCTTGACGGCCACCGCCGAGAAAGGCCGGCTTGAGGCGGTCCACGGAGACACGGTCAGGAGTACTGCCGATGTCCAGGGTGAAATGCTTCGCCCCGGTCTCCAGCACGCAGAACTCCCTGGCCAGTGGGCCGCGTGAGGGCCGGGAAACTGGCGAGGAGGCGGGTGAACTCGTCCGCTGCCGGAAGCGTGCAGACCAACCTCGCCGGGACTGAACCGCTCAGCAAGCCACTTGGCGAGCCGCTCGGTGAGCCGCCCAGGGAGCTGCTCAACAAACTGCTCAGCGCGCAAGCAAGCGAGCTGAAGGTTTCGGCTTGGACAAGGCGTCTGTGCCTCACGTCCACCAGCAGCCCATGCGCACAGAGGAAGTCCGCTCCGAGTAGGCCCATGGGGACACTAGCGGTAACGAACGACCACTGAAAGCGCTGCCCCCCGAACCGCAGCAAGAGACAACGCTTTCCGAACGTGCGGATGGGCGTGCTGTTGGCGGCAAGCAAAGCGGGGCCCCAGCCCTCAGCTTGCTTGTCGGACGCGGAGGCAGGGAGGACGCTCACCTGCGCTCCCGTGTCGCACAGGAAGCAACGATCCGAGGAGGTGTCCGTTATGAACAGCAGGCTGCCAGTATGGCCGACGCTCATGGCAGGAAGCAAGCACCGGCCTGGCCGTTTCCCGACCTGCCAAAAGTACAAGGCGGGCAGCAGGACCTGGCCTTGTGGCCGAACCTGGTATGGAAGTGGCACCAGGTCTGGCCCGGTGGTGGTTGTCGCGCCGGTCGTGACGACGGTGGTGGGCGGGGCGTGGCGGTGGCCACGCGCGGATCCGCCCAACCTGCGCCGTGTTCGGGAGGATCCGAACGCAAACGCGGATCCGCCAAACCTGCGCCGTGTTCGGGAGGATCCGAACACAAACGCGGATCCGCCAAACCTGCGCCGTGCGCGGCGCCGGGATCCACGACGGCCGTGCTATATGCCGGCCATGCGTCGTGGGCTGCGAAAAACCTGTCCGCCTCCCTGGCCAGGGCGTGCGGTTCCGTAATGGTCGTACCGGCCAGCGCGAGCCGTACGGGTACAGGCAGCTGGCGGAGGAAGAGAGCACGGAAGAGGAAATCCGCATGGCCGTCGCCAAGCAGGGACAGCATGTAATCCATGCGGGCGCACGGTCGTGTGTCGCCGAGTATGGGAAGGTCCAAAAGACGTTCAGCGCGATCGGCCTCTGTGAGGCCAAACGTGTCGAGGAGAAGCCGCTTGAGCGCCGCGTACTTGCTCTCGTCCGGCGGGTGCCGGAGGAAAGACACGGCTCGGGCGGCCGTGCCGGATCCAAGGGCAGCGACCACGTAAAAGTACCTTGTGTCGTCCGCTGTGACGCCCCGGAGCTGGAATTGGGCCTCGGCCTGTAGAAACCAGGTGTCGGCCTGCGCTTCCCAGAACTCCGGTAGCTTGATCGCGGCAGCGTTGATGGCCATAGCGCGTTCGGGGAACAGCAACGGCTGAACCATTCGGAGGTCACCAGTGCAGTGTGGTGCTGGGCACACACGTTAAATAAAGGTAGGCCACAACGCTTTGGGTTAGGTAGAGCTCTTTATTGCATGCTCACTCGTCAACACTGCCGTGCTCTGGACTGCGAGCCCGCGTGTATATCCGGAGGCCACACCTCACCTGGGGCGTGGCCGACACCCACTGGTGCTTGGAATTATGTCACTGCGCCAGCGAGTCATCGTGTCCGCCACAACACACCACATTCTTTCAAAAAGTTCAAGTTGGCTGGAAAGCGAGTAACAGTAAAAATCAAGTATTATCCGGCTTTCACAAAAAGCTCTGAACATTGCTACAGTATCTGTACTGTACAAATCATTCTTTATCTTTGATTTTCTGGTTTTGTAAATTGCCAATTTTGCTTGGGAAATGAAAAAGTTTGCAAGAATTGTTGCTTGGATGTTTAAGGGGCCACTTGGACCTAAAATGAAGATTGGAAAATTGAAATCAATGGAAAGACGTGCAAATAGCACTTTCAAGAAAACAAAAAGAGGAGTTAAACGACTGCATTGAATATACGCATGGGGCAAGGTTTCTCTCTGTCCACAAAAGGGACACTGATCACTTGTTGCTTGTGAAAAGCGGTGAATGAGAGAGTTTGTGGGTATTATCCAATGTGCGATTCTCCATTGGAGATCACAAGCACGTTTTGGCACAGGATTTTTATAATACCATCCGCAGTTTGGGGAGAAAGGAGGAGTGTGTGGCAGGACTGCAGACCACCTGCAAGGTGCTGGAGAAGACAAGGAGGGGAATAGAGCTTTTAAACATTGGAGATATAAGGTTTTAAGGTTACCACTGGAAGAGGAAAAGGAGCGGCCAAAATTTATTGGCTCCAAGTTTTCAGAGGCCGACAAAAGAAGGTTGGGGAAAGGAGAGAGGCGAGGCTCAGAGGGAGGTACAGGACGAACCAACCAAGGTTGGGAGGTACCGTAGGCACAAAGCACCACCCTTAAACATCTGTCTAGTTGGCGAGATGATCTGACGCCAGTCGCCGAGGCAATAGCAGCAACACCTAGCCACTTATCATTTGCATTGTCTCTAAGGTGGCACACTTTAGTTATTGATGCAGCCACAAACTTTTGAATGAAGGCCCTGCTGTTATCAAAACCCTCAAAAACTGAGTTGCAAAACAGTGGCTCGTTGAAGAACATGGATCTCTCGTACGTAGTATGATCGCGATGGCTTTTGAGAGCTTGCCATGCATTTAACAAACTTCGGTAGAAAGAGGGGAGTGAAGAGAAATCAAACATTGTCAAGTCTATTAGGAAAAGCTCCTTAGCATGACCGAATTTCTCAAAACGACCCAAAATGCAGCATGCAAGTTGCCTCCAAAGCACAACAGGCTCGTGAAAAATGGACCATATCGTGCGTAGACGAAAAGCCATGATTCGGCATTTTACATTGACAAGTCCTTGACCACCCTCAGGTATCGGCAAATTTAATCTTTCCGGTCGTAGCCAATACATTCCAGACCAGAAGAAATGAGTGACGCTCTTCTGTATTCCGTCGATTAACCCAGCAGGTGGTTGCAGAGCCAAGACCTTGTGCCACAGAATGGAGGTAACCAGGTTGTTTTGACCAATACTCTGCCACGGTAAGACAGTTGGCGGAGTAGGCCTTTCCATTTTATTAAAAGCAGTTCAATGCGTTCAGGCAAACCTTCCCAGTTATGCCTGATGAAATCTCCAGGACCTAGAAAAACTTCCAAAAACTTGATCCCATCTCTTCTCCAAGCAATATTTGCGGGGAGAAGCGGGGGTGAAGGGGGGTGGGGAGAATGGGGGTTGGGAAGGGGATTCGAGCCACAGTGCCTCAGTCTTTTTCCAATTGATTTTTGCTGACAAGGCTCTGTTAAAAAGTGCTAAAGCATGCATCATCTTAGCAATATCATCAGAGTTTTTGATACAAACACATATATCATCAGCGTCGGCAATGGTCTTTATAGTGTGGTTTAAACCTCTAACAGTGAAACCAGTCAAAGACTTTTGAAGCGTGTTTAAGAGGGGTTCAAGGGAAAGGGTGTATAAAGCTTTCAATCCTGACAAATCTCACACTCTTACTATGTCTCTCCGAAAAGATCGACTGGACAACCCTCCCATCTACTTTCTCAACAATCCTCTCCAAGAAGTTCTGTCGCTCAAGATTTTGGGTCTCACTATCTGCCATGATCTTTCTTGGGAAAACCACATTTCCAAGCTGGCCTCCAAAGCCAGTCGCCGACTGGGCATCCTCCGTCGTGCGAAGTCCTTCCTCGGCACACCTGAGCTCCTCACCACATACAAGGCTTTCATCCGCAGCTCAATGGAATACTGTTCTCCCCTATGGGCCGGTGCTCCTGCCTCACACCTAGCTCGGCTTCACGCTGTTGAAACCAAAGCTTTCAGAATTATTGGAATCTCCCGCGATGAAGCTATCTCTGAGGGCCTTTCACTCACTCACCGCAGGCAGGTAGGTGGTCTTTCTGTCTTCTACCGACTCCTCTCCGGCCTTGCACCCCCAGCTCTCTCTGTGATCTGTCCCCCAAATATTCCTACAGGTCGCACAAGATCTGCCAAAAACCCTCTGATGGTTAAACTGCCGAAATCTCGGCTCGCTGCTCACCTTCACTCTTTCATTCCTCTTTTCTCCCGCCTCTGGAACAAACTCCCTCACTCCCTTCAATCCCACTCCTCCCTCCAGGTCTTTAAAACAGCTGTTCACCACCATCTCTTATCTTCCCCCATCCAAAACCTTGATCTTTTCTACCCCCGCTAATTCACCCCAGATCCACCTTGTTTGAAATTCCAACTTCTTTCCTGGAAGTCCTGGCAGTGTCCATATGTTTTATACCTCTCCCACCACCCCCTTCCCACGCCCCCCCCCCACCCCCCCAAGCCCTCGCCCTCTCTCAGATCTCTCGATGTCTCCATGTCTCTCGGTCACTGCTCTCAAATGTTGTGTTTGTGTCCTTCCCCCTCTCTCCCCATCTTGTCTACCGCTCCCTATGTTATATGTTTTATGTGTCGGTTTGTCTTTCTGTGTGATTAATGTTCGCTCTTTCACGAGCCTCGACCTTGTATACAAAAAAAAAAAAAAAAAAAAAAAAAAAAAAGCACCTGACAGTGGGCAGCCCTGCCTGACATCTCTTTTAATACAAAAAGGGGGCACAAGCTCATTATTTATGTTTAGCAGGGCAGATACGTTTGAGTAACACATATGTATACATGATAAAATAAAGGGTCCAAAACCAAATCGATTTAAGACTTCGGACAAGTATTCATGAGAAACATAATCAAAAGCCTTCTCCTGATCTAGGAAAACAAGGCCAACACTTTCATGATGGATATCACAAACATCAATCAAATCACGAATAACAGAAATACTGTCATGGATATTACGACCAGGAACACAATAAGTTTGCTCCATGTCTACAATGTCCTTTAGGAAGGGTGAAAAACGTAAGGCAATAGCTTTGGAAAAGATCTTGTAATCAGTACATAGTAATGATATTGGCCTCCACTGGGAGATGAGTAAAGGGTCGCCTTTCTTTGGGAGCAAGGTAAGTACTGCTCTTCTGCAGCTCAGCAGGAGTTCCTTCTTTTCGAAGCTTTCCTGGAAGACTGATAGCAGTTCAGGGCCAATTAGGTCCCAGAAAGATTCGAATAATTTTGACGGTAGGACGTCGATGCCAGGTGATTTTCCTTTGCCAAGGCTCTTTAATGCGATGGAGAGTTCCTCAAGTGTGAGTGGTTTCTCCAGGCTCTGCCTTTGCTCTGGGGTTAAGGGGGAAACACCGTCAAATAAGTGAGAGACACCATTTAGGTCAACTTCTTTTGTTTTGTAAAGGTTGGAGAAAAAGAGTCTAGCTTCCCTCTTGATTCCTTCAGGGTGAGTGATGACAGAATTGTCAGGGCGTTTTAGAGCAGTAATTTGGGGGTGAGGAGCCTTCGATTCAAAATCAAAGAAGTATCGGGTTGGCGTGTCCAAAAGATTGAGCTGCTGAAACCGTAATCTTTTTAATGCCCCTTGGGTTTGGTTCTCAATTATTGTATTAAGGAAAGCTTTCTTTTCTTTCAGTCTCAGTTCTTGTTGGGGAGAAGAGTGAGTTTTTAAATTTGTTTGAATTTGTAGAATTTCCTTTTCTAAGGTAGCCTTTGTTCTACGTTCCTCTTGTGTTCGTAGGAAACAAAATTGTTGGCAAAAACCTCGACAATGGGCCTTTATGTTGTCGCACCACAAACGCTGATCTGTAAACTGGTGTTTTTGATTTAATAGAACAGACTATACGTCTTCGAAAGCAGCCCTAAAGGAGGGGTTTTCTAAGATGGTTACATTAAGCTTCCAGAAAGAATGGCGATTCAAGGACAGATGTGAATGGTAATTCACATTAATTAAATGGTGATCTGAAAAACCAGAAGGCAAAATTCCAGTGGTAGGGGAGAGATTAAAAAATGGTGAATTTATATAGATCCGGTCGAGCCTAGCTAGGGATACTTGGTTGTTTGTGATCTTGCTCCAGGTAAATTGATGCGTCGTGGGATTTTGTTGCCGCCAAAGATCCTGAAGCTTAAAATCCCTTATTATCTCTGCTAATAATTTAGCGGGTCCGGGATGGGGTTCCGCACCGTTCCTGTCTCGGTTTGGTTGCAGAGTGCAGTTAAAATCACCTGCCATTATAATACACCTGTGCAGGTCTATTTGCCTCATATAAGGCCCTAATCGAGCATAGAAGCATTGCCACTCCGTGCTATTTGAAGGGGCATGAACGTTCAACAAAGTAAAATTTATGTTATTAATAACAAATATTCTAGGGAGGCTAGGTGCCCTGGGATTATGTTTTTAAAGGAAAGTTTTGATGGATGGAAATGGGGATTCAAAAGAAAAGCCACTCCCGCAGTTCGGGAATTGGATCACTAAAAAAATTGGTCGTTTTCATCATCCGGTTCCATTCTGCATGGGATGCTGGTGTAGTGTGGGTTTCCTGTAAGAAAAGTACGTCTAATGTTTTCTGTAGTGCAAGGTTCACCACTTGGAGTTTGCGCAGCTGACTCGCGCCACCATTTATATTTAAGCTTCCAAAACTCATTTTTTTTGTTCATCTTTTGCTCTCACAATGTACTTTTTCAGCCTGCTACATTGGGCTTCTGTGAAATGGTGGTCGCTAGGCCGTCGGATGATGTTCCTTGCCGTGTCGATAAACCCGCACAGGTCAGAAAAATGATCTTTAATGTCTATGTGTCTCTTTCTAAAAGTGTGGTTGAGGAATTTCAATATTTGGGCTGGTAAGACATTGGATTCACTTGTTGTAGGGAACTCCTCAATTTCGTAAGATTCCTCATCTGACATGTCGGAACCACTGTCTGGGAAACTTTCAATTCCTGGTTCTTGGGGATCTGAGGTAACTTGTGGTGTGCAGGTGTCATCCTGCTCCATATTAATAGGAGCAGGAGGGGGTAGTGGAATTAAAGGAGCCTCGGGTAGTGGGGGGGGGGGGGTGGGGGAAACCGTCACCGGTTTGACAGTTTGAGGTTCTCCATCAGTTTTACCAATGTGCTCAGGCATGTTATGCAAGACCGCTGGCACAGGTACTGCTGGGGTTAGAATATTTTCATTGTGCTCAAAAATTGGGGGCGCTGGAAGTACGGTCAGGTTTTCTGCTATCACGTTTCCTCCTATTTTTACGGTTGGGTCTTGATGCACTTCGGCATCATTCACAGAAGGAGGACACGGAACAGTTTTACTTTTCCCTTGGGGAGGGATGTAATTTTCCTCCGTTGCATTGTGGGGGAAAGTCTCAGGTAAGGGCTGGGGATCTACATTCTCATGCATGAGCAGCTCGTACCGGTTTCTGGTAGTAGTTTGGTCGGACAGAGGCATTCCCGCAGTGTTTGACTGAAAAACTACCACCTTTTCGTTACGAGGTGTAAATGAATCCTGGGGTGTTTTCCTCTTCCTTAATGAGGAAACAAGTGTAAACCCATCCCAGATGTTCATGTTCGTATTATCAGCGGTCGTTAAATTTGGTGCGATGTCATCCGAGACAGTAGTTGGGGGAGTTTGCCCGTC
The DNA here is from genome assembly GCF_964187855.1 of Myxine glutinosa. Taxonomy (NCBI): domain Eukaryota; kingdom Metazoa; phylum Chordata; class Myxini; order Myxiniformes; family Myxinidae; genus Myxine; species Myxine glutinosa. The sequence continues at coordinate 36,330,755 of NC_136269.1, read as the reverse complement.
AGTGTTGGGAGGTAGTGGGGGGTCTGAGACAATAGTTGGGGTAGTTTCTCCGTCAGTGTTTGGAGGTAGAGGGGCACAGTATTGTCCAGAGAGCCTGTCTGCTCGGTCACAGAGGATGCAGTTTGGGGACAGAAACGTTTTAAATGTCCGAACTTTCCACAAGTGAAGCATTTTAATGTCTCGGTTGACGCATATACTTGGTAGTCGTGATCTTTACTTCGGAATTTAATTACCACGTTTAATACTTTATCCACGTTGGATGTGGGAAGTACAATGTATGCCTGGCGTCGGAAAGACATGACGTGCTTCGCCTGTTCACTCCAACAGCCCAGCGTCCCATATTGATCTGGGACACGACTGTACCATTGCGCGATAGTTCCGCCAACAGCGACTCATTTTTTAGAAACGGGGGGCGTTGGATAGGAGTATTTTAACAGCTGGGGTATCGAGTGGGGAAACTAAGACGAAATGTCCATTGTCTGTGGACAGACCAGCCGCGACAACCTCATGCACGAGGCTTTCCTCGGCTAAAAAATACAACGATACTGAAGCACGCGGTACTACGCGCGCGACTTGCTACCAAGGAGGAAACGAACAACGCGGTAAGTTTATAGTTCTTTATTCCAAAGAGGTCACTGTAGCACTGGCGCGCTCTGGGCTGCACGCCCGGTGTATATCCTGAGGCCACGCCTACCCCTCGGGCGTGGCCACCGCCCACTTGGTGCGCGGAATGATGTCACCACGCCAGTGGGCTTTCGTGTACGCCACACGCGCCCCCCCCCCCCCCCCCAGAATTCCCGCGCACCTGGAGGGCCAGTTTGCGGGGCAAACGGATGACCCGGCCGAAGCGCCCTCTGGCGACCGGCGGAGTCCGGGGGTGCAGGGATGCCAGGTGGGATGCCCTCGGCTGTACCCGGGATGGGTGCCGGACCGGGGGGCGGCGTGCCTGCGGTGCAGGGCGGTGCCGGGGGTCCGCCTGCAGGGGGGCGGCCCCGACGCGGGGGCCGAGCCACCGGCGGTGGGTGGTCCACGTCGAGGTGGGCCGGCTTGAGGCAGTCTATGGAGACCCGGTCAGGAGTGCCGCCGATGTCCAGGGTGAAATGTTTCACCCTGGTCTCCAGCACGCGGAAAGGCCCGTCGTACGGGGGCCGCAGTGGTGTCCGATGGGCGTCGTGCCGGACGTAGACGTACTCCGCGGTGCGAAGCGCCGGGGCGACGTGTGTATGAGGGTGCCCGTGGTGCGCCTTCGGCACGGGGGCGAACCTCCGGGCGGTCTCCTGCAGCGCAGAACGCTCCTGCGCCGCGGACCAAGGTGCCGTGGGGTCGGGGAGGAACTTGCCCGGCACCCGCAGCGGTTGTCCAAAGACCAACTCCGCCGCGGATGCGCACAGGTCCTCCTTGGGCGCCGTCCGGAGGCCCAGCAGGACCCAGGGGAGCCTGTCGACCCAGCCGCCGTCGCGGAGGGTGGACCGGAGCGCGGCCTTCAACGAGTGGTGGAATCGCTCGCACAGGCCATTGGCCTGGGGGTGGTAGGCCGTGGTTCGGTGCAGCTGGACCCCGAGCCCCCGCGCGACCGCGGCCCAGAGCTCCGAGGTGAACTGGGGGCCGCGGTCGGACGAGATGTCCGAGGGGGCGCCGAACCGGGCGACCCAGGTGGCGATGAACGCCTGCGTGACGTCTGCCGCCGTCATCGCCGCCAAATGCATGGCCTCCGGCCACCGGGTGGTGCGGTCCACCATGTTAAGGACATGGGTGAAACCCTGCGAGGGGGGCAGAGGTCCCACCAGGTCCACGTGCAAGTGGTCGAACCGACGTTCCGGCACCGTAAACGGGGCCAAGGGGGCCTGGGTGTGCCGGTGCACCTTCGCGCGCTGGCACGCGAGGCACGTCCTGGTCCAACCGCGGACGGCCTTCCGGAGGCCATGCCAGACAAACTTGTCGGCGACCAACCTCTGGGAGGCCTTCATGCCCGGGTGGGACAGGCCGTGGATGGCGTCAAAAACCTGGCGCTGCCAGCCTGCGGGCACGATGGGGCGAGGCCGCCCGAGGGAGATGTCGCAAACGAGGGCCGTGCCCACGCCATCGAAGGGCACCTCAGTGACGCGGAGGCCCGTGACGGTGGTCTGCAAGGCCTGGACCCCGGGGTCGGCGGCCTGGTCCGCCGCCATCCGGGCATAGTCGATGCCAAGGTGGACTGCATGGGCGACGGCCCGGGAAAGGCAGTCGGCCACTGGGTTGTCCTTTCCCGTGACGTGTCGGATGTCCGTCGTGTACTCGGGCATGGCCACGAGGTGACGCTGTTGCCGTGCCTACCACGGCTCGGCGACCTTGCCCATCGCGAAAACCAGCGGCTTGTGGTCGACGAAGGCCGTGAACACAAGGCCCTCGAGCAGATGGCGGAAGTGCCTGACCACCAGGTGAAGCCCAAGCAACTCGCGGTCGAAGATACTGTAACAGCGTTCGGGCGGGCGAAGCTGCCGGCTGAAGAACGCCAGCGGTTGCCAAGCACCACGCACCCATTGCTCGTGCACTGCGCCCACTGCGTAGTCCGAGGCATCGGTGGTGAGGGCGATCGGTGCATCGGGCGCCGGGTGCGCGAGCATGGTGGCATTGGCCAAGGCGAGCTTCGCGCCCGAGAACGCCGCTTCCATCTGCTCGGTCCAGGTAACGTCACCTTTGCCCGGCTTCCCTCGAAGGGCCTCGTGTAAGGGGCACAGGAGCTGGGCGATGCGGGGCAGGAACCGATGGTAAAAGTTTACCATGCCCAGGAACTCCTGGAGCCCCTTGATCGTGCGGGGGCACGGAAACCCCTTCACCGCCTCCACCTTGGCCGGTAGGGGGACGGCCCCGTGCCCGGTGACGCGGTGCCCCAAAAAGTCGATTTCAGCGACACCGAACCGGCACTTGGCGGGGTTCACGATCAGGCCGTGCTGGCCCAGACGTTCGAAGAGCGTGCGGAGGTGACGAAGGTGCTCTTCGTGGGACGCGCTGGTGATGAGGATGTCGTCCAGGTAGACGTACAAAAACTCCAAGCCGCGCAAGACGCTGTCCATGAGGCACTGGAACACCTGAGCCGCATTTTTCAGACCGAAGGGCATCCAAAGAAATTCGAAAAGCCCGAATGGCGTGATGACAGCCGTCTTCGGGATGTCCTCCGGCCTGACAGGGACCTGATGGTAGCCGCGTACGAGGTCCACCTTTGAAAAGAAGGACATCCCCGCCAACCGGGCGGAGAAGTCCTGGATGTGGGGGACAGGGTAGCGGTCGGGGGTGGTGGCGTCGTTGAGGTGCCGTAGTCCTCGCACGGTCGCCATCCCCCGCCGGGCTTGGGCACGACGTGGAGCGGGGACGCCCACGCGCTCTCGGAGCACCGCACGATGCCGAGCCGCTCCAGCATAGCGAACTCCGCTTTAGCTATGGCGAGCTTCGTCGGTTCGAGGCGGCGTGCCTGGGCGTAGACCGGTGGCCCGGCGGTGGGGATGTGATGTTCCACCCCGTGCTTGACGGTCCCCGCCGAGAAGGTGGGCCACGTGAGGGCCGGGAAACCCGCGAGGAGGCGGGCGAATTCGTCCGCTGCCGGAAGCGTACAGATGAACCTGGCCGGAACGGAACCGCTCAGCAAGCCGCTTGGCGAGCCGCTCGGTGAGCCGCTCTGTGAGCTGCTCAACGAGGCGGGCAGCGCACACGCGAGCGAGCTGAACGTCTCAGCCTGGACAAGCCTTCTGCGCTTTACATCGACCAGTAATCCAATAGCACATAAGAAGTCCACGCCGAGCAGTGCCATGGGCACATCGGCCGTAACGAACGACCAACGGAAAACCTGACCTCCGAACCGCAGGGAGAGACAGCGTTTTCCGTACGTGCGTATAGACGTACCATTGGCCGCAAGCAACGCGGGACCTCGGCCCGCGGTGTGCTTGTCGGACGTACCGGCAGGAACGACACTCACCTGCACCCCCGTGTCACACAGGTAACGGCACCCGGACAAGGTGTTCGTTATATACAGAAGGCTGTTTGAATTGCCGACGCTCACCGTTGCCACCGAGCGCCGGCTCACCCGTTTCCCGACCTGCCGAATGAGCACGGCGGGTGACACTGCCGAGCCTCGTGGCCGAACTTGGCGTGGAAGAAACACCAGGTGGGCAGCTGCGGCGTCGGAGGCCGCGGTTTTCTTCGCGGCGGCGGTGGTGGTGGTGGGCGGGGCGTGATGGCGGACACGAGGTGCGGTGCATCGGGGAAAGCCTCGGGAGCCTCGGGAGCGGCAACCGCGCCAAGACTCGCCTGCGTGTCCAAAGCCGCGTAGTATTTGTCGGCCTCAGCAGCGAGCGGAATGATGTCACCACGCCAGTGGGCTTTCGTGTTCGCCACAATACGTTTATTCATTCGTGACGCTGCACGGATCTTTTCCATCCCAATGATATTCCCAATAGCAATAACAATGTGTTCCACACTAACCTCATCGGGAGGAACACACACCACGCCATGCTTCCGTGTGAGAGCTTTGAAAACCGCGAATGGGGAACGTGTCGACGTTTTAGGTTTTACTAAATGAAATTACGCGGACTAAGCCGAGTTGGGGTTGGGGGAAAAGGGAGGGGTCGGGGGAAAAGGGAGGGGTCGGGGGAAAAGGGGAGGGGTCGGGTACAGTTTTCTGTAAAAGCAGGGGGGGGGGGGAACCGCAAAGAAAACGCCACTCGGCATGTACCAGCACGAGAAAACGAACGCGGTAAAACACACCTCTTAATGAGGAAAGGGGCAAAAACCCATCGCAACTCCTTAGAGTATCGATAGCAATACCACTCACCCGTCGACCTCACCGAAAGGCGTGGGCTCTCTCTCTTGCTCTGTATCTCAGAGGAAAAGTAGAAGAAGCTGGAAGAAAAAAGAATCGAGACAGCAACACAAGCGAGGAACATAATGGGGGGGGAAGGGAGGGGTATGGGGGGAGGGAGGGGTGTGGGGGGGGGGAGCGGGCAGAAGGAGGGCAGAACGGGCGGGGAGTTGGGGGGGGTGAGGAGTTGTAGTAGCAGGTTTGTTGAAATGGAGTGGTGGGGGGCAGACCGAGAGTAGACAACGTGAGGATTAAAAATAAAAATGGAAAAACACAAGGTAAGAACAACGAGCAAGGGGGGTGGGGGTAGAAAGGTCGAAGGTTGGAGCAGCTCACAACTCACCACACATGCACAGCTGCCATCTTGCCACACCCAACAACAAACGGCGACCAGGGGGCGAGAGAGAGAGAGGGAAAGAGAAAGAGAAAGAGAAAGAGACAGAGAAAGAGAAAGAGAAAGCGACAGAGACACATAAAACGGTTCCAAAACGATGTCCAATCTTTGATTCCCTCCTGATATTTCAAACCCCAATATCATGATAATTATTATCACAATGGATTTCTTCAATCTTCAGATGTTCCGTAAAAGTTTCGACCAAACCAAAAAGCAAGACGACAGCAACTCAGCCTTGACAAGGACTAATCGCCCCAATGTACATCTGGCTTAAGAGAGGTTTAGGTGATTCTTCCTCGAGGCTTACATCGCAAGCTTGCTGAAACACTGATAGGAGAAGCTGACCATTCATCCTGCTTGGAATTTGATATAAATTGCTGCAGAGAGCTTTGCATCCGTAAAATTTTACAAACCGATGCAATTTGACTTATTTATTTATTTCTTTAATAGAAGGAGTTGTTTAACATAATTAAGCTGCTTGGAAACAAGTCAGATTCTTGGTTAGAATTCTATTGGGACATGATGTCCCCATGAAAGTCTGAACACCACTAAATATGCATGATGTCCCAGACTGTAATTAAAACAATTATGAAATCATTAAACATCACAAATTAAAACTAATTACTGGAAATAAAGAAAAACTGTTAAAATCACAAAGGGATAAAATTATCAGGTGTCTGAGAAATTCTGAAAATTGCTGTAATGACCTCGCTACTGTTAGGATTATTATCCGTGAGGCTAAAAGTGTTCCGTTTGGAATAAATACTGGATCACTTCTTTTAACACTGAAGTTGTTCAACGCATGAATAATGCGTGCAGTTTTTAAACCCAATTCAGGAAAACAAACACCGATTGCATTCATTAAAATAAACACCATTTGCTTTTGCCACCGAAATATTCTTGAAATTGTATGCAGATGCTGCTGTTACAACGACTACTACTGATGATGCACACCACTCGTTTTTGCATCTTCAGATGCGTCGGGCTGCCGAAGCAGTTTCATGGCTATTGGGTACAATCCTGGATGGGTTGCCACCTTGAATGGCTTGTTCATCCCAGTAAGCCGGTACTCATTTTGCTGGCCTGGGAAGGATGAGCAGGGTCAGTCAACCCACCTGGTGTTAATTCAACGAGGTAACTGGGGCTTGAACTCAGGCCCAGTCCCACCAGAACTCAAACCCACCCCCTGAAACTTGGGATCCCTACTCATGCGTTATTTGCCAACCGATAGCGCTGAAGTGAAACCCGGCACAGTCCTGCTACTCGATGGACTGTAGTCAGGGCCCTTAGGGATATTTTGGGGCCGTTTGGTTCAAATTCTTCCAAAAGCACCAGATTTGGCCCAGATGTTGCCCATGCCATACTCTTTCGATTTTTGACGGGCACCAAGACGGCCCCCCCCCCCCCTCCGGGGGCCCCATATTGGCGAAATACTAAATGGCCGCCACCCGGATTAGAGGAAAATCAATTAAATAACCAAAAGGGTTGGAATCATGTATGATACCACTTTTCAGGGGTTTTCGAGGTCGAGGAATCCAATTATGATGTTATTTTGATGATTCGCGGTCAAGGTCAACCCTCAAGGTCATCTTAAAGGTCATTTTTGAGTCAAACATGTCGGTTTTTGAGTTTTTTGTCAAGATTTACGCGAGGTTCACCATTTTATGTTTCTGGGTTGGGTAATCGAACTCCGACCTTATTTTTGACAATTAGAGGAAATATTTACATGTCTATTTCCTAATTTTCAGGCATATGCAGTTCATCAGTCTAATTACAAAGGTACGGATTTTGATGTTTTATGAACTGTATGCCATATCCTTGTGTTTAATTTTTGTGCGATCATGATCCGGGTTCATGTATACATGATTGTATACATGTCATAAATATGACGTCATACGTCATGTGACCTGGCGGCCATATTGGATTTTATGAAAACCTTAAAAATGGATCCCTGCCTTCATTTTTCGATCGATTCATTTTGAACTTTGACCACTTATAGTACGCCATGTGATTGGATGCATATCCTAATTGTGACGTCATAGGTCAGGTGACATGGCGGGATGGACCGGTATGGTCCCCGGATCATACCGCCCTTGGCGCCCGTCAAAAATCGAAAGAGTATTGCATGGGCAACATCTGCGCCAAATTTGATGCTTTTGGAAGAATTTGAACCAAAATATCCCTAAGGGCCCTGACTACTGCACAATCGCACGCAATTAGATTTTTCGATTTTGGATTAGGGGGGCTCCCAGGGTATCCCCCCCAAATCAGCAGAGATCTAAACTACAAAGTCAAGAGATGACCGTCTGCCCATTCGGGGCTATTTTTTTTTCCTCCGCTACCAAAGGTAGATGGAGGATATCACCCCTGTCTGTCTGTTTGTCCGTTTGTTTGTCAACACAATATCTCAAAAGGTTGTGGACGGATTCGGACGAAATTTGACAGAGATGTAGCGTATGTGACAAGGACGAAATAATTAGATTTTGGTGAAGATCCGGATTCGGATCCGGCTACTAGATTTTTTCAGTGATTCTTCACCGTTGGGAGATAGTGCCAAAAACGATACATGGCAGGATATCTCAAAAAGTTATGGATGGATTTGGACGTAACTTGGTGGACCGGTTGGGTGTCTGACAAGGACGATTCGATTTGATTTTTGTGAAGATCTGAATATGGATTCGGATATGAGAATTATTTAAAATTTTAAGTGATTCTTCACCATTGGGAGATGGGGCCAAAAATGATACATAGCAGGATATCTCAAAAAGTTATGGATGGATTTGGACGAAACTTGTTGGACAGGTTGTGTGTATGACAAGGAAGAATGGATTCGATTTTGGTGAAAATTCGGATCCGGATACAGCTAGTATTTTTTAAAGTCATTCTTCACCATTGAGTGATCTGGCCAACCAGGCAGAAGTTTGCTCTCTCCTGAGTGCCGTTCTCGTTTATGTTTGTAACCGTGTTGGCAAACGAAAGAGACTCATGGGATCCACACTCACGACCAGCACGCCTGCTCAGATCGTCCTCGCTCGGAGAAGATTGCATGAGTTCTTTAAAGTAACTTCAACGCAGTTACAGTAGACCGACGAGTACAAGGTCATTGAGACCATGAAAACGTGCGTTATGGTTGCTTTTTGTCCAACCTCGCTTTTTCTTTAATGCCGAGTGCCAATTGTCATACGAGCTGAAGGCGCAGCCTGGAGGAAGAGGCGGGGGAGGAGGTGAGTGGAAGAGGTGCAACAAGCGGGCGGTTGGGGGGGGGATAGGGGAGGAGGAGTTTGGGAGGCCGCATGGCCGGATACGAGGCTCAGTGACGTTGTGTGCTGTGCTTTCATTAAAACGTGTCATCTCCTAAGTTGAGACTTGGATTAATATCATTACACCAAGGGCTTCAAAGTCGACACCGACATTTTGTATTCGCTGTCACATCGTTCACTTTAAGGCACTTTATATTCCTGTCCTCGTTATGATCACCATGATAAAGTACTTGGCGGGAGTGGATAAAAAATACTTTTGTTTTTTTGGTTCGTTAACTTCCAATTAGTTTTATGTTAATTCTGATTGGCATGCATAATATATAAGAATGATTTACTATCGCAGTTACATATAGATATCAAAAAAAGACGTGGATTTCTGTGGCATCACTTTATCACGATTACCTTGGCAACCGTGGCATGCAGGAAGTGATCGCACGCAAGTGTTAAATTTGAGATAGAAGGGTAATAGAGAATAAAGATGAGGGATTAGAAAGAGAAAATGTAAATTATATGACGGAATAAAAGCATATGAAGTGGAGTATTCTATTGAGTTGTAAAAAATTGCTGGAGACGTGTTCTTAACCGTTGGGCGAAGACTTCTTAGCACTTACACAACCAGTATGTGTTCTGCCGTTACACCTCCAGACGCAGGCAACGTGCTCGCACGACTGTTTGAAGTCGGTACGTGAAGTGGTACGCCAGTTTATTCGTTTGGGGACGATCAGTGTTGGGCCTTTCTCATGTTTCAATTGTAAAGGATACCACAAGCTAGGTTTGATTACTCATGGTAACGATGTTACAATCCCGCAAGGTCAGCGGTGGTGTACTCTGCCTCCGTACCTGCGCGCATGTCTACGATAGGCTGTGGGGTCCGGTCCGTGGGGATCTCCCAGAAATACAGGTTTTTCATTGGCTGTCGCAGGGTATTTCCGCGTACGTCATAGCCGATGACGTAGTGGAATTCTCGCGCTTCTAACCTCGTTTTCGAATTTACACGAGACCTCTTCAATTTCTGTCATACGATCGACTCGGAAGTTTGGCTTGTGTTCAGCGCTTTTCAAATCGACGATCTAGTCAGGTTCACTCTGTCAATAAATTATATTTCGTTCAAAATCATGGTAGATTAGCAAACCTATACATTTTTGGAAAGGTTATAGCATAAGGAAACTAAAAATCAATGTTTACATTTGGAGAGATACCTGTATGGCGGCCATTTTGGATTTTCAAAATGGCCACTGTAAAATACATATTTTGTTCTATTTCTGCCTCTAATTACCCTAAAAACTTTTTAAAATATACTAAACCTATATTTTCAGGGACAAGGAATCCAATGAAAGTATCAAATTAGTGCTATGGGGAATGGTAAGACACGAATCAAAGGTTTTGAATTGCAAAATAGTCTTTATATTCGCGATAAGTTGCATAATCAAATACATGTTATCATTTTGTACAGGCAGTTAATAACATCAAAATGTGTCACAATAATTCATATCACCAAACATACACAGGCAGTCAGCAAAATCATATATACACATGCAGTCGGTATAACTTCACATCTACACAGGCAGTCAATGACAAAATATACACAGGCAGTCAATGGCATCAAACATACACGATTACAGAATATGCCATTTAGAGTTCGTCATCACTGTCCTGTGTGTCGTATCCGACAATATAGTCCGCATCGTTTTCACAGTCTGTTCCACACAAGCAAAGGTCGGTCAAATTGATTGGCAAATCGAATTGGTCGAATGGTCGATCGAATCGAATTCGATGAATCGAATCGAATCGAATCAAATCGAATTGGTCGAATGGTCGATCGAATCGAATTCGATGAATCGAATCGAATCGAATCGAATTGGTCGAATGGTCGATCGAAACGATTGGTCGAATGGTCGAATTGGTCGAATGGAATTGGTCGATTGGTCGAATTGGTCGAATCGAATTGGTTGGAATTGGCAAATGTAAACATTGATTTTCTGATTTTCCATGTAATAACGTTTCCAAAAATGTATAGGTTTGCTAATCTACCATGATTTTGAACGAAAAAACATAGTGAACCTGACTAATCGAATGTTCCGGACAAAATAAAAGGTACGTTGGACGTTTTTCCAACATGTTATCTAGTTTGTGGTGGAATTTCATTGCAATCTGATGATGCGAAGTAAGATATTTTGGCCCCGATATCGGGATTTCCTGACATAATTGTGCAAAAAATGATGATTTTAATCATCTTGAGAGTGGACATTTCATTCCTTTACCTGTCTGTAACAGCATCTAATACAACAGTGTTAAAGTTTTGATCTTGAGAATAAAACAATTTTGAATTTTCAAGACAGTCTGGGTGTTTATTACAATTTCCGTCACGACTGTTAATTAGGTAATTAGGTACTTGATTAGGTAATTAATTAATTATGTAATTCAATTTCAGGTCATCCAAAGTAAGATGTATCATATCTTTTGTAGAATGCTTCAATCTAAAATAACTGAAAGTTTCATTCAGTTCTCTTCATTTTTAAGGAAGTTATGGGCTTTTATGTCATTAAATTGACTGTCCTCGATCACAGCTTTTCTTTTAAGTTATATTAATGGAAAAATGGAAAATATTCCATATATTAATGGAAAAACAATAGGAAAGAAGATGCTAATTTCCGAGTATAAAAATGACCATAACTTCTTTAATACTGAAGATATGAAAGTGAATTAGGTATCAAATTAAAGGCCTTTCCATGCTTTATCTGATGAGATAAATTACAGGCTTGATTTTTAACATCTCAAAATTTTGTGACATTCCTACTCATTGTGGTCAGAATTGACCGAAAATTGCCGTTCTGGTATGTGACGACTCCATGGTCATGGAGGGTTTTCAGAGTTATCCCATAATGCCGTGCGCGTCACCATGTTGGTTGGATTCACTTCCCCGCCAACGAGAGCATGAGTAGCTTTATACTCTAGCACGTTTACCTCGTTATTCCGAATTACTGCAATGGAGATTATGCTAATTATTTGGCCTTATTAAGTCTTGTTTACCTTTTCTCGGTTGTTTAGCTTGCCAAACAATATGGCGCCCACGCACTGCATCATGGGTACTGGAACCTCTCTATAAGGTCCCTGCATCTCGGATCACACTGTCATTCCGATGAAGATATAACTATACACTATAAAACTGATTGGCCCTTCTGTATTTTTAGTTGTGGACGTAAAATATTCCACAGTGTGCTTCGAAAAGAACAGGCCGTTGTGTGACAGATACCTGGGAGAAAGTCCATACTTTTACCTGGCTGTGTATTTAGCATCACCTGTAGTCGTTTCATAGTGCCAGGATGTGATGGGAAACACAGGAATGATGTGCGAAATGGCCTTTATAAACTAGGTGTCCCCTGGGGTTAAAATCCACAGACACCGTGGACTTCAATAACATGCAATTTTACCTTGTTGGTAATTTTTCATTTGCAGAACTTGTGAATTCTGCTGCTACCTCAAGTGCTCAAGTAAAGATGATTCATGAATCTAAAATCTTATCTAGTTCAATCCGTCAAGCCTTGTCCGATTTCTAGTCACATTCATGATCAGGTTTATCCAAGCATCCTTATCCTGCACTGCTTCCTGAAGCTCTGGCAGAGACAGCTTGGTTGCAGCCTTTATCCTATCCATCCAGCACATACAAGGTCCGCCACTTCCTCTTCTTCCCTCATCCTTACCCAGCATGATTGACTTCTCTAGACTTTCGTTTTCTCCACGCATGACCTCTCCAAAGTATGATAGATTCTTTTTTGTCATCAGCGCTTCTTCGAGGCCATTTCTTTTATTTATTATGTACGCATGGTATGTACTATGTAATTAGGGGGGATGAGGGAGAGGAATACGTAGGAGAAGACGAACCACCCCGATCGTGTATTCGCATGAGACGCATAAGGCTGCAGATGAAACTTTTCCTCGGCCATTGGGCACAATCCTGGATGGGTCGCCACTCCAATGCAGGACGCTCGAATGGCTCATTCTTCCCAGTAAGCTGGTACTCATTTTTCCGACTTCACAAGGATGACAGCCTGTGTCAACCCACCTAGTGGCAGCATCACGGCAGGGGCTTGAACTCAGGGCCCGAAGATCTTAAGCCAGGCACCTTGGAAGAGGGAGAGATGTGGGTCAATAATTCCACCATGCTTGCATAGACCAACTGTAGTATGCTGCTCTAATCATCAGGCCATGTGGCGTGTTCTCACGAGATCTCAGTCGATCCGGTTTGAGTCGGAAGAAATACAAACACGAAGCAGGGACACAGCATTACATTACACCAAGGCCATTAAGCTATGGCACCTTAGAAGGATTCACTTTTTTCCCTCCCTATTCCAGACGCTGCTTTTCCACTTTGGTACATCTCAGTGCCCAGAGTGCCAGATATTCAAGCAGGACAAAATATATCATGAACGTTAATATATCAGATATGTGAAAGGCACGTGCGGAAAACCTCGTCTCTCGAAACACCATCGAGCATTATTTCCTGAACTTGACACACTTCCATCTCCCCTTGAGCGCCCTTAATGTACATCGGAACAGACTGACCACGTTGTACTGGTCTATCGTTTTTTGGGTGGAAAAGCTTCTGGAATCACATGCGTGTGAATAATAATAATAATAATGCATTTATTTTATATAGCGCTTTTCAGGAAGCCCAAAGACGCTTTGACAGAGTGCAAAACATAACGCATAGCAAAACATAAAGACAATTGCAAAAAAAGAAGAATCAATAGGGAAATATTCAAAGCACAAAGGAGGGAGAAGGAGAGGAGATAGTCAGGGGTTAGATGCTGTGGGTTAAATGTTGAATGCAGTGTTGAACAGGTGGGTCTTGAGTGATGTTTTGAATGTGGTGAGTGAGGAGGAGTCTCTGATGGTGTGAGGTAGCGAGTTCCAGAGGGTGGGAGCAGCGATGGAGAAGGCCCTGTCCCCCCAGGATCTAAATTTGGTCCGGATGGGGGGGGTCAGGAGGTTGGTACCAGCAGAGCGGAGGTTGCGGGTGGGAGTGTGTCTGGAGAGGAGGTCAGCCAGGTAGGATGGGGCCAGGTTATGGAGGGCTTTGTAGGTCAAGAGGAGGATTTTGTACTGGATTCTCTGGGAGATGGGGAGCCAGTGAAGCTTGTAAAGGACGGGGGTGATGTGGTCACGGGTCCGGGAATGGGTGAGTAGACGGGCAGCGGAGTTCTGAATGTATTGGAGTTTATTGGTGATTGTTGAGGGTGAACCATAAAGGAGGCTATTGCAGTAGTCCAGACGGGAAGTGATGAAGGCGTGGATGAGGGTTTCTGCAGCCACAGAGGAGAGGGATGGACGGAGACGGGCGATGTTTTTCAGGTGGAAGAAGGCTGTCTTTGTGATCTGTTTAGTGTATTTGTCGAAGGAGAGGGTTTGGTCAAAGATGATGCCAAGATTCCGGATGTGAGGGGAGGTGGACACTGGGAAACCGTCGATGTTGAGGGCAAAGTTATGGGTGGACTTGGTGAGCGTTTTTGGGCCAATGATGATTATTTCAGATTTATCACAGTTAAGTTTGAGGAAGTTGATTTGAAGCCAGGATTTTATTTCAGTGATGCAGTTTGTCAGGATAGAGTGGGTGGCGGTGGAGATGGACTTGGTGGAGATGAAAAGCTGGATGTCATCGGCGAAGCAGTGGAATTGGAGACCATGACGGCGGATTAAGTGACCGAGGGGGGACAGGTAAAGGATAAAGAGGAGGGGGCCAAGAACTGAACCTTGGGGGACACCTTGGGGGAGGGGAGCAGTGGGGGATTTGCAGTTATTGATGGAGATGAACTGACGTCTGTCAGAGAGGTATGATTTAATCCAAGAGAGGGCAGTGCCGGTAATGTTAAAGGTGGTTTCAAGTCGGGTGAGGAGGATGGTGTGATCGATGGTGTCAAAGGCAGCGCTGAGGTCGAGGAGGATGAGAATGTTGAGGTTGCCAGCATCAGAGGAGAGGAGAAGGTCGTTGGTGATTTTGAGGAGAGCAGTTTCAGTACTGTGGTTGGACCGGAATCCGGATTGGAATGTTTCATACAGGTTATTGGCAGAGAGGTGATGCTTGAGTTGAGTGGCTACAGCGCGTTCCAAAACCTTTGACAGAAAGGGTAGGTTGGAGATGGGTCTGAAGTTATTTAGGGTGTCAGGGTTTAGTCCAGGTTTTTTCAGAATGGGGGTAACAGCAGCAATTTTGAGGGATGGTGGGACGATGCCTGTAGACAGGGAGGAGTTTATTGTTGCAATGATAAGTGGAGAAAGAGCAGGAAGGGAGGCCTTGACAAAGCTGGAGGGGATGGGGTCAAGAGTGCAGGTGGCAGTTTTCATTCCGATGAGGAGTTCAGAGAGGTCAGTAGGGGAGACTGGGGAGAATTGAGACAGGGGATGGCAGGATAAGGGGGGGCAGGTGGTTTGAGGGGGAGCGGGTGCGGCGGTGGTCAAGCTGTTGTAGATGTTTTCAATTTTGCGTTGGAAGAATGAAAGGAAGGAGATGCAGTTGTCTATTGTGAATGACTGGGTGGTGGTGTTCAGGGGCTGAGGAGTTTGTTTATTGTAGAGAAGAGTGCTTTTGGGTTTCCGGAGCCAGAGTGGATAATTTGAGAGTAGTAGGCGGAGCGGGCGCGGGAGAGGGCATCTTTATAGTGTTGTATGTGGTCCTTGTAGTATTCTAACTGAATGCCTACATAGTGCGACGCAAGACATCGCCACAATTTCTGGAGCTGTAAAAGAACTCGTAAGAATTAATCTTCTTAATGTGTCCCTGAGTGAAATGGTAATTTTGTTTGAGCTCAATCATTTTCCGCATGTTCCCCACCCCTCCGGATCCCAATAGACAGCATGTAAAATCCTTGCTTCAATATGTATTATACAGCGAGGGTTTATGCTCTTTCCAAATGGCTAATTCCATTGCAATCTTGCCCTACAGGATGCACATCGGTGTCATGTGCGTGACCTTCTGGAGATTGAAACCATCAAAGCAAGCATGTTGAGATGGAAGCTGAGTCAACTCCATATTCAGATCAAACAGGATAATGCCGGTACTCCATGATGTGCGGGTCTCTTGTTTACTCCATCTGTTGTTATTCTAACGGTCTTATTGCAGTGACGAGTTTTCCAAGTGAAAATGGTTTTGCATTTTCCTGTAGGCATACCTGGTGTTGGCTTAGCGGTTAGGGTGCCGGCTTGGGATCCTGGGTTTGAATCCCGATCGATCGCTGAATTAATGCCAGGGGGGGTGACTCAGCCTGTCATCCTTCCGAGGTCGGCAAATTGAGTACCAGCTTGCTGGGATGAATGATCACGGTGTGTACCCCGATTTAGAATAGGTACACCGTATCCCTGCGCATCGTAAGAGGCAACCAAGGGTTGGCGTCAGGAAGGGCATCCGGCCATAAAAACATTGCCTCAAACAGGGAACCATGATTGTCATGGGGCCCGCAAGGCTAACCCCACTCTAGCGGGGAAAATGTCCTTAAAACGATCATTCATATTCATATTCATTTTCCTGGTAGGCAGGAGCAGACCATTATAAGGGCAATTCCACGGTTACTCACATTACAATACATTACATTAATGCATCTATAAAAAAAAAAAAATATATATATATATGTA
Source organism: Myxine glutinosa (assembly GCF_964187855.1). NCBI lineage: Eukaryota > Metazoa > Chordata > Myxini > Myxiniformes > Myxinidae > Myxine > Myxine glutinosa. The sequence continues at coordinate 36,314,644 of NC_136269.1, read as the reverse complement.
TATAATGTGAGTAACCGTGGAATTGCCCATTACATTATTAATAAAGCACCGACTATTTACAGTGAAATCATATTTGCCGAACCGTGCGTTGTGCGTTCTCTTTTGGCATTCGGGTTATTGCATTCGCTGCTTTAAAAAGTTTCATCCCTCGAATGTAAAGTGTGTATCGACAATAACCAAGATCGATTTAATCGCAGCACAAGACAGTTAGCCTCGGAAGGCCAGACAGGTATTTAATTACTGTGTGACGGGAATACGGGTCTGATAGGTAAAGTTGGATCATAGTTGATGTGCTTGAGGTTAGAGATTAGGATATGAGCTTGCATTCACAGACGCTGTGGAAAGAGCTCGGCTGCAGAACGAGGCCGAGATGCGGAAATTGCACGATGAACGAAACAAACTTGTGGAGGAAGTGAACTTTCTGAAGTAGAGACTCGATTTTTTGAGAGAACAGCATGCTGTGTTGTTGTAAGTAAACTTGCCGTATTCATTTTTAGAAAAATCGATTCACATTTCATTTTTATGTTTGTTTATTTGTTTAAAAGAATTAGACTATCCATGCAAAGTTTCTTTTTTATAAATGTTTTTTCCTCCTTCTATCCTTCTTTCATATGCAGTACAAGGCTGCGGGTAGCATCCAAGGCTGATGGCACAGGTGTGCCGCTGATGCAATGCCTCCTGCTGGTTGGGGCAGGAATTTGGAATTTGTTCATGGTGCCGGCGATAGCTCACTTACTCTACGTGAAGGACACTGTGGCATCCGTAAGTCCCACCAAGGAATGCTGGCAGACGGGGCGCCCGTTTAACGTCCATCCACGGGTCCATCCAAGGGACCCAGGCTAGACAGCTGAGATGCAAGTGTGTGTACCTCTTGGCCATTCTGTCAGCCTTTCCTTATATCCTAATTGTATGTTTTTCTACAAGTGTTTGCTTTGGCCTGTTTGATGTCTCAATCGGAGCATTTGCCTCATGATGCTTGATTCCGAGATTCTCGTATACTATATTGATTTTTCCGTTGTCTATTAATGTTCTTGTTCTTCGATGATGCACGTGCAGGTTCCTCCTTGAGCCAGAACGATGTAGGGGCACATTCAACAAGGATTGACTCCCAACATTCTGATGCTCACAACACATGGCCAGTTGATGTCGGTTACCCGGTTCTACATGTATCCGAATGGTGGCATTTGGGCTGATCAACTTTTTCTGCCTACATCTTCTTATTTTGAAGCAGTATCCGGTGCCTGATGACTGAACGCAGATGATGGTGTGGAAACATCATGCGATCTTGCTTCATGCAGATGATGGTGTGGAAACATCATGCGATCTTGCTTCATGCAGATGATGGTGTGGAAACATCATGCGATCTTGCTTCATGCAGATGATGGTGTGGAAACATCATGCGATCTTGCTTCATGCAGATGATGGTGTGGAAACATCATGCGATCTTGCTTCATGCAGATGATGGTGTGGAAACATCATGCGATCTTGCTTCTGGCACTTAAAATCACGATTTTGGTGGGATTTCTATGTGCTGGAAATGCAATTTGGGGTTGGACAAAGTACATTTTTGTTATTCCTTCACATTTCACTCTCAGTCACTGTGGGATTTGAGTGTCTGCCAAAATGCGGAAACCTTTTTATCTTTTGGAAGGCCAGTATGCCCTTTGGACTTCGTAACCTGCAGATGGAAAACAGGCCACAATCATGTGCACTTGTACAAGTCCTGTTATCGTTTTAGGTTTGCTCACTGCACTTTTTTACATAGTTTAGAAAAACATGAGGCAACTAGAATGGCACTTGATAGAGCGCATACCTCCGCCAGGCTGAACAGTTTACTTTTCGTATCCCACTGATAGGCCAGATCTGAATCTGAACATTAACCAAAATCAAATCAGCTTGTTGTTTTCACCTACAAAACTCATCCATCAAGTTTTGTCCAGATCCGTCCACAACTTTTTGAGATGTTGTGCTATATATCAGTTTTTGCCATATCACTCAATGGTGAAGAATCACTTAAAAAATTATCTGATCTGTATCCGGATTAGGATCTTCACCAAAATCTAATCCATTCGGCCTTGTCACACACACAATCTGTCCACCAAGTTTCGTCCGAATCCATCCACAAATTTTTTGAGATATCCTGCTCGCAGACAGACAAGGATGAAAACATAACTTCCGTCCACCCTTGGTGGTGAAGGTAACAATGTAAAGTGGCAACCACGATGAAAAATAGCCCCGTTGTGAACTGACAGTCATTTCCCCGCGGTTTCTGGAATTTCTAAATAAATTAACTGAATTTGAGGTGAACCACCCTTTTCAGCCTTTTATAGTGGGCATATCTGGATGGAGAGCATAAACCCATGACACCTTAATGCTCTGATGTATCGTTCCAAATGTGGGCCATATTGGTTATGTAGTTTGTGAGGAAAATTTGTTTTTGTGGATATGAGGGATTAGGAGAGGGAGCCCCCTGGTCCCATCTCCAAGGGGAAATACGGCCATGCGGAGCATAACTTAAGGTTAGGGCATGGTCACGATGCTGCATGGCCAGTTTGGTCTGGATACGGTTGTCAGTTTCTTAGAAGAAGATTTTTGAATGAAATACCAATATTTGGGGCAATACCCCCCCCCCTTTTTTTCCCTTAATAGGGGGCGCATGCGGATCGGGAGCACAACCCCTTGAAATCTTGCTGTTCTTATGCATCCATCATACCAAATTTGGTCCATGGGTGATTCATCATCCTTTCATTAGTTTCCTTTGAGTTTTGTAGGCATGATGTTTCACAACGTTTCACCTGTTGCCTTCATTCCTTCACAGCCAGCAAAAGACCTCTATCTCTATTTGGAAGAGTAGCAATGGCGTCATCCTTCAGCTGAACCGCCGTTTGATGGAAAACGCTGAAAAGAGATTGGAACTTGATGAGATGTCTGAAAACCTCAAGGAAATTCAAAAGCAGATTGCAAGACTGGAAGATCAAATATCTACGATCAGCAAGAACACTGCAGAAAAGCAAAGCGAATACAACAATCAGATAATCACCCTGCAGATGACAGTATGTTGGAGAAACAAACTTGACTGCCGTCTGTCATACTGCCAGGCAAAATATTCCCTTGGGCCTTTGGACTATGGGTGATAATTGTAATTCACACCATTTTCTAAATAAAATGTTGTGATCTGCAAGGGTATTTCATTCATTAAATCTTGCTGGGAAAGGGGAAACTAAAACGGTAAAGGGGTTGAGGTTTACAGGGTCACCATAAAATAAATTACGATCTTTAGATGAGCATTTCAGTGGTACTGTGTTCACCCTCAAGTTGTCTGGTCTTGGATTCGACCTTTGGCAGGATGGGATCCAATTAGAACTTCTGTTTTGTGCATCGTAAAGCACAGCATCTGTAGGTGCATAAATGAAGTTGGTTGTTGCATCACCATGTGGACATTAAATATATCACTGTACCTCTCACAAGAGATGACCTTTGCAGTTTCCTGGCTAGTTCAGGCTACGTTTGTAATAGGTGTCAAACAGAACGCTTCCTGCATCCTGCTTTGTGGCCACAAATTTGATCAAACGTGTTAAATCTTCACAAGAGTCTCATGAAAAAGCACGATGAAGGAAAATGTGACCTGACAGCTGTAATAATGTGGCAACAGTTAGATACAATAAGCAGAGGAATGAACGAATAGGAAAAAAGGAGGAGAGGAAACAGTTAGCAGGAAGTTAAAAGGTTTTTTTGGTTTGTTTGTTTGTTTTAAATCAGATTTACCCGATGAAGAGAGAGATGGAGACGGAAAGGAAAGTGAGTTGGAGTATGATGAAGATTGGTCTAGGCAGGTATAATGGAGGTAAAATAGATTGTGTGTAATGATGGGGCTTCATATGAGATAGTGGTGTACCACCTGATTGATTGAAGCCTTAGAGTAAAGAGTTGCGTAGATCAGCCTCAGAAAGTCGAATCCACAGACAAGAAAAGCAAGGAACAAGAGACAAGTGTTAAGGATCTGTCACTTCCGCCTTTGTTGTTATTATATACATGTGGAATATTTTTAGTTTCAGGTAATATTATTATTAAGATTTTTGGTGAAATGGAGATGGCTTTAGTAAAAGGTAAAAATAAATGTTGTGAAGGAAAAATGAAAACGCGCCAAACAAACTGGAAGAGAATGAGAGAGGAGGAGACGGCCATGAGAGAGATACAGTCGTAAGTCGCGTCGAGGCTGCGAGCGGACCTTTTTTGATATTGGTCGCAAATGAGTTGAGGCTTCCCGTGAAAGGGATTGCCCATGACATGGTCCTCCATTGCGATTGCAATTAAACCTGCGTCTCAAGTTTTTTTTACCAAGCGTGAGTTTTTGTTGGAGAAAAAAACAAGAGCCTCCATTACAGGCCAATACGCCATTTAGTCCTCGTAGAGGCTGTCCACTTGGTGCATCTTGTTTTGTCGTTGGGATTTCCATATCGACCTCATTGTGTTGATTGCTGTTGGTTTACATATCGGCTGAATTCCCATATCGACCTCTCACCTCGTAACTCCTCATCCACCGCCGTGCCGATACCTGCCTGTTCTCATCGTTCTGCACGACTTCACCCTTCAATCAGCATGGGGATCCGTGCACGGACTTTGGGGATTGTTACATTCCACTCACATTTGGTATATCGTGAGTTTATTGCTTTGAGAGCATTGGGGGAATGATGGTACTGTTCATGAGATGCAAGTGATATTTTTATTGTACTTTCTTCAAGAGTGTTATTATTGTGTATGTGAGAGTTCTTAATACAATTACTTGTTTTGTTCTACAATTGCATTGGTGTGGTTTTACCATGGTTTATTAGAACACTCAGAATAACAAATCTTTCTGCCGCGTTCCCTCTCGAGACTCTGAGGGGCACCGTAACCGGAGTTTGGGGAGGTAACACGTAATACAAGGTGGGCAGTTCGGTTGGATTTGGGGAGTTTAACCCAGAGGGGGTTACTGCAAGAACGCGTGCATCTTGGAATTGTTGGGGAGGGTCGTACGGCCGAGTGAGGAAGAGCTTGACCAAAAGAGAGATATAAAAAAAAAATAGAGACCACTGACCTGCCTGCAATGTCAGGGAAATAGGCCTTGTGCCTCATTGCAAGAGATGCCAATAATGCTGAGCGCTGTATAATGCATATAATTCAGGAGAGACAGACGTTGTGCTGGGGTGCCAGGCCATAGTTGAGAGCAGTACTCTGACTATTACACAGGAATTATAACCATGCATTCCAATTACTGCACAATGGTATTTTCAGAAGAGCACAGTTTAAAAGTGTTTTTGTTGTTTTTAAATGGCATTACTTGCAGTGCACTACCAATACTAGTACAGCATCAGACATTTTTAGTAATATGTGACTTGGGTCAAAGAAAAACAAGACTAGAAAGGCCAGTCTTAACACTGCTAATTAACCTGCTAATTCTGAAATTTGTCAGAGCTTTGGGATGTTGTCATTGTTTCCTTTTGTGCTTTCTTCTTTAGGCAGAAAAGTTCAAACACAAAATTAATAAATATTCCGCCAGCAATGCGGATAAACGTCGCTGGATCGAAAAGCAAAACAAGGAACTCACTGACAAGCAAAACACGTCAAAAAGGCTGTACAAGGTGTGTAGAAGGTGAAAAAGGATGATTTACTGTATATAAAAAAACAAATATATCAAGAACATTTGTTTCACATTCTGTCATTTTATGAGTATTTAATTTTATGAACAATTGCAACAATAACTCAGTTATTTCACCTAATAATACATTGTTCAGCAGCACTTTTTATTCTGAGCACAACGTCTGTGCTTTAAAGGATCTAACGACCTGATTGGTGGTTGGTCAAACGAGATTTTGTACCGTTGTCAAGGGTCGTTTGAGAGCAGGCTATTGTCGAGACTTCCTGGTTGTAGAATGTGGATTTACTGTATTTTGCCGTGCAGTATGAGACATTTAGAAATCATCTGCTTAAGGTGGATGTATACAATTGTGGGCTTGAAACGGTGATGTTGCCTTTCTAACCGATGCAGGTGCCCCGGGGGTAAAGGGTTGTTTTGACATTGTTACATCTTGCTCTTGTCCGCCAATTATCACAATGCTGGACCTAAGGCACCGGCTGTTTTAAAGTGGTTTCTGGTTTACATTGCACTGGCGGCCCAACAGAAAATGTATGCAGTGTCTTTTTTGAGTCAGTACCATAGTATCTTGTTTGCTCGTCTGAAGTGTAATGTAGGATGTGTTGTAATGTAATACACCATTATTTCAGAGGACACGTAAAGTCATCTGTCTCATCCGCTAACATATACTTGTTGGTATTGAAGCTGCTATAGTATATCCTAAAGGAGTAGTGCATTGCTTCTCGTGGGTTTTTCTTTTCGCTTATGGCATGGGGTGGCAGCATTTAGCACCTATCACAAGTTGCCCTAAGATGATAGTTGTGGGCCTTCTCTTTAAAACACAGCAACTGTTTACCAATGCAGGTACTAAGTATGGTGTTGCAGCATTTTCAATCAATCGAAGCTGAAGGAGCACGGATGTTTGTCCAAATCCTAGTCAGGATGATGTATGACGTGATGTTATGCTTGAAGTTGGTGCATTTCCCAGCCTAATGCCACTCTTGTGGTCAATCGTACAGGTAGAGAGGGGGCTGTAAGGAATTGTTGTAACAGCACGGTTGAGTTACTGCAGCGCAACTTTATAAATAGTACACGCAACAGCCACCATCTCTTATCTTCCCCCATCCAAAACCTTGATCTTTTCTATCCCCGCTAATTCACCCCAGATACACTTTTTTTTTTTTTTTTTTTTTGAAATTCCAACTTCTTTCCTGGAAGTCCTTGCAGTGTTCATATGTTTTATACCTCTCCCACCTCCCCCCAAAGCCCTCCCCCTCCCACAGTTCTCTCGATGTCCCTGCTCTCAAATGTTGTGTTTGTGTCCTTCCCCCTCTCTCCCCATCTTGTCTACCGCTCCCCTTATTTTGTGTTTTGTGTGTCGGTTTGACTTTTTGTGTGATTAATGTTAGCTCTTTCACGAGCCTCGATCTTGTATACAAAAAACAAACAAAACAAAAAAGCCACAAAACGCCAGTGAAAGCCATGGCATGCGTTCAGGTTTGAGACGGTTCTACAAACAGTGCAAATTCCCCTGGCCAAATTCCAAAATTCAGCTGTCTGGTATTCAGAATTATTTTCTGTTGGTCATCTCAGTCTCTCTGTTCTATCAGCAAATGTCAAGTGGTGAAGAGAAAGTGATTCTGTGGCTGAAACTGCCAGGGTTGCTTATATTCCTTCAGGCTGAGGTTTAATGCCTTGTAATTAACTGTCTTCAATCTAGTTTTTCTGACTTTGTCTTTTCCTTGAAGCAAAGAAAAATAAACAAGAGTGACAATTGCTTTGCAATACATGTCTCCGACGGGTGCCAAAAAATGTTTGTTTTTTTGACGAATTTTAATAATTGATGAAACGTCCTGAAACTCAAACTTGTTCTGTAACTTATCATAATAAAGCCATGTACCAAGTTTCAGTTCAATATTTTAAAGGATAAGTGGAAAAGTAAAGAAAACTGACACATTTATAATATATGATATTTTCTAAATTAAAAAATGGCATAATCGTGAAAAATAAGCGAAACGCCCCAAAGCTCAAACATGTACTGTATCTTATAATAAAGCCATGTACCAAGTTTCAGTTGATTATGTTAAACGGTATGGAAAAAGTGCAGAAAACCACAGGTGGGATGGACGGATAGACGGACGGCCAGACAGACAGAAAGCAAACCTATAGTCCCCTCCGGGTAGGGGACTAATAACCTTTATTCCTCGTGATTATTTTCTTGTTATTATGGCGTAGTAGCAGTTACCGGACCACATCGACGACTCTTTCTACATGTTCGTTTTCCTGGTGTGTGGAGACATTCCTGATTCTTTTTAGTCCCTTACCCGGTGGGGACTATATGTTTGTTCTCCGTCTGTCTGTCCGTCTGTCCGTGTGTCCATCCCACCTGTGGTTTTCTGCACTTTTTTCCATACCCTTTAACAACATCAACTGGAACTGGGTACATGGCTTCATGAAGTTAGGTTACAGAACAAGTTAGAGTTTTGGGGTGTTTCACCAATTTTTCACAGAGATATGCCGTTTTTGGACTTGTATCACATATTATACAAGGGTCAGTTTTCCAGAATTTTCCTCCTTACTCTTTAACATATTGAACGGAAACATGGCACATTGCTTTATTATGATAAGTTCCAGAACAAGTTCGAGTTTCAGGGAGTTTCATCAATTTCTAAAATCTGTTTAAAAAATAAATAAAACATTCATTGGCACCGTAGGGGACATGTATTGCAAAGCAATTCTCGCTCTTGTTATTTTATTCCCCTCCTCTCCTCATTTCCCCCAGCACCTCCCGCTCTCACCTCTTTGCTCTCTTCTGGTTTCATTGTATTATCATATGTCGGAATATTTGTTTAGAGGGGAGCAGGCAGTTGCAAGAAAGGAATGAATGGACACAAAAGATAGGTTGCTTCAAATTATTATTTTTATTAGCATTCCAAAAATAAGGCATAAATGCATCATCAAACAATAACGGCACTCGGTAGAGTGCATACCTCCGCCAGGCTGAACAGTTTACGTTTCGTATCCCACTAATCGGCCAGATCTGGATTTTGACCTGAACCAAAATGCAATCGGCTTGTTCTTGTGGCCTAACCAACTCATCCACCTAGTTTTGTTATAAGTTCAGGTGTATTTTGGAAAACATTTTTGAAATATCATGTTATACATCATTATGGCTCTTTCACTCAATGGTGCAGAATCACTTAAAAATTATATGATATCTTGTATCCTGATCCGTATTCGGATCTTCACCAAAATTTAATAGATTCATCCTTGTCACACACCCAACTTTATCCAGTAAGTTTTGTTATAATCCGTCCTTAACTTTTTGAGATATCGTGCTCTACAGTTGTGGCCAAAACTATTGGCACCCTTGCACTTTTTTCAAATAACTCACAATTTTCTCTAAAAATAAGTTGAAATTTACAAAAGTATTTGGTCTCCACAAGTTTTTTATTTCACTATTAATCAGAACCTTTGTTTTTGATTCAGAACTTAATACATCCTTTTAAATCAGAAAATGAAAATAAATGGCATTGACAAAATTATTGACACCCTACACTTAATATTTGGTAGCACAGCCTTTGGACAAAATAACTGCAGTCAAGCGCTTCCTATAGCCATGAATGAGCTTCCTACACCTCTCTACTGGCAGTTTGACCCACTCTTCTTGTGCAAACCGCTCCAGTTCTCCCAGATTTGAAGGGTGCCTTTTCCCAACTGCTGTTCTCAGATTTCCCCACAGGTGTTCAATGGGATTTAGATCTGGACTCATTGCTGGCCACTTCAGAAGAGTCCAGCGTTTTGTCTTAAACCATTCCCGGGTGCTTTTTGAAGTGCGTTTGGGGTCATTGCCCTGCTGCAAGACCCATGAACTTCGACGAAGACCCAGCTTTCTGATACTGGGTTGAACATTGCACTCCAAAATGCCTTGGTAATCTCCTGATTTCATGATGCCATGCACACATTCAAGGTAACCAGTGCCAGAGGCAGCACTTCAACCACAAAACGCCACTGAACATCCTCCATGTTTAACTGTAGGGAAGGTGTTCTTTTCTTTGAAGGCTTCATTTTGTTTTCTGTAAACATAGAGATGATGTGCTTTACCAAAAAGTTATAATTTGGTCTCATCTGTCCACAGGACATTCTCCCATAAGGATTTTGGCTTGTTCAGGTGTGTTTTGGAAAACTCCAGTCAGGCTTTCTTAGCAGTGGGGTCCTCCTGGATCTCCTACCATAGAACCTCCGTTCATTGAGTTGACGACAAATAGTGCGATTTGAAACTGTCGTACTTTGTGTCTGAAGGTCAAGTTGAATCTGTTTGGCAGTTGATTGAGGTGCTTTCTCCACCATTCGAACAATCCTTCACTGCAATCTTTGATCAAGTTTTCTTTTGCGGCCACGTCCAGGGAGGTTGGCTACAGTGCCATGGGCCTTAAACTCCCTGATAACATTGCGTGCAGTGGACACAGGAACATCAAAGTCTCTGGAGATGGACTCGTAGCCTTGAGATTGTCCATGCTTGGCTACAATCTTGAGTTTGACATCCTCAGACAATTTTCTGGTTTCCTTCCTTTTCTACATGCTCATTGCTGTACACACAGTGACAAAAAACAGCAGAATGACTTCTTTTCTCTGTCAAACTGGTTGAATGAGTGATTTTTATATTGCAGGCACCTGCAACTCACCAGAGGTTTAGCTTCGATTTAGTAATTTTTTCAGCTTTTTTGTTTTGGTCTACTGCAATCCAAAGAAATACATATGTGGATACCAAAAGATTTTTTTAATTTCAACAATTTTTTGGAAGACATGGTGCATTATTTGAAAACAAATGCAAGGGTACCAATATTTTTGGCCACGACTCTATATCGTTTTCAGCCCTATCACTCAATGGTGAAGAATCACTTTTTTTAAAATCTCTGATCTGGATTCGGATTTGAATCTTCCCCAAAATCTAATCATGTCGGTCTTGTCACATAACCAACCTCTCCACCAAATTTTGTCCGAACCTGTTTCCAACCTTTTGAGATATCCTGTTTACAAACAGCCAAACAAACAAGAAAGGACGTCATGCCTGACAGGTATGACGAAAATCGAGAGAACCATGACCTTTGACCTTGACCTTTGACATATATATATATAGTCAAATATAATTTTCATTCCAAAAGACCTTCCGTTTAGCAGTAATTTGCCAACCCCACGTCTTGCTACACCAAATATTAAGGTGAATAATGGCCAAAATGTGTTTTATGCAAATGGATTCACTATCACCTTTACCTTTGACCTATTTAATCAAAAAACATTGACACCCTCACTTTTGTCCTTCAGATTTCTCTGGTGAAGTTTGACAAAGATGGCCGAAACCATCCGCGAGTTATCGCACTTACAGACAAACAAACAAACAAACGAGACAGACCGACGTATGACGAAAATTGAAAATTTTCGAAGGACATAACAAACATACAATCAATTCCGAAGGACATAAACATACAACAAATGCGACAGACCAACATACAAACATACATTCATGCATATATACATACATACATGCATGCATGCATACAAATATACATACATGCATGCATACAACCATACATACATACAGTACATAATACATACATGCATGCATGCATATAACCATACATATATACAGTACATAATACATAAATGCATGCATACAACCATACATACATACAGTACATAATGCATACATGCATGCATACAACCATACATACATACAGTACATAATACATACATGCATGCATACAACCATACATACATACAGTACATAATACATACATGCATGCATGCATATAACCATACATACATACAGTACATAATACATATATGCATGCATACAACCATACATACATACAGTACATAATACATACCTGCATGCATACAACCATACATACATACAGTACATAATACATACATGCATGCATACAACCATGCATGCATGCATACAACCATACATACATACAGTACATAATACATACATGCATGCATACAACCATACATACATACAGTACATAATACATAAATGCATGCATACAACCATACATACATACAGTACATAATGCATACATGCATGCATACAACCATACATACATACAGTACATAATACATACATGCATGCATACAACCATACATACATACAGTACATAATACATACATGCATGCATACAACCATACATACATACAGTACATAATACATACATGCATGCATACAACCATACATACATACAAACAAGACAGACCGACGTATAACGAACAGACAAGGGTGAAAACGTAACCTCCCATCGACCTTCAGTGGTGGAGGTAATAAATGGTAACTTGGGTATTACAGTATGTAATTCAACGTGATACTGTTACAGGAATAGGGCTACTTTATAATTCACAACATAATATTGTCAAATTGTGATGGATTCGTTGTTAAATCCTATCAATCTATTGATGAAAACAGAGACAGACTCTTGTCACATGGTAATGCATTATTTAACAAGCAAACAAGACTGTGACATCATCTGTTTGGGGTCATAACTTGACAGCAGAGAGAGGGCATGGATGTTTGGTTGCTATGAGTGTTACCAGGCATACCACACTCATTCGTGCTTGTCACTATCTGTGAAGCTGTGCTGTGTGGGTTTCTGACATGGAACTGGAAGAGACCCCATAACAAATGATTTATTATATTCACAACAACGCACTCTGTTGTAAAAAGGCTTTCTGTGATTGATATACAAGTTGACGTAACCGTACCTTTAGCATTCGGTGCTGAAATGTACTCGCATGGCTTATTAAGTCTTGTATGCTTGAAGACATTTGGTGTGGAGAAGGAATTGACCATGACTGAAACCATCATCTCATGCAAGGCACGACCACTCCCCTCCCCATCTCTTTCCTTATCCAGTACCCGTACAACATACGCACCTTCCCGTCCTCTCCTTCAACCTCAATGTAACCTACATCTTACATGGATGCTTTCTCAAAATTATGGTGGAACTCTTACCCACCTTAACAATGATTAGGGGAGTACATGAAGAGCATCATGTTCCACATATTTCGTCAGCTTCTTATCATTGGCAGGTCACATGCAATTGATGACGTCATCAGTGTTTCAGTTTAGCGTTATCCTGATTTACAGTCATCTTACACATACTAGAGTAACTGTAAAAGGTTACCCATACAAGCATAGGATTTTGGGGGGGGGGGGGGGTGGGCGAGGGAGGGGGCATGCGGGATTGCATACAAAGTCGAGGCTCGTGGAGGAGCTCAAACATAGAACAGATCAGGGCGTAACATAACAAAACGAACAGCAGGAGAAAGGGGAAACACCAACAGCAGGGAGGAGGGAGAAGATAGACAGAGACGGATGAACAGCAGATATAGGTAACGATGGGAGTTAGGGGAGAATTCAAGGGGTGGACTAGATGGACGCATAAGCAAAATTTTGAATTTGTGAGGGTGGTTTATAGGGTGTAGAAAATATCATGGCTTTAGATGAGGGATGATCTGAGATGATGGTTACAGCTGTCTTGAGGACAGGAAGGGAAGAATGAGATCGAATAGAGTGTGGAAGGTGGCTCCATAGGCGGGAAAAGAGAGGAATAAATGAGCGAAGGTGAGCAGTGGATCTGGATTTAGGTAGTTTCACTAGGAAAGGGTTGCTGGTACGCAACGTTCTTCCTGCAAATGTCTGGGGGACGGGGACAGGGGGCAAAGAACGGAGAAGGCAGACGGTGCAAGACCAGAAATGAGGCAGAATTAGACAGAGACCACCAACCTGTCGACGATGGCGAAGTGATAGGCCTAAAGACTGAGCTTCATTGCGAGAGATTTTAATGATCTTGAAAGCCTTGGTTTCCACACCTTCAGGCTGAGCAAGATGTGGGGCATGGGAGCCATCCCAGAGGGTAGAGCAGTACTACATCAAGCTGCAGATGAAGTCCTTGCAGTTGGGGAAGAGTTCAGGTGTGCCAAGGAAGGACTTTGCATGATGAAGGATGCCCAATCAGCGACTGGCTATGTCGGCCAAATTAGAAATGTGGTTTCCCGAGAAAGAAAATATCTGATAATGAGGCCCAAATGCTTAACTGACTGAACTTGAAGAGCATTGTTGAGAGAGTAGAAGGGCAGCGTGTGTGCGTTCCAGATGGTCCTTTTGGAGAGAGAGAGTGTGAGCTTTGTCAGGAATTAAAGACAAATTCACAAAAAGTGTTGACCAGCTTGTAATAATGTATCAAGGTCTGGAAAGAGGGCAGAGGCTGCTGATTGCCCATCTGAAGGATGAGGGATGTTTCTGCACAGGATGGATTCATCAGCGCAAATAGATAAAGACGATTTTCCCGAGTGTCATTGTTGATGAAGATTAGGAATAGGATTGGGCCCAGAACACTGGTTTACGGCACTCCAGCCTTGACACGGAGAGGAGATGTGAGAATTCTGTTGAGAGCCATGAATTGGCCACAAGAGTAGAGGAAGTCAGAAGGTCATGTATGGAGTATCCTTGGATGCCTTCGTCAGAGAGTTTGGAGAGCAAGGCGGGATGCCAGACTGTATCGAAAGCTGTAGATATGTCCAGAGAGACGGCTCTGATCTCATGTATGACATTAAAGGCCTCCATCCATTGTTGGGTGAGTAGAAGAAGCATGTCTAAGGCAGAGTAAACCTGGTCTCTATCCATTGGAGGTGATCTGAGGTGAGGCCATTGGCGAAAAGCAAGGATTTGATGTCAACTGTTATGATGGATTCAATGACCGGGCTGATGGTTGGAAGTAAGTCGATACGTCTTTAGTTAAGAGGATCTGTTTTTGCACCTTGATTTTGTATTGCGGTAATGTTTATTGACATAAGAAGATGGATCGGGTTAACAGAGCAGAAATAGGATGTACAAGAGAAATAGAGCAGACCTTTAGGACATGTGAACTGATACCATCGGGTCCAGTTGCAGAAACAGAGTCGAGGGTTGACAGAAACTTCTCCACCTACTCAGATGCAAAATGATTCAAATAGTAGTTGGGTGTGACTGGTTTGGGTAAGTACAGAGAGCGAAGGGTTGTGGACACAATATTTGGACCCAAACACAGAATTGAGGTTTTCGGCCTTCTCATGAGCTCGGCTATGGTGTCATTTGAAGTGAGGGACTTTACAAGGTGCCACCATGTTTTACAGTTGGGAGACAGGTTTGAAAGTTCAATCTTGAGGTTGGCCAGATGTTGTTTTGTGGCTCTCCTAAGAGTGGGCACACACTTGTTGCCAGCTTTGTGGAATGATTTGAGATTGCCTTCGGTCAGGTGTTCCTTCCAGGAAGTAAATGCAAGTTGTTTCAAAGCAACTGCCTTACCACAGGTTTCACTCTGCCATGGGGAGAGAGGATGGTATGACAACTGAAGATGGGAATAATCTGTGCATAAGATAAAGCATGTTTCTGAGGAAGAATTCCCAGGCTGCATTAATATCAGGGGTGGTAGATTAGGAGACTAGTCCTGAATATAGATGGCTGCTTGCAGGCCCTGCCAATCTGCCAGACTTGCTCGCACTGAAGTAGCTTTCAGAGAATAGCCAGAGAGATGTTGACTCTCATAAGCACATGATCAGATGAAACAATTGGAGCAGAGGAAGATCTGGAGACATTTGTGGGGAGGTTTGTTATCACTAAGTCCAGAATGGAGGATTCGCCATTAGGAGAAATCTGGGTTGGAAAGTTCACAGATTGAGTCAGTCCCATGGAGTCACAGAAGTCCTTTGCTGAAGTGCCATGGCTGGTGAGAGAGGTACCAACACACAGCCAATTGGCATGGTGACAATTGAAATCACCACATATGAGGAAGAGAGTGTTGGGATGAGTGGTTAAAAGTTGGTCCATGTTGGGTGTGAGTATGAGAGAGAGAGAGAGAGAGAGAGAGAGAGAGAGAGAGAGAGAGAGAGAGAGAGAGAGAGAGAGAGAGAGAGAGAGAGAGAGAGAAAGAGAAAGAGAAAGAGAAAGAGAAAGAGAAAGAGAAAGAAAGAAAGAAAGAAAAAGAGATGTAAATGGAGTCGGCACTGTTTGGAGTATGGTACCACAAGCAGACAAACAAGAAATGGGAGCAGAGAGTAATTAACAGCCAAAGGCTCTCCTGGGGGTTCGAAGATGTAAGATCAGTACCCGGACAGTGAGGAATGGAGTTATTAATGTAAAGTGCAACTCTGCCACCAGGATGGGCTTCAGGCCTATCAAATTAGAGGAGGGAATTGCCAGGGAGAGACACGAATGATTCAGGGGACGTCCTGTGGGAGGAAGTACTCTGTTAAACAGATGATGTCTGGTTTATCAGCAGCGGCCAGGATTGAAATATCTATGAGGTTGGAGATTGATTGAGGTCTACAAGGTTATGGACAGGTGAGCAAGGAGCACTGTTGGCAAGGTGCAGAAATGTAGAAAGGAGCTCGGAAAGGTGGCAGGTGGAGGGCGTTGATCTGGGAGGTTGTGGGACAGGGATATGTTGCGGGACAAGTGGTGAAAGTGGAGGGGGGTGAGATGAGAGGGAAGCTGAGAGGGTATGGGATGCAGGGAAATGGTAGGGACATGGGGGAGATGGGAGGAGGTGGGGGAGGGGGAGATGCAAGTAGTCAGAGAGATGGGGAAGATGAGATGAGGTGGGAGAAGGGGGAAGATGGGGCGAGGTAGGTGGAGGAGGAAAATGGGAGGTGGAGGGAAAAGGGGAAACCTGAAAAGGGGGCGTGATGAGGTGGAAGATGGGAAAGGGTAGAGAGATGCGGAAGGAGGTAGATGGGTGGAGGAGGTATGGTTGGGGGCAAGGTGAGGAGGAAGCTTTGAGGAGATGGGGGAAGCTTTGAGGAGGTGTGGTGGGGGGATGTAGAAAGAGGGGAGATTCAGTGGAGGGATGCTGAAGAGGACACAGAAGTGGTGGCTTGGAAGAACTCTGGCATGTAGGAGACTTAGGGGAGGATACTGACATGGAGAGGTTTGACGCTGTTAAAGGCCGTGAAACGGGATTGATTGTCGTGAGCAGACAACCTCCGCAAACTGAACTTCTCAAGATTCTCAATCTGGATATATGGAGACACAAATCATGGGAGGGGTGGAACGAATGATTGTTGAAGACACGGAGGAATGTCGTGCTGTAGATACGGGAGGAGGATTGAGACCGTTTTGAGAAAATAACCTTGTGGAGAAGAAGAAGAAGAAGAAGAGGAATCTATTGTGGTGAAGAAGAGGAATCTATTGTGGTGAAGAAAAAGAATAATATGTGGAGTGTTCCTGATGGAGAAATAAGGAAGGTGATGCATTTTAAGCTACAGACTTGGCATTTAATATGGAATTATTTTTTTTCTTGACGGGTTTACTTTCTTAACTCAGTATATCAATCTGGTGAGTTTCTTTTACACTTTGGTGATTTATTTGTTAAAAGAACCATGTCACTGATTGTCTGTCGCAGCAAGAAGTCAACAAGAGGATTATATCACAGGCGGCGTGGCAAAATGTACGTACAGGTGCATTTGATGATTGGCTTCACAGTCGGGTATACAAGCCTGCTTCACAGTCGGTTGTTGCATTCTGTATTAGTGGAAAACAACTGCTGCACGTCTCCAAAAGTTATTGCCGCTTCCTCTGGAGATGGTCCGTCAACTCGACAATGCTGTTTGTCATGGAGTGGTGGCTTTACGAAATTACGGCATGAAACAGCGTGCTATTGCTCGGCAGTATGGCATCACTCAAGGTCAGGTGTCAAAGATCCTGAAACGAAATGCTCAGAGGGGTGTCCCTACTCCAATACCAAGGCCAGGACGACCCCGCAGAACCACAAGGAGGGATGATCGCCAGCTGCACCGGTTAGTCCGCAATGGCCGTACCAAGTCAGCTAATCGGCTTAGGGCTGAGTGGCAGCAACTGACAAATGTGCCTGTATCCAGAAGGCTAGTCCACCAACGACTGGTTCAAGCAGGCTATCATGCCAGGCGTCCCCTGAGAAAGCCACGCCTGATCAGACAACACCGCCAGCACCGATTGCAGTGGGCCAGAGAGCACCATCAATGGCAGCCAGGACACTGGAATCACGTGATCTTCAGTGACGAGTCTAGATTTCTGGTCTATCGTCAAGATGGCCGTGTCCGAGTGCGCAGACAAGTGCATGAAGCCGACAACAAAGATTGTATAGTGCGAAGAGTCCAAGCTGGAGGTGGTGGGGTGACAGTTTGGGCTGCTTTTCATGCAGGGGGCAAAACTGACCTGGTTGTTCTGAATGGAAACCTGAACCAGTTCAATTACAGGGCCATTCTGGAAGAAACATTGCTTCCATTTGCTCGTGCAGCCTTTCGAGGAAACTTTGTCTTCCAAGATGACAATGGACAGCCTCATCGTGCTCGCATGATCCAACACTTTCTTGCTGACCATGGTGTAGAGCATATGGAGTGGCCTGCCATGTCCCTGCATATGAATCTGATAGAGAACTTGTGGGCAGAATTAACGCGTCAAATCGACCACTTGGACCAGCAGCCGACCTCTGTGCGTGAATTGCAGCAGGCTATTGTCACTGCATGGCAAGCGATTCCTGTCCAAACCTTGGCAAATCTCGTGAACAGCATGCTTCAACGTGTACGTGCTCTCCTGAATGCTTGTGGGGGTTACACGAAGTACTGAACTGTAATTTTACTGTCTGTAATCCCAGTCGTAATTTAACTTTTGTTTTTGTTTAAAAAAAAATTTGGCTAATGTGCAAAATAAAGAAATACTTCTGGAAAACGTACAGAAGTTTAACACAGTACTGTCCATGAATTGAGTTCGATATCAGTTTACATCACTTTCAAGGATCAATTTATTTGTTTCGAAATGTCAAATGTGGTTTTTGTTTCTTTTAAAGGTCACATTAACAAAATCTAGAATAATTTCAACATAATTCCAATGAACTTTTGGTTCTAAGACATCTTGAAAAGTAAGTTCACCCCCACAAAAAAAATATTCCATATTAAATGCCAAGTCTGTAGGCCTATATAAAGGTTTTTCAAGGAAGTGTTTCATTCAATAAAGATTCATTTTGGAGATATTAAGAAAAGGAAGGGATAGATACTGAAGTACAGATAGTACAGGCTGATTGAGAATGTGTTTTTTGGGGAGTTGGGGGGGGGGGTGGGGGGGGGGGGGGGGAAGTTAAAAAAAAAAAGCCTTTTTGTTGTTTTTATATACTAGGGCATGCCCGTACTATATATATATCTAAAATTATATCCCCCCCCCCTCTATTTACATGAAATGGTTTGGTCCAAAGCGAACGGCCTGCGAGTACGGTGACAATCCCCCCCCCCTCTATTTACATGAAATGGTTTGGTCCAAAGCGAACGGCTTGCGAGTACGGTGACAATCCCCCCCCTCTATTTACATGAAATGGTTTGGTCCAAAGCGAACGGCTTGCGAGTACGGTGACAATCCCCCCCCCTCTATTTACATGCAATGGTTTGGTCCAAAGCGAACGGCTTGCGGAGTTTGGTAAAGAAATCGCCATAGCTCGGTAACTACTTGTCCGATTAATATGAAACCTTGAAAAGGCACATCCTCGGGTCCCCAGCAATATACCTGGCAAGTTTAAAGTATATCGGACCCGTGGTTGTCGAGAAACAGCGGTCACAGACAAACACACAGACACACACACAGACACACAGACACACAGAGATTACTGGAATTATAGATAGATATTTTTGAAGCAAAGAGGGGAATAGGATACATTTTGGGGGCTCAAAGGACAATACTGGGAGAAAAGAATCAAAATGAGGCACACGGTGTCGGAGTAGAGACAGAATTTCCATGCCAGCTAGCTGAGGCCTGTGCGACTAGGCCTGATCCACACAGACACTAATTTGACAATACATCAAAACAAGGTACGGTTTAACACAGACAATTGGATGGAAACACAAACGGTAATACAGTACAGGGATGAAAATATAACAGAAAAACATGACGGATTTGGTCCGGAAAACTTCGCTTTGG
This sequence comes from Myxine glutinosa, assembly GCF_964187855.1. Taxonomy (NCBI): domain Eukaryota; kingdom Metazoa; phylum Chordata; class Myxini; order Myxiniformes; family Myxinidae; genus Myxine; species Myxine glutinosa. Next base: position 36,295,052 of record NC_136269.1, on the reverse strand, counting down.
TAAACTGGAATGAGGAACTGCCGATCCAACGCCCACTTGTACAGACACAGAACCGGGATATGTAGGATTAAAAATAAGTTGGTGCTTTGTTGTTTCCTTTTTAGACTAATTTAACCATATATTTAAGTGCAACTTTGAGAAATTACTCATGCTTTGTTTGAAAATCCTATTAAATAACAATTCTCGTAATGAAGGAGCTGTGCTCCAACGCGAGTCGAAAGAAGTGACGCGACCAAAGACGGAATTCGTCCGAGTTGCTTTATTGAAACAAAACAGCTCAGGTATTCTGACAAAAGCCCGTTTATCGGGCAGCAATATATATACACATTTATGTCGGGAAGTTTGCCCGGCAAAAGCTATACCGGGCATGCCCGGGTGTCAAGGGCGAGCCTTGGAAAGGCGAGTCTGGACCTGCCCGGGCGTGTTTGGCTGCGGCCTGGCAAGTCGAGGCTGGGCGTGCCCGGGCGCTCTGGACGAGCACTGGAAAGGCGAGAGCGGGCATGCCCGGACGCTCTGGGCGAGCCCTGGAAAGGCGATAGCGGGCATGCCCGGACGCTCTGGGCGAGCCCTGGAAAGGCGATAGCGGGCATGCCCGGACGCTCTGGGCGAGCCCTGGAAAGGCGATAGCGGGCATGCCCGGACGCTCTGGGCGAGCCCTGGAAAGGCGATAGCGGGCAAGCCCGGACGCTCTGGGCGAGCCCTGGAAAGGCGAGAGCGGGCATGCCCGGGAAAGACGAGACCGGGCGTGCCCGGGAGGTTCGGGCGTGCCCGGGAACAGTGAGTCCGGGCATGCCCGGGAGAGGCGCGTCTGGCCGTGTTCTGGCCGGTGCAAGGCGATTGTGTGCATCCAGCGGTAACCGCTACAATAATGTATATAGGTACAGGTGCTGACAGTGCTTAACATGCAGAGGTCCATGCATGGGTTATGGTTTCATGGTTGTTTTTGCCTCCATGGTATTGGTGCTTTGTGTAGTTGCTGAAGTGTCAGGAGTCCAAATTGGAACAGGCAACAGCCAAGGAGTCCCACATTTCAAACAAACGCCAGCAGAAGATCACAGAAAATGAACAGCTTGAATTTGATCGGTGAGTTAACGCGACCGAGTATGTTTGTTTGCTGTGGTCGATGTGTGAGCGTGTGATCAATGGGTGAGTTTGTTTTACTGAATGCACAAGTTTCCTTTGCCGATTGGGTGAGCTTGACATGGTCAACGGATCAGTTTGTTCTCAATGGATGGCCTTGTTTTATTTAATGGGTGGGTTTGCAATGCTGAACGCGTGAGCTTACTTTGTTGAATGGGTGAGCTTGCTGCAATTTGTGGGTAACCTTGCTGTGCCCGATGGGTGACTTTGTTGTGCTCGACGGGTGACCTTGTTGCGTTCGACGGGTAACCTTGGGGAGTTCAACGGGTGAGCTTGCGGTTCTGGATGGGTGAGCTTGCAGCACTGGACAGGTGAGCTTGGGGAGCTGGACGGGTGAGCTTACGGTGCTCGATGGGTGAGCTCAGGGCAATGGACCTGTAAGCTCAGGGTGCTTGATGAGTGAGATCAGGGCGCTGGACCGGTTAGCTCAGGGTGCTTGATGGGTGAGATCAGGGTGCTGGACCGGTGAGCTTACGATGCTGGATGGGTGAGCTCAGGGTGCTGTATGGGTGAGATCAGGGCGGTGGACTGGTGAGCTTACGATGCTGGATGGGTGAGCTCAGGCTGCTGTATGGGTGAGATCAGGGTGCTGGACTGGTGAGCGTACGATGCTGGATGGGTGAGCTCAGGGTGCTGGATGGGTGAGATCAGGGCGGTGGACTGGTGAGCTTACGATGCTGGATGGGTGAGCTCAGGGTGCTTGATGGGTGAGATCAGGGTGCTGGACTGGTGAGCTTACGATGCTGGATGGATGAGTTCAGGGTGATGTATGGGTGAGATCAGGGCGGTGGACTGGTGAGCTTACGATGCTGGATAGGTGAGCTCAGGGTGCTGGATGGGTGAGATCAGGGCGGTGGACTGGTGAGCTTACGATGCTGGATGGGTGAGCCCAGGGTGCTGTATGGGTGAGATCAGGGCGGTGGACTGCTGAGCTTACGATGCTGTATGGGTGAGCTCAGGGTGCTGGACGGGTGAGCTTGCAATGCTGGATGGGTGAGATTAGTATGCTCTACAGGTTATATTAGAGCGTTTGACGTGTGAGCTTGCTGCATTCGACAAGTAGCTTCTTTGCACATGGCAGTTCATTGATATGTTACAGATGATAACACGATTAATAGTGACTATCTGTTGTGACCCATGCATGCATTGGTCATTTTAAAATATTTTAGACCATGACACTCTTTTCATTTTTTTAAATATACTGAGTCGAGGCTCATGGAAGAGCAAGAACATTCAATGGATCAAGACGTCCCAGCACAAAAGGAGCATTATAAAGAGAGGTGGCGGGGAGGGGGAAACACCAACAGCAGAGTTGAAAGACAAAATACAGGGGGGGGGGGGGACTTGGACAAACAATGGGTGTGGGGATGAATAATTGGTAGGGGAGGATGCATGGCTGGACCATGTGGACCATATAGAAGCAGAATCAAACTCTCAAGAACGAACAACTGGAAATTTAGAGGGAGGAGAGCTTGGGGGTTGGTTGGAGGGATGTGGGGGATTCAATATTGGTAGAGAATATCATGGTTTTGGATGTGGGGGTGATCTGAGATGGTGGTGAACAGCTGTCTTGAAGACTTGAAGGGAAGGGTGAGCTTGAAGAGAATGTGGAAGTTGGTTCCATCGGTGGAGGAAAAGAGGAACAAATGAGTGGAGGTGAGCAGTAATTCTGGATTTTACGAGTTTCACCAGAAGGAAGTTGATGGTGGACCATATTCACCCTTAATAAAACTGGTGAATGTGAAGCACAGAAACAGCAGAGGGTCCAAGACCAGAAAGGAGGTGGTAGAAAACAGAGAGACTACCAACCTGTCTGCAATGGGAAAGTAATAGACCCATCGAATCAGCTTCAGATTCCAATAATCTGGAAGGCCTTGGTTTCCAAGGCATCAAGCTGAGCAAGGCATGAGGCAGATGTGACAACCCAGAGGGAGAGCAGAACTCCATCATGCTGCAGATGAAGGTCTTGCAGGTGGAGAAGAGTTCAGGTGTACCAAGGAAGGACTTTGTACGACAGAGGATGCCCAGCCGAATGCTTGTTTTGGAGGCAAACTTTGAAATGTGGTTTGCCCAAGAATGATCATGGCTGATAGTGAGACCTTTAAGTTTGAATGACTGAACTTCCTCAAGAGGATTGTTGAGAAAGTAGATATGATGGTTTACCAAGTGGTCCTTTCGGAGAGAGTGAGAGGGTGCAAACATGAAGACCAAATAACTTTCCAAATAAGTCAGACATACTGTCACGTGACTACCCTTGGTGAACACCTTAGGGTAGCATGGATGACCAAACGAACTGTTACTCCGAGGCGTTCAGTTCAAATGGCGGAGAATACGCATGGGGAAGCAAGAGGGAGGGGGAGAAACCGGAGCCTTACCTGAACGGTTTCCACTCAACGTCTGCACACCTAAAAAAATTAACTCAAACGCAAACGGATTTAAAATGTACAAAAATAACAGATTTCGTTACATAAATGTCGGTACAAAGAAAATGCACGATAAACTAAATTCCTAAATGGGACGTCCCCACAAACAGACCCAAAAGACAGACAAAAGGGAAAGATAACTGAAAACAAATATGCGTCTGTGTACACTTAACTCTGATCGCTGGTGGGGTCTCGTCAGTAATCGTGGAAATCGTCCGGGGCCTTGGCAGGAGCCGCACCTTCGTTGGCGGGAACCAGGCCTCGCTGTGTGTTGCGCTCACTCCGGGCCTCGTCGCGCTGCAGCGAGCCAGCAGCGCTCGTCCACCCGTCGATCTTGCTTGAAAAGCCGTGGCTCTTCCTCCTCACGACCACCAGCAAGATCTCCAAACACTGCCGTTCACGATCCCTCTCTTGAGCGAGAGAGAAAAATGTCACCGTTCGTATGAGGTCCAGATGAGAAAAAGCGCAACAGGGAATTCGGTCAGAGCGAGGAGCAAAGGAGAAGAGAGCAAAATGTCCGAGAGCAAAAAGCCAAGAAGAGAGAGGAAAATGGCCGCAAGCCCGTTATTTTATCACCCAGGCTCTGACGTCATACGGGGTGCTTCACCAATCAGCGAGTCGCTTCCTACCAGCCCTTCCCTGCTCCTATCAGCAAGTCCCATCTTACCCCGGGCTTGTGCCAATCAAAACCCCGACCAATCACTGCCCTTCTGGGCGTGGCCTTCGGCCCGCCTGTCCTGTGTGCTTCCAAAGTCAATGTCATCAGGGGCAGCGCTCAATGTCCTGGCTTCCGGCAGGTTTTTAATTAGGGCGTTTAAATGCGGGCGATTGGCTAGTGTCTATGGTGTGGTGCCAAAAGGGACATAGGAAATAAATTACAGAGGTAACGACATACAAGGGATAAATTACCCATAATCCCTGAGCTAATTAACATACCCCACTCCTCGTAATGGAGATGAAGATACACCTTACACGACATCCGGACTAATACTATTCCCGACTTATTACATGGTGTTTCTCCTTCTTCATCGCGACATACAGAGCATGCTAATTTATGCACTCTACCTGGTCTGTGATATCCCTACTCCCTACAAACATAACAATACAGAACGTATTTACACCCCTTGACTTTTTTGCATTTTGTTGTGTTACAGCCTGAATTTCAAATTTATTTAATTGAGATTTTGTTGTCACTGATCTACACATAATACACCATAATGTCAGAGTGGAATTTGTTTTTTAGAATTTTGTACAAAATAATTTGAAATGAAAAGCTGAAATGTCTTTTAGAGTCGTTTGCTAGGACACTCCAAATCGAGCTCGGGTGCATCCATTTTCCTTTGATAATCATTGAGATGTCTCTACAACTTGATTGGAGTCCAGCTATGGGCAAATCAATTGATTGGACATGATTTAGAAAGAAACCCACCTTTCTATATAAGGTCACATCGTTGACAGTGCATGTCACAGCAGAGTGCAAGGAACTGTCCATATAACTCTGAGATAGAATTCTGAGGAGGCAAAGATCTGGGGAAAGGTATAAAACAATTTCTCGAGTGTTGAAAGTTCTCAAGAGCACAGCGAGCTCCATCACGAGGAAATGGAAATAATATGGAACTACCCAGACTCTTACTAGAGCTGGCCATTCTACCAAGCTGAGGAACCGGGCAAGAAGGACCTTGGTCGTGGGGATGACGAAGGAAATAAATTACTCTAGCCAGCTATAGGAAGAGTTTGGGTAGTTCCATATTATTTCCATTTCCATTTCCGCAAGAAGGACCTTGGTCATGGAGATGACGAGAACCCAATGACCACTTTGACACGACTACAGAGTTCTGTCAAAGTGGTCATTGGGAGACCCTTCTGGAAGGACAACATTCTCTGCAGCACTTTACAAATCTAGGATTTATGGAAGAGTGGCAAAATGGAATCCACTCCTGAGATAAAGGCATGTGACAGCACGCCTGAAGTTTGCAAAAGGCACGTGAAAGCCTAAAAGCATGAGGCAAAATATTATGTGGTCTCATCAGAAGACAATTGAACTCTTTGGACCTGAATGCAAAGTGCTACATCTGGCAGAAACCAAGCACAGCTCATCACCCGTCTAACATCAAACCCTAACGTGAAGCATGGTGTGGCAGCATCATTCTATTGACATGCTTTTCAGCAGCAGGGACTGGGAGACTTGTATGGATGAAGGGAACAATGAATGGAGCCAAATACAGGCAAATCATCGAGGAGAACCTGCTTGAGAGAGCAAAAGACCTTAAACTGCAGTGAAGATTTATGCTTCCACAGTACAATAACCCCAAGCATTCAGCCAAAGTAACACTGGAATAGCTTCAGAACAATAACATGTATGTCCTTGAGTGGCCAAGCCAAAGCCCACACTTGAATCCCATTGAGAATCTGTGGAAGACTTGAACATTGAACCGATATTGCACCGACGGTGCTGTTCACCGATGCTCTCGATCCAACTTGATAGAGCTTGTGCAAATCTACAAGGAAGAATGGGATGAACTCCTCAAATCCATATGTGCAAAGGTGATACAAACATATCCAAGAAGACTCAAAGCTGTAATAAGAGCCAAAGGCGCTTCTACGAAATATTGACCTTGGGTTGAATACCTATGTAAATTATGTCAGTTTCATTTTTTTTTTTTTTTGTAAAAATTTCAAAAGTAAAAATTCCACTTTGACATTATGGGGTAATATGTGTAGATCAGTGGAAAAAAATCTCAATTTCATCCATTTTAAATTCTGGCTATAACACAACAAAATGTGAAAAAGTCAAGGGATGTGAATACTCTCTCAAGGCACTTTAAAGTGGTGGAGAAGCACTGTTCAGGAGAGGGTTAAAGGAAGATTTCAAAGTCACTCATTATCTATTTGAGTATGGAGAAATCCATCATTAAGAAGTGGAAGATGTGTCGTGTCATACCACAAAGGCTCTACCCAGATCAGTTCGCCCCTCCAAACTCAGAAGCCAGTCAAGCAGGCAACTGGTTTGGTATGTCACTGTAAATCCAACAATGACTTTGAAAGACCAGCAAGGCTCTATGTCCAAAATGGGGGTCAGTGTTCATCAATCAACAATATCCTGTTCCTTCACAAAGCTGGCCTCTCTGGACAGGTGGCAAGAAAGAAGCCATTACTGAAAAAGTCGCATTTAAAAGCTCGTATGGAATTTGCGAAAAAGCATCTTAATGATAATTCAGGCATGTGGAGGAACGTTTTGTGGTCAGACAAGACAAAAATGTAACCTTTTGGTCCAAATTCAAAGTGTTATGTCTGGCGCAAGCCTAACAATGTAGATCACCCATTCAACAACATCCCTACTGGTATGCATGGTGGTGGCAGCATCATGTTATGGACTGCATTTCATCAGCAGGGTCTGACAAGTTTGTCAGGATAGAAAGGACAATGGATGGTAAAAAGTACAGGAGAATCCTTGGATGAAAACCTGCTTGTGTCAGCCATGAATTTGAAACTGGGTAGGAGATTCTCATTTCAGCAGGACAATGATCCGAAGCGCAATGCTAAAGCTACACCGGGTGGCTGAATAAGAAGAAAATAAATATTCTTGAGTGGCCCAGTCAAAGTGCTGACTGGAACCCAACTGAACATTTAATGGCGAGAAGATTGCGGTCCATCGACGATCCCCATCAAACTTGACATAACTCGAGCAATTTTCACATGAAGAATGGGCAAATGTTTCACCATCTCACTGTTCAAAGCTTGCAGAGACTGACCCAAATAGACTCATAGTAGTCTTTACTGCAAAATGTGCCTCCACAAAGTACTGACCAACCAGTGAATTTTGATTTGTCCATCCATGTTTTTTGCAGGGATTCCTGACATAGAACCTCCTTCAACTACAACCGTGCTTAGTTTGATCTCTTCAGATATGAATTAAAAAAATTATTTGGAAAAGTTGTTTCTAAATCCAGTACTGTAATTACTAATGCATCTAAATGTGGCATTATAGGTAGGGGGTGAATACTTTTGCAGGCCACTGTATATCCTGATTGTTTATAGTTTGCTTTGTTTTGGGCTTGCCTGATGGACTAGAGGAATGCATACTTACCTCTGAGCTATCTAGCCTGGGTTTGAAATTGAAACCAGCTATAAACTGTCATCCTGGTGTCTCATAGGCAGGGGGAGGCATCAGTGTGTGTGCCGTCCATCGAAAGGACGTTATGGTTGAGGACATGTTTGCTTGCACTGGTGTTGTTGGGTGGACGTTAAAGATGCCATGGTGTCTTTCCCAAAAAGTAGGCGAGTTGTCGCCGGCATCCCAAACAAATTACATATTCCTGCCCTTCAGTCAAACATCAGACCGGACCAGCTCATTCCAGAAAACACTTGGGCCAGAACTGTTTACATTGACGAACACCACAAGAAGGTGAGAATAATTGGATCTTTAACGTAGAAGAACAAGGGTTTGTTTTATTTTTATTCCAAGTTTTATTTTGCAGTGCCTGCTGTCATAAAAGCTGTGAAATATATAGCGTCATATTTTGTCTTGCTTACTTGTTTTTTGTTTTTAAGAACCCTTTACTTTAGCAATTTAAGGCTACATATCTAAAAATCAGAATGTAGTTTTAGCATTTGTAATAAAAAAAAGTTTTTTAAAAAGTCTTCTTTCAAAAATCCATCCAGCATGTCGGCCTTTTTTCATTCCTGTATCGATAGTAAAACTTTTTACTTCCTTGTTGAAAGCTACATTTACAAGGACATATTCCAGGAGTGCAAGATAACTTAATCAGTGGTACAAAATCAGTGGTACAAAAGGAGTGTCTGGCATATGGAACCACCTTCCTTCAATAGCAGGTTTCCCTCCGGGGACTAAAGGCAGCAGTATAATACCGTCTCATGTCATCTTCCATTCCTATTCCACAATCTTTTTTTTTTTACTCCCATTAACCCATTTCTCTCCCTCTCCTCTCTCCTATGTTCCTGCTCACTCATTCCCTTGTCTGTGTCCCCAGTGGGGTTTAGGCTCTGGATGAAGACTGCTTGATGATGAAAACATCAGATCTTAGCCAACCCGTTAGGCAAATACTGCATTTGGTCATGCCTTTTTATCTTTTGAATATGAACTTTCTCAACAATAAGTTTTTACTTTTTATATCGATCTGAGGCTCATGGAGAAGTTTGTACATAAATCACATGGAAGACAAAGACATTGCTAGACATCAGTGTAAGTTGTAGACAATGGGCAAAGACAGAATGCGAGATTTGAAGCCGGTTTCTCTGCATCATGAGCCATCGGTGAAGACGGAAATGCTGAACAGGATAACCCCTTATTTATGTTTACAGTTTTTGTCCGTTCTCAAGACAGAAGACAAAAATCCAGGCATAGAAATCACTTGCATGCGGAGCACAGGATTGATGGATTATGAAAGACATGGACCGCCGAGATGCTTCCAGCAGCACAGAGCAATTTGGTTCCATCCATCCTCAAATCCAATAACTGTCCCAAGCTTATAGATGCACCTTGCTTTCATTGACAGCATAGCATTTGAGCTTCCCAGTCCGCTGAGACTCGTGGTGCTGCCGGGATTAAGCCAGTGATAAAAAAATTGAGTCGTAAGTCAGAGGCAAAGTCTGCTATTAGTCCTTGCACCCTTAGCCAGCAGAACTGGGGTAGAAAGGCTCGAGTAGCCTGCATTTGATTAGTGAATTGCCCAATGTTTTTATTATAAGGTGTGAATCTTTGTAATTGCATTGTCAAAAAATAAGGCAAACTTTTTAATCACGCGTTTTGCTCGTTATATTCAAACAATAGAAAGATAAAGAAAAATTTGTAATTTGGTGAGTCCTGCCATTCCCGTACCTCGCTTCCAATTGTGTTTCAAATATATTTACTTGTAATGTGAAATTTCTCCTTTTCACCAACATTACATCTGCACTGATGAATTGCACTTCTTCGGAGGAAGTAGGACCACTTGGCCGCCACTCGGCTCACTCGTTTTACGAAATATTTGATTTAAATTCCTCCCAGTGGTTTTGTAACTGCAGCTCTCAGGGAGTACGTTATTGCAAAACTGTGTAAAAGAAAAACCGCATTGTGTTATTACTCGATGCACACCCCTCACTCCGCTTATAATGTAGAACACTCGATGAAAAAAAACAGCAGCATTCTTTCAATTCGCAGTTGTTTATCATCATTTCACGGGCCTCACTGAAATGAATGGTTTCTGTGTGTTGTTGTTCACTTATCAACATGATCTATCTGCTGAGGTTTTTTATATTTTTCAGCTGGATGAATGAAGGACAAGTTCAGATTGTAAAACACGACCTCATAAGAGATATTCTGAATGGAAGTGAATATTTGTAGACAATGTCTAAACTTTCAAAATAAATAATTACTTTACCTTGATTTCGAACAGGAAATATCTGTCTTGTCGAAATCTATGTTGAGTCCCAAGCTCTTTATTCGTATTTTATTTACTTTTTACTTTACTTTTCTTTACTTTTTTTTTCATTTTTTTTTTCTTTACAGCCTGGTGTTGGCTTAGCCTGGTGTTGGCTTAGCGGTTAGGGTGCAGCCTTGGGATCCGAGGATCCTGGGTTCGAATCCCGATCGATCGCTGAATTAACGCCAGGGGGGTTGACTCAGCCTGTCATCCTTCCGAGGTCGGCAAATTGAGTACCAGCTTGCTGGGATGAATGATCCCGGTGTGCACCCCAGTTTAGAATAGGTACACCGTATCCCTGCGCATCGTAAGAGGCGACCAAGAGTTCGCGTCAGGAAGGGCATCCGGCCGTAAAAAAAAAAAACATTGCCTCAAACAGGGAACCATGACTGTCATGGGGCCCGCAAGGCTAACCCCCGCTCTAGCGGGGGAAATGGCCTTAAAACGATCATTCATTCATTCATTCATTTACTTTTTTCTTTACCATTCTTCAATTGTGTGACATTGTTATATCTGCTGGAAAACATCCTTGTTTCAGGACTAGGTAAAGGTTTTTCCAGTTTTCCTCTTCTTTTTCTTCTTAATCCTTTACAAATCAGTGGATTCAGCCTTGTTTTGGGCAAACTTCAATTAAAAGAGAATACGAGAGGTATCCAAAAAAGTTTGGAGCACGAAATAAGCAGAGATGCTATACCAGAGATGTACTTTTCCCAGCTGAGGTTTGAGCTTATATTCAATCTGAGTAGATGGATAACAGGAAGTTCCTGCAAAGGTGAAGAATACATAGATAGGGTCGGAAAACAAGGTGATGTTGAACCAGACACAGACAACAAGTGGGTCTTTTTGGTTGAAAGTACCGAGCCAGTCTTTTCCACAGTTCTTCACACTTTCTAGTGTAGGTCCTGATTGAGAGTGGTACAGGCATGGTCACGGGAAGGAGAAGACAAGGTTCCTGACATGAACAGAATTTCCTAGTGGGGGGATAATTTTTGCAGTACAATCCCCAGGATTTGAACACAAAAACAGATCAAGAAGATACCTGTTATCAGTAGGTCAATCAGGAATTTGAGTCAGAGCTGAGATTATCTGAGTAAGGTCATGTGACATAGCAAAGTTCAATGCACTGACACCAGGAACATCTATCTGTGCTGTGAGAGTGAACTAACCTTTCTTTGTGATGAACATTAAAGTCTCCAAAGACCATAATATCAGCAGTTGGGTGTCGAAACAGAGCCATATCAATACTATCAGTGATAGCATCAAAAATAGCACATTTGGGTGATGATGGAAAGCGATACAAAAACTATAGGTAGCCAGTGGAATGCAAAAGTGCGAGGCGGATGAGTTGGGCAGGTGACAAGAACAAGCTTATTAGATTTTGGTTAATTTATGAGAGTTTTGATAAGATATGGAAAACAAGGAGACAGCCAGGCGTGCATTTGATTAAAACTTTCAGTTGTTCCTCCATTTTATAAATGTTAGTGAATAATTAAAAATGTACAATATATTTTTAATCAAACAGTAGTATGTACTTTATTGCATAATATAATGTGTTACATACACATTAGTATACATGAATAGTATATATAATGTTCATGTATGTCATTAATATCAGTATTATGCTTGTATAGTTCATAATGATAATCAAACTGTTGTTTCTTTGTGAGGTTCTCAAATCGAATTCATTTTCTTGACAGACTTGAATCAAAGTTTAGATATTTTCCTTTTCAAACTCCAATAATATAACTTGAGAACCAATAATGATGCTGACTTCAAATTGCTTAAATAATATTAAACTAGCCTATAGGACCCGTCGCTTCACTGATGGGAACACCAATCATTGCGTAATAATAATTTTTAAAAAGGTTGTTGTTGTTTGGTGTTAAAAAAGACATTAAATGAAAGAAATGGGGAAAAATAAAATTAGGACGTGTATAGGGAGAGTGTTAAAGGAATATTGATCACAGCCTTTTTCGATGCTGAATTGCAATGTTTACTTCCTGAGAGTGGTTTCATTGAGATCAGATCTCAAGTTAACAAAGAGGGATTTCTGGGAGATCCTGCTCTCCGTGCAGGGATAACCAATGTCACGTGTTTGCATTTGCAGTTTTGACATGCGTGTCCATGTTCCCATAAAAAAAATTAAATTTATTTATTTATTTTGGATCACAAACATTCCGGAGTTACCCGAATCCACCATAGTTAATCCGTTCCCAAGTTATAACACGACAAACAAACAGCCAGGCACAGCTCCTTTTATATTTATTTATAATATATCAATTAAATGCACTAAAATGTATACATGGTTGGCATAGCATGCGGTATTTCCTTTAAATGGTAATACTAATAGGAGTTAAATTCTGAAAATTGGATCATTTAAAACACAACCAAAGTCGACCATTATCACCCATTTGGCTGAAGCCTACATCTTTTTTTTTTTCTTTTTTTTTTGTATACTGAATCGAGGCTCGTGAAAGAGCTAACATTTACTTCACAAACAAATCAACCAGACAAACAAAATATATAAAAAGAGGGAGCGGAAGACAAGATGGGGAGAGAAGGGGAAGCACACAAACACAACATTTGAGAGCAGGGAGATGTGTGGAAGGGAGAGGGCTTGGGGGGAGGAGGCGTGGGAAGGGAGAGGGGCGGGGGGGAAAGTATAAAACACAAGGACACCAAGGACTTCCAGGACAGAAGTTGGTATTTCAAAAAAGTGGAATTGGGGTGAAATTAGCGGGGGTAGAAAAGATCAAGGTTTTCGATGGGGGAAGATAAGAGATGGTGGTGAACAGCTGTTTTAAAGACCTGGAGGGTGGAGTGGGATTGAAGAGAGTGAGGGAGTTTGTTCCAGAGGCGGGAGAAAAGAGGAATGAAGGAGTGAAGGTGAGCAGAGAGTCTTGATTTTGGCAGTTTAACCATAAGAGGGTTGCAGGCAGATCTTGTGCGACCTGTAGGAATATTTGCGGGACAGAGCCCAGAGAGAGCTGGGGGGGGCAAGGCCAGAGAGGAGTCGGTAGAAGACAGAAAGACCACCAACCTGCCTGTGGTGAGTGAGTGAGAGGCCCTTGGAGTTAGCTTCATCGCGGGAGATTCCAATGATTCTGAATGCTTTGGTTTCAACAGCGTGAAGACGAGCTAGGTGTGAGGCAGGAGCACCAGCCCAGAGGGGAGAGCAGTATTCCATTGAGCTGCAGATAAAAGCCTTGTATGTGGTGAGGAGCTCAGGTGTGCCAAGGAAGGACTTCGCACGACGGAGGATGCCCAGTCGGCGACTGGCTTTGGAGGCCAGCTTGGAAATGTGGTTTTCCCAGGAAAGATCATGGCAGATAGTGAGACCCAAAAGCTTGAGTGACAGAACTTCATGGAGAGGATTATTCAGAAAGTGGATGGGAGGGTTGTCCAGTCGGTCTTTTCGGAGAGACATCGTAAGAGTGTGAGATTTGTCAGGATTGAAAGACATGTTCCACTTGTTTGCCCAGTCTGTGATTTTGTCCAGGTCTGCAGAGAGTGAGGAGGCTGCAGACTGCCGATCTGAGGGATGAAGAATGGAGCGACAGAGAGTAGAGTCATCAGCAAAGAGATAGAGAGGATTTTCAAGAGAGCCAGAGAGATCATTGATGAAGACCAGAAAAAGCACAGGGCCCAGAACACTGCCTTGGGGAACTCCAGCCTGAACAGGAGGAGGAGATGAGAGAAACCCATTCAGGGCCACACGTTGACTACGACTAGAGAGGAAGTCCGCCAGCCTTTAAAAGTATATAAGAACCGACATGAGTTATTCAGCAGAATAGAGAGTGATAGGACCAGAGGCCATAGGTAGCCTGATAGTGAAGAAGATGGTAGTAAGGCAAGAGTCTTTCACTCAGAGGTGTTGATGCAATGAATGATCTCCTTAGAAAGGTAGTGGCAGCAGAAAGAGTAAATAAGTTTAAATTGGAATTCGATCGGCACCGGGAGGCATTGGGGATAGAGAGGTACAGGGATTTTGGCAGGACTTTTAGGTAGCTTGAATAAGGATAGGTGATTGTGCACATCTGCGCTGATTGTGATCTCTGTAAGAGGGTCTCATCAAGGGGTAGTATAATGTTCTCGTGCAGTGTTGGAACCGACTAAACACCAAGCTAAACCATATCTAATGAAGACAGAGTAGTAGTAAGTTTCACCATTTACTGTCACTCTTCTCCATCAAGATGTGGTAAAAACTGTAAATAAAACAATACAAAAAATACATTCAGTGTCGTTATTCCATTGTACATGGATGTAAATAAGAATATTGCACTATAGGAACCAGCCTCCAAGGGCAATGGCAGTGTTGTGAGCCCGTTCACAATTGTAAATAAACTGTTCCTAAAACATCTTATAAATCGTAATTTTCAATGAAAGAATCACCCACACATGAACCCTAACATGTCCAATGTCGAATAAACCAACTTACAGCATTGCTTTACGATGATTGACAATGGATGCAAATGGATTGCACTAGGAGCATCCAGCACATGTCTATCTCTTGCCTCAGAAGAATCAGGAAGAGCCAAACAGGAAGAGCCAAACAGGAAGTGACCAAACAGGAAGTGACATCGTTGCATCACAAGAGTGAAACTAATACAAATCCTACAAAAGACTTTGTTAAGCATTTAAGTAAGCTATTCACTTCTCATTTTCCACTAGAAATTATTTAAATTATTTACATATGACATTTGGAAAGTTAACTAAATTCCTTAAAGGCAACACACTCCCCGCCTGACCTATGTGAGGTCACTAAGAACTTATGCAGGTCCAGAACATAGAAGTCTCTAGATCAGTCTTCAGGCAGAAGTGGAACAATTTCTGCAATTGGTCTCAGAAAGGTTTTGACATTGCCTTGGTCAGTTGTCTTCACCTCAACCTTTCTTACATGTCCATCCTTTCCAGGGAATGTGGCCATGATCCTGGCCATGGGCCAGCAATTGCGGGCGGTGTGCTTGTCCCTAAGCAGAACTACATCTCCAACTTGAAGGTTCCTGCGAGGCATTGTCCACTTCTGTCTCTGTTGCAAGGAAGGTAAGTATTCACAGCTCCAATGGGTCCAGAACTGGTTTGCAAGAGCCAGAACTTGTCTCCATTGCTTTGTGTACAGGTCCTTTTCCGAGAAGTCTTCAGGAGGAGGTGAAACTCCTGATTTCTGTGTAAGGAGCATGGACGGTGAGAGTATGAAGGGGTTTTCCGGATCCGCAGACACAGGTAGGAGTGGTCGTGCATTCCTGTTGGCTGTGACCTCTGCCATTAATGTGCAAAGCACTTCGTGAGTCAGGCGAGTGTTTTGCTGTAGAAACATTGAATCAAGGATTCTTCTGGCCACGCCGATCATGCGCTCCCAAGAGCCTCCCATATGAGAAGCATGAGGCGGGTTGAATTCCCAGCTGCATCCCTGCTCACTGAGGTACCTCTGGACCGTTTTGTCCATTATCTCTAAGAAGATAGTGTCTTCCACTGATGGAGCAGGTTTGTTGTCATGCTCAGTACGGCTGAACACTCTGTCCCAGCATCCTCTCATGTGCTTTGCCAGGCCTGTTAAAGCTTTGTTGCGTCTCCTTGACATGCATGAAGCTTGTACATGGTTGAAAAATTGAGTGGCGACCAGTGTCCAGCACATTGGTCTTGAACGTGTTGACTGTTGGCTTATGTACATTACCCAGGCACACCTCTCCTATTACTACCCAGCCCAGATCAAGACGTTGGGCAAAGGGGGCGTTATGTGGTCCGTTGACCTGCTGCCTGACCTTGTGTGCCCTAAGGACGTCTCTTCCAAGTAGCACGAGTATTTCTGCCTCTGTGTCCAGTTCTGGCATATGTTTGGCAATGTGAAGGAGATGAGACTGGTGTAGAACTGTGCTTGGCGTTGGAATCTCGGACCGATTGTTCGGGATCTGAGGACACTCAATGAGTGGTGGGAGAGAGATGAAAACTTTGCCGTCGAGTGACTCGATCTGAAATCCTTCTGCCCCCCTGCCAGATGTTTCCACGATGCCAGAGCAAGTTCTGAGATGGTATGAGAATGTTTTGCTCTCCACACTGAACATCTCGAACAACTCTGGTCTGGCTAATGAGCGATTGCTCTGGTCGTCCAGAATTACATACCGTCACGTGAAAAAGTAAGTACACCCCATGTAAAGTTTTTACTTTTTCAACATATTTCAACATACAGCTATTTTTTTTTTTTTTTTTTTTTTTTTGTTGTATACAAGATCGAGGCTCGTGAAAGAACGAACATTAATCACACAGAAAGACAAACAGACACATAAAACAAATAACATCGGGAGCGGTAGACAAGATGGGGAGAGAGGGGGAAGGACACAAACACAACATTTGAGAGCAGGGACCGAGAGACATGGAGACATCGAGAGATCTGTGGGAGGGAGAGGGCTTTGGGGGAGAGGCATGTGAAGGGGGGGGGGGGGGGGTGGGAGAGGTATAAACATATGGACACTGCCAGGATTTCCAGGAAAGAAGTTGGAATTTCAAACAAGGTGGATCTGGGGTGAATTAGTGGGGGTAGAAAAGATCAAGGTTATGGATGGGGGAAGATAAGAGATGGTGGTGAACAGCTGTTTTAAAGACCTGGAGGGAGGAGAGGGATTGAAGGGAGTGTGGGAGTTTGTTCCAGAGGCGGGAGAAAAGAGGAATGAAAGAGTGAAGGTGAGCAGAGAGCCGAGATTTCGGCAGTTTAACCATCAGAGGGTTGCTGGCAGATCTTGTGCGACCTGTAGGAATATTTGGGGGACAGAGCACAGAGAGAGCTGGGGGAGCAAGGCCGGAGAGGAGTCGGTAGAAGACAGAAAGACCACCTACCTGCCTGCGGTGAGTGAGTGAAAGGCCCTCAGAGATAGCTTCATCGCGGGAGATTCCAATGATTTTGAAAGCTTTGGATTCAACAGCGTGAAGCCGAGCCAGGTGTGAGGCAGGAGCACCAGCCCATAGGGGAGAACAGTATTCCATTGAGCTGCGGATGAAAGCCTTGTATGTGGTGAGGAGCTCAGGTGTGCCGAGGAAGGACTTCGCACGACGGGGGATGCCCAGTCGGCGACTGGCTTTGGAGGCCAGCTTGGAAATGTGGTTTTCCCAAGAAAGATCATGGCAGATAGTGAGACCCAAAAGCTTGAGCGACAGAACTTCTTGGAGAGGATTGTTGAGAAAGTAGATGGGAGGGTTGTCCAGTCGATCTTTTCGGAGAGACATAGTAAGAGAGTGAGATTTTTCAGGATTGAAAGACATGTTCCACTTGTTTGACCAGTCTGTGATTTTGTCCAGGTCTTCAGAGAGTGAGGAGGCTGCAGACTGCCGATCTGAGGGAAGAGGATTGGAGCGGCAGAGAGTGGAGTCATCAGCAAAGAGATAGAGAGGATTTTCCAGAGAGTCGGAGAGATCATTGATAAAGACCAGAAAAAGCACAGGGCCCAGCACACTTCCTTGGGGAACTCCAGCCTGAACAGGAAGGGGAGATGAGAGAAATCCATTCAGGGCCACACGTTGACTACGACCAGAGAGGAAGTCCGCAAGCCATGCATGGAGATTTCCATGGATACCATAGGAGGAGAGTTTGGTGAGCAGAGCTGGGTGCCAGACCGTATCAAAGGCCCGTGATATGTCAAGGGAGACAGCTCTGATTTCCTGTTTGGCATTGAGGACCTCCATCCATTGCTGAGACAGCAGAAGCAGCATGTCCAGAGTAGAGTGACCTGGTCTGAAACCAAATTGATGATCAGAGATCAAGCCATTGGAGAAGAGGAAATATTTCATATCCGAAGCATTGATGGATTCCATGACTTTGCTGATAATTGGGAGCAGGCTGATTGGTCTGTAGTTGCAAGGATCTGTTTTTGCACCTTTTTTGTGTAAAGCGGTAATGTTAGCTGCTTTCCGGGATGCTGGCAGATGACCTTGAGCAAAAGATAGGGTGAAAAGAACAGAGAGAGGGTGAGATAGAGCGGCAGAGCAGGATTTTAGGACCCGTGGGCTGATGCCGTCTGGTCCAGTTGCAGAATCAGAGTCGAGGTTTGACAAAAACTCCTCCACCTTGTCAGGAGAGAAGGACACAGAGTCCAGGAGCAGTTGGGTTCGACTGGGAAAGGTGGGAACAGAGAGAGATGGGTTTGGGACTAAGGATTTTGAGGTGAACACAGAGTTGAGGCATTCGGCTTTGTCACGTGCGATGTCAACTGTGTGGCCATTTGAGGTAAGGGAGGGGGTGGAGGGGGAACAAACACCAGAAACGGATTTGACAAGACGCCACCAGGGTTTGGAGGAAGGAGACAGGTTTGAGAGTTCATTCTTGAGTGAGGAGAGATAGTGCTTCCTGGCACTCCTGAGGGTAGACACACACTTGTTCCGAGCTTGGTGGAAGGAACTGAGATTGCCTTCAGTTGGATTAGCCTTCCAAGAGGCAATGGCAAGTTGTTTCAGGGCAACTGCCTCACCACAGGATTCAGTGTACCATGGACGGGAGGAAGGGTAAGACAACTGAAGGCGAGATGGGATAAATCTGTGCATGAGAGAGATCAGTTTGCTTTGGAAGAATTCCCAGGAAGAATTGATGTCAGAGGCAGTGGAGATGGGAGACCAATCCAGACGATTGATGGCTGCTTGAAGACCGTCCCAGTCGGCCTGAGTGAAATGCCAGACTCGTCGACGCTGAGGAGGCTCTCTGAGAATGGCCAGAGAGATGTCCACTTTGACAAGCACATGATCAGAAGAACCAGCAGAAGAAGAGCAGCAGACATTAGCAGGGAAGTTTGTCATAACCAAGTCTAGAAGAGAAGATACTCCATTGGCTGAGATCCGGGTCGGGAAATTGACAGATTGTGTCAATCCCAGTGAGTCACAGAAGTCCTTTGCTGAGGTGCCATGACTGGTGAGAGAGGAACCCACACCCAACCAGGTGGCATGATGACAGTTGAAGTCACCACATATGAGGAAGAGAGAGTTGGGATGAGTGGATAGAAGTTGGTCCATGTTGTCAGACAGTGAAATGTAGATGGAGTCATCACTGTTTGGGGGACGGTACAGAACACATATGAGCAAAAGGTGGGAGCGGAGAGGAAGCCGTAACCAGAGGTACTCCTGCGGGTGAGGAGGACAGAGGGCAGTGCAAGGAGAGTGAGGAAGAGAGTTTTTGACAAAGATAGCCACCCCACCACCAGGCCGAGGCTCAGGTCTATCATACCGGAGGAGGGAGTAACCAGGAAGAGATATTAAGGAATCAGAGACATCTTGAAGGAGGAAAGTCTCTGTTAAGCAGATCAAGTCTGGATTGCCAGAAGCAACCTGTATGGAGAGATCAGTCAGGTTTGAGCGAAGGCCCCGGATGTTTGAGGTCCATACCGTTAATGAAGAGAGAGGGGGAGCATCGGGTACAGGACAGGGGAGGGGAGGAGTAGGGTAAGATGAAGGATGAGAGGGGGAGGTAGGGAGAGCAGTTGATAGTGTGTCAGATGTTGCAGAAGAGTTCCAAGAAAGGGAAGGATGAGGAGGATGAAAGGTTTGATGGTGAAGGGATGAGGCACAGTGAGGGGTTGTTTGAGGGGGGGCAGAGGAAAGTAGAAGGTTTGGGGGGGTGGAGGTATGAGATAGAAGGGAGACGAAGTGGGGAGGAGGCAGCTTGGAGGAGGAGGGGGGAGGAGGGAGAATTGGAGAGGAATGGTATGGGGGGAGAATTGAATGGGAGGGATTGGGGGGGAGTTTTGAAGGGGAGGAGTGAGGGGGGAGTTTAGGAGGGGAGGGGCAAGGGGGGAGTTTTGGAGGGAAGGGGCAAGGGGGAAGTTTAGAAGTTGAGGGGCAAGGGGGGAGTGTAGGGGCAAGGGGGGAGATCAGGAGTGGAGGGGCAAGGGGGGGGGATTAGGAGGGGAGGGGCAAAGGGGGAGTTTAGGAGGGGAAGGGCAAGGGGGGAGTTCAGGAGTGGAGGGGCAAGGGGGGAGTTTAAGAGTGGAGGGGCAAGGGGGGAGTTTAAGAGTGTAGGTGCAAGGGGGGGGATTTGGATGGGAGGGGCAAGAGGGGAGTTTAGAAAGTGGATGATTAATGAAAGACGAACATTGATAACAAATTGGGTTTGTTGTGATTTTCAAGTTAGCAATCCGATTCAGAACGATGGAGGAGGGATGGAATGAATGTGAATTTAGACCATGTAGTGAGGGAGACGTATAAGATATTGAATTTCTTTTTTTTGAAGTGGAATGAGTTGGAGAGGAAATTGAGAAAAGCCTTTTAAATAGGAAGAAAAACAGCGTGTTGTAATATACCACTGAATAAAACACAGAAGGGGAAAGGTTAAACATATTTAAATAATATTAAACAGAACTGTGAACAATCTTATATGCACAAAAATACCAACGGGGGGAGAGCCGAGAGGGACCACCACGAGTCACGTGAACAGGGCAAATGGTGGATGGCAAGGAGATAATGGGGGCGGGGCGAACAGCACACCTGGACAGAAAATACAGGATGAGACAACAGTACACGTGGAGAAAAGAAAAGAAATGTTTTTGTTTTTTTTTGGGGGGGGGGGGGGGGGTGGGGATTTAGAACGTTAGACAGAGTATTATGTTCGGGGTAGAAGGGAAAAAACCAAGAGCCAAGCAAAACACGCTTAAGTTAACAAAACACCGACGGGGGAACAACTACAAGGCCACACACGAGGAGCAGAACACGATTAATTAATTACGAGTTACAGGAAATTCAAACCAAAACTAACTATAATCAAGCAATATCGCATGGACGATAAAATAACGAGTTGAAATTTGACAATCTATCTGGGGAAATGGGGAAGAAACACGTGGTCGAAGAACGAACGAACGAATAAGAATGAATAAACGAATGAGCACAGAGAAGGTAATGTCTTTTTTGTTTGTTTTTTTGAGTTGAGATTTACATAAGGAAGTAGGCTTTGGGGTGGAAAGACTGGGAAAACAGAGAACGAAAGTTATTGGATCACAAACGACAGACCGCTGAGAGAAAAACAAAGCTTCAAGGTTGTACAGTGTACACTGTACAAGGCCTCAAGACGACACAAATTAACACGATTTTCAATACAGGTATGAAAGATTTGCACCGAAAATCTTTGTCGGGACAATATACGTACATACACCATAAAATAAATACAGTTTTAACGAAAATACAAAATGGGAACAATTACTTAACTTCGATTTTAGTCCGGCAGAAGTATGACTGAACCTGGAAATTTTATGCAAAGTTTTTTTTTTGATTGATTTTGGTAGCCTAGGATCTACTCTTTCAGAATCTGCCGGGTGCACTCCGTGCACCCTTGATGGTTTTGAGAAATTCAAGATGGCGTCCAAGAAAAGTCCGGCAGAAGTATGACTGAACCTGGAAATTTTATGCAAAGTTTTTTTTTTGATTGATTTTGGTAGCCTAGGATCTACTCTTTCAGAATCTGCCGGGTGCACTCCGTGCACCCTTGAGCGTTTTGAGAAATTCAAGATGGCGTCCAAGAAAAGTCCAGCAGAAGTATGACTGAACCTGGAAATTTTATGCAAAGTTTTTTTTTTGATTGATTTTGGTAGCCTAGGATCTACTCTTTCACTGAGAATCTGCCGGGTGCACTCCGTGCACCCTTGAGCGTTTTGAGAAATTCAAGATGGCGTCCAAGATGGCTGTCGTTTCAGATAACTCCCTATAACTCTGGTAGTATTTGACCTAGGATGATAATTTTAGTGTCTAACCGTATGTTTTGAGGGGCAAGGAATCCATTGAAACCATTTATTTGACTGGTTGGGGATTGCATCATATAGAAATGCAATATGGCCGCCAATATGGCTGCCATATTACAAATTTCAAACAAAAACAAACAAATTCACTTGTATTCACTTTTATTCAAATACATTCACTTGGTCTAGAATGATAATTTTGGTGTCTATCCATATGTTTCGTGGACAAAGAATCCATTTAAGTGATTAAAACAGATGCATATGAATTACATCACAAGAATCTGTGACATTGTTCAATTGAATTAAAATGCTAAGTAAGAGTCTGGCTGCAACCTGCAGCATAACAAGCACAGAATATTGTACATTTCAAACCAGCCTTCTTGCAGCTGCAAGAAAGCGTTCTGCAGGGGTTGTCACTCTTGCATCCACATCTGATCATACGCATGACAGTTTCTGGGGCGAGTTCAACATTTGCGGGAAGGAGGACCGGTTGTGGCGTTTTCAGTTTCGAGTGTTTTACCCATCCGTACATTTCTGCATCAAGTTCAGGTGGATTGCTGTCTTCCAGTGAACGCCACACAATGGCTTGGTGATGGGCCCTTCTTACATTCTCTTTAAATGCCTCACTTGTAGGAGGAAGGGAACAAAGTTTTGGTGGTACCGCGGAGGCCCGACCCGTTTTGGATGCCCACATCTTCCAGCGTGTTTCGGACATTGATTTACTCATAGAATATTGACCGTAACAGGCTGACATGAATGTGGTTGCCTGCGCAATCACTGATTCTATGGGAGAATCAATGACCCCTAAAAGTGACAGTGAGTGACCATCTTTCAGAACCTTCAATGCAGTACCTTTGCCAACCCCATAGCAGCATGCTACCGTATCACACCCAGTAAGAGCATGGGCTGGCAGGAGTTCATTCACAAAAGACACATGCTTCTCTACGGTTTTTCCAATGTCAATGACTGTTCGTTCCTTAATTGGTGATTCCATGGTGATACGATTTTTCATGCTTCCAGCGTGATAATAATGAAGCAAGAGAATGAAAACGTCAGTGTCATCAGATATCACAGTTATATCACTCTCTTCATTATTTCGAGCAGACAGCAGCACCTGTTGGACAATGATATTGTCCGCTTCCTCATGACTAGTTGAAAGGTCCGCCCTTCTGATCACTACACCACCATGGCTGATCTCAAATGGGGCAGCGTCCTCACCAAACACTATCAACTTGTGGCTTTGGGTGTATTCATGGAATGACTCGTCTTCAATCAGAAGTTTGACAATCAGGTTTATCAACTGCTTCTTGTTTTCGGTCACCGTCAACACAGTCTCTTGAGGTGGTAACTTGGTGTTCAACTGCAGCTCGTGGACTCGGCTAACTCCAGTGGCCCTAGCACTTCTGGTGACACTCTTAGTACTGTAATCGTAGTACCGATCGAACACTAGGTGAACGTCCCCAACTTTTAGTCTCTTGGCAATGGCGTGTTTCAAGTTGTTTGTGTAGTGTGTAGTGGTGCCCTCTGCAGGCCAAGGAATCACCCAGAGTAGGGCTGAACCATCAATCACAACTACTGAAGTTTCACTTGCTGTTGTCCGAGCAGATACCTCAACCAGAAGCTGTCGCTTTAAGGAAGACTTTGATGTTGCAGCTCTCATTTCTCCTGTGGGGTCAAACATAGACGTTGGTACTGGGGCCAATTCGTAGGATAGGACATCTTTTATGTCAACATCACGCCCACTTCTAGACTGTTGGCCTATGACCCTGGAGTAGATGACATTCATGTCGTACACTTTACTACCTCCCACATTCACATGTTTCTTTGTAGCCACCATGGTAGTCACGGTCTTGTGAATTGTTTCATGTAAGCCATCAGGTAAGTTCTCTTCAAATTCGCACATCTGTTCGAATCCTTTCTGCACAGCGTCCTGCACATTCACTGCCGGGGTTCCATGTAGACCAGTTGCAATGTTCACTAGATCCTGTGGATGTTTCTCGGGATCAAGTGGATCGATACATTTTTGAAGCTTCCTCCTTATGGCTTCTCGGTCCTTGTTGTCATTCTCTATCCGTGCCTTCTTTTCTTCCTTATGTTCACTTCCTTGGTCTCCAGAGTCTCCAAGCATTTCGTCCAGAGCAGCCTCCACAGTACTACATGTATGAAGACTAAATGCCCAGACCTTGAGCGTATCCGGCTTCAATGTTATTCCTATGATGCCATTTGGGGCATGGCCATATCTCATGAAAGTAGTTTCTATAAACATATCACTCCACAGGCCATTCCATAGCCCGCGCTGGTGCCTCATCACATGCTCCCCTTTCATGAACCGGACTAGTACCTCTTCTGGGAGGGCTTCCATTGCCCTTAGGTAGCACAACCCATACCTTGCATAATGCACATGGCCAGCGGCAAAGAAATAGGGAAGCATTTGTTTGCATGCCTCAAGATGCAACAGCCAATCAGCCTCCCGCTCAGCTCGGCCAAACCTCATCATAAGGAACACTGGTTTGATTAACATGTCCACCCACAGTTTGGCAGTCTTACTCCTTTTGGCTAAGTCCACTCTTACTCCTACAAACACACAGACACACAGACACACACACATGCACACAGAGATTACTGGAATTATAGATAGATGGCAGCCATATTGGCGGCCATATTGCATTTCTATATGATGCAATCCCCAACCAGTCAAATAAATGGTTTCAATGGATACCTTGCCCCTCAAAACATACGGTTGGACACCAAAATTATCATCCTAGGTCAAATACTACCGGAGTTATAGGGAGTTATCTGAAACGACAGCCATCTTGGACGCCATCTTGAATTTCTCAAAACGCTCAAGGGTGCACGGAGTGCACCCGGCAGATTCTCAGTGAAAGAGTAGATCCTAGGCTACCAAAATCAATCAAAAACTAAAACTTTGCATAAAATTTCCAGGTTCAGTCATACTTCTGCCGGACTTTTCTTGGACGCCATCTTGAATTTCTCAAAACGCTCAAGGGTGCACGGAGTGCACCCGGCAGATTCTGAAAGAGTAGATCCTAGGCTACCAAAATCAATAAAAAAAAAAACTTTGCATAAAATTTCCAGGTTCAGTCATACTTCTGCCGGACTTTTCTTGGACGCCATCTTGAATTTCTCAAAACACTCAAGGGTGAACGGAGTGCACCCGGCAGATTCTGAAAGAGTAGACCCTAGGCTACCAAAATCAATAAAAAAAAAAACTTTGCATAAAATTTCCAGGTTCAGCCAAAAAATTGGATTTGGCAACCGGACTATTTCGATGGAGAGCGTGTGGAGCTGCGAAAAAACGAACCCTCGCCAGCAAGACCGGAAACGGAAGACCAATATTTGATCTTCATTTCAACAATATTGATAGATAAAGGTGATATAATAGAACAAATATCATGAAACATTTTCATTTTGTAGTCCATTGTATAATTTAAATAAACATAAATGCAAATTTCGCGTGTGGAAAAGGTAAGTACACCCTTGGCTCTAATACGTGGTATTGCCCCCTTTGGCAGAAACAACCTCAAGTAGGCGTTTCTTATAACTGTCTACCAGTCTCTGACATCGACTGGGAGAAATTTTTGCCCACTCCTCCATGCAGAATTATTTCAGCTGTGCGATGTTTGAGGGATTTCTTGCATGCAGAGCTCGTTTCAAATCCCCCCACAATATCTCGATGGGATTTAGATCCGGGCTTTGACTTGGTCATTCCAGAACCCTCCATTTCTTTCTTTTCAGCCATTCCTTGGTGGATTTACTGGTATGTTTAGGGTCATTGTCATGTTGCAAGGTCCACCGTCGGTTGAGCTTCAACTCTCCGACAGATGGCCTCACATTATCCTCAAGCACCCTCTGGTACAATGAAGAATTCATTGTGGATTCTATGATGGTGAGCTGCCCAGGCCCTGATGCAGCAAAGCTGCCCCAAACCATAATATTTCCACCACCATGCTTTACAGTTGGTATCAGGTTCTTGTGGTCAAATGCTGTCTTTGGTTTTCGCCAAACATGTCTTCTGGTACTGTGGCCAAATAGCTCTACCTTTGACTCATCTGTGCAGAGCACATTGTTCCAGAAGTGCTGGTCTTTGCCTCGGTGTTCATTGGCAAACTTTAGTCTTGCCCTGATGTTCTTTCTGGAAAGCAAAGGTTTCCTCCTGGCACACCTCCCATGTAGATCAAATTTGTGCAGCCTCTTTCTAATGGTAGACTCGTGCACTTTGACATCAACAGTGGCAAGAGCTACCTGTAGGTCCCGTGATGACATTCTGGGGTTCTTAGAGACCTCTTTCAGCATCTTGCGGTCTGCTCTCGGGCTGAACTTGCTGGGGCGGCCTGGCTTTACCAAGTTGGCAGTTGTTTGGAATCTTCTTCACTTGTAGATGATCTTCCTGACAGTCGAATGATTGATTTCAAATTGTTTGGAGATCTTTTTAAATCCCTTCCCAGACTCGTAGGCATCTATAACCTTCTTTCTGAAGGCCTCAGAGAGCTCTTTTGATCTAGGCATGGTGACGCCGTACACTTCAACAACAAAGAGCAAACCAAACTAAATGTCTGAGGTTTAAATAAAACAGGTTCCTCCAAGATCCTCTCTAACGATGTTCTAATCATTTGCACCAGAGCTGGTGCACCTGATTCTAATTTATAGGTATTTGAAGTAGTGATAAATGTAGGGGTGTACTTACTTTTTCCACATGCGAAATTTGCATTTATGTTTATTTAAATTATACAATGGACTACAAAATGTAAATGTTTCATGATATTTGTTATATTATATCTCCTTTATCTATCAATATTGTTGAAATGAAGATCAAATAGCTGTATGTTGAAATATGTTGAAAAAGTCAAAACTTTACATGGGGTGTACTTAATTTTTCACGTGACTGTAGGCTTTGATGGCCATGTCCTTGGAACCCTCTGGGTATATCTTTGTGAGGCAGATCTTTGAGCATGAGCCACTCCACTGACCTGGACCGCAAACTTCTGTGCAGTTTGTTCTGACAACAGCCGTGTTAGAATGAACTTCTCCCTCCCCGCCGTTCTCTTGTGACGTTGGAGGAGCCTTGAAGGTTTGAGGTAATGGGCCAGGATGCATGGCCGCATCATGATTGGTGCTGTCGCATTCATATCACTCCACGGAGGACTTGCAGTCTTTGGCAAGATGGGAGATCGAAGAACAGCATTTGAAACATTTTCCTTTCTCTTTGAGAAAGGCCTTTCTGTCGTCGAGGAGTTTGTTTCTGAAGGTTCTGCATCTTTTAAGAGGGTGGGGTTTATTGTGTAATGGGCAGTTCTTGTTAGGGTCATCATTGGTTGTAGAAACATCCGTTTTGTGCACTAAGATGGGTTTGTTGGTGTTAAAATTTTTCACAATTTATCTGTCTGGTTTTGTGGGTGTTGTGGTGCTGCTTTGATAAATAAAGATGGGGTCATTTCGCCTTTTCGCCTCATGGCACACAAAGTTGCAAAAATACTTAAAGGGAGGGAAGCGACCATCGTTCCCTTCTTTGTATGATGACCCAGAAGACACCCACCTCTCCTGAAGCCCATATGGAAGCTTGTCCACGATTGGTCCAATTCCACGGGAAGTGTCCAGATATGCTAAGCCAGTGATATATCCGTCTTCTTTGGCGCCTTGGATCTCCATAAGCAAATCCCCAAGTTCAAGTAATTTGGAGTGGTCCTTGGCTTGAATCGTAGGAAAACCGTCCAAACGCTGAAACAGTGACTGTTCGATGATTTCAGGGGCAGCATAGCACTCACGTAATCTCTCCCATGCTTTGCGTAAACCCAGATCGGGGTTGCTGACATGCACTGAGTGTATGCATTTCACCTGTTCGCCAGATTCCTTTCCCAGCCATTTAGTCATGAGGTCCAATTCTTGAGTTGCTGTCAGCTGAACTTCGCCAGCTGCATTGATGAATGAGGAGTGCTATGCACGGTAATTCTCCGGCTTATCATCGAATTGGTACAGTCCTGAATTGACAAGGTCTCATCGTGCCAAATACTGTGCCAAAGGCTCCGCCAGAGGTGGTCTGCTAGCTGGAGGAATATGTCGGGGAACATATGACTGAGCATGTACGTTTATGATGGGGTTTGTTCTTTTGATCTCAGACTTTGTCTCAACTTCAATCGGAACAGGTAAGTTTGGTGCAGGTAAGTGCACACTGTCAGCTTTTTCAGACTTTTGTTTGTTGTTGATAGGTTGTAATTGTGAAATGTCTTCCACAGGTGGACACCATGTCACGAAGCTGTCATGTGATACTGCGTGGGATGGGGAAGCGACAGGTAAGGCCGATAAGAGTGGGGAGGATGAACGACACTGAAGGTCAATTTGTGATTGGACGTAATCATTGGTGCGTTCAACTTTAACCCTCTCTGATTCTGATTTTTCATTTTCAGCTACAGTATAAATTGCTTTGGCAGTTTCCAGCACTTGTGCCTCCACCACGGCCGCATCAGCTTCTCGATGTAGCATTAGCATTTCCAACTCTGTGTCTATTCTTACTGTTTCCAACTGATTTTGAGCATTTCTTGTGATCCTTTCTGCTTCTCTCGCAGCCTTTTCTATTTTCAGTTTAGCCTCTTGGTTAGCGTATGACGATCTCACCTTGGCAGCTTCTGCTTTGGCCCAGGCACGGGCCACACTTCCCGAATATGACGATGCTTTACTGCTCCAAGCACTGGATACAGATGAATTGCCGCCATCTCGACCACTTCAAAACATCGATTGCTGCTTTTTTACTGTAATGTTCTCGTGCAGTGTTGGAACCGACTAAACACCAAGCTAAACCGTATTTAATGAAGACAGAGTCGTAGTAAGTTTCACCATTTACTGTCACTCTTCTCCATCAAGATGTTGTGGTAAAAACAGTAAATAAAACAATACAAAAAATACATTCAGTGTCGTTCTTCCATTGTACATACAGTCACGTGAAAAAGTAAGTACACCCCATGTAAAGTTTTGACTTTTTCAACATATTTTAGCATACATCTATTTGATCTTCATTTCAACAATATTGACAGATAAAGGTGATATAATATAACAAATATCATGAAACATTTACATTTTGTAGTCCATTGTATAATTTAAA
Source organism: Myxine glutinosa (assembly GCF_964187855.1). Classification (NCBI taxonomy): domain Eukaryota; kingdom Metazoa; phylum Chordata; class Myxini; order Myxiniformes; family Myxinidae; genus Myxine; species Myxine glutinosa. The sequence goes on along the minus strand of NC_136269.1, from coordinate 36,266,254 downwards.
TAAACATAAATGCAAATTTCGCATGTGGAAAAAGTAAGTACACCCTTGGCTCTAATCGGTGGTATTGCCCCCTTTGGCGGAAACAACCTCAAGTCGGCGTTTCTAATAACTGTCTACCAGTCTCTGACATTGATTGGGAGAAATTTTTGCCCGCTCCTCCATGCAGAATTCTTTCAGCTGTGCGATGTTTGAGGGGTTTCTTGCATGCACAGCTCGTTTCAAATCCCCCACAACATCTCGATGGGATTTAGATCGGGGCTTTGACTTGGCCATTCCAGAAACCTCCATTTCTTTCTTTTCAGCCATTCCTTGGTGAATTTACTGGTATGTTTACGGTCATTGTCATGTTGCAAGGTCCACCTTCGGTTGAGCTTCATCTTTCCGACAGATGGCCTCACATTATCCTCAAGCACCCTCTGGTACAATGAAGAATTCATAGTGGATTTTATGATGGTGAGCTGCCCAGGCCCTGATGCAGCAAAGCTGCCCCCAAACCATAATATTTCCACCACCATGCTTTACAGTTGGTATCAGGTTCTTATGGGCAAATGCTGTCTTTGGTTTTCGCCAAACATGTCTTCTGGTACTGTGGCCAAATAGCTCTACCTTTGACTCATCTGTCCAGAGCACATTGTTCCTGAAGTGCTGGTCTTTACCTAGGTGTTCATTGGCAAACTTTAGTCTTGCCCTGATGTTCTTTCTGGAAAGCAAAGGTTTCCTCCTGGCACACCTCCCATGTAGATCAAATTTGTGCAGCCTCTTTCTAATGGTAGACTCGTGCACTTTGACATCAACAGTGGCAAGAGCTACCTGTAGGTCCCGTGATGACATGGGGTTCTTAGAGACTTCTTTCAGCATCTTGCGGTCTGCTCTCAGGCTGAACTTGCTGGGGCGGATTGGCCTTGTGGTGGAGTTCTATTTTCTTATTTAAAGAAGAATGGAAGACTCCACTTTGTTCTTATATTCGGTTTATTTAACTCAAAAGGAAGGGTAGGGAATTACGAACTGATGCAAGGTAAAATACCATACTAAACGAGCTATTCTTTAACAAAGCTTCGTTCGGCCGGTCGTGGCATGATCTTCCTTCGTCCAGTGCAACTCTCCTTCTCCAAGTCCCATCTTCCTTATATTTTTAATCTTTACTCCCATATATGGTATGGAATGTAAGTCTCCGAGCAGACTCTCTCGGCTCAGACAGTGGAACAGTCTAGGTTGTATCTTAGAGAATCCTAAGGGCTATCTTAGACAGCTGTCACAGTTAACGTGAGAAAACACCTTTTTTATCTATCCTATAGGTCACTCCTTCCTGACCTCTCCGAACAAGAATTTTCCAAGCTTCATTTCAGAGAAAAACACATTTTAACACGAGCGAAGGAGAATATAAATAAATAAATATGCCTCCACAATTCCTCATTTTTTTCTTTTTGTTTATATTATTCATTAATCTAAACATCAACCTATTTAATATTCGACCCACAAATTTGGTAATCCAATTTTCCCATTCATTAAGGCATACACCGTCATTCTGGAAGAATATGATCACAAAACATTTTTCTTTCCATATTAATAGTGCAATTCACTTCATTTGCATAAAGCATACAACACTTCATCTTTACCAAACCACAATAATTTCAGTTCACCATTAAAATAATAAAAACATCTGCAACATTTGGCAATACGTTTTACTTCGAGACAAATGTTGACTTTTTGTTTGAAAAGAAGGGGCTGATCACTCGTGTTTGTAATTCAGGTATGAAACATTTTCTTCTGATGTCTTCATAGCACCTACACTATTTTGCGTAGGATTTTCCGCTGTTGTGATAGCTGGGCAGAGTCACAAACTGACCCTGCTTTTGCATCTACCATTCTTGCCACTCTTGCTGTGAGCCAAAGTAGATTTGACCAGCAAGATGTGGAACAGGGATGCCGGATGCATCCGCAATAATGATGTTGGGACCATGGTACTCAAGTTGTCCATGGTCCATACCAGGAGCAACCAGCAGACTTGTGCACAGCTGTTGTGAAGAAAAGGCACAGCCGCTCGCTTGTAGCTCCATGCTGGCTCCCCGGAAGTTGGTGAAGTAATAACACCCGTCACCGCATCCCGTGGAAGTTGCAGGTAAACTGTCGTCGTCCTGCCATTGCTGACGTAATGAATGTAGGTGAACAAAGTAGGTGATCGCCCTTCTTTCATATGTTGCAGTGTGATCCAGGCCAATGATCACATAAGTCTCCCTTGGTGAAGGGAAGCATCCATATCCAAGTTACAAAGGAGAATGTCTTCATCATTCTTTGAGAAGGAGGGTGTATGCCAAGATTAACTTCATTTTTAGCCACACATTTTCTTTTTCGAACTTCTTTCCAGTTGTCGTTATCACTCCATTTGAAATGGGACCTGGCCTTTCCTTTACTCAGCCACATTTATATCTGCTTGCCACACATATTGAATCAAGTGATGTTGCAAATGAGTACAGTAGAGCTAAGATAAGGGCATAACAAATCATTGTGAATTGTGTCCGTTTTACGAGTTAGTGAACTCATATCACCATAAGTTACACGATTAAAAGAAAAAAAGTGGGGAGGACTATGCTAATAATACATTATGCATAGTTTGCTGTTTGCAAGATTTGTTGGGAATTAGATATTCCTGTTTGTGATTTTACTTATATACACTCAACTAATAATGCATTTATTTCTTTGAGTAGTGTTAAAATACCTGCATGAGATTAATTTTTGAATTATATGAACCTGAAAGCAATTGTGGATGTTATTCTTAGTTTAGTAGTATAAAACATATACCTGATTTGAATATTATTTGTGTGAAGCTGTTATAAGATATACATGATTAGTTAAAATATACTGATTTAATGTTACAATGTACCCCATCTGATTCAATCTGTGTGGCGAGCAGATATAAATGTGGCTGAGTAAAGGAAAGACCAGGTCCCATTTCAAATGGAGTGATAACGACAACTGGAAAGAAGTTCGAAAAAGAAAATTTGTGGCTAAAAATGAAGTTAATCTTGGCATACACCCTCCTTCTCAAAGAATGATGAAGACATTCTCCTTTGTAACTTGGAGATGGATGCTTCCCTTCACCAAGGGAGATTTATGTGATCATTGGCCTGGATCACACTGCAACATATGAAAGAAGGGCGATCACCTACTTTGTTCACCTACATTCATTACGTCAGCAATGGCAGGACGACGACAGTTTACCTGCAACTTCCACGGGATGCGGTGATGGGTGTTATTACTTCACCAACTTCCGGGGAGCCAGCATGGAGCTACAAGCGAGCGGCTGTGCCTTTTCTTCACAACAGCTGTGCACAAGTCTGCTGGTTGCTCCTGGTATGGACCATGGACAACTTGAGTACCATGGTCCCAACATCATTATTGCGGATGCATCCGGCATCCCTGTTCCACATCTTGCTGGTCAAACCAACATCACATCAACACTTGCTCCATACTCATGATGAGTGAGGAGGCAAGTCAACGACAATTGGATGAAGGCCTTGGTCAAATCAAATCAAATCAAATCTTCGGTTGAGCTTCATCTTTCCGACAGATGGCCTCACATTATCCTCAAGCACCCTCTGGTACAATGAAGAATTCATAGTGGATTTTATGATGGTGAGCTGCCCAGGCCCTGATGCAGCAAAGCTGCCCAAAACCAACATACAACCATGCTTTACAGTTGGTTTCAGGTTCTTATGGTCAAATGCCATCTTTGGTTTTCACCAAACATGTCTTCTGGTACTGTGGCCAAATAGCTCTACCTTTGACTCATCTGTCCAGAGCACATTGTTCCAGAAGTGCTGGTCTTTGTCCTAGGTGTTCATTGGCAAACTTTAGTCTTGCCCTGATGTTCTTTCTGGACAGCAAAGGTTTCCTCCTGGCACACCTCCCATGTACATCAAATTTGTGCAGCCTCTTTCTAATGGTAGACTCATGCACTTTGACATCAACAGTGGCAAGAGCTATCTGTAGGTCCCGTGATGACATTCTGGGGTTCTTTGAGACTTCTTTCAGCATCTTGCGGTCTGCTCTCGGGCTGAACTTGCTGGGGCGGCCTGGCCTGAACAAGTTGGCAGTTGTTTGGAATCTTCTGCACTTGTAGGTGATCTTCCGGATAGTCGAATGATTGATTTCAAATTGTTTGGAGATCTTTTTAAATCCCTCCCCAGACTCGTAGGCATCTATAACCTTCTTTCTGAAGGCCTCAGAGAGCTCTTTTGATCTAGGCATGGTGACGCCACACACTTCAACAACAAAGAGCAAACCAAACTAAATGTCTGAGGTTTAAATAAGACAGGTTCCTCCAAGATCCTCTCTAACGATGTTCTAATCATTTGCACCAGAGCTGGTGCACCTGATTCTAATTTTAGGTATTTGAAGTATTGATAAATGTAGGGGTGTACTTACTTTTTCCACATGCGAAATTTGCATTTATGTTTATATAAATTATAGAATGGACTACAAAATGTAAATGTTTCATGATATTTGTTATATTATATCACCTTTATCTGTCAATATTGTTGAAATGAAGATCAAATAGCTGTATGTTGAAATATGTTGAAAAAGTCAAAACTTTACATGGGGTGTACTTACTTTTTCACGTGACTGTGGATGTAAATAAGAATATTGCACTATAGGAACCAGCCTCCAAGGGCAATGGCAGTGCTGTGAGCCCGTACACAATTGTAAATAAACTGTTCCTAAAACATCTTATAAATCGTAATTTTCAATGAAATAATCACCCACACATGAACCCCAACATGTCCAATGTCAAATAAACCAACTTACAGCATTGCTTTACGATGATTGACAATGGATGCAAATGGATTGCACTGGGATCATGCAGCACATGTCTATCTCTTGCCTCAGAAGAATCAGCAAGAGCCAAACAGGAAGGGCCAAACAGGAAGAGCCAAACAGTAAGTGACCAAACAGGAAGTGACATCGTTGCATCACATGAGTGAAACTAATACAAATCCTACAAAAGACTTTGTTAAGTATTTAAGTAAACTATTCACTTCTCATTTTCCACTCGAAATAATTTAAATTATTTACATATGACATTTAGAAAGTTAACTAAATGCCTTAAAGGCAACACATAGACAACACAAAGATAGCCTGATAGTGAAGAAGATGGTAGTAAGGCAAGAGTCTTTCACTCAGAGGTGTTGATGCAATGATTGATCTCCTTAGAAAGGTAGTGGCAGCAGAAAGAGTAAATAAGTTTATATTGGAATTCGATCGGCACCGGGAGGCATTGGGAATAGAGAGGTACAGGGATTTTGGCAGGACTTTTAGGTGGCTTGAATAAGGATAGGTGATTGTGCACATCTGCGCTGATTGTGATGTCTGTAAGAGGGTCTCATCAAGGGGTAGTGTGTGGTCGTTTTATACTCTTCACCCTAAAACCACCTTACCCAGCCAGCGTGCTAAACTCTTTCTTTAAAAATAAATACATAACGCCAAAAAAACACTTTTCTCATCCCCACTACCCCCACAACCCCTCAAACAAATTAAGTCCTTAGGCTAACGGAATCATTTAATCTGGTGCAGTGCAAGCATGATGGGCCAAATGGCCTCCTCCTGCATTAAATTGCCTTGTTATGATCAAATAACTATTTTTATTGTACTCCAGGTCAAATTTGCGTGCTGATTTAGAAAAGCAGAAAAACATTTGCAGCAAAGAAATTGAAGATCGAACCAAAGCCGTTGAAAAGGTATTTCTTTGTAAGTATACTTGCAGCATGTTTGAATTCCATTGCAGTTGAGTTTCCTCTAAAGTTCATGAATGCTTCGACCTATTTCAGGTACAGGACAGCATTGCGGTGGCCCAAGTGGTTTATGATTCCCTTGAGGGGTTGAGGGTCGAACGAGAACAGGAATTTGCCATCGTCCAAATGACAAAACAAAATGAGTTGGCCAAAAGACACGAGGCTGTCACAATGTAAGGAAGAACTCTTTTGTCCCCACTTTCCCGAGAGGACATCTGTTTGATGTCCATTTTAATTCTACCATTCTCAGACGTTACATCATCTATGTGTGCCAGCATTGTGCCTTTCTCCATTTGTCCATCAGACTGACGTTCTCCAAAGCACATCTGGAAAAAAGTATGGACCGGCAGCAAAAACTCACACAGCAAGCCGAAGAAACGGACGGACCAGGACATCATACAATTAGAGGAAGACTTTGAGTGAGTTTTAAAGGGAGACCTTCGCACTTTTTGTCATTGTCTTATCAATGTCGTTGCCTCAATATCACTGATATATCACTGTCGATCTAACCTTTTGACGTATGCCTTTTCAGAGTCACACAAAGCATTTACGAGTCACAAAAAAAGGAGATCAAACTAAAGATTCAACAGGAAGAGCAATATGGGCAACACGAGATCACAATAGGCTATTTTATTGTACAATTGCTGCTGTTGTACTACAGCCTCAACCTTCACTGTTTACAGGGAAATACTGTTATCAAAACTAGAAAGCATAAAGGAAGTACGGTCAAAGTTGAAAAAAGAGAAACAGGACGCATTGAAATGGAGCACCAAGGTGATATCATTGGAAAAGGGAAAACAATCAATGCTGATGGCTGAGGTGAGTGCTTGATTTTGTGAATCATGTACTCAAAAAGCAGGTACAAAATCGTTCACCTGTGCAGCCATGATAACGAATTAAAACCACGTTCAACAAACTTGTCTTCTGTTATCATTAAGTGTAAAAAGGAGGAATAAGAAGGAAAAAAAAAAATACTATAATGGTCCACATTTCTCATGGAACCTTGAGCTCTGTTCTCCTTCATTAATCTGACGCAGCCTGACCTGACCTGGGACAACACGTAATGAGTGCGGTAGATTAAGGCAACAAGCTTTGCTTTGCGCACAGTCATTGATGGTATTTTCACATTGATGACTTTGAATGAAAATACCATTGTGGGCCAGGACCTATGGTATTTTTGTTATAACTAGCCGAAACCCATGGAACATCCACGGAAGGGAGGATGTGGTGTATGGATAGAGTGTACCATTATGGATGGCATAGGGGATTTGCTTGTCCGAGTAAGAGTTAGGAAGAAAGATGAGAATGAAGAGTGCGTATATGAACAACGATCGCCGACACCGGCACAAATGCATGCTCTGGATTGTCCACTCAGTGGACGGCTTGTTTTCGCCTTCGCCTGTCCAATCAGCGGAAGGCTTGCTTCGCCTTCGCCCAGCAGACGCCAATACGATGGCGTCGTAAGATGGCGTCGTATCGGCAGTTAATCGGATGCTTTGGGGCCCCAACGTCGGCTAATTCAGATTTTTCGAGTATGGCTGTAGGTGATAAACAAAGAGCGCGGTTCGTAGATCGTAAATCCATTAGTGCCGTGGGCATCGGGTCACTGGGTGCTGCGTAAAAGGGATAACAAAGTCGAGTCCTTACGCTATTATTATATAGATGCTGTTGGACAGACGTTGCATTTTGCTGTTGCTGAAGGGTTACGTACTACACTTGTTGTGAAACTGCTTTAGAAGTTACATTAACAGCGGCGAAAACAATAATCCAGGAATAGGCAGAGATATGTCAGGGGACTACCATAAAGAGATGCTTGGCTTCTCTAGAAAGCACGCACTCACCAAATATAATGCGTGCAGCTGCAAGCAAGGTAAAGTGCTTGGTTTATAAATAATTTTTTTAGTTTAACTTTTATTTAATGGTGTTACATTGTTGCAGATCTTCTTTACTTCTTGCCTTAACCACATTGCTGCTTACTGGATGACATTGTTGCTGATGACATTGTTATGACATTGTTATAGATACCTATAATATACCCTATAGGTGTTAGGCGATCCTGTCCATTACTGGTGTTAATATAAACTTGTGCAAATCCACCATGAGCATGATCCAACTGCCCCTTTATGTAACTGTCCATGGTAATGGTCTGTGGAGATCTCTCCCTGGATTAATGATGCACTTTGATTGAAGTTTCTCCCCTTTGAATTCATTTTTGCCTAAATCATCAACATTGATTTATGCTATAACTTATTATTATAACTATAACGGCACTCGGTATACCATCGTTAACCAAACACATTACTATTATGGCCCATATACCCGTATCATCGATACACCTTATTATGTCACATACATTGCCATTAACCACAGCTTTCTTTATTGATTTATTGGGATATTTAAGGAATTTGATTGAAGTGTCATTTGGTACATAAGTGAATGCACTCCAACCTAGAATGGCACTAACTGGAGCGCATAGTCTCGCCTTGTGTGCTCATTCCGAACAAATATACGATCATTAACTGCACACGCTACTATTAAGGCCCATATACCCGTATCATACAAGCACCCTATTATGTCACATGCATTGCCGTTATCTGTAACTTTATTGATTATAGATTGATTATTAGGATATTTAACAACCACTTCTGTGCACATTAAGGCGAAATTATGCTATAATCGCTCTTTCGCTCTTTTCGCTCTTTTCGCTCTTTCACGAGCCTCGATCTTGTATACAAAAAAAAAAAAAAAAAAAAAAAAATTGCATCAATGAAGGTGAGTATGAGAACAAATTCAAACTATATTTCTCATTGCCAGTCGATCATGTGTATGAAGTTTCGCATCGATCTGTTAAGCAATTCTGAAGAAGATTTTTTTACATTTTTATTTTCAAACCAATATGGCCACCAGACCACATGACTGATGACGTCATAAATTTAAGTCTTCACTCACATCAGGTCGCAGATCAGACATGTGAATTTTCAAATTTTTCAAATAAGGATTTAATTTCAACCAATTATGACTGGAATACCACTTCACTGATGATGTCATTGTTATCAACCTACAGTCACGTGATAAAGTAAGTACACGCCATGTAAAGTTTTTACTTTTTCAACATATTTCAACATACAGCTCTTTGATCTTCATTTCCACAATATTGACAGATAAAGGTGATATAATATAAGAAATATCATGAAACATTTACATTTTGTAGTCCATTGTATAATTTAAATAAACATAAATGCAAATTTCGCATGTGGAAAAAGTAAGTACGCCCCGACATTTATCACTACTTCAAATACCTAAAATTAGAATCAGGTGCACCAGCTCAGGTGCAAATGATTAGAACATCGTTAGAGAGGATCTTGGAGGAACCTGTCTTATTTAAACCTCAGACATTTAGTTTGGTTTGCTCTTTGTTGTTGAAGTGTGTGGCGTCACCATGCCTAGATCAAAAGAGCTCTCTGAGGCCTTCAGAAAGAAGGTTATAGATACCTACGAGTCTGGGAAGGGATTTAAAAAGATCTCCAAACAATTTGAAATCAATCATTCGACTGTGCGGAAGATCATCCACAAGTGGAGAAGATTCCAAACAACTGCCAACTTGTTCAGGCTGTGGAGGCATATATAATTATTTATATTCTCCTTCGCTCGTGTTAAAATGTGTTTTTCTCTGAAATGAAGCTTGGAACTTTCTTGTTCGGAGAGGTCAGGAAGGAGTGACCTATAGGATAGATAAAAAAGGTGTTTTCTCACGTTAACTGTGACAGCTGTCTAAGATAGCCCTTAGGATTCTCTAAGATACAACCCAGACTGTTCCACTGTCTGAGCTGAGAGAGTCTGCTCGGAGACTTACATTCCATACTTAGAAGACTTACAACCATATATGGGAGTAAAGATTAAAAACTATAAGGAAGATGGGACTTGGAGAAGGAGAGTTGCGCTGGACGAAGGAACGAAGGAAGATCATGCCACGACCGGCCGAACGAAGCTTTGTTAAAGAATAGCTCGTTTAGTATGGTATTTTACCTTGCATCAGTTCGTAATTCCATACCCTTCCTTTTGAGTTAAATAAACCGAATATAAGAACAAAGTGGAGTCTTCCATTCTTCTTTCAATAAGAAAATAGAACTCCACCACAAATTGGTGGCCCGTACGAGCCCGTACCTTTTTTATCTATCCTATAGGTCACTCCTTCCTGACCTCTCCGAACAAGAATGTTCCAAGCTTCATTTCAGAGAAAAACACATTTTAACACGAGTGAAGGAGAATATAAATAATTATATATGCCTCCACAATTCCTCATTTTTTTCTTTTTGTTTATATTAATCATTAATCTAAACATCAACCTATTTAATATTCGACCCACAAATTTGGTAATCCAATTTTCCCATTCATTAAGGCATACACCGTCATTCTGGAAGAATATGATCACAAAACATTTTTCTTTCCATATTAATAGTGCAATTCACTTCATTTGCATAAAGCATACAACACTTCATCTTTACCAAACCACAATAATTTCAGTTCACCATTAAAATAATAAAAACATCTGCAACATTTGGCAATACGTTTTACTTCAAGACAAATGTTGACTTTTTGTTTGAAAAGAAGGGGCTGATCACTCGTGTTTGTAATTCAGGTATGAAACATTTTCTTCTGATGTCTTCATAGCACCTACACTATTTTGCGTAGGATTTTCCGCTGTTGTGATAGCTGGGCAGAGTCACAAACTGACCCTGCTTTTGCATCTACCATTCTTGCCACTCTTGCTGTGAGCCAAAGTAGATTTGACCAGCAAGATGTGGAACAGAGATGCCGGATGCATCCGCAATAATGATGTTGGGACCATGGTACTCAAGTTGTCCATGGTCCATACCAGGAGCAACCAGCAGACTTGTGCACAGCTGTTGTGAAGAAAAGGCACAGCCGCTCGCTTGTAGCTCCATGCTGGCTCCCCGGAAGTTGGTGAAGTAATAACACCCGTCACCGCATCCCGTGGAAGTTGCAGGTAAACTGTCGTCATCCTGCCATTGCTGATGTAATGAATGTAGGTGAACAAAGTAGGTGATCGCCCTTCTTTCATATGTTGCAGTGTGATCCAGGCCAATGATCACATAAGTCTCCCTTGGTGAAGGGAAGCATCCATCTCCAAGTTACAAAGGAGAATGTCTTCATCATTCTTTGAGAAGGAGGGTGTATGCCAAGATTAACTTCATTTTTAGCCACACATTTTCTTTTTCGAACTTTTTTCCAGTTGTCGTTATCACTCCATTTGAAATGGGACCTGGCCTTTCCTTTACTCAGCCACATTTATATCTGCTTGCCACACATATTGAATCAAGTGATGTTGCAAATGAGTACAGTAGAGCTAAGATAAGGGCATAACAAATCATTGTGAATTGTGTCCGTTTTACGAGTTAGTGAACTCATATCACCATAAGTTACACGATTAAAAGAAAAAAAGTGGGGAGGACTCTGCTAATAATACATTATGCATAGTTTGCTGTTTGCAAGATTTGTTGGGAATTAGATATTCCTGTTTGTGATTTTACTTATATACACTCAACTAATAATGCATTTATTTCTTTGAGTAGTGTTAAAATACCTGCATGAGATTAATTTTTGAATTATATGAACCTGAAAGCAATTGTGGATGTTATTCTTAGTTTAGTAGTATAAAACATATACCTGATTTGAATATTATTTGTGTGAAGCTGTTATAAGATATACATGATTAGTTAAAATATACTGATTTAATGTTACAATGTACCCCATCTGATTCAATCTGTGTGGCGAGCAGATATAAATGTGGCTGAGTAAAGGAAAGACCAGGTCCCATTTCAAATGGAGTGATAACGACAACTGGAAAGAAGTTCGAAAAAGAAAATTTGTGGCTAAAAATGAAGTTAATCTTGGCATACACCCTCCTTCTCAAAGAATGATGAAGACATTCTCCTTTGTAACTTGGAGATGGATGCTTCCCTTCACCAAGGGAGACTTATTTGATCATTGGCCTGGATCACACTGCAACATATGAAAGAAGGGCGATCACCTACTTTGTTCACCTACATTCATTACGTCAGCAATGGCAGGACGACGACAGTTTACCTGCAACTTCCACGGGATGCGGTGATGGGTGTTATTACTTCACCAACTTCCGGGGAGCCAGCATGGAGCTACAAGCGAGCGGCTGTGCCTTTTCTTCACAACAGCTGTGCACAAGTCTGCTGGTTGCTCCTGGTATGGACCATGGACAACTTGAGTACCATGGTCCCAACATCATTATTGCGGATGCATCCGGCATCCCTGTTCCACATCTTGCTGGTCAAACCAACATCACATCAACACTTGCTCCATACTCATGATGAGTGAGGAGGCAAGTCAACGACAATTGGATGAAGGCCTTGGTCAAATCTACTTTGGCTCACAGCAAGAGTGGCAAGAATGGTAGATGCAAAAGCAGGGTCAGTTTGTGACTCTGCCCAGCTATCACAACAGCGGAAAATCCTACGCAAAATAGTGTAGGTGCTATGAAGACATCAGAAGAAAATGTTTCATACCTGAATTACAAACACGAGTGATCAGCCCCTTCTTTTCAAACAAAAAGTCAACATTTGTCTCGAAGTAAAACGTATTGCCAAATGTTGCAGATGTTTTTATTATTTTAATGGTGAACTGAAATTATTGTGGTTTGGTAAAGATGAAGTGTTGTATGCTTTATGCAAATGAAGTGAATTGCACTATTAATATGGAAAGAAAAATGTTTTGTGATCATATTCTTCCAGAATGACGGTGTATGCCTTAATGAATGGGAAAATTGGATTACCAAATTTGTGGGTCGAATATTAAATAGGTTGATGTTTAGATTAATGAATAATATAAACAAAAAGAAAAAAATGAGGAATTGTGGAGGCATATTTATTTATTTATATTCTCCTTCGCTCGTGTTAAAATGTGTTTTTCTCTGAAATGAAGCTTGGAAAATTCTTGTTCGGAGAGGTCAGGAAGGAGTGACCTATAGGATAGATAAAAAAGGTGTTTTCTCACGTTAACTGTGACAGCTGTCTAAGATAGCCCTTAGGATTCTCTAAGATACAACCTAGACTGTTCCACTGTCTGAGCCGAGAGAGTCTGCTCGGAGACTTACATTCCATACCATATATGGGAGTAAAGATTAAAAATATAAGGAAGATGGGACTTGGAGAAGGAGAGTTGCACTGGACGAAGGAAGATCATGCCACGCCCGGCCGAACGAAGCTTTGTTAAAGAATAGCTCGTTTAGTATGGTATTTTACCTTGCATCAGTTCGTAATTCCCTACCCTTCCTTTTGAGTTAAATAAACCGAATATAAGAACAAAGTGGAGTCTTCCATTCTTCTTTAAATAAGAAAATAGAACTCCACCACAAGGCCAATCCGCCCCAGCAAGTTCAGCCTGAGAGCAGACCGCAAGATGCTGAAAGAAGTCTCTAAGAACCCCATGTCATCACGGGACCTACAGGTAGCTCTTGCCACTGTTGATGTCAAAGTGCACGAGTCTACCATTAGAAAGAGGCTGCACAAATTTGATCTACATGGGAGGTGTGCCAGGAGGAAACCTTTGCTTTCCAGAAAGAACATCAGGGCAAGACTAAAGTTTGCCAATGAACACCTAGGTAAAGACCAGCACTTCAGGAACAATGTGCTCTGGACAGATGAGTCAAAGGTAGAGCTATTTGGCCACAGTACCAGAAGACATGTTTGGCGAAAACCAAAGACAGCATTTGCCCATAAGAACCTGATACCAACTGTAAAGCATGGTGGTGGAAATATTATGGTTTGGGGGCAGCTTTGCTGCATCAGGGCCTGGGCAGCTCACCATCATAAAATCCACTATGAATTCTTCATTGTACCAGAGGGTGCTTGAGGATAATGTGAAGCCATCTGTCGGAAAGTTGAAGCTCAACCGAAGGTGGACCTTGCAACATGACAATGACCCTAAACATACCAGTAAATCCACCAAGGAATGGCTGAAAGAAAGAAATGGAGGGTTCTGGAATGGCCAAGTCAAAGCCCGGATCTAAATCCCATCGAGATGTTGTGGGGGGATTTGAAACGAGCTGTGCATGCAAGAAACCCCTCAAACATCGCACAGCTAAAATAATTCTGCATGGAGGAGTGGCCAAAAATTTCTCCCAGTCGATGTCAGAGACTGGTTGACAGTTATAAGAAACGCCTACTTGAGGTTGTTTCTGCCAAACGGGGCAATACCACATATTAGAGCCAAGGGTGTACTTACTTTTTCCACATGCGAAATTTGCATTTATGTTTATTTAAATTATACAATGTACTACAAAATGTAAATGTTTGATGATATTTGTTATATTATGTCACCTTTATCTATCAATATTGTTGAAATGAAGATCAAATAGCTGTATGTTGAAATATGTTGAAAAAGTCAAAACTTTACATGGGGTGTACTTACTTTTACACATGACTGTATATACCCCATGGGGAGTTGATGACATATGCTAACTTTAAGTTTTTTCTTTGAGCGGTTTCAGAGATGTCTAATTTTTTTCCTTTAAGCCAATTTGGCTGCCATACTATGTGACCTATAATGTGAGAATTATCATTAAAATATTCTCCATGGGGAGTCCACCCTATGTTTAAAGTTTTGCGTTGATCGGACAAGCAGTTGCAGAGAAAAAAAATATTGAAGCGAAAATATATAGACGTGGACACACTCCCTCTAGTGTAGCAGCATAGCAAACCTGTTGTGCATTTTGTGATACAAGCACCAAATTTGGCACAAATGTACATTAATATGTTGCGAACATTTTCAGATATTGGGCCACTTGAAATTCTCTCTTTATGTCCGCCATATTGGATTTCAAAATGGCCGCCACTTGAAATCTACATTTGCTATTATCTCTGGACGTAATGCAGCTATTGACTTGATTCTGGGATCTAAATGTATGTTTTTGGGGGCAAGGAATCCAATGGTACCAATTTCAACTTAATATTATCTATCACACTCTGTTATATAATTTTATTTGGAAATTATCTAGGCAAATATTGGATTCAACACAATACTTTGAAAAGAATGTCTTAGTTCTGTAAATGTCTCAGGTATAATACTGACATGCTACATGGTCTAGTATTTGAGGCTAGGTGTACTGGTATCTGAGGCTAGGTATATACCGGTACTGAAGATACGTGTACATAAACAGTGTCATGTTAACAAGTTCAGCATTGCCACAAGTACATGTATGTTGTTGACTCATCGTCATGTGCAGTCCCCTTCACACACACAGAGGGCTGTGCACTGAAGGGCAGCCTTTTTGCACTTGCAGCGCCTCACACACCCTTTCTTGCACTTGCAAGAAACCAGCTCAATGCAGCTGTGAGCTGCCTCAGTTAGCCTGGTCCAGTAAGGTGTGTACTGTCCTTCTCCAGTCCTTGACCAACCCCAGTTGGTTGGTGGAGGGAGCTCTGGTGCTGGCAGCAGTATCTGACCCCACACATGTCCACCTTGATACACTGCCCTCTTGACATGTTCCTCCAGAGCTGCCTTCGTTGGAGGGATGAGCTGCACATTGTTCTTCCTTGCGAAGAGTTTCCTCCTGGCCTTGTCAATGTCTGTGCATTTGCTGGTTCGATCATACAACAGGATCACGAACCTCTCGATGATGCGCATTGCATCGTCTGGTATGTCACGAGGTGCAGAGGACAGCAGCAGCAGCGCCTCAGTGAGTTCTGGCAGTACCGTCCAGACTGCCCACGCAGTGTTCTTGCCATGTCTATGAAAACTAGACAGTGTCGCATCCAGTTAGAGCGTGGAACATTGGCAGTGCACGAGCCTTCTCTCGTCCCAATCCAGCTGCTATTTCGTGTGCTGCTAGGTATCGGAAACTCTGGCCTGTTCCGAATGCCAGCCACAGTTTGTCTTCTGGTTGCAACTCCTGTGCCAGGGACACTGCCAGCACCACAACATCGGTGTCTACAGTCCGGATGAGTATTGCATGGTGTCCATGCTGGACTGCGTGAGATGCATGCAGCAACATCCGACTGTCAGCCTCTTCATGGTTACATGGGGCGAGTGAGGTCAGATCTGGCAGTAGTGGCTTGCTGAGCACTGCCTCTCCATCAGTAATGACGAGTTGCTTGTCCTCCTGGTCAAATCATTCCATGAGAGCTGCTGAGAGGAACCTGAACAGCTCGGTCTTGTTGCTGTCCACTCGTAGGAAGTTCTGCCAGTTTCCTGGTATGGCTGCGGCAGCCACCACACGTCTCCGCACACCTTGTCCCCGCTTTGCACGTGTACTACCTTTCAGTGAATCAGCAAGGTAAGTATCCCAGACCAGATCCAGGCGTGATACTGTTTGCAGCTTCGTGGACATATATGGGATGAAGATCTGTTGTGCATACTCTTCAAGGGTCTTTGATGCAGCCGGCTTCAGCATCTGGACGATGGCTGCTCCATCAAGCACAATACAGGTCGTGACAGGAGTCTCTGTCTTTGCGTCGGAGACTTCTTCCAAGCATGTGAGGAGATCACTCTTGGTACCAGTGCAGAGGCTTCCACCATCAGACAATGCAGGAGGACATGCCTGATTCTCGTGACAAAAGAACTCCTCAAGGTTTCCATCCCTCGTCTGGCAGCCAATGTACAGGCGTGCGAAGAGTTCACGGTCATTCTTGATGGAGGCGAGCTGTTGCTGACCTTTGCTCTGGCTTCTTGGAGTGGAAGTGCTGAACACCTTCAGCTTGTTACGAGGAATGGGTGCGTCCACTGCCTTTGTTCTGTCCAACAGACACTCTCTGGCGAAAGCCTCGAACTGCTCTTGGCCAATCCTCTTGGCATTCATCACGGTCTCCACAGCAGCAGGATCTGCGATCTCCTTTGTGTCCAGTTTGACTACATCCTGACTCTCCTCCTCGAATGGGTTGCCCATCTCCTCTATGACACCGACGAGAGAGCGAACATCTTTCACAAATGAGGCCTGTACACTTGGCGTCTGATCATGATGACGTGTGTCTGCTGTTTGCCGTCTCCAGTGTTGGTTCCCATCCTGGAATTCTTCGATCACCCTGGCAACTTCTGGTCCCGCAACCATCCAGCGACGTAGGGCACTAGGGTTGTCAGTGAGCCCAACTGCTCCACCGTCTCCTTTGATGCAGGCATTATTCTGCTCATGTGCCTGGTCAATCGGGATTGAAGAGAACACCCTCTGTGTTTTCTGAATGGTGAAGTGGCTTTCCCTGAATTTCCTGGCTACATCTGGGTGTTTGATGGTGAGTTCGGCCATGTCCTTCAGGTGCACTGGTATCCACCTAGCATAGTGGGTGTGATCCAGTGCATGGAACCAGGGGACCAGCTCTGTCAGAGCATCGAGGTACTTCATTAACGATCCCTGCCTGAGAGAACGCACATACACTAGAACCAACAGTTCTAGTTCCAGCACGGTTGCCCAGTAGTGAAACTGGGGGATGTCTTCTCCTCTCTGGCAACACCAGTCTTCAAACTCCGGAAGGTCCTCTGCATCCCTGGTTTCTCCCAGACAGTAGTGGTTGTAGGCACGGTGTTGCAGGATGTACAGTGCTGCTGCAGTCACTTGATGTGCTCTTCTTGTGCGCAAGACATGGGATGCTCGCAGGAATGAGTCTGCTGTCCCTGCTGTCGCAATCTCGGCTTGCACAAGTGCTTGCACCCAACCACTCCCTTTCAGCCAGTCCCCCAGTGTCCTCAGTGCCGCCATCTCTATGTGGAGGCCACCAAACATCACCACTATCTGGTCTTCACCATAGCTCTCTGGCCACTTCCACTGTATCTGCTTGGCCAAAGCAAACAGTGGCTGATCAACGGTGACCACTGGTGTCTGTCCAGGATTCAGGTGTTCCACAGCATTCTTCACGACGTCCATTGAGTGCCGGATCATGGCCACTGTGTGGGCACTCTCCAGGAAGAGTGGAAGCAGCGACGTGGGGCAGATGACTCGAGCATCTGGTGGCTGTCGGCTGGCATGAAATGCAGCCCAAGATGTGTTGTCATTGTCCACTGTACCAGTGTTGTCTTCCAGGACTCGCTTTGCATTGCCTAGCCATTGGTATTCTTCATCAGTCTGCTGTTTGAAGTCTCCTCTGGTCAATGACGCCACTTTAGCAGCTGGGACAGGCGACTTCTTGATGCTGCTAGTGACAGGGGGTACATCAGTGTAGTAGTGCGGCAAGGGGGCGACTGTCTTGGACCGTGCATCCCCAGATCCTCCAACAATGACGATACTCCGATCCACTCCTTCACCAGTGTAAGAAGGATGTTGTATGAGGGAGATAGCGGTACCATGGAAGGAGTCCTTTGATGTTGTTGCACTGGGGTTGTGATCTATGTTGTCTACAGCGGCAGTTGTAAACACTTTGCCACGCATCTTCAGAGGGCAGACCACTCGTTCTCTGTGAAACTGTTGGCAGACACTGTTGCCCATCTGTGCTGAGAGCTGGAGCACTCTATCATAGGAGATGCTCAGGCCAAGGTGTGACAGTCTGTCGACCAATTCCTTCTTGCGTGTATGAGCATGCAGCATCATCCCTATGTATATTGGAAGTGGGGTCTCCTGTGCAACACTGTGCCTGACACTGGTGGATGATGTGGTGCCACGTGTTCGCTTGTGTTTGATGCTGTTGAACTTCAGTATCTGAGCTGTGGCAATTGCTGCAGGGTTAGTGTCTGCCATCTGTTCCTTGATGCTGGGTCCCTCTAGGATCATACTGACTAGGGCAAGCAGCAACGGTGGCACAGATTCTTCTTGACATACTTCAGGGAATCCTGTGAAGGGCTTGGCTTCTCCAAACATGTGACGGCTAACAATCTGTGCAGCATGGGCAAGATGGACTGCATCACTATCACTGTCCAGCTCGCAGGCTTTGGCAAGAGCAGCACCGACATCTTCTTCAAATGCCATCAGGATGTCTCTCCCCTTGGTGTGTGCCCGCATGTCAGGAAACTGAGCCAACAGTCTCTGTTTCAGTCGTGTGGAGTGGACTCTCGTGTCGAGCTGGACTCCTAGATGTTCCATTCTGGACTGATAGAGCTGGACAAGGTCAGCCAATCTGAATACTGGTGCCGTCTCCTCATCTTGTCTGGTTTCTTCAATGTAGAGGACGAGTTCAGCGAAGACAACTGCCGACATTGCTCGCTCTTGTTTTGTGTCCTGTGATCCTGTTGACTGGGCCTTTCTTGTGCGATTGTAAAGTCCTATCAAGCACCGTGGGTGATACTGGGCGTCCAACGCTATCATGTCCCCACCACTGAGACGGCGCAGCAGTTCTGTATCACCAAGAAGGGTTGCACAGGCACGCACCCGTTTGTCCATTTGGAATGTTGCACCTTTCCGAAGACTGTCAGCCCCAGCAGGTTGTTCACAGAAGAAACAATTTTCTGGGACCTTCTTCTCTGTACTCGATGAGCGTGAATGTAACCTGGTGCGTTTGCATGCAGCTTGTTCCTCATCGCTCTCACATTCTTTCTTGAGTGCTCTCTTTTGTGCTCTCTGCAGTTTGGTGTTGTTGTACTGGAGCCTGCATGTCTGATGATATTTTGCCACGTGTGCAACCATCGCAGCTTCAATGCCATGACCATCATCGAGTCTTTCCAGGTGAAATGATCCTGGAAGCTCTCCAAGTTCACTGAATTTGACCAAGTTCTCTGCGAGTGAACTGTACCCACTCCCAATGTCTTTTCTCTTTGATTGGTCAGGTTTGGTCAGTGTCTCCGTCTTGTCCTCTTGACATATAAGGCATAACTTCCAGTCAGTTGTGGTGAGGTGCTGTGATGTTGATGGTGAAGTTCGCTCAACATCAGCTAGTCTGAAGCTCTTGGACATGGTGGAACTGTCTTCTGAATCTGCAACGATACAATGATATAATGTTAACATTTTGTTATATATATAATAGAGGGGTTTCCTCCGCCATACTAATGGAGAGGAGGATAATTCCTCTATATCGTAGAGCATTTTGCTTGGCACACTTAGGGAATTAGTTTTGTGAGATTATGCCGGAATTAAATTTTCACCCATACCGGAGGCAAGAAGAGAAATAAAATCCCATGAGATTCTTTCGTTAAAAAATATTCCCAAATTTATTGAATATTTACAAAACATTTGAATTCATAAATTCTTACAATATTTACACAGCCAAGATTTAAATATAAATCAGTCTAAACTCTTATTAGGTTGGACAGTACATTTTCCAGACATACCCCGTTCTGTTAATTACAGCCTTCGTGTTAAATTCAGAACATGTCAAAACTGTCAGTGTGGAATACACACTTCACTCAAAATACTACTTTATATAAAACATTTCTAATTTAAAGCCTTATAGTAAGAATTTCAGATAAACCCCAAAAAAGTAAGACCAGGTTGGCTATTAGACAACCTGCCTCTGTCGTGCCCACCAGACAAGTGGTTTTAGCCAGCACACATGTGTATCAGGTAAGCTTGTGCTGAGTACATCATACCTGAACAAGTCAGTGAGGCAGAACACAGCAGTGCACACCAGGGTGACCCCTTCAGTGCATAAACCAATTAACCTGTCCACTGCAGGGCATATAGAAATGAAGTTATTTTCTGCATATAATAATAATATAAGTTCAGTTCTATATAACAATTTCTGTTATCACCACTACCACTACAACTACCACTACTACAAGCTTTGTCTGGAATTTTGTGGACTAACAGACAAACAGACATGCAGACAAGCTGGGATCAAAACATTACCTCCTTCCACCATTGAGTGTAGAGGTAAACATCATGGAAATTATATCATGCCCTAGATTTAATTCATGCTTACCCGTGTATTTGCTTCACTGGTTCACAAGGTCTTTTGCATACATGTAATTCAGACTCTCGTCTTCATTGCTGACCACACAATGTTGTCTAGCTGAGCCCAGATTGTATGTAATTAACTCATTTATGTGGAGTCACAAGGTGATTTAAACACAGCCACACACAAAGAACACAGTTGATGTGGGTCAACACACATGCAGCCTCTCTACTCTTTTGTTTGGGTCAGGGCTGTGATTAAAGACATGTAGTGGAGTCATGTTTGTAAACATTGTTAGACATGCTACAGTGCATTGTTAAGGAAACAAGACAGATGGAAGCCTATACAAGAAATTTCTGTACTCTAGAAACACAAAAGATGGCTTAAAGGGTCTAGGAAAAGGGGATTATGCATGTTTGGTATTTATTGACAATATGAATGTAATGTTACATAAAATATGCATATGAAAAACACAAATGAATGGGTCACTTTGTTTCCTAATGGGATATGAATTTATATTTTAGACTGCCAGTATATATAAGCTTGTCTGAGTTGTTACTAGTGATTTAGTATAGTTTTTTTAAATATTTATATTTACAGAACTAAGACATTCTTTTCAAAGTATTGTGTTGAATCCAATATTTGCCTAGATAATTTCCAAATAAAATTATATAACAGACTGTGATAGATAATATTAAGTTGAAATTGGTACCATTGGATTCCTTGCCCCCAAAAACATACATTTAGATACCAGAATCAAGTCAATAGCTGCATTACGTCCAGAGATAATAGCAAATGTAGATTTCAAGTGGCGGCCATTTTGAAATCCAATATGGCGGACATAAAGAGAGAATTTCAAGTGGCCCAATATCTGAAAATGTTCGCAACATATTAATGTACATTTGTGCCAAATTTGGTGCTTGTATCACAAAATGCACAATTCTTTTGAATATTTGGGCTAAGCCGCCCCACTACTCTGGTCGCAGCCAGGGAGGACTTGTTATTATTATCATCCTTAAGATTATTAGTACCATGTCACCCAACTTCGTTGGACAATTTAAAGTGGTGATATTTCCACAGTGGAAAATTTAAAGTGGTGATATTTCCACAAAGTGATACTTTCTTCTGGGACACCACAAATTATAGCACACACCACCAGAGTGCGCTATTTCCATCACAAACCTACATAGATACCCACATACGCCATAGCTCCATTATATAAAAGGAGAGTACCCACTCCACGAACAATCTTGTTCTAATTGTGCAACACTCTTTTGAAGCTTGATGAACCCACTCAGCGCACATAGTACATTGAATGGAGTTCACTCCGACACCCTTCCTGCACACAGCACACGGCCACTTCCCAGTTCTTTCCACCTCACCACATGCTTTACCACTTGCCATCACCTTCGTTTTTCCGATATTCACCTTCAGACCTTTTGTCTGCATACATTCCTGCCACTTGTTCATCTTCTCCTTCAGTCCATCCATACTTTCCGCAACAAGAAAAGAGCAATCAGAGATTGCAAACCCTCGCCAGGATGTATTTTCAGTGTTTTTTAAGGCTTTTGTGTTAAAACAAATATGGCGGCCGAACCACGTGACCGATGACGTCATCATTATTATTTTTCTCCACCAGTTTATGCCGACATGGCGCTCAAGAAATTTCATCCTGATCGGATGAAGTTTTGTACTTGTCGAATTATGACGTCATAATGGAGGCACCTATGACATCATCATTAACATTTTATTCCCCATGGAGAGTTCTTTACAATGAGCCATGTCTCAATTTTTTTTATTCAGCGCTTTCGGAGATATAGAGGTGCAAATTTTTTGATTTTTTCCAAGATGGTGGCTGAAACACGTGACCAATGACGTTTCAATTATCATTAAAAAAAGTATACAGGCGGAGTTGCACCTATGGTGAAAATTTTCTGTCAATCGGACCAACGGTTGCAGAGAAAATCATATTTATTCTGTTGCGGACAAACAAACAGATGAAAAATCACTCATAGAGTGACACTTGGCAAAACAGAACAAAGTAGCATGGCACTCAGTGGAGCATCCTTTTGACCTCAAAAATAATTCGTGGTTGAATTCAGTGACCTGATATGCAAATCGTCTTCAAAGTTTAAGTTAATCGGATGAAAATTGACAATTTTAGAAATTCGGCCTATGTTGACATTTTGGCTGATGTTGACCTCAAAACTAGTTGGTGGTTGCTTTCAGTAAGCTGATATGAAAATCCTTTTCAAATTTCAAGCCAATCGGATGAAAATTGATGATTTTAGAAATTTGAAAAAAGTGGTTGACCTTTGGCCTATGTTGACCCTTTGGCCTAAGCTGATCTCAAAAATAGTGGGTGGTTGAATTCAGTTAGCCGATGTATATATCCTATTCAAATTTCAAGTCAATCGAATGAAAATTGAGAATTTTAGAAATTTGAAAAAAGTGGTTGACCTTTGGCCTATGTTGACCTTTTGACCTTTTAACTTTAAAAATATATAGGATTTTGTCGAACGACGAACTCTACCATTTAGTGAAGTTTCGTGAAGATTGGGTTAAAATTGTGACCTGTAGGCAAGTATAAGTGAGTGGACAGACAAACACACAAACAAACACACACACACACACACACACACACATACACACAAACCGGAGTGATCAACATACTTGCACAAACAAAATAAAATTGCCAAGTAACAAACAAACAGAGAAACAGACAAACAAACAATAAGACGTCATGCTGAGCACGATACTTGCAAAATCCACCCCCACCCCCAAGAAAAAAATTCCATTGATACAGCAAATTGTCCATTTCATCAAGATTTAAATTGACAATCTTGATCAAAGCTTGGGTCAATAGTAAGAAAAGTGACGATTTTTCAAATGAAAAATTATGATTTTAGAAGGTTGACCTTGAGTTGACCTTTGACCTTTTGACCTCAAAAATAGTTAGTTTCCCTATTTAGTGACTCAATGTGCAAATGCTGTTCAATTTTCAAGTCAATTGGATGAAAATTGAGGATTTCAAAAACTTGGCCTATGTTGACCTTTTGGCCTATGTTGACCTCAAAAATAGTTGGTGCTTGAATTCAGTGACCAATGACCATATATATAAATCCTCTTGGAATTTCAAGTCAATCAAATGAAAATTGGTGATTTTAGAAATTCGGCCTATGTTGACCTTTTGGCCTATGTTGACCTCAAATATACTTGGTGGTTGAATTGAGTGACCAGATATGCAAGTCCTCTTCAAATTTCAAGTCAATCGCATGAAAATTGAGGATTTTATAAATTTGGCAAAGTTGGTGACCTTTGGCCTATGTTGACCTTTTGACCTTTTGACCCCAAAAACAATAGGCTTCTCAATTGGGACGACCTATACAACTTGGTGAAGTTTCGTGACGATCGGTTTAGAATTGTGATCTGTATGCTGGTGACAAACAAACAAACAGACAGACAGACAGACAGAACCACAAACGCAACCGACCAATATCCTTGAAAAATCTTCGATTTTGCAAGTAACAAACGGACTCAAATGCAATACCCTCTCCTCTTGCGAGGGCAATCAACACCAGATCATCTGCATACAACAACTCCCACGGTAAACCCTCCTTTACATTCCGAGCCAGCACATCCATCACAGCTACAAATAGTAGTGGACTTAGTACCGACCCCTGATGCACCCCCAGACTCCCACCTTCACCTCAAACTCACCACTGTTCCCGTCCTTCGTCCTTACAGCTGTGCGCGCTCTTTCGTACATTGCCATCACGACTCTGATCAACCATTCCTCCACTCCTAACTTCCTCAATGCCCATGTCGCTACTTCGCGTGGAACCCTATCGAATGCTTTCTCCAGATCAACAAACCCAAGAAACAACTTCTTCCTCTTCTCCATGTACTTCTCCTGCAACTGCCTCAAAATAAAAAGCGCGTTTGTCATTCCTCTTCCTGGCATAAATCCAAACTGCATTTCGTCAATCTTCACTTTCTTCCTTATCCTCCTCTCCAACACCCTTTCCAATACCTTCATTCCATGCTCCAATAACTTTATCGCTCGATACGAGCCACAGTCCATAGGGTCACCTTTCCCCTTGTATAGAGGGATGAGGGTACGCAGTTCCCAAGCCACTGGAATGCAGTCTTCTTTCACCACCAGATTGCAGATCTCTGTCATTCTCTTCACACCCCATTTGTTATTGCGAAGGGTGAAGTTTGTTATTGCTGCACTAAAATAAATAGTTCCCTTACAAGGAACTTCAATGCTGGAGGGAGCCATTAGGCCCATCAAATGGTTGTCAACCTCTAGTTTGTCCATGCTCTATTATCTTTGAATGCTGAGTGAGCAGACCTCCCAGACTCAGAGTCTGGATTTCTCCCAAATTACACCAATGAGTCTGGATTTCTTTTTTTTCGTGTTTGTTTGTGTATTACCTCTTCTTTGTTTACTTGCGTTCTGACTTTTTTCCCCCTTTTCTCCTTTTAGTTCTTTCCTTCTTTTGAGAATCTTAAGATTCTTTGATGAGAATTTTATTCAAATCATCACCTGTCAAACTTATTAAGGAATGATCTGTATTTGGGAAACAATCCATGTTCACTCAGGTTAAAATTAATGAGTTAATGCAAAGGCAATTCCATCGCTCTCGAAGCTCGATACACAAAACTTCTTGCTCAGCATTTGTAAAGCGGAAGGGCTTGTGGGAGTCCATGCAGACTACGGCTAACACAGCATGGAGAGAAACACTCCATTTCCTCCCATTACCACAGGCTTTGGTGTAGAGTTAAAAATGATGATGCGATGCCTTCAACCAAATTCCTTATGCAATAATTTATTGATGCACATTGGGTTTATAAATCTCTTTTGGCACATAGTTCGTGATTATCAGTCCAGGCGAGTCCATATTTGTGAATCACTAGATTTACCTATTTTCCTTTAGTTTTTGTATTTATACAGATTTTCCTCCTGTGTCTTGGATGTTTTCTTATTATCCTTTCTATGTTTATTTTTTTAAATTTTGTTTTGCTTTATCCTTATGTTTTTCTAAACTTGCCTTAGCTACTGACATAGAGTGGCTCTATGCCTTGTATGGGGCGATTTCCATTAAAAAAAAGATGTGACTGGGGTGGAGAGACCTGAGAGGTCAGTTTGAAGTCTTTAACCTGTCACACCTGCTGTTTCTCAATAGAGATATCCTTTACTTGAAAAATACAATTTAAACATGCAGCAAATCTGAACACTTATGCATGCACTTTGGACAAAATACCACTTGGCCTTAATGCCAAAGCACAACAACAACAACAACAACAGGCATTTTAAGGCCATTTTCTCTGCTAGAGCGGGGGTTAGACTTGCGGTCCCCATGACAATCTTCTCCATTTTGCCCTATTTTCTGCATCTCCCCTTGTTAACCCCCTTGCCCACATTTCTTTTCCACCACCTTTACCCAAGTCTTTCTCGGTCTTCCCCGTCCTCTACTTCCTTCTACATTCATTTCCATCACTCTTCTCAACCAGTCACTTTCATCCTTCCTCAACACATGAGCAAACCATCTCAACCTGTTTCTCTTCACAGCATCAATCACAGGCTCTATTCCCATCATCTTTCACAATTCATCATTTGTCTTCCTCTCTCTCAACGATACTCCACACATCCACCGAACCATTCGCATTTCCACCCTTTCCAGCCTTCGTTGCTGCTCTACGTTCATTACCCATGTCTCGCTCCCATAGATCATAACACTTCTCACACATGCAGCATACACCTTTCCCTTCAGCTTCAACGACACCAACTTTAATGCCAAAGCACAGTCAGACAAAAATCTGTTATCTCTGTTTTGAATCTCCATCGCTAAGACAAACATCATTTTCAAATGCAGAGCTTATGTGCAAAATGTATGCTAATTGGCGTGTGGGGTATCAGGAAGCAAAGTAAGCGAGACGCCTCATTTGTATAACGCGACATGGCATCACTGATATCATAATTTAACATCTACTCTGTTTGACCAATCAATATAAATACAAACTAAAAGGGAAAAACGTCAATATACTGTATATATATATATATATATATATATATATATATATATATATATATATATATATATATATATATATATATATATATATATATTATATATATATATATATATATTATATATATATATATATATATATATATATATATATATATATATATATATATACATATATGTATATATATATATGTATATATATATATATATATATATATATGTATATATATATATATATATATATACTCAGAGGCAAAAGTTATTGTGACATGGAATTTTTTCATTGGTAATCTTGTGAATGAATTTTTGGATTTGAACCAGAGAAAGAGTGTGTTAAAATGGTCGAAGAAACGCAACCAAGCAGTTGTTGTTCGAATTGCATGAAATTTGCAAGAAGCATGACATATTCGAGAAAAATGGCCAGCAATGTTCACTTTAAAAGGCCAGACAACCAGACGCTTATCATTTCCACTCAATGCAGTCTTAAGAAGTGCAGAAGTCAGAAAAACACCTCTATTCATCGTTTTGGAATAAGTTCGACGCCACGCCTCGGGGAAAATGACAGATGGAGAGCTATAGGTATGCTTCAGTCTGGTACCTCGCAGCGTGATGTTGCTCGTCGATTCAACGTCCATAGAAATACCATTTGGCACAGCTTCACCGAGCTGACGGTAGGACACGTGTCTACAGGTGCACAGGTGAACGTTACATCAGGCCATGTGTTCTGGAAGGGGATCGTTTTTGAGGTGGGGGCGTTATGATCTGGGGTGGGATAACAGCTGCAGCAAGAACGCCAATGATTCTGATTGAGGGGAACTTGAATGCTGTGAGGTACCGAGACGAGATTTTGCAAATGGCCGCTTTACCGTTTTTGCAACAGAACGGCCCTAGAGTGACGTTTCAACACGATAATGCCAGACCACATGTTGCTCGAGTTGTACAGCAGTATCTTAATCAGAACAATGTTAATGTGTTACCCTGGCCTGCAAGATCCCCTGATTTGTCACCCATTGAACACGTCTGGGATGAAATGGAGCGACGTTTATGACGTCATCCGAATCCTCCAAAAACGCTGCAGGAACTCCACCAAGTCCTTCCTCGGATATGGAATGATCTTCCCAAGGACTTTCATCGACGTTTAGTGGCCTCAATGAGGCGAAGGTGCCAGGCCTGCATCAATGCACAAGGTGGACACACTCGCTACTGACTGTGTGAACTTGCTTGTGAACCCCCTCTTGTGTTGTGGCTCATTTGCATATGCCAGGTGCACTGTTCTTATGGACTGTTGATCGTTACCATACCTTGAAACATTTGTCTTTCCATGTAATAACATTTCATTCGCGGCAGTAAAAGTTTAACACTGATTCTGTTTGTTGT
The DNA here is from genome assembly GCF_964187855.1 of Myxine glutinosa. NCBI lineage: Eukaryota > Metazoa > Chordata > Myxini > Myxiniformes > Myxinidae > Myxine > Myxine glutinosa. The sequence goes on along the minus strand of NC_136269.1, from coordinate 36,238,252 downwards.
TTGTGTGTCACAATAACTTTTGCCTTTGAGTATATATATAAATATATACACATGTCTGTGGGGGTCAACAATGAAATACTGTAGGCAAGATAGAATCGTATAAATTAGCATGCTACGAGTGTCACAAAGAAGAAGAAGAACCCACCTCGATCTATCTAGGTAGTGTCGAATGTCTGGGTAAGATCGTATATATGTCTCCATATGAGGGGTGGAGCTATGCTAATTAGGTCAGGCTTAAGGATAAACTCCAGTGGGTAATTGCCCTGTGATTTTTCTCTTCGTTTTCATTGCATCAAAAAGTGCCACTATTACAACAACCATAACAAATGGACTCATTCAATCACAACGCCACCAGGGCTAACCAACACCAAGCACATTTGCCGATCGGCACACAAGCCCCGCCTCATGGCCTTCGACGTCATCCAAACATTGCGAAGAGAGATTAGACTCCGCCCCCCGACGAATCGTAATGGGGAGTCCACGCCCCGGCCTTCGTGATTGAGTGGCGCTCGGTGATTGGACAGAGAGCGTGACGTTATCGTGGAACATTCGGGAGAGCAGGAAAAAAGAATGCGTTCTCGCCATTTTGTCTCTCTCTCTCTCTGTCCTGGTGCTGGTTAGGGGCAGTCGCATTTCCTCCTTGTTCCGGCTTGGTCGTGGTGTCGTGTGTTTTATAAGCAACTTGTCTCAAACACTCGGACAGTGTACAAGAGATTTATTAATTATAAAAATAATACATGCATGGAAGATGCTGAAGTGGCGTGTAGGACAGTAACACCAGTAGGAATGACATCACAGTCAGTACAATCATGCTCAGCCCACACCAACATCTCAGCCGCCGGCACCAACCCATATTCGGCTTAATATACTTTCCCCCAGGGTCGAAATAACTCGTAACACCGCTCCAAGTTGACAATAAGCTGCATTCTGAGAGAATGCTTTGCCAAGGCCATACATGGGATATGGTCAACAGTTGATACTTTAGTCAGACAGTCAGACGCCAATGAGAGTAGGTCACAGTGTGTCGCTGCTGTCACCATCAGCATAGGGAATTCAATGAAATCCCCCACAGTGGCGTGTGGTCTTTGATTTGTGTGCGCTCTTGGGAATGGGCTGGTGAGAAACAGCGGTTCAGAGCAGTCGGAACTACAAGGCACAGGATCGACGTCGGCGGTGGACTGGGTCCGCGTTGTGTTTCCTCTGGACGTCAAAAAGCGACTCCGTGCCATTTTGTGCATTTCCCGCACGGTGGTTTGGAGGCGATGAGCGATCGGCAAGCCTTACCAGCCATTTGGGGATGCAAAGCGGAGTGCCGGCCGATTAGCAGAGCATAATTTATTTTCTTTTACTTTCGTTTTCCCCGTGTTTGTATACGAGTCTGAGTGGAGACGTCTCGATTAGGAATTTTAGTTTTTACCTGACCTTTCGTTGTTACCTGCATTTATTTTCATTAAATAATTACTTGTCAAATTTACTTTCCTTGTTTGGTGAATATTGTTGTCCCGTCTTTGCGTTTGTGTGTTTGGATTAACCCTGAGTGTGTTCCAGATCAGATAAGGCATTGAACCTTCCCACGTGCACGAAAAGCTAATACCGCCAAGTTGAGTATCCATTTCGGAGTTAAAGCTCGTTTTGGCCATTCGTCCTCTTGGGGTTGTAGATCGATGTAGTTGTAGATCGATACCTTTTTTTTGATACGCGCTGTATATAAAGTGTATCTATTCTCATGTCACTGATCCAAAACCATGATCTCGTTAACCTCAACCCAATCCCTCCTCCTTATAAATTCCAGCTCCTCCTCCTCCACCCCGCCATCCCCCAGCAGGGGGCTTCTTTCTTTTTCCATCTTGCCCATCCCATGCATCCTCTGCTGCCCCTCATTTCTCTCCACACCCTTTGTTTGCATCCCCGGGTTGTTATTCGGTCTTCAGCTCTGTTGTTGGTATTTCCCCCCTCTCTATGCTGTGCCTTTTGTCGCGTTGTTTCCTGATCCGTTAATGTACCAGTAACTAGAACGGCACTCATTGGAAAGCAAACCTCTGTCAAGCTGAACAGTTTACGTTTTATATCCCACTGAAAGACCAGATCTGGATTCAGACCTGAACCAAAATCTATTTATTTCGTCATTGTCACACTCCTAACTTCTCCTCCAAATTTCGTAGGAATCTGTGCATAACGTTTTGAGATATCCTGTTCACAAAGCCAGACATACAGTGGTGAAAACATAATCTCCATCCACCTTCGTTGGTGGAGGTAAAAAGTCAGTACTATAGACCATGATCTAAAGGGGACAGTGTACACTTGCCTTTGTCAATGAATAAATGTTTATGGAACATTCACAACAGAAGCAGCAACATTATTATTTTTTATTATTTTTTATTTTCATGAATGAAGCACTTCAGATATTTATTTCTAACATGACTTACTTTATTTGTGGATAGTAAACCAGCTTTTGTAATTAATTTGTGCATTTTGATTAAATAACGTGTCATCATATTTGCACATAATGTTGATCATGAACAATTTATTGTTTGTTTGTTTTTTAATAGTGGAGCTTCCAAATGAAAATATTTCTCTCTCTCTCTCTTTCTCTTTCTCTTTCTCTTTCTCTTTCTCTGGTACCCATGACAAAAAAATGAGAGCACCTGGTGCTTGTAACTCCAACATTACCGTGAAAAAGGTAGTGTTGGATAAAGACAGTATGGGTGAAGACGCCCCTAAACGTCTTTCTCAGGTGTTGTCGTGGAAGTGGTTTGGGACTCAAGACCAATGACCGGAAAACAGGTTTACAAAGATCCAGACTTTATTAACTAGTTTCAAATAGTAATAACTACCGTTAACTCAATGGACCAGATAACTCTATCCGCATAGTCCCTCTTTCTCAGCCGATGTTCCTCCGCAGCGCTGTACTCGTTCATTCCATCGGGCAGAGCTTCTGATGACAAGTGATGATGACTCAAAGTATGTTTTCTGTCTTTATGGGCCTTGTCGCGCTAATCCCTTCTCCGCAAATGCCCCGAGGTCATCCACGCTCGCCTCATCGGAGCCGGTTCGCTTCCCCCCTGCTGCGAGTTTCCATTTGCCTCACAATAGGAGGGTGCTCCAGCCTGGGGCTGTGACCAGGTGGACAAGAGATTACCATTCCCAAGAGATACATTCCTGACATTCATTTACGAAATAGTTTCTCTGCTTCGTGTTCCAATTCCAACGATCAACAAGATCTCTACTTCCATATTAGTTTTGATTAATGCTGGAGTACATTTAATATCATGCAGTACAGTATATTAATGCAGTACAGTACTTCCACAATTCCCTCATTTTTTTGTTTTTTGTTTATATTAACCATTAATCTAAACATCAATATAAGTAAACAATCAATCACTACAAGTAAACATCAAAACAAGTATAAGTAAATAATCAATCACTACAAGTAAATATCAATACAAGTATAAGTAAATAATCAATCACTACAAGTAAATATCAATACAAGTACTCAAACCACAACTTTGGTAATTAAATTCCCTTAGGCATACACCGTCATCCTGCAAGAATCACAAAACATTTCGTTGGTCATTGACTCCTTCCATATTGTTAATTCAATCTATTTCACTTGCATCACAAATATCTTTGCAAAACAACACTTCACTATCACCAAGACACAACAATTTCACTTCATTTTCAAGTTTTGTAAAGCATCTGCAACATCTGGCAAAAACGTTTGCCTCCACACAAATGTTGACTCTTTGTTTGAAAGGAAGGGCTGATCACTTGTGTTTGAATCCAGGTATGAAACATTTTCTCCTAATGTCTTCATAGCACCTGCACTACTTCGTGTAGGGTCTTGCTGTTTGTAATAACTGCACGGAGTCATAGACTGACCCTGCTCTCCATGTAGCATTCTTGCCACTCTTGCTGTAAACCATAGTAATTCCTGAACAAGGCCTTCGCCCAGTTGTAGTCGACTTGCCTCCTCCCTCATTATGAGTGGGCAGCAAGTATTGGTGTGACGTTGATTGGCCAGCAAGATGTGGAACAGGGATGCCGGATGCATCCACAATGATGTTGGGACCATGGTGTTCAGGTCATTCATGGTCCATACCAGGAGCAACCAGCAGAATCGCGCACAGCTGTTGTGACAAGGGCACAGCCGTTTGTTTGCAGCTCCATGCTGGTTCCCCGGAAGTTGGTGAAGTAATAACATATGTCCCCGCATTTCACAGAGGTTGCAGGTAAAATGTCGTTGTCCTGCAACTTCTGATGTGATGAATGTTCGAAGCCTTCAAACAAGAGTGAGTGATCGCCTTTCTTTCATATGTTGCAGTGTGATCCAGGCAAATGGTCACATAAATTTCCTTGGTGAAGGTAAGCATCCATCTCCAAGTTATACAGGAGAATGTCTTCATCATTCTTTGAGAAAGAGGGTGTATGCCACGATTAACTTCCTTTTTAGCCACAAATTTTCTTTCTCGAACTTCTTCCCAATTCCGTTAGCACCCCCTTCAAATGTGATCTCGTCTTATCCTTATGCTCAGTCACATCTGAATCTGCTTTCCACACACACTGAATCAGATAGGGTACATCTTACCATGAAATCAGCATAATCATGTATGTCTTCAGACAGTTTCACATTCAACAATTTGTTGTTTTTCCTTAAAACATTCAAAAGTTATATTCATTTATATGTGTCACACAAATAATATTCAATCAGGTATGTATTTTAGCATCCACATCCACATCCACAAATAACAAGAATAGCATCCACAATTGCTTTCAGGTTAATATAGTTCTAAAATTAACTCGTGCAGGTATTTTAGCACTACTCAAAGAAAATAAATTGTATATGATTACAATCACAAACAGGAATATCTAATTCCCAACAAATTTTCCCAAACCAACAAATTAAGCATAATGTATTATTATCATAATTTCTCCCCACTTTTCCTTTTTTTTTTTTTTTTTTTTTTTTTTTTTTTTACTAACAGTGTGTCACTCGTGGTGATATGAGTTCACTGATCTTATAATTGACACAACTCATAACATTGTCGTTATGTCATTATCTTAATTCTACTGTATTCATTTGCAACATCACTTCATTTAATCTTTTAATCTCAGTATTTATGTCGCCATAAAAGTCTTCCTCTTGTGGTTCCACATTTCTTTCCTCATTTGTCACTTCATGCGTTATCATCGTGTTGTTGGTTACCTTATTCAAACACACCGTCACTAAGGCTTTCAAGCAAGCCACCACTAAAACAATTGTCAATATAACTACTAAACCAACAAACAAGTATTTGAGTATCTTAGCTGCTACTCCTCCAAATGTGTTTCCCAACCATGCAAAGGCACCCCCTTTTATATAATCGTGGTATCTTGCTAACTCTTGTCTGATTGTATCGGCTATGTTATAAATTTCTTCTGAATCATCAGGTATGTACGTACAACAATCTGTACCAATGACTGCACATGTACCTCCTTTTTCTGCTAACAGCATATCTAACGCCATACGATTTTGTAATGCCATCGTTCTTGTTGCTGCCAGTTCTCTCGTAAGTTTTTCCAATCCACTAGCTGTTTTATTTGCCAACTTCTCCATAGCCAATGCCATGTGCCTAAGTTCTCGCCCTGCCTTCCAGGTTCCATAAAATGGAAATATTAACATTCCATCCCATTCCCCCATGCTAATAGTTCTTTTCTGCCTAGAGTGCAGGATATGCGTTGGTGACTTTGTTACCAAGCGCATGTGTGGAAGCACAAACCCAAGAAAACATGATCCTGACCATGTCAGTGGGAGATACGCATACGCCTTGTGTCCACATATAAAATATGTATTATTATAGGTCCATGTCGTATCTGACATCCAAGTTCCTTCCCAATACAAAGATATCATCTTTAAGCTAGTGTCCTTTACTGGGACAAGCAATCTCATATAGCCCAACTCGTAACTATAATGGTGGCAGGTGGAGTTTCCCATCAACTTATTATTCTCTGTGGTTCGATGTCGGATGAAACATAGGAGCCCTTTTATTTGTTGTTGAATAGTTACGTAAGGGGCCATAACTTCATTGTCATATTTAGGCCTATAACTGTCTTCAAATTCCTCACATTGATATCCCCCTTTTTCCCAACTAACATCCCCTAGCATCATCGACATTGGTAAATCAGGTCGTATTGTTGCTACCAACCTCTGTGGGAAGCGACTACATAATTCATCCCAACCAAAAGGAACTGCCTCCAATGGTACTCCGTTCTCACTAGAATGCGGCATTTGTGTGCATATCCAACAATTACTTTCATTTGCTATATCAGCCCTTGTGTGGGCTAAATGTAAAAAAGTATTAATCCCGTGTAATCCATCGGGTTCTAAAGGTGTGTCCCTTTCTTCCATTAAACTTCTTTTTTGCTTATGTCGTCCCGCATAATCATATATCTGTATGTCGGCCACCAATGTTGCGTTTTGTTCTCTTATTACCCCGAAACAATGCATGCAACACAGAGTCCCCACTACTAGAGAACTCATTCCTAGGATGAATATCACCATTTTCAAGGAGTATCCGAAGTAGAAGTCTCTGTTTTCCCCTGATTTGTCGGCTTGTCTTGATAAGGTCTTTCCCTTTGTCCCACCTGTAGCCATCTGTAAAACATGTGAGCTACCCCTTGTATATGTTCATACCTATAACATAATTATATGTCCATGACATTCAACATTATATACCAAACTTCCTAACCTTTGTAAGCTTCCTAACAGGTAAATAAAGAAAAATCCCTTAATATGTAACATAAATCAGATTATTTGTCTTACCCTGATCCCCCTATCTCCCGTGGTCGAACTAAATCCCCTAATCATGAGTGTAGTTGTGATACATTATCCCTCATGTTGCGCTAATATCAGTAGATAATGGTATGTCATGTAGGCAAATAAATGTCACTATCTTCCCTAATTCAAGTCGGAATATTAAATGTTGAAAATGTAATGTTTATCAATGCAAGGGGTGTTAAAATGTAATTCAAATGAATGTAAATCACGACTATCATTTATCCGCCACTGAATGTTCTGCTGGGCTGCTAGGTGCAGCCTCATTTTCTGTGGGATCGTCCACCTTAGCCCCATGTGCTTGCTTGCAATGAGAGGCATGAATCCAACTTTCTATTTTGGGTCCATATTTGTTTCTATTCTTATCAATCTCCTATGGTTTATCAATTCGTTCCAAGATACCGCAACCAAAAGTTTTAACCAAAGCTCTACCAAACTATTTCCAATGTGAACTAAAAATGCCAGTGAAACAATGATTCGAAGAATTAACTTCAAGGGGTCAATAAATTTATTCTATAACCAGATCTGATTTTTCCCATCCAATAGTTTGCCTTGCCGAGTGTCATATTATAGCACTTTAATAAAACTTCGAAAAATGTCTCTCATCTCAATAAATTCCCTTTTTTCTTCCCAAATACTCACCTGTAAATTACATATTCAATTACAGCTTCTCCCAATTTGTTCGGTCTAAATGGCCGCAAAAGTGGCTGCCAGCATGCAGTACCGTTTTTTATCTACCAAGTAAGTGCTTGTCCACACAAGACCTCTACCAAAATGTTGTTTGTAAAAACAAATCTGGGATTTCTGATTACATGGATGCACTCTCAGGACATTTTCAGGCTGCTGTTAACAATCCACTATGATAAATTAATTCCTTTACCCACAATCAAATAATTAGTACAAATTGAGGATATTATCCCTATCACATTCATTTATAGATTCATTATGTTGGATCTAATTTTTCAATAATTTCCCACTGCTGTAAGGAAGAACAATAGCTCTCATAAGTCTTAGTAATATCGTACTTAATTTACCCAGCATCGAATAATTTATTTACTATCCTTTCTCATCTGTTAACCAGTGACTTTGTTTGAACTCCAGAACTCAAAACTCACAATAGTTCAAACCAGCAAAATTTTCTTTACTATTTTCCCATATCATCTATGCCTAATACACATCCATACATACAGCACAATTTATATGCTGATAAAATTCAAGTTTATATATATAAAAATCCGTGAGCAGAGTACTCTGGGAAGTCAATGTAAGACCTCTCCCAAATTTGGCTAATTTTGTACTCCCACATTTTTATGAAGCTCATATCCATAAATAGCTTTGATTCTCATATAAATTCTATCAAAATGGAATCTCAAGATTACTCCCAATTTTTACTATCAATGAATTTACTATCAATGAATTGGCTGCTCATAACTCAGCAAATCAAATTTTTTATATTCCATCTCCCTTGACAAAAAGGATAATGTTCATAATCAAATTATATTTCTATTTTATTTTACGAATTCTCTCGATATGCGATCCCATCCACATGGAACTATCTATTTTCAGACAAGGCACACTGTCGGTGTCAACAATCTTGTAAGATTGATACACAAAAACACACACACACATGCATTATGCATATTTGTTTGCGTTGGAACCATTATTTACAGATCAAGATGGGTGTCAATTTTATTTCAATTTCATAAAATTTGTCCATCAAATTTAAAATGCTAATACACAAATAGACTAAAAGTCTATTCTTAGAAAACCCCTATGATGTCACATTGAAATTACCCTTTCAGTTTCCACAATAATTTCTCCAAATTTGACTACACACCCATTTGCATGTCAGTCGACCACTGACCTATCAATTGTGCGGAACAATAGTCTGAAATTTCCACCTGATCATCATGTGACTCTTGTCACTTGGTTTGCCAAAAAATTGCAAAGCAATTGTTCCAAACTTTGTAAATTTAAAATTTTGTGCCCAACATAAAAGATCCAATTTCGGCATTTGATCAATTAATTATCAATTTGCTTACAAGCAAAAGAAAAATGAATAATTCTTGCTCCGAAAACTTTTCAGACACAAGAATCATCAACAGTTATTCATGTTTGTCCAGTAATCTAATTTGTTGAGGCCAATCGTCATTTGGGATTTGTCGCAATGAAGGCCTAATCGTTGTCTGAGGTATCGGTAAGCACTGGTACCCTTGATCTTGGTTTACCCTATGACCTTGTCTTCCTGTTGGTATATGGACATCTTCTTTTCCAATGTCCCATCTGTCCACACTTGAAACACCGGTTTCTGTCGTTGCCTGGTCTGTGCACCTGTGCACTTGTATTGCTGGGCTGCATCTCTACATCCCTGAGTTGCCACTGCAATCTCTCGTTATCTCCTGAAACACGAAAAAATTCTCTGTACCGTCCTTTTTGTGGAGACAACTGGAAATCAGATGGGACAACTGTCACTTTCATTCCTAATTTCGAGGGCAGTTGTGCATTTGTCTCCTCCACTGTATCCTGTATCCTTTTTATTTTAAGTTCTAGATCCGTTATCCGTTCTTGCTGTTCCCGTTGTCTGGATTCACCATCCCAAAGATGGAATGCAAGCCAGTCTACCGTTAGATTCTGTCTCTCCCTGGCTTTCAATATTTGTCCCAATCTTTCCAATCGACTTCGCTCAAATGTACCATCTCTTGGAAACTCCTCAGCATTTCCCTTTGTCCACAAATACCAATTCTCGACCTGCCTTATAGCTTCGGCACCATAACGGTCGTACATATGATATGTACAAGTACCTTTTTGTGGAATCTCTGGTTGTCCTTGTGTATTCTTGCAGGTTCCATTTCCCATTCTGCCTTGTATCAAAGTAGCGTTGGATGTGTTGTAGCTTGTTCCTCTAAAGCTTCACTCATACCTCCAGGAAGGATCTCTCCACCTGTTCAAATGGTGATTTCCAGAGAATCTCTCTCACCTGTGGCTTTTGCACAATCCAATCTCACAGATCAGTATTTGCAGATGAGCCAGAGGGTCAGTATGAAATGGGTGAATCCTCAGGTGTCCGCTCTGTTGAAGGGGAAATCACACAATGGTAACCGCACATATATATCTATATATAAACTCACCACCTTGCTCAATTTTCCAAGGTTGTCTTCACATTGATAATATCTCACAAAGATATCAAAGCTTCTTTCTTGAGACCGCATTTTCATCAATCAAACAATCAATATATTCAATTCAATTTATTCAGTTCAATTTATTCAGTTAAATTTATTCAATGAAATTTATTCAGTTCAATTCAATTATTCAATTTCAATTAATTTATCAATATTCATCAATAAATCAAATTAATCATTTTGGATGACTCCTTGCATAAGCCCTTTCCCCAATGATGTCAGGACAGGTCCATCTATTGACTGAGATTGAAGATCATCGGTCGTCACCTCTGGTTCATACCTCATGTCAATTGACGAATCACTGTTCTGTCCTAGGGTCATATCTGACATATTTTCCCATTTTGCCTGGTCTCGACAACTTTTCTTTGCAACCACTAAAGGCAACTCATCCTTCATTCGTGAGACAGCCAAAATGGATAGCAGATATTAAAGTTCTTTGGGAAAAATATCTCATCATTTTTCTTTTAATAGTACCCAAAATCTCTTGGCAATATAAATTTCGTAAAACTCCTGAAATGGGACTGTCAAATTCCTTCAATCATGCTAAATTTTGAAACTCCATCACTTGTAATACCCAATTTATCCCATAGGGCTTGAAAGTTCTTTTCCAAGTTCGTGCAATCATTCTGCATTGGAACCCTATGATATCATTCATAATAATCATCATGATTTTATAATCATGGTCATATCATAATCATCTATTTGAAAAACAAACATTTACTTTATCACCACAGCTATGTGGTATAATCAACAATAAAATGAAAAAAAATGATTAACCACAAACAAATGAATGACCTTCAAAATGACCTTGAAGGTCAAGGCCGATCGACACCAAAAACTAATCAGCTGAGCGCTATACCACACCCTATATACCCACCAAGTTTGGAGATCATAAGATCAAAGTTACTCAAAAAATAAGGGTTTCGTTGACCTCCATGATTGACCGCAAAGTGACCTTGACCTTTGACCTTGACCTTCAAAATTTTGTGTGCTGAAGGGTATCTCTATAGGACTCTGATATGCGAAGTTACAGGAGTTTCCAATAATAACTGTGGTCTACAGAGTGATCTAAACGTGAAAAAAAAATGATTAACCACAAACAAAAAAACAAACAAAATGAACATATGTCACCCACAGGGTGAACCGTATCTTGCCATTTGACCTTGACCTTAATAATTTCGTATGGTGAATAGTATGTCTTCATGACCAACGCACATGAAATATTGAAAGATTTTGATGAGAACTGAGGAAATAATTTTTTCATGAAAATTCCGTTTTTTCGTCATGACGTCATCAAATGACGTCATAGCGTCAAACTGTTTACAGATCTGGGAAGCACTCATCAAGGGCATTCATATGAGGTATTACTCGATATGGTACCTACGATTTCAAAATTTGACCTTGGGGTCAATAATTTTCGACCTCCAGCGCTAACCATGAAGGTCAAGGCCGATCGCCACCAAAAACTAATCAGCTGAGCGCCGGACCATATACTAGATTCCCATGAAGTTTGGAGACGATCCGATCAAAGTTACTCAAAAAATAAGGGTTTCGTCGACCTCCATGATTGACCACAAAGTGACCTTGACCTTTGACCTTGACCTTCAAAATTTTGTGTGCTGAAGGGTATCTCTATAGGACTCTGATATGCGAAGTTACATGCGAAGATATGCGAAGATATGGTACCTACGATTTCAACATTTGACCTTGGGGTCAATAATTTTCGACCTCCAGCGCTAACCATGAAGGTCAAGGCCGATCGCCACCAAAAACTAATCAGCTGAGCGCCGGACCATATTCTAGATTCCCATGAAGTTTGGAGACGATCCGATCAAAGTTACTCAAAAAATAAGGGTTTCAACATTTGACCTTGGGGTCAATAATTTTCGACCTCCAGCGCTAACCATGAAGGTCAAGGCCGATCGCCACCAAAAACTAATCAGCTGAGCGCCGGACCATATACTAGATTCCCATGAAGTTTGGAGACGATCCGATCAAAGTTACTCAAAAAATAAGGGTTTCGTCGACCTCCATGATTGACCACAAAGTGACCTTGACCTTTGACCTTGACCTTCAAAATTTTGTGTGCTGAAGGGTATCTCTATAGGACTCTGATATGCGAAGTTACAGGAGTTTCCAATAATAACTGTGGTCTACAGAGTGATCTAAACGTGAAAAAAAATGATTAACCACAAACAAAAAAACAAAAAAACAAAAAAACAAAAAAACAAACAAAAAAACAAACATACAAGCTGACTAATACATCTTGCAAAAACTTCGTTTTGGCAAGATAACAAACAAACAAACATACAAGCTGACTGATACATCTTGCAAAAACTTCGTTTTGGCAAGATAAAAACAAACAAATAAACATATGTCACCCACAGGGTGAACCGTATCTTGCCAAGTGACCTTGACCTTTGACCTTGACCTTCATAATTTTGTGTGCTAAAGGGTATCTCTAAAAGACTCTGATATGCGAACTTACAAGAGTTTCCAAAGGGAACTGTGCTCTACAGAGTGACCTAAACAATGCGAACTAAAGCAATACAATATACATGAAAAGTGCAGTTTTTTCGTCATAACGCCGTCAAATGACGTCACATTGTCAAACTAGTTATATGTTTGGAAAGCACTCAACAAGGGCTTCAATTTGAGGTACTACTCGATATGGTAACTGAAACTTGAAAATTTTACCTTTTGGTCAAAATTGAATGACCTTCAAAATGACCTTGAAGGTCAAGGCCGATCGACACCAAAAACTAATCAACTGAGCGCCATACCACACCCTATATACCCACCAAGTTTGGAGATCATAAGATCAAAGTTACTCAAAAAATAAGGGTTTCGTAATTTGACCTTGGGGTCAATAATTTTCGACCTCCAGCGCTAACCATGAAGGTCAAGGCCGATCGCCACCAAAAACTAATCAGCTGAGCGCCGGACCATATACTAGATTCCCATGAAGTTTGGAGACGATCCGATCAAAGTTACTCAAAAAATAAGGGTTTCGTTGACCTCCATGATTGACCGCAAAGTGACCTTGACCTTTGACCTTGACCTTCAAAATTTTGTGTGCTGAAGGGTATCTCTATAGGACTCTGATATGCGAAGTTACAGGAGTTTCCAATAATAACTGTGGTCTACAGAGTGATCTAAACGTGAAAAAAAAATGATTAACCACAAACAAAAAAACAAACAAAATGAACATATGTCACCCACAGGGTGAACCGTATCTTGCCATTTGACCTTGACCTTAATAATTTCGTATGGTGAATAGTATGTCTTCATGACCAACGCACATGAAATATTGAAAGATTTTGATGAGAACTGAGGAAATAATTTTTTCATGAAAATTCCGTTTTTTCGTCATGACGTCATCAAATGACGTCATAGCGTCAAACTGTTTACAGATCTGGGAAGCACTCATCAAGGGCATTCATATGAGGTATTACTCGATATGGTACCTACGATTTCAAAATTTGACCTTGGGGTCAATAATTTTCGACCTCCAGCGCTAACCATGAAGGTCAAGGCCGATCGCCACCAAAAACTAATCAGCTGAGCGCCGGACCATATACTAGATTCCCATGAAGTTTGGAGACGATCCGATCAAAGTTACTCAAAAAATTAGTGTTTCGTCGACCTCCATGATTGACCACAAAGTGACCTTGACCTTTGACCTTGACCTTCAAAATTTTGTGTGCTGAAGGGTATCTCTATAGGACTCTGATATGCGAAGTTACAGGAGTTTCCAATAATAACTGTGGTCTACAGAGTGATCTAAACGTGAAAAAAAATGATTAACCACAAACAAATGAATGACCTTCAAAATGACCTTGAAGGTCAATGCCGATCGACACCAAAAACTAATCAGCTGAGCGCCATACCACACCCTATATACCCACCAAGTTTGGAGATCATAAGATCAAAGTTACTCAAAAAATAAGGGTTTCGTTGACCTCCATGATTGACCGCAAAGTGACCTTGACCTTTGACCTTGACCTTCAAAATTTTGTGTGCTGAAGGGTATCTCTATAGGACTCTGATATGCGAAGTTACAGGAGTTTCCAATAATAACTGTGGTCTACAGAGTGATCTAAACGTGAAAAAAAAATGATTAACCACAAACAAAAAAACAAACAAAATAAACATATGTCACCCACAGGGTGAACCGTATCTTGCCAAGTGACCTTGACCTTTGACCTTGACCTTCATAATTTTGTGTGCTAAAGGGTATCTCTAAAAGACTCTGATATGCGAACTTACAAGAGTTTCCAAAGGGAACTGTGCTCTACAGAGTGACCTAAACAATGCGAACTAAAGCAATACAATATACATGAAAAGTGCAGTTTTTTCGTCATAACGCCGTCAAATGACGTCACATTGTCAAACTAGTTATATGTTTGGAAAGCACTCAACAAGGGCTTCAATTTGAGGTACTACTCGATATGGTAACTGAAACTTGAAAATTTTACCTTTTGGTCAAAATTGAATGACCTTCAAAATGACCTTGAAGGTCAAGGCCGATCGACACCAAAAACTAATCAGCTGAGCGCCATACCACACCCTATATACCCACCAAGTTTGGAGATCATAAGATCAAAGTTACTCAAAAAATAAGGGTTTCGTTGACCTCCATGATTGACCCAATTGAATGACCTTCAAAATGACCTTGAAGGTCAAGGCCGATCGACACCAAAAACTAATCAGCTGAGCGCCATACCACACCCTATATACCCACCAAGTTTGGAGATCATAAGATCAAAGTTACTCAAAAAATAAGGGTTTCGTTGACCTCCATGATTGACCGCAAAGTGACCTTGACCTTTGACCTTGACCTTCAAAATTTTGTGTGCTGAAGGGTATCTCTATAGGACTCTGATATGCGAAGTTACAGGAGTTTCCAATAATAACTGTGGTAAATATGGTAACTGAAACTTGAAAATTTTACCTTTTGGTCAAAATTGAATGACCTTCAAAATGACCTTGAAGGTCAAGGCCGATCGACACCAAAAACTAATCAGCTGAGCGCCATACCACACCCTATATACCCACCAAGTTTGGAGATCATAAGATCAAAGTTACTCAAAAAATAAGGGTTTCGTTGACCTCCATGATTGACCCAATTGAATGACCTTCAAAATGACCTTGAAGGTCAAGGCCGATCGCCACCAAAAACTAATCAGCTGAGCGCCGGACCATATACTAGATTCCCATGAAGTTTGGAGACGATCCGATCAAAGTTACTCAAAAAATAAGGGTTTCGTTGACCTCCATGATTGACCGCAAAGTGACCTTGACCTTTGACCTTGACCTTCAAAATTTTGTGTGCTGAAGGGTATCTCTATAGGACTCTGATATGCGAAGTTACAGGAGTTTCCAATAATAACTGTGGTCTACAGAGTGATCTAAACGTGAAAAAAAAATGATTAACCACAAACAAAAAAACAAACAAACAAACAAACATACAAGCTGACTGATACATCTAGCAAAAACTTCGTTTTGGCAAGATAAAAACAAACAAATAAAACATCACCCACAGGGTGAACCGTATCTTGCCAGGGTTTCGTTGACCTCCATGATTGACCGCAAAGTGACCTTGACCTTTGACCTTGACCTTAATAATTTCGTATGGTGAATAGTATGTCTTCATGACCAACGCACATGAAATATTGAAAGATTTTGATGAGAACTGAGGAAATAATTTTTTCATGAAAATTCCGTTTTTTCGTCATGACGTCATCAAATGACGTCATAGCGTCAAACTGTTTACAGATCTGGGAAGCACTCATCAAGGGCATTCATATGAGGTATTACTCGATATGGTACCTACGATTTCAAAATTTGACCTTGGGGTCAATAATTTTCGACCTCCAGCGCTAACCATGAAGGTCAAGGCCGATCGCCACCAAAAACTAATCAGCTGAGCGCCGGACCATATACTAGATTCCCATGAAGTTTGGAGACGATCCGATCAAAGTTACTCAAAAAATAAGGATTTCAACATTTGACCTTGGGGTCAATAATTTTCGACCTCCAGCGCTAACCATGAAGGTCAAGGCCGATCGCCACCAAAAACTAATCAGCTGAGCGCCGGACCATATACTAGATTCCCATGAAGTTTGGAGACGATCCGATCAAAGTTACTCAAAAAATAAGGGTTTCGTCGACCTCCATGATTGACCACAAAGTGACCTTGACCTTTGACCTTGACCTTCAAAATTTTGTGTGCTGAAGGGTATCTCTATAGGACTCTGATATGCGAAGTTACATGCGAAGATATGCGAAGATATGGTACCTACGATTTCAACATTTGACCTTGGGGTCAATAATTTTCGACCTCCAGCGCTAACCATGAAGGTCAAGGCCGATCGCCACCAAAAACTAATCAGCTGAGCGCCGGACCATATTCTAGATTCCCATGAAGTTTGGAGACGATCCGATCAAAGTTACTCAAAAAATAAGGGTTTCAACATTTGACCTTGGGGTCAATAATTTTCGACCTCCAGCGCTAACCATGAAGGTCAAGGCCGATATCTACCAAAAACTAATCAGCTGAGCGCCGGACCATATACTAGATTCCCATGAAGTTTGGAGACGATCCGATCAAAGTTACTCAAAAAATAAGGGTTTCGTCGACCTCCATGATTGACCACAAAGTGACCTTGACCTTTGACCTTGACCTTCAAAATTTTGTGTGCTGAAGGGTATCTCTATAGGACTCTGATATGCGAAGTTACAGGAGTTTCCAATAATAACTGTGGTCTACAGAGTGATCTAAACGTGAAAAAAAATGATTAACCACAAACAAAAAAACAAAAAAACAAAAAAACAAAAAAACAAACAAAAAAACAAACATACAAGCTGACTAATACATCTTGCAAAAACTTCGTTTTGGCAAGATAACAAACAAACAAACATACAAGCTGACTGATACATCTTGCAAAAACTTCGTTTTGGCAAGATAAAAACAAACAAATAAACATATGTCACCCACAGGGTGAACCGTATCTTGCCAAGTGACCTTGACCTTTGACCTTGACCTTCATAATTTTGTGTGCTAAAGGGTATCTCTAAAAGACTCTGATATGCGAACTTACAAGAGTTTCCAAAGGGAACTGTGCTCTACAGAGTGACCTAAACAATGCGAACTAAAGCAATACAATATACATGAAAAGTGCAGTTTTTTCGTCATAACGCCGTCAAATGACGTCACATTGTCAAACTAGTTATATGTTTGGAAAGCACTCAACAAGGGCTTCAATTTGAGGTACTACTCGATATGGTAACTGAAACTTGAAAATTTTACCTTTTGGTCAAAATTGAATGACCTTCAAAATGACCTTGAAGGTCAAGGCCGATCGACACCAAAAACTAATCAACTGAGCGCCATACCACACCCTATATACCCACCAAGTTTGGAGATCATAAGATCAAAGTTACTCAAAAAATAAGGGTTTCGTAATTTGACCTTGGGGTCAATAATTTTCGACCTCCAGCGCTAACCATGAAGGTCAAGGCCGATCGCCACCAAAAACTAATCAGCTGAGCGCCGGACCATATACTAGATTCCCATGAAGTTTGGAGACGATCCGATCAAAGTTACTCAAAAAATAAGGGTTTCGTTGACCTCCATGATTGACCGCAAAGTGACCTTGACCTTTGACCTTGACCTTCAAAATTTTGTGTGCTGAAGGGTATCTCTATAGGACTCTGATATGCGAAGTTACAGGAGTTTCCAATAATAACTGTGGTCTACAGAGTGATCTAAACGTGAAAAAAAAATGATTAACCACAAACAAAAAAACAAACAAAATGAACATATGTCACCCACAGGGTGAACCGTATCTTGCCATTTGACCTTGACCTTAATAATTTCGTATGGTGAATAGTATGTCTTCATGACCAACGCACATGAAATATTGAAAGATTTTGATGAGAACTGAGGAAATAATTTTTTCATGAAAATTCCGTTTTTTCGTCATGACGTCATCAAATGACGTCATAGCGTCAAACTGTTTACAGATCTGGGAAGCACTCATCAAGGGCATTCATATGAGGTATTACTCGATATGGTACCTACGATTTCAAAATTTGACCTTGGGGTCAATAATTTTCGACCTCCAGCGCTAACCATGAAGGTCAAGGCCGATCGCCACCAAAAACTAATCAGCTGAGCGCCGGACCATATACTAGATTCCCATGAAGTTTGGAGACGATCCGATCAAAGTTACTCAAAAAATAAGGGTTTCGTCGACCTCCATGATTGACCACAAAGTGACCTTGACCTTTGACCTTGACCTTCAAAATTTTGTGTGCTGAAGGGTATCTCTATAGGACTCTGATATGCGAAGTTACATGCGAAGATATGCGAAGATATGGTACCTACGATTTCAACATTTGACCTTGGGGTCAATAATTTTCGACCTCCAGCGCTAACCATGAAGGTCAAGGCCGATCGCCACCAAAAACTAATCAGCTGAGCGCCGGACCATATTCTAGATTCCCATGAAGTTTGGAGACGATCCGATCAAAGTTACTCAAAAAATAAGGGTTTCAACATTTGACCTTGGGGTCAATAATTTTCGACCTCCAGCGCTAACCATGAAGGTCAAGGCCGATCGCCACCAAAAACTAATCAGCTGAGCGCCGGACCATATACTAGATTCCCATGAAGTTTGGAGACGATCCGATCAAAGTTACTCAAAAAATAAGGGTTTCGTCGACCTCCATGATTGACCACAAAGTGACCTTGACCTTTGACCTTGACCTTCAAAATTTTGTGTGCTGAAGGGTATCTCTATAGGACTCTGATATGCGAAGTTACAGGAGTTTCCAATAATAACTGTGGTCTACAGAGTGATCTAAACGTGAAAAAAAATGATTAACCACAAACAAAAAAACAAAAAAACAAAAAAACAAAAAAACAAACAAAAAAACAAACATACAAGCTGACTAATACATCTTGCAAAAACTTCGTTTTGGCAAGATAACAAACAAACAAACATACAAGCTGACTGATACATCTTGCAAAAACTTCGTTTTGGCAAGATAAAAACAAACAAATAAACATATGTCACCCACAGGGTGAACCGTATCTTGCCAAGTGACCTTGACCTTTGACCTTGACCTTCATAATTTTGTGTGCTAAAGGGTATCTCTAAAAGACTCTGATATGCGAACTTACAAGAGTTTCCAAAGGGAACTGTGCTCTACAGAGTGACCTAAACAATGCGAACTAAAGCAATACAATATACATGAAAAGTGCAGTTTTTTCGTCATAACGCCGTCAAATGACGTCACATTGTCAAACTAGTTATATGTTTGGAAAGCACTCAACAAGGGCTTCAATTTGAGGTACTACTCGATATGGTAACTGAAACTTGAAAATTTTACCTTTTGGTCAAAATTGAATGACCTTCAAAATGACCTTGAAGGTCAAGGCCGATCGACACCAAAAACTAATCAACTGAGCGCCATACCACACCCTATATACCCACCAAGTTTGGAGATCATAAGATCAAAGTTACTCAAAAAATAAGGGTTTCGTAATTTGACCTTGGGGTCAATAATTTTCGACCTCCAGCGCTAACCATGAAGGTCAAGGCCGATCGCCACCAAAAACTAATCAGCTGAGCGCCGGACCATATACTAGATTCCCATGAAGTTTGGAGACGATCCGATCAAAGTTACTCAAAAAATAAGGGTTTCGTTGACCTCCATGATTGACCGCAAAGTGACCTTGACCTTTGACCTTGACCTTCAAAATTTTGTGTGCTGAAGGGTATCTCTATAGGACTCTGATATGCGAAGTTACAGGAGTTTCCAATAATAACTGTGGTCTACAGAGTGATCTAAACGTGAAAAAAAAATGATTAACCACAAACAAAAAAACAAACAAAATGAACATATGTCACCCACAGGGTGAACCGTATCTTGCCATTTGACCTTGACCTTAATAATTTCGTATGGTGAATAGTATGTCTTCATGACCAACGCACATGAAATATTGAAAGATTTTGATGAGAACTGAGGAAATAATTTTTTCATGAAAATTCCGTTTTTTCGTCATGACGTCATCAAATGACGTCATAGCGTCAAACTGTTTACAGATCTGGGAAGCACTCATCAAGGGCATTCATATGAGGTATTACTCGATATGGTACCTACGATTTCAAAATTTGACCTTGGGGTCAATAATTTTCGACCTCCAGCGCTAACCATGAAGGTCAAGGCCGATCGCCACCAAAAACTAATCAGCTGAGCGCCGGACCATATACTAGATTCCCATGAAGTTTGGAGACGATCCGATCAAAGTTACTCAAAAAATTAGTGTTTCGTCGACCTCCATGATTGACCACAAAGTGACCTTGACCTTTGACCTTGACCTTCAAAATTTTGTGTGCTGAAGGGTATCTCTATAGGACTCTGATATGCGAAGTTACAGGAGTTTCCAATAATAACTGTGGTCTACAGAGTGATCTAAACGTGAAAAAAAATGATTAACCACAAACAAATGAATGACCTTCAAAATGACCTTGAAGGTCAATGCCGATCGACACCAAAAACTAATCAGCTGAGCGCCATACCACACCCTATATACCCACCAAGTTTGGAGATCATAAGATCAAAGTTACTCAAAAAATAAGGGTTTCGTTGACCTCCATGATTGACCGCAAAGTGACCTTGACCTTTGACCTTGACCTTCAAAATTTTGTGTGCTGAAGGGTATCTCTATAGGACTCTGATATGCGAAGTTACAGGAGTTTCCAATAATAACTGTGGTCTACAGAGTGATCTAAACGTGAAAAAAAAATGATTAACCACAAACAAAAAAACAAACAAAATAAACATATGTCACCCACAGGGTGAACCGTATCTTGCCAAGTGACCTTGACCTTTGACCTTGACCTTCATAATTTTGTGTGCTAAAGGGTATCTCTAAAAGACTCTGATATGCGAACTTACAAGAGTTTCCAAAGGGAACTGTGCTCTACAGAGTGACCTAAACAATGCGAACTAAAGCAATACAATATACATGAAAAGTGCAGTTTTTTCGTCATAACGCCGTCAAATGACGTCACATTGTCAAACTAGTTATATGTTTGGAAAGCACTCAACAAGGGCTTCAATTTGAGGTACTACTCGATATGGTAACTGAAACTTGAAAATTTTACCTTTTGGTCAAAATTGAATGACCTTCAAAATGACCTTGAAGGTCAAGGCCGATCGACACCAAAAACTAATCAGCTGAGCGCCATACCACACCCTATATACCCACCAAGTTTGGAGATCATAAGATCAAAGTTACTCAAAAAATAAGGGTTTCGTTGACCTCCATGATTGACCCAATTGAATGACCTTCAAAATGACCTTGAAGGTCAAGGCCGATCGACACCAAAAACTAATCAGCTGAGCGCCATACCACACCCTATATACCCACCAAGTTTGGAGATCATAAGATCAAAGTTACTCAAAAAATAAGGGTTTCGTTGACCTCCATTATTGACCCAATTGAATGACCTTCAAAATGACCTTGAAGGTCAAGGCCGATCGCCACCAAAAACTAATCAGCTGAGCGCCGGACCATATACTAGATTCCCATGAAGTTTGGAGACGATCCGATCAAAGTTACTCAAAAAATAAGGGTTTCGTTGACCTCCATGATTGACCGCAAAGTGACCTTGACCTTTGACCTTGACCTTCAAAATTTTGTGTGCTGAAGGGTACCTCTATAGGACTCTGATATGCGAAGTTACAGGAGTTTCCAATAATAACTGTGGTCTACAGAGTGATCTAAACGTGAAAAAAAAATGATTAACCACAAACAAAAAAACAAACAAACAAACAAACATACAAGCTGACTGATACATCTAGCAAAAACTTCGTTTTGGCAAGATAATAAAACATCACCCACAGGGTGAACCGTATCTTGCCAGGGTTTCGTTGACCTCCATGATTGACCGCAAAGTGACCTTGACCTTTGACCTTGACCTTAATTTCGTATGGTGAATAGTATGTCTTCATGACCAACGCACATGAAATATTGAAAGATTTTGATGAGAACTGAGGAAATAATTTTTTCATGAAAATTCCGTTTTTTCGTCATGACGTCATCAAATGACGTCATAGCGTCAAACTGTTTACAGATCTGGGAAGCACTCATCAAGGGCATTCATATGAGGTATTACTCGATATGGTACCTACGATTTCAAAATTTGACCTTGGGGTCAATAATTTTCGACCTCCAGCGCTAACCATGAAGGTCAAGGCCGATCGCCACCAAAAACTAATCAGCTGAGCGCCGGACCATATACTAGATTCCCATGAAGTTTGGAGACGATCCGATCAAAGTTACTCAAAAAATAAGGATTTCAACATTTGACCTTGGGGTCAATAATTTTCGACCTCCAGCGCTAACCATGAAGGTCAAGGCCGATCGCCACCAAAAACTAATCAGCTGAGCGCCGGACCATATACTAGATTCCCATGAAGTTTGGAGACGATCCGATCAAAGTTACTCAAAAAATAAGGGTTTCGTCGACCTCCATGATTGACCACAAAGTGACCTTGACCTTTGACCTTGACCTTCAAAATTTTGTGTGCTGAAGGGTATCTCTATAGGACTCTGATATGCGAAGTTACATGCGAAGATATGCGAAGATATGGTACCTACGATTTCAAAATTTGACCTTGGGGTCAATAATTTTCGACCTCCAGCGCTAACCATGAAGGTCAAGGCCGATCGCCACCAAAAACTAATCAGCTGAGCGCCGGACCATATACTAGATTCCCATGAAGTTTGGAGACGATCCGATCAAAGTTACTCAAAAAATAAGGATTTCAACATTTGACCTTGGGGTCAATAATTTTCGACCTCCAGCGCTAACCATGAAGGTCAAGGCCGATCGCCACCAAAAACTAATCAGCTGAGCGCCGGACCATATACTAGATTCCCATGAAGTTTGGAGACGATCCGATCAAAGTTACTCAAAAAATAAGGGTTTCGTCGACCTCCATGATTGACCACAAAGTGACCTTGACCTTTGACCTTGACCTTCAAAATTTTGTGTGCTGAAGGGTATCTCTATAGGACTCTGATATGCGAAGTTACATGCGAAGATATGCGAAGATATGGTACCTACGATTTCAAAATTTGACCTTGGGGTCAATAATTTTCGACCTCCAGCGCTAACCATGAAGGTCAAGGCCGATCGCCACCAAAAACTAATCAGCTGAGCGCCGGACCATATACTAGATTCCCATGAAGTTTGGAGACGATCCGATCAAAGTTACTCAAAAAATAAGG
The DNA here is from genome assembly GCF_964187855.1 of Myxine glutinosa. NCBI lineage: Eukaryota > Metazoa > Chordata > Myxini > Myxiniformes > Myxinidae > Myxine > Myxine glutinosa. The sequence goes on along the minus strand of NC_136269.1, from coordinate 36,214,950 downwards.
ATTTCAACATTTGACCTTGGGGTCAATAATTTTCGACCTCCAGCGCTAACCATGAAGGTCAAGGCCGATCGCCACCAAAAACTAATCAGCTGAGCGCCGGACCATATACTAGATTCCCATGAAGTTTGGAGACGATCCGATCAAAGTTACTCAAAAAATAAGGGTTTCGTCGACCTCCATGATTGACCACAAAGTGACCTTGACCTTTGACCTTGACCTTCAAAATTTTGTGTGCTGAAGGGTATCTCTATAGGACTCTGATATGCGAAGTTACATGCGAAGATATGCGAAGATATGGTACCTACGATTTCAACATTTGACCTTGGGGTCAATAATTTTCGACCTCCAGCGCTAACCATGAAGGTCAAGGCCGATCGCCACCAAAAACTAATCAGCTGAGCGCCGGACCATATACTAGATTCCCATGAAGTTTGGAGACGATCCGATCAAAGTTACTCAAAAAATAAGGGTTTCAACATTTGACCTTGGGGTCAATAATTTTCGACCTCCAGCGCTAACCATGAAGGTCAAGGCCGATCGCCACCAAAAACTAATCAGCTGAGCGCCGGACCATATACTAGATTCCCATGAAGTTTGGAGACGATCCGATCAAAGTTACTCAAAAAATAAGGGTTTCGTCGACCTCCATGATTGACCACAAAGTGACCTTGACCTTTGACCTTGACCTTCAAAATTTTGTGTGCTGAAGGGTATCTCTATAGGACTCTGATATGCGAAGTTACAGGAGTTTCCAATAATAACTGTGGTCTACAGAGTGATCTAAACGTGAAAAAAAATGATTAACCACAAACAAAAAAACAAAAAAACAAACAAAAAAACATATGTCACCCACAGGGTGAACCGTATCTTGCCAAGTGACCTTGACCTTTGACCTTGACCTTCATAATTTTGTGTGCTAAAGGGTATCTCTAAAAGACTCTGATATGCGAACTTACAAGAGTTTCCAAAGGGAACTGTGCTCTACAGAGTGACCTAAACAATGCGAACTAAAGCAATACAATATCCATGAAAAGTGCAGTTTTTTCGTCATAACGCCGTCAAATGACGTCACATTGTCAAACTAGTTATATGTTTGGAAAGCACTCAACAAGGGCTTCAATTTGAGGTACTACTCGATATGGTAACTGAAACTTGAAAATTTTACCTTTTGGTCAAAATTGAATGACCTTCAAAATGACCTTGAAGGTCAAGGCCGATCGACACCAAAAACTAATCAGCTGAGCGCCATACCACACCCTATATACCCACCAAGTTTGGAGATCATAAGATCAAAGTTACTCAAAAAATAAGGGTTTCGTTGACCTCCATGATTGACCCAATTGAATGACCTTCAAAATGACCTTGAAGGTCAAGGCCGATCGACACCAAAAACTAATCAGCTGAGCGCCATACCACACCCTATATACCCACCAAGTTTGGAGATCATAAGATCAAAGTTACTCAAAAAATAAGGGTTTCGTTGACCTCCATGATTGACCGCAAAGTGACCTTGACCTTTGACCTTGACCTTCAAAATTTTGTGTGCTGAAGGGTATCTCTATAGGACTCTGATACGCGAAGTTACAGGAGTTTCCAATAATAACTGTGGTAAATATGGTAACTGAAACTTGAAAATTTTACCTTTTGGTCAAAATTGAATGACCTTCAAAATGACCTTGAAGGTCAAGGCCGATCGACACCAAAAACTAATCAGCTGAGCGCCATACCACACCCTATATACCCACCAAGTTTGGAGATCATAAGATCAAAGTTACTCAAAAAATAAGGGTTTCGTTGACCTCCATGATTGACCCAATTGAATGACCTTCAAAATGACCTTGAAGGTCAAGGCCGATCGCCACCAAAAACTAATCAGCTGAGCGCCGGACCATATACTAGATTCCCATGAAGTTTGGAGACGATCCGATCAAAGTTACTCAAAAAATAAGGGTTTCGTTGACCTCCATGATTGACCGCAAAGTGACCTTGACCTTTGACCTTGACCTTCAAAATTTTGTGTGCTGAAGGGTATCTCTATAGGACTCTGATATACGAAGTTACAGGAGTTTCCAATAATAACTGTGGTCTACAGAGTGATCTAAACGTGAAAAAAAATGATTAACCACAAACAAAAAAACAAAAAAACAAAAAAACAAAATGACCTTGAAGGTCAAGGCCGATCGACACCAAAAACTAATCAGCTGAGCGCCATACCACACCCTATATACCCACCAAGTTTGGAGATCATAAGATCAAAGTTACTCAAAAAATAAGGGTTTTGTTGACCTCCATGATTGACCGCAAAGTGACCTTGACCTTTGACCTTGGCCTTCAAAATTTTGTGTGCTGAAGGGTATCTCTATAGGACTCTGATATGCGAAGTTACAGGAGTTTCCAATAATAACTGTGGTCTACAGAGTGATCTAAACGTGAAAAAAAAATGATTAACCACAAACAAAAAAACAAAAAAACAAACAAACAAACATACAAGCAGACTAATACATCTTGCAAAAACTTCGTTTTGGCAAGATAACAAACAAACAAACATACAAGCAGACTAATACATCTTGCAAAAACTTCGTTTTGGCAAGATAATAAACATATGTCACCCACAGGGTGAACCGTATCTTGCCAAAATGTGAAAATTCCGTTTTTTCGTCATGACGTCATCAAATGACGTCATAGCGTCAAACTGTTTACAGATCTGGGAAGCACTCATCAAGGGCATTCATATGAGGTATTACTCGATATGGTACCTACGATTTCAAAATTTGACCTTGGGGTCAATAATTTTCGACCTCCAGCGCTAACCATGAAGGTCAAGGCCGATCGCCACCAAAAACTAATCAGCTGAGCGCCGGACCATATACTAGATTCCCATGAAGTTTGGAGACGATCCGATCAAAGTTACTCAAAAAATAAGGGTTTCGTTGACCTCCATGATTGACCGCAAAGTGACCTTGACCTTTGACCTTGACCTTCAAAATTTTGTGTGCTGAAGGGTATCTCTATAGGACTCTGATATACGAAGTTACAGGAGTTTCCAATAATAACTGTGGTCTACAGAGTGATCTAAACGTGAAAAAAAATGATTAACCACAAACAAAAAAACAAAAAAACAAAAAAACAAAATGACCTTGAAGGTCAAGGCCGATCGACACCAAAAACTAATCAGCTGAGCGCCATACCACACCCTATATACCCACCAAGTTTGGAGATCATAAGATCAAAGTTACTCAAAAAATAAGGGTTTCGTTGACCTCCATGATTGACCGCAAAGTGACCTTGACCTTTGACCTTGGCCTTCAAAATTTTGTGTGCTGAAGGGTATCTCTATAGGACTCTGATATGCGAAGTTACAGGAGTTTCCAATAATAACTGTGGTCTACAGAGTGATCTAAACGTGAAAAAAAAATGATTAACCACAAACAAAAAAATGAACATATGTCACCCACAGGGTGAACCGTATCTTGCCATTTGACCTTGACCTTAATAATTTCGTATGGTGAATAGTATGTCTTCATGACCAACGCACATGAAATATTGAAAGATTTTGATGAGAACTGAGGAAATAATTTTTTCATGAAAATTCCGTTTTTTCGTCATGACGTCATCAAATGACGTCATAGCGTCAAACTGTTTACAGATCTGGGAAGCACTCATCAAGGGCATTCATATGAGGTATTACTCGATATGGTACCTACGATTTCAAAATTTGACCTTGGGGTCAATAATTTTCGACCTCCAGCGCTAACCATGAAGGTCAAGGCCGATCGCCACCAAAAACTAATCAGCTGAGCGCCGGACCATATACTAGATTCCCATGAAGTTTGGAGACGATCCGATCAAAGTTACTCAAAAAATAAGGGTTTCGTTGACCTCCATGATTGACCGCAAAGTGACCTTGACCTTTGACCTTGACCTTCAAAATTTTGTGTGCTGAAGGGTATCTCTATAGGACTCTGATATACGAAGTTACAGGAGTTTCCAATAATAACTGTGGTCTACAGAGTGATCTAAACGTGAAAAAAAATGATTAACCACAAACAAAAAAACAAAAAAACAAAAAAACAAAATGACCTTGAAGGTCAAGGCCGATCGACACCAAAAACTAATCAGCTGAGCGCCATACCACACCCTATATACCCACCAAGTTTGGAGATCATAAGATCAAAGTTACTCAAAAAATAAGGGTTTCGTTGACCTCCATGATTGACCGCAAAGTGACCTTGACCTTTGACCTTGGCCTTCAAAATTTTGTGTGCTGAAGGGTATCTCTATAGGACTCTGATATGCGAAGTTACAGGAGTTTCCAATAATAACTGTGGTCTACAGAGTGATCTAAACGTGAAAAAAAAATGATTAACCACAAACAAAAAAACAAAAAAATAAACATATGTCACCCACAGGGTGAACCGTATCTTGCCATTTGACCTTGACCTTTGACCTTGACCTTAATAATTTCGTATGGTGAATAGTATGTCTTCATGACCAACGCACATGAAATATTGAAAGATTTTGATGAGAACTGAGGAAATAATTTTTTCATGAAAATTCCGTTTTTTCGTCATGACGTCATCAAATGACGTCATAGCGTCAAACTGTTTACAGATCTGGGAAGCACTCATCAAGGGCATTCATATGAGGTATTACTCGATATGGTACCTACGATTTCAAAATTTGACCTTGGGGTCAATAATTTTCGACCTCCAGCGCTAACCATGAAGGTCAAGGCCGATCGCCACCAAAAACTAATCAGCTGAGCGCCGGACCATATACTAGATTCCCATGAAGTTTGGAGACGATCCGATCAAAGTTACTCAAACAATTAGTGTTTCGTCGACCTCCATGATTGGCCGCAAAGTGACCTTGACCTTTGACCTTGACCTTCATAATTTTGTGTGCTAAAGGGTATCTCTAAAAGACTCTGATATGCGAACTTACAAGAGTTTCCAAAGGGAACTGTGCTCTACAGAGTGACCTAAACAATGCGAACTAAAGCAATACAATATACATGAAAAGTGCAGTTTTTTCGTCATAACGCCGTCAAATGACGTCACATTGTCAAACTAGTTATATGTTTGGAAAGCACTCAACAAGGGCTTCAATTTGAGGTACTACTCGATATGGTAACTGAAACTTGAAAATTTTACCTTTTGGTCAAAATTGAATGACCTTCAAAATGACCTTGAAGGTCAAGGCCGATCGACACCAAAAACTAATCAACTGAGCGCCATACCACACCCTATATACCCACCAAGTTTGGAGATCATAAGATCAAAGTTACTCAAAAAATAAGGGTTTCGTAATTTGACCTTGGGGTCAATAATTTTCGACCTCCAGTGCTAACCATGAAGGTCAAGGCCGATCGCCACCAAAAACTAATCAGCTGAGCGCCGGACCATATACTAGATTCCCATGAAGTTTGGAGACGATCCGATCAAAGTTACTCAAAAAATAAGGGTTTCGTTGACCTCCATGATTGACCGCAAAGTGACCTTGACCTTTGACCTTGACCTTCAAAATTTTGTGTGCTGAAGGGTATCTCTATAGGACTCTGATATGCGAAGTTACAGGAGTTTCCAATAATAACTGTGGTCTACAGAGTGATCTAAACGTGAAAAAAAAATGATTAACCACAAACAAAAAAATGAACATATGTCACCCACAGGGTGAACCGTATCTTGCCATTTGACCTTGACCTTAATAATTTCGTATGGTGAATAGTATGTCTTCATGACCAACGCACATGAAATATTGAAAGATTTTGATGAGAACTGAGGAAATAATTTTTTCATGAAAATTCCGTTTTTTCGTCATGACGTCATCAAATGACGTCATAGCGTCAAACTGTTTACAGATCTGGGAAGCACTCATCAAGGGCATTCATATGAGGTATTACTCGATATGGTACCTACGATTTCAAAATTTGACCTTGGGGTCAATAATTTTCGACCTCCAGCGCTAACCATGAAGGTCAAGGCCGATCGCCACCAAAAACTAATCAGCTGAGCGCCGGACCATATACTAGATTCCCATGAAGTTTGGAGACGATCCGATCAAAGTTACTCAAAAAATAAGGGTTTCGTTGACCTCCATGATTGACCGCAAAGTGACCTTGACCTTTGACCTTGACCTTCAAAATTTTGTGTGCTGAAGGGTATCTCTATAGGACTCTGATATACGAAGTTACAGGAGTTTCCAATAATAACTGTGGTCTACAGAGTGATCTAAACGTGAAAAAAAATGATTAACCACAAACAAAAAAACAAAAAAACAAAAAAACAAAATGACCTTGAAGGTCAAGGCCGATCGACACCAAAAACTAATCAGCTGAGCGCCATACCACACCCTATATACCCACCAAGTTTGGAGATCATAAGATCAAAGTTACTCAAAAAATAAGGGTTTCGTTGACCTCCATGATTGACCGCAAAGTGACCTTGACCTTTGACCTTGGCCTTCAAAATTTTGTGTGCTGAAGGGTATCTCTATAGGACTCTGATATGCGAAGTTACAGGAGTTTCCAATAATAACTGTGGTCTACAGAGTGATCTAAACGTGAAAAAAAAATGATTAACCACAAACAAAAAAACAAAAAAATAAACATATGTCACCCACAGGGTGAACCGTATCTTGCCATTTGACCTTGACCTTTGACCTTGACCTTAATAATTTCGTATGGTGAATAGTATGTCTTCATGACCAACGCACATGAAATATTGAAAGATTTTGATGAGAACTGAGGAAATAATTTTTTCATGAAAATTCCGTTTTTTCGTCATGACGTCATCAAATGACGTCATAGCGTCAAACTGTTTACAGATCTGGGAAGCACTCATCAAGGGCATTCATATGAGGTATTACTCGATATGGTACCTACGATTTCAAAATTTGACCTTGGGGTCAATAATTTTCGACCTCCAGCGCTAACCATGAAGGTCAAGGCCGATCGCCACCAAAAACTAATCAGCTGAGCGCCGGACCATATACTAGATTCCCATGAAGTTTGGAGACGATCCGATCAAAGTTACTCAAACAATTAGTGTTTCGTCGACCTCCATGATTGGCCGCAAAGTGACCTTGACCTTTGACCTTGACCTTCATAATTTTGTGTGCTAAAGGGTATCTCTAAAAGACTCTGATATGCGAACTTACAAGAGTTTCCAAAGGGAACTGTGCTCTACAGAGTGACCTAAACAATGCGAACTAAAGCAATACAATATACATGAAAAGTGCAGTTTTTTCGTCATAACGCCGTCAAATGACGTCACATTGTCAAACTAGTTATATGTTTGGAAAGCACTCAACAAGGGCTTCAATTTGAGGTACTACTCGATATGGTAACTGAAACTTGAAAATTTTACCTTTTGGTCAAAATTGAATGACCTTCAAAATGACCTTGAAGGTCAAGGCCGATCGACACCAAAAACTAATCAACTGAGCGCCATACCACACCCTATATACCCACCAAGTTTGGAGATCATAAGATCAAAGTTACTCAAAAAATAAGGGTTTCGTAATTTGACCTTGGGGTCAATAATTTTCGACCTCCAGTGCTAACCATGAAGGTCAAGGCCGATCGCCACCAAAAACTAATCAGCTGAGCGCCGGACCATATACTAGATTCCCATGAAGTTTGGAGACGATCCGATCAAAGTTACTCAAAAAATAAGGGTTTCGTTGACCTCCATGATTGACCGCAAAGTGACCTTGACCTTTGACCTTGACCTTCAAAATTTTGTGTGCTGAAGGGTATCTCTATAGGACTCTGATATGCGAAGTTACAGGAGTTTCCAATAATAACTGTGGTCTACAGAGTGATCTAAACGTGAAAAATTTTACCTTTTGGTCAAAATTGAATGACCTTCAAAATGACCTTGAAGGTCAAGGCCGATCGACACCAAAAACTAATCAACTGAGCGCCATACCACACCCTATATACCCACCAAGTTTGGAGATCATAAGATCAAAGTTACTCAAAAAATAAGGGTTTCGTAATTTGACCTTGGGGTCAATAATTTTCGACCTCCAGCGCTAACCATGAAGGTCAAGGCCGATCGCCACCAAAAACTAATCAGCTGAGCGCCGGACCATATACTAGATTCCCATGAAGTTTGGAGACGATCCGATCAAAGTTACTCAAAAAATAAGGGTTTCGTTGACCTCCATGATTGACCGCAAAGTGACCTTGACCTTTGACCTTGACCTTCAAAATTTTGTGTGCTGAAGGGTATCTCTATAGGACTCTGATATGCGAAGTTACAGGAGTTTCCAATAATAACTGTGGTCTACAGAGTGATCTAAACGTGAAAAAAAAATGATTAACCACAAACAAAAAAACAAACAAACAAACAAACATACAAGCTGACTGATACATCTAGCAAAAACTTCGTTTTGGCAAGATAATAATGAACATATGTCACCCACAGGGTGAACCGTATCTTGCCAAAATGTGAAAATTCCGTTTTTTCGTCATGACGTCATCAAATGACGTCATAGCGTCAAACTGTTTACAGATCTGGGAAGCACTCATCAAGGGCATTCATATGAGGTATTACTCGATATGGTACCTACGATTTCAAAATTTGACCTTGGGGTCAATAATTTTCGACCTCCAGCGCTAACCATGAAGGTCAAGGCCGATCGCCACCAAAAACTAATCAGCTGAGCGCCGGACCATATACTAGATTCCCATGAAGTTTGGAGACGATCCGATCAAAGTTACTCAAAAAATTAGTGTTTCGTCGACCTCCATGATTGGCCGTAAAGTGACCTTGACCTTTGACCTTGACCTTCATAATTTTGTGTGCTAAAGGGTATCTCTAAAAGACTCTGATATGCGAACTTACAAGAGTTTCCAAAGGGAACTGTGCTCTACAGAGTGACCTAAACAATGCGAACTAAAGCAATACAATATACATGAAAAGTGCAGTTTTTTCGTCATAACGCCGTCAAATGACGTCACATTGTCAAACTAGTTATATGTTTGGAAAGCACTCAACAAGGGCTTCAATTTGAGGTACTACTCGATATGGTAACTGAAACTTGAAAATTTTACCTTTTGGTCAAAATTGAATGACCTTCAAAATGACCTTGAAGGTCAAGGCCGATCGACACCAAAAACTAATCAGCTGAGCGCCATACCACACCCTATATACCCACCAAGTTTGGAGATCATAAGATCAAAGTTACTCAAAAAATAAGGGTTTCGTTGACCTCCATGATTGACCCAATTGAATGACCTTCAAAATGACCTTGAAGGTCAAGGCCGATCGACACCAAAAACTAATCAGCTGAGCGCCATACCACACCCTATATACCCACCAAGTTTGGAGATCATAAGATCAAAGTTACTCAAAAAATAAGGGTTTCGTTGACCTCCATGATTGACCGCAAAGTGACCTTGACCTTTGACCTTGACCTTCAAAATTTTGTGTGCTGAAGGGTATCTCTATAGGACTCTGATATGCGAAGTTACAGGAGTTTCCAATAATAACTGTGGTAAATATGGTAACTGAAACTTGAAAATTTTACCTTTTGGTCAAAATTGAATGACCTTCAAAATGACCTTGAAGGTCAAGGCCGATCGACACCAAAAACTAATCAGCTGAGCGCCATACCACACCCTATATACCCACCAAGTTTGGAGATCATAAGATCAAAGTTACTCAAAAAATAAGGGTTTCGTTGACCTCCATGATTGACCCAATTGAATGACCTTCAAAATGACCTTGAAGGTCAAGGCCGATCGCCACCAAAAACTAATCAGCTGAGCGCCGGACCATATACTAGATTCCCATGAAGTTTGGAGACGATCCGATCAAAGTTACTCAAAAAATAAGGGTTTCGTTGACCTCCATGATTGACCGCAAAGTGACCTTGACCTTTGACCTTGACCTTCAAAATTTTGTGTGCTGAAGGGTACCTCTATAGGACTCTGATATGCGAAGTTACAGGAGTTTCCAATAATAACTGTGGTCTACAGAGTGATCTAAACGTGAAAAAAAAATGATTAACCACAAACAAAAAAACAAACAAACAAACAAACATACAAGCTGACTGATACATCTAGCAAAAACTTCGTTTTGGCAAGATAATAAAACATCACCCACAGGGTGAACCGTATCTTGCCAGGGTTTCGTTGACCTCCATGATTGACCGCAAAGTGACCTTGACCTTTGACCTTGACCTTAATAATTTCGTATGGTGAATAGTATGTCTTCATGACCAACGCACATGAAATATTGAAAGATTTTGATGAGAACTGAGGAAATAATTTTTTCATGAAAATTCCGTTTTTTCGTCATGACGTCATCAAATGACGTCATAGCGTCAAACTGTTTACAGATCTGGGAAGCACTCATCAAGGGCATTCATATGAGGTATTACTCGATATGGTACCTACGATTTCAAAATTTGACCTTGGGGTCAATAATTTTCGACCTCCAGCGCTAACCATGAAGGTCAAGGCCGATCGCCACCAAAAACTAATCAGCTGAGCGCCGGACCATATACTAGATTCCCATGAAGTTTGGAGACGATCCGATCAAAGTTACTCAAAAAATAAGGATTTCAACATTTGACCTTGGGGTCAATAATTTTCGACCTCCAGCGCTAACCATGAAGGTCAAGGCCGATCGCCACCAAAAACTAATCAGCTGAGCGCCGGACCATATACTAGATTCCCATGAAGTTTGGAGACGATCCGATCAAAGTTACTCAAAAAATAAGGGTTTCGTCGACCTCCATGATTGACCACAAAGTGACCTTGACCTTTGACCTTGACCTTCAAAATTTTGTGTGCTGAAGGGTATCTCTATAGGACTCTGATATGCGAAGTTACATGCGAAGATATGCGAAGATATGGTACCTACGATTTCAACATTTGACCTTGGGGTCAATAATTTTCGACCTCCAGCGCTAACCATGAAGGTCAAGGCCGATCGCCACCAAAAACTAATCAGCTGAGCGCCGGACCATATTCTAGATTCCCATGAAGTTTGGAGACGATCCGATCAAAGTTACTCAAAAAATAAGGGTTTCAACATTTGACCTTGGGGTCAATAATTTTCGACCTCCAGCGCTAACCATGAAGGTCAAGGCCGATCGCCACCAAAAACTAATCAGCTGAGCGCCGGACCATATACTAGATTCCCATGAAGTTTGGAGACGATCCGATCAAAGTTACTCAAAAAATAAGGGTTTCGTCGACCTCCATGATTGACCACAAAGTGACCTTGACCTTTGACCTTGACCTTCAAAATTTTGTGTGCTGAAGGGTATCTCTATAGGACTCTGATATGCGAAGTTACAGGAGTTTCCAATAATAACTGTGGTCTACAGAGTGATCTAAACGTGAAAAAAAATGATTAACCACAAACAAAAAAACAAAAAAACAAAAAAACAAAAAAACAAACAAAAAAACAAACATACAAGCTGACTAATACATCTTGCAAAAACTTCGTTTTGGCAAGATAAAAAACAAACATACAAGCTGACTAATACATCTTGCAAAAACTTCGTTTTGGCAAGATAAAAAATGAACATATGTCACCCACAGGGTGAACCGTATCTTGCCAAAATGTGAACATGAGTGACTTGCTTCAGGTCACACTGAGGTGAACTGAGGTGAACACTGAGGTGTATATTTGAAAATTTTCGATATATTTTCGACCTCAGCGCTAACCATGAACGTCAAGGCCGTTCGCCACCAAAAACTGATCAGCTGTGCACTAGACCATATACTACAATATTGTAAAGTTTCGAGCTGATTCGACTAACAATACTCCAAACATAAGGGTTTAGTTGACCTCCATGATTGGCCGCAAAGTGACCTTGACCTTTGACCTTGACCTTCATAATTTTGTGTGCTAAAGGGTATCTCTAAAAGACTCTGATATGCGAACTTACAAGAGTTTCCAAAGGGAACTGTGCTCTACAGAGTGACCTAAACAATGCGAACTAAAGCAATACAATATACATGAAAAGTGCAGTTTTTTCGTCATAACGCCGTCAAATGACGTCACATTGTCAAACTAGTTATATGTTTGGAAAGCACTCAACAAGGGCTTCAATTTGAGGTACTACTCGATATGGTAACTGAAACTTGAAAATTTTACCTTTTGGTCAAAATTGAATGACCTTCAAAAAGACCTTGAAGGTCAAGGCTGATCGACACCAAAAACTAATCCACTGAGCGCCATACCACACCCTATATACCCACCAAGTTTGGAGATCATAAGATCAAAGTTACTCAAAAAATAAGGGTTTCGTTGACCTCCATGATTGACCGCAAAGTGACCTTGACCTTTGACCTTGACCTTAATAATTTCGTATGGTGAATAGTATGTCTTCATGACCAACGCACATGAAATATTGAAAGATTTTGATGAGAACTGAGGAAATAATTTTTTCATGAAAATTCCGTTTTTTCGTCATGACGTCATCAAATGACGTCATAGCGTCAAACTGTTTACAGATCTGGGAAGCACTCATCAAGGGCATTCATATGAGGTATTACTCGATATGGTACCTACGATTTCAAAATTTGACCTTGGGGTCAATAATTTTCGACCTCCAGCGCTAACCATGAAGGTCAAGGCCGATCGCCACCAAAAAATAATCAGCTGAGCGCCGGACCATATACTAGATTCCCATGAAGTTTGGAGACGATCCGATCAAAGTTACTCAAAAAATAAGGATTTCAACATTTGACCTTGGGGTCAATAATTTTCGACCTCCAGCGCTAACCATGAAGGTCAAGGCCGATCACCACCAAAAACTAATCAGCTGAGCGCCGGACCATATACTAGATTCCCATGAAGTTTGGAGACGATCCGATCAAAGTTACTCAAAAAATAAGGGTTTCGTCGACCTCCATGATTGACCACAAAGTGACCTTGACCTTTGACCTTGACCTTCAAAATTTTGTGTGCTGAAGGGTATCTCTATAGGACTCTGATATGCGAAGTTACATGCAAAGATATGCGAAGATATGGTACCTACGATTTCAACATTTGACCTTGGGGTCAATAATTTTCGACCTCCAGCGCTAACCATGAAGGTCAAGGCCGATCGCCACCAAAAACTAATCAGCTGAGCGCCGGACCATATACTAGATTCCCATGAAGTTTGGAGACGATCCGATCAAAGTTACTCAAAAAATAAGGGTTTCAACATTTGACCTTGGGGTCAATAATTTTCGACCTCCAGCGCTAACCATGAAGGTCAAGGCCGATCGCCACCAAAAACTAATCAGCTGAGCGCCGGACCATATACTAGATTCCCATGAAGTTTGGAGACGATCCGATCAAAGTTACTCAAAAAATAAGGGTTTCGTTGACCTCCATGATTGACCGCAAAGTGACCTTGACCTTTGACCTTGACCTTCAAAATTTTGTGTGCTGAAGGGTATCTCTATAGGACTCTGATATACGAAGTTACAGGAGTTTCCAATAATAACTGTGGTCTACAGAGTGATCTAAACGTGAAAAAAAATGATTAACCACAAACAAAAAAACAAAAAAACAAAAAAACAAAATGACCTTGAAGGTCAAGGCCGATCGACACCAAAAACTAATCAGCTGAGCGCCATACCACACCCTATATACCCACCAAGTTTGGAGATCATAAGATCAAAGTTACTCAAAAAATAAGGGTTTCGTTGACCTCCATGATTGACCGCAAAGTGACCTTGACCTTTGACCTTGGCCTTCAAAATTTTGTGTGCTGAAGGGTATCTCTATAGGACTCTGATATGCGAAGTTACAGGAGTTTCCAATAATAACTGTGGTCTACAGAGTGATCTAAACGTGAAAAAAAAATGATTAACCACAAACAAAAAAATGAACATATGTCACCCACAGGGTGAACCGTATCTTGCCATTTGACCTTGACCTTAATAATTTCGTATGGTGAATAGTATGTCTTCATGACCAACGCACATGAAATATTGAAAGATTTTGATGAGAACTGAGGAAATAATTTTTTCATGAAAATTCCGTTTTTTCGTCATGACGTCATCAAATGACGTCATAGCGTCAAACTGTTTACAGATCTGGGAAGCACTCATCAAGGGCATTCATATGAGGTATTACTCGATATGGTACCTACGATTTCAAAATTTGACCTTGGGGTCAATAATTTTCGACCTCCAGCGCTAACCATGAAGGTCAAGGCCGATCGCCACCAAAAACTAATCAGCTGAGCGCCGGACCATATACTAGATTCCCATGAAGTTTGGAGACGATCCGATCAAAGTTACTCAAAAAATAAGGGTTTCGTTGACCTCCATGATTGACCGCAAAGTGACCTTGACCTTTGACCTTGACCTTCAAAATTTTGTGTGCTGAAGGGTATCTCTATAGGACTCTGATATACGAAGTTACAGGAGTTTCCAATAATAACTGTGGTCTACAGAGTGATCTAAACGTGAAAAAAAATGATTAACCACAAACAAAAAAACAAAAAAACAAAAAAACAAAATGACCTTGAAGGTCAAGGCCGATCGACACCAAAAACTAATCAGCTGAGCGCCATACCACACCCTATATACCCACCAAGTTTGGAGATCATAAGATCAAAGTTACTCAAAAAATAAGGGTTTCGTTGACCTCCATGATTGACCGCAAAGTGACCTTGACCTTTGACCTTGGCCTTCAAAATTTTGTGTGCTGAAGGGTATCTCTATAGGACTCTGATATGCGAAGTTACAGGAGTTTCCAATAATAACTGTGGTCTACAGAGTGATCTAAACGTGAAAAAAAAATGATTAACCACAAACAAAAAAACAAAAAAATAAACATATGTCACCCACAGGGTGAACCGTATCTTGCCATTTGACCTTGACCTTTGACCTTGACCTTAATAATTTCGTATGGTGAATAGTATGTCTTCATGACCAACGCACATGAAATATTGAAAGATTTTGATGAGAACTGAGGAAATAATTTTTTCATGAAAATTCCGTTTTTTCGTCATGACGTCATCAAATGACGTCATAGCGTCAAACTGTTTACAGATCTGGGAAGCACTCATCAAGGGCATTCATATGAGGTATTACTCGATATGGTACCTACGATTTCAAAATTTGACCTTGGGGTCAATAATTTTCGACCTCCAGCGCTAACCATGAAGGTCAAGGCCGATCGCCACCAAAAACTAATCAGCTGAGCGCCGGACCATATACTAGATTCCCATGAAGTTTGGAGACGATCCGATCAAAGTTACTCAAACAATTAGTGTTTCGTCGACCTCCATGATTGGCCGCAAAGTGACCTTGACCTTTGACCTTGACCTTCATAATTTTGTGTGCTAAAGGGTATCTCTAAAAGACTCTGATATGCGAACTTACAAGAGTTTCCAAAGGGAACTGTGCTCTACAGAGTGACCTAAACAATGCGAACTAAAGCAATACAATATACATGAAAAGTGCAGTTTTTTCGTCATAACGCCGTCAAATGACGTCACATTGTCAAACTAGTTATATGTTTGGAAAGCACTCAACAAGGGCTTCAATTTGAGGTACTACTCGATATGGTAACTGAAACTTGAAAATTTTACCTTTTGGTCAAAATTGAATGACCTTCAAAATGACCTTGAAGGTCAAGGCCGATCGACACCAAAAACTAATCAACTGAGCGCCATACCACACCCTATATACCCACCAAGTTTGGAGATCATAAGATCAAAGTTACTCAAAAAATAAGGGTTTCGTAATTTGACCTTGGGGTCAATAATTTTCGACCTCCAGTGCTAACCATGAAGGTCAAGGCCGATCGCCACCAAAAACTAATCAGCTGAGCGCCGGACCATATACTAGATTCCCATGAAGTTTGGAGACGATCCGATCAAAGTTACTCAAAAAATAAGGGTTTCGTTGACCTCCATGATTGACCGCAAAGTGACCTTGACCTTTGACCTTGACCTTCAAAATTTTGTGTGCTGAAGGGTATCTCTATAGGACTCTGATATGCGAAGTTACAGGAGTTTCCAATAATAACTGTGGTCTACAGAGTGATCTAAACGTGAAAAAAAAATGATTAACCACAAACAAAAAAATGAACATATGTCACCCACAGGGTGAACCGTATCTTGCCATTTGACCTTGACCTTAATAATTTCGTATGGTGAATAGTATGTCTTCATGACCAACGCACATGAAATATTGAAAGATTTTGATGAGAACTGAGGAAATAATTTTTTCATGAAAATTCCGTTTTTTCGTCATGACGTCATCAAATGACGTCATAGCGTCAAACTGTTTACAGATCTGGGAAGCACTCATCAAGGGCATTCATATGAGGTATTACTCGATATGGTACCTACGATTTCAAAATTTGACCTTGGGGTCAATAATTTTCGACCTCCAGCGCTAACCATGAAGGTCAAGGCCGATCGCCACCAAAAACTAATCAGCTGAGCGCCGGACCATATACTAGATTCCCATGAAGTTTGGAGACGATCCGATCAAAGTTACTCAAAAAATAAGGGTTTCGTTGACCTCCATGATTGACCGCAAAGTGACCTTGACCTTTGACCTTGACCTTCAAAATTTTGTGTGCTGAAGGGTATCTCTATAGGACTCTGATATACGAAGTTACAGGAGTTTCCAATAATAACTGTGGTCTACAGAGTGATCTAAACGTGAAAAAAAATGATTAACCACAAACAAAAAAACAAAAAAACAAAAAAACAAAATGACCTTGAAGGTCAAGGCCGATCGACACCAAAAACTAATCAGCTGAGCGCCATACCACACCCTATATACCCACCAAGTTTGGAGATCATAAGATCAAAGTTACTCAAAAAATAAGGGTTTCGTTGACCTCCATGATTGACCGCAAAGTGACCTTGACCTTTGACCTTGGCCTTCAAAATTTTGTGTGCTGAAGGGTATCTCTATAGGACTCTGATATGCGAAGTTACAGGAGTTTCCAATAATAACTGTGGTCTACAGAGTGATCTAAACGTGAAAAAAAAATGATTAACCACAAACAAAAAAACAAAAAAATAAACATATGTCACCCACAGGGTGAACCGTATCTTGCCATTTGACCTTGACCTTTGACCTTGACCTTAATAATTTCGTATGGTGAATAGTATGTCTTCATGACCAACGCACATGAAATATTGAAAGATTTTGATGAGAACTGAGGAAATAATTTTTTCATGAAAATTCCGTTTTTTCGTCATGACGTCATCAAATGACGTCATAGCGTCAAACTGTTTACAGATCTGGGAAGCACTCATCAAGGGCATTCATATGAGGTATTACTCGATATGGTACCTACGATTTCAAAATTTGACCTTGGGGTCAATAATTTTCGACCTCCAGCGCTAACCATGAAGGTCAAGGCCGATCGCCACCAAAAACTAATCAGCTGAGCGCCGGACCATATACTAGATTCCCATGAAGTTTGGAGACGATCCGATCAAAGTTACTCAAACAATTAGTGTTTCGTCGACCTCCATGATTGGCCGCAAAGTGACCTTGACCTTTGACCTTGACCTTCATAATTTTGTGTGCTAAAGGGTATCTCTAAAAGACTCTGATATGCGAACTTACAAGAGTTTCCAAAGGGAACTGTGCTCTACAGAGTGACCTAAACAATGCGAACTAAAGCAATACAATATACATGAAAAGTGCAGTTTTTTCGTCATAACGCCGTCAAATGACGTCACATTGTCAAACTAGTTATATGTTTGGAAAGCACTCAACAAGGGCTTCAATTTGAGGTACTACTCGATATGGTAACTGAAACTTGAAAATTTTACCTTTTGGTCAAAATTGAATGACCTTCAAAATGACCTTGAAGGTCAAGGCCGATCGACACCAAAAACTAATCAACTGAGCGCCATACCACACCCTATATACCCACCAAGTTTGGAGATCATAAGATCAAAGTTACTCAAAAAATAAGGGTTTCGTAATTTGACCTTGGGGTCAATAATTTTCGACCTCCAGTGCTAACCATGAAGGTCAAGGCCGATCGCCACCAAAAACTAATCAGCTGAGCGCCGGACCATATACTAGATTCCCATGAAGTTTGGAGACGATCCGATCAAAGTTACTCAAAAAATAAGGGTTTCGTTGACCTCCATGATTGACCGCAAAGTGACCTTGACCTTTGACCTTGACCTTCAAAATTTTGTGTGCTGAAGGGTATCTCTATAGGACTCTGATATGCGAAGTTACAGGAGTTTCCAATAATAACTGTGGTCTACAGAGTGATCTAAACGTGAAAAATTTTACCTTTTGGTCAAAATTGAATGACCTTCAAAATGACCTTGAAGGTCAAGGCCGATCGACACCAAAAACTAATCAACTGAGCGCCATACCACACCCTATATACCCACCAAGTTTGGAGATCATAAGATCAAAGTTACTCAAAAAATAAGGGTTTCGTAATTTGACCTTGGGGTCAATAATTTTCGACCTCCAGCGCTAACCATGAAGGTCAAGGCCGATCGCCACCAAAAACTAATCAGCTGAGCGCCGGACCATATACTAGATTCCCATGAAGTTTGGAGACGATCCGATCAAAGTTACTCAAAAAATAAGGGTTTCGTTGACCTCCATGATTGACCGCAAAGTGACCTTGACCTTTGACCTTGACCTTCAAAATTTTGTGTGCTGAAGGGTATCTCTATAGGACTCTGATATGCGAAGTTACAGGAGTTTCCAATAATAACTGTGGTCTACAGAGTGATCTAAACGTGAAAAAAAAATGATTAACCACAAACAAAATGACCTTCAAAATGACCTTGAAGGTCAAGGCCGATCGACACCAAAAACTAATCAACTGAGCGCCATACCACACCCTATATACCCACCAAGTTTGGAGATCATAAGATCAAAGTTACTCAAAAAATAAGGGTTTCGTAATTTGACCTTGGGGTCAATAATTTTCGACCTCCAGCGCTAACCATGAAGGTCAAGGCCGATCGCCACCAAAAACTAATCAGCTGAGCGCCGGACCATATACTAGATTCCCATGAAGTTTGGAGACGATCCGATCAAAGTTACTAAAAAAATAAGGGTTTCGTTGACCTCCATGATTGACCGCAAAGTGACCTTGACCTTTGACCTTGACCTTCAAAATTTTGTGTGCTGAAGGGTATCTCTATAGGACTCTGATATGCGAAGTTACAGGAGTTTCCAATAATAACTGTGGTCTACAGAGTGATCTAAACGTGAAAAAAAAATGATTAACCACAAACAAAAAAACAAACAAACAAACAAACATACAAGCTGACTGATACATCTTGCAAAAACTTCGTTTTGGCAAGATAATAATGAACATATGTCACCCACAGGGTGAACCGTATCTTGCCAAAATGTGAAAATTCCGTTTTTTCGTCATGACGTCATCAAATGACGTCATAGCGTCAAACTGTTTACAGATCTGGGAAGCACTCATCAAGGGCATTCATATGAGGTATTACTCGATATGGTACCTACGATTTCAAAATTTGACCTTGGGGTCAATAATTTTCGACCTCCAGCGCTAACCATGAAGGTCAAGGCCGATCGCCACCAAAAACTAATCAGCTGAGCGCCGGACCATATACTAGATTCCCATGAAGTTTGGAGACGATCCGATCAAAGTTACTCAAAAAATTAGTGTTTCGTCGACCTCCATGATTGGCCGCAAAGTGACCTTGACCTTTGACCTTGACCTTCATAATTTTGTGTGCTAAAGGGTATCTCTAAAAGACTCTGATATGCGAACTTACAAGAGTTTCCAAAGGGAACTGTGCTCTACAGAGTGACCTAAACAATGCGAACTAAAGCAATACAATATACATGAAAAGTGCAGTTTTTTCGTCATAACGCCGTCAAATGACGTCACATTGTCAAACTAGTTATATGTTTGGAAAGCACTCAACAAGGGCTTCAATTTGAGGTACTACTCGATATGGTAACTGAAACTTGAAAATTTTACCTTTTGGTCAAAATTGAATGACCTTCAAAATGACCTTGAAGGTCAAGGCCGATCGACACCAAAAACTAATCAACTGAGCGCCATACCACACCCTATATACCCACCAAGTTTGGAGATCATAAGATCAAAGTTACTCAAAAAATAAGGGTTTCGTAATTTGACCTTGGGGTCAATAATTTTCGACCTCCAGCGCTAACCATGAAGGTCAAGGCCGATCGCCACCAAAAACTAATCAGCTGAGCGCCGGACCATATACTAGATTCCCATGAAGTTTGGAGACGATCCGATCAAAGTTACTCAAAAAATAAGGGTTTCGTTGACCTCCATGATTGACCGCAAAGTGACCTTGACCTTTGACCTTGACCTTCAAAATTTTGTGTGCTGAAGGGTATCTCTATAGGACTCTGATATGCGAAGTTACAGGAGTTTCCAATAATAACTGTGGTCTACAGAGTGATCTAAACGTGAAAAAAAAATGATTAACCACAAACAAAAAAACAAAAAAACAAAAAAACAAACAAACAAACATACAAGCTGACTGATACATCTTGCAAAAACTTCGTTTTGGCAAGATAACAAACATGCAAGCTGACTGATACATCTTGCAAAAACTTCGTTTTGGCAAGATAATGAACATATGTCACCCACAGGGTGAACCGTATCTTGCCAAAATGTGAACATGAGTGACTTGCTTCAGGTCACACTGAGGTGAACACCTCCATGATTGGCCGCAAAGTGACCTTGACCTTTGACCTTGACCTTCATAATTTTGTGTGCTAAAGGGTATCTCTAAAAGACTCTGATATGCGAACTTACAAGAGTTTCCAAAGGGAACTGTGCTCTACAGAGTGACCTAAACAATGCGAACTAAAGCAATACAATATACATGAAAAGTGCAGTTTTTTCGTCATAACGCCGTCAAATGACGTCACATTGTCAAACTAGTTATATGTTTGGAAAGCACTCAACAAGGGCTTCAATTTGAGGTACTACTCGATATGGTAACTGAAACTTGAAAATTTTACCTTTTGGTCAAAATTGAATGACCTTCAAAATGACCTTGAAGGTCAAGGCCGATCGACACCAAAAACTAATCAACTGAGCGCCATACCACACCCTATATACCCACCAAGTTTGGAGATCATAAGATCAAAGTTACTCAAAAAATAAGGGTTTCGTAATTTGACCTTGGGGTCAATAATTTTCGACCTCCAGCGCTAACCATGGAGGTCAAGGCCGATCGCCACCAAAAACTAATCAGCTGAGCGCCGGACCATATACTAGATTCCCATGAAGTTTGGAGACGATCCGATCAAAGTTACTCAAAAAATAAGGGTTTCGTTGACCTCCATGATTGACCACAAAGTGACCTTGACCTTTGACCTTGACCTTCAAAATTTTGTGTGCTGAAGGGTATCTCTATAGGACTCTGATATGCGAAGTTACAGGAGTTTCCAATAATAACTGTGGTCTACAGAGTGATCTAAACGTGAAAAAAAAATGATTAACCACAAACAAAAAAACAAAAAAACAAAAAAACAAACAAACAAACATACAAGCTGACTGATACATCTTGCAAAAACTTCGTTTTGGCAAGATAACAAACAAACAAACATACAAGCTGACTGATACATCTTGCAAAAACTTCGTTTTGGCAAGATAATAAACTGTACATAGCAAAAGGCTACCTCCTGACCACTTAGTATACCTATTGACAATAAGTCATAACAATATCGAATAATCATTAAACACTCAAAAGAAAAATCGCTTCTACTGCTCCAGCCGCAGCATTCATCATTTTGTCTGCTCATCCACGTGACCAAAACGAAATAAAGGGAGCTCAACCATTACACGGCGCCTTTTAATGGCGCATGCCATAGGAACTCAATGCAATTTCGACTCGGCCAGAAAAAACGAGCAAATTTTGCAGGGTGTTAACTGGAATTAGTCGTGAAAATATATACAAGATACACAAAAATATATACCCACAAAAATAAACAACAAACCCAAACAAACCCAAGGTCGACCATATTACGCAATATTACACCATTTCAGGTGACATGAGAAAATCGTCATGATTGCTGAAATGTTCCAGGGTTTATGCACACCTTAAAAGAGGTATACTTTGTGGTGTTGCCCACCTACCACATTGAATTAAATTAGCACATTGAATTAAATTACACCATTTCAGCATCGTATTGATTGCTGGAATGTTCCAGGGTTTATACACACCTTAAAAGAGGTATGCTTTGTGGTGTTGCCCACCTACCACATTGAATTAAATTACCACATTGAATTAAATTACACCATTTCAGCATCGTATTGATTGCTGGAATGTTCCAGGGTTTATACACACCTTAAAAGAGGTATGCTTTGTGGTGTTGCCCACCTACCACATTGAATTAAATTACACCATTTCAGCATCGTATTGATTGCTGGAATGTTCCAGGGTTTATACACACCTTAAAAGAGGTATGCTTTGTGGTGTTGCCCACCTACCACATTGAATTAAATTACCACATTGAATTAAATTACACCATTTCAGCATCGTATTGATTGCTGGAATGTTCCAGGGTTTATACACACCTTAAAAGAGGTATGCTTTGTGGTGTTGCCCACCTACCACATTGAATTAAATTACCCATAAACGTTTCTTCCGTTCAACAGAACAAACATTTCCTATATCATGACATGCATGTCTTCAAAAATTGTATGACCAAGAGAACAATGAACAGAAAGAGTGAAAGGTAAAAGTAAAACTAATTAAAACTGCGGGCAGTGATGATCCGGGGACCATACCGCTCCATCCTGATTGGACGGGTGCGTGCCAGAGTCGTTAACAACGACAGTCCAGATCCGATTGTTCAAAATTTCAACTCAATCGATCGAAAAATGAACGCAGGGATGCATTTTAAAGGTTTTCAAGAAATCCACCATGGCCGCCATGTCACGTGACTTATGATGTCATAATTAATATATGCATCCAATCAAGTGACTTACTATAATTGGTCAAGGTATCGAGCTCATCTGACCAATGGTTTGGCCTGCAGGTCGACACCAAGTTCATAGTCAGAAGAGAAAGAAATGTAATTAATTAAATAAGTACTTCATTAATTTCTAATAATTAAATAACTCGTGAATTCTCATCCGATTCACTTAACATTTGAGTGTTCCCAAAACGTTGAAGCAAAACGTTGCAACAACGAAAGTGAAACGTTGTAGCGACGTTGTGGAAACGTTTTACAACAACATTATTTCAATGTTGCAGGAAAGTAATGTGAAAAACGTTGAAACAACGTTGTGGAAACGTCAGCAAAACCCAACATTTGAATGTTCCCAAAACGTTGGAGCAAAACGTTGCAACAACGAAAGTGAAACGTTGCAGCGACGTTGTGGAAACGTTAGCAAAACCCAACATTTGAATGTTCCCAAAACGTTGGAGCAAAACGTTGCAACAACGAAACTGAAACGTTGTAGCGACATTGTGGAAACATTAGCAAAACCCAACATTTGAATGTTCCCAAAACGTTGGAGCAAAACGTTGCAACAATGAAAGTGAAACGTTGTAGCGACGTTGTGGAAACATTAGCAAAACCCAACATTTAAATGTTCCCAAACCGTTAGATTTACTTATCAGTAAACTGAAATTGAACCAACCACTATTTATTCAACTTACATTGCCAAAGTCAACAACAATTTCAAAAATCCTCAATTTTCATCCGATTCACTTGACTTTTGAATGGGATTTATATATCCGTCAACTAGTTCAATCAACAACTATTTTATTCAACATAGGCCAAAGTCAACAACAATTTCAAAAATCCTCAATTTTCATCCGATTCACTTGACTTTTGAATGGGATTTATATATCCGTCAACTAGTTCAATCAACAACTATTTTATTCAACATAGGCCAAAGTCAACAACAATTTCAAAAATCCTCAATTTTCATCCGATTCACTTGACTTTTGAATGGGATTTATATATCCGTCAACTAGTTCAATCAACAACTATTTTATTCAACATAGGCCAAAGTCAACAACAATTTCAAAAATCCTCAATTTTCATCCGATTCTCTTGACTTTTGATTTGTTCAAAGAACGTTCATTTCGCAAAATCGACCCAACCACAACAACCCAACAACAACCTATCGACCCAACCACAACCCTCGCCATTAATTTCTATTGTAAGCATGCCGAATCAATAAGTATCAATTTTTATATTTTGAAGCTTAATCGCAGATAAATTTTTCACCTTTCAATAAAATATTTGTGCCAACCAAATCTGCGAGCATGGGGCGCAGAGAAAATACACAAAAAACAACAACACTGCAGCAACAACTTCAACTTAGGTTGAGGTTGAGGGTTCACACAAACGCTTTGCTTCTCGCAAAGCGTCCGCCAATGGGAACTAAAGGGAGGGAGAAGGAGCGGGAGCAAGAGACAGGTAGCCGGAATGGAAATGAGGGACAATGAGGGACAGTGAGGGAGTGTCGGTATGCAATTTTCATCCAATCGCCATCTTTCACGATATTTCTGGACCGGCATGAGATGGCGTTGTCTGTCATTAATTTATATGTTAATCGAACGAGTTTTAGGTGTTTTAGAAAATGGCGGGAAACCTTGTACCCACGGCTTTGGTCCTACACAATTTCGTTTAATTTATCTAAATCCCACTAGCCGTACCACAGATATGAGCACATTGGAATGGGGGAAAATATAAAAGTGCGATTTTCATCCAATTTGAATGAGAGAGAAAAAAATATCTGTATTATGGAGAAAAATATCTGTATCCCAAGTGCTAAACAAATGTACCAGCCTTACAAGACTTGGGAGCAGATCGTCTCATGGTGCACTCATGGCACGATCTTGCTCCAAGTACATGGTAAGGCTTCTAATAACCAGCGTCGAACTGGCGCATTTATTTACACAGCGCAAAAATACGTTAAACTCCTCGGATAATCATTACGCCACCTATATCGCAGCATCGGTGCGCAGGGAAGCCCCACACCACCTCCTCCACCATGTATGTACAAGAACTAAACGCAGGTTCGTAGATCATATTTTGGACAAGGATAACAAAGAATAATTCTTACCTTTTCAGATGTTGTGTCCAATTTGACCCCTATCTGGCTCGCCAAATTGTCATGGAAGTGGTTTGGGACTCAAGACCAATGACCGGAAAACAGGTTTACAAAGATCCAGACTTTATTAACTAGTTTCAAATAGTAATAACTACCGTTAACTCAATGGACCAGATAACTCTATCCGCATAGTCCCTCTTTCTCAGCCGATGTTCCTCCGCAGCGCCGTACTCGTTCATTCCATCAGGCAGAGCTTCTGATGACAAGTGATGATGACTCAAAGTATGTTTTCTGTCTTTATGGGCCTTGTCGCGCTAATCCCTTCTCCACAAATGCCCCGAGGTCATCCACGCTCGCCTCATCGGAGCCGGTTCGCTCCCCCCCTGCTGCGAGTTTCCATTTGCCTCACAATAGGAGGGTGCTCCAGCCTGGGGCTGTGACCAGGTGGACAAGAGATTACCATTCCCAAGAGATACATTCCTGACATTCATTTACGAAATAGTTTCTCTGCTTCGTGTTCCAATTCCAACGATCAACAAGATCTCTACTTCCATATTAGTTTTGATTAATGCTGGAGTACATTTAATACCATGCAGTACAGTATATTAATGCAGTACAGTACTTCCACAATGTCCACAAGCTGTATTGACACCAGGGAGAAGGGACCTGAATTAATTAATTCTCAAACATTATCGGGCAGCACCGAAAATTTGGGAGACAAAGTAGATGGCGAGACTAAAGATGATGGTGAGCTAATTGGTGAGCCGCCATCTTCACCACCTGCTGAGACCAAGCGGGATAGGAATGTTTTAGCCCCGAGCGCCTCTTTATCAATGCAAGGTGTAAATCATGACACTGGTTCACCAACTGAGCCAGTGAACATCTCCCCACAGGAGTGTGAAGCCGAGATTTCAGCTCCTGTTGAATGTCCCGGGTACCAGAGTGAAGGTGACTCTACCATAGAACATTCCAGCAAATCTTCGGACTTGGCTGGAATCAAAATGGGGATGGCGCAGACTGATATATGTGACCCGGGCGGAGCTGTTTCTGATTTGTCAGAATCAGATGATGAAGTTGAGATGACTGAGTTGTCTCAATCTTCATCGTATCAGTCACCCATAGCTCCTCAACTTATCATTTCCTTTCCAAATGAAACCTACCGACAGCGAAATGTGATCGTAAAAGATCATTTTCCTGATTTAATTTCATTCGTCCAGGCTGCAAAGGACATAATTAGGAAGCCGGATGAATTTAATTCAACAAGGTCGCTGTTTCATCGGCTTAAAAAGGCTGTTACAAAAGCAGGGAGCGAGATTTCCCAACAACCACTCAAGCCTTTTGATAATCCATTTTTAAAAAACACCTTTGGAACCTTAAATATGAACGGCGGAGTTGCAAGCCAAAACCACCAGGTTCTGGTGAAAAGTTTATTTGAGCGCAAGAAATTTGATGTTCTCTTACTCCAGGAAACCCATATAATTCAAAATGTGGAGTACGACTGGTGTCGCCTCTTTAAGGGACAGTGTTTTTTTAGTAACTTGTCTTCTTCTTCTGCTGATGTGGCCTTTTTACTCAGACCAGTACTAGTACCTGAGTCATGCCTCTTCCAGGAGGTGATTAAAGGCTGGTTTATTTCACTGGAACTGGTCATTAATAATTTTCGGTTTACACTATTCAACGTTTATGCACCAAGTGAGAGTGTGGAACGAAGAGCTTTCCTTTCATCTTTGATTCGACACATGCAGTCGATAGATCTCAATAATTGTATTTGCATGGGGGGTGACTTTAATTGCACCTTTAAACCCAGTATAGACCGAAATACAGCAGAACCTCATCCCGAAGGTAGTACTGATTTGTTAAATTACTTTTCGGCAGTGGGTGTGCTAGATGCATGGAGGCTACATTACCCCCAACAAATCTCAGTATACTTGGGGACGATGTGCCAATGGGACAATGACCTTCGCTAGACTTGACCGTTGGTACATAAACTCGCAGTTCAGGAATGCGGTTATCTCTCCAAGTCATTTTCCATCTTTGTTTTCTGATCATCATTTAGTTACCATGGGCCTCTTTTTCCCTCAAACCTTACGCAAACGTGCATACTGGAAATTCAATACCAGTCTTCTCGAAGATGCTTTGTTTAAAGACGCCTTCCGTGCTTTTTGGGTCATCCAACTTACAAAAATGCCCTCTTTTTCTTCTTTAGCATTATGGTGGGATAACACAAAAGCTCAGATTAGAGTGTTTTGTCAGCCGTTTGTTTCAAATGCAGCTGATGTAAAAAAATATATATATAACAATGGCTTGTTTAGAAGCTGATATTATACGGTTAGAGTGTAAACTGGCTAAAGATAATAACAGAAGAGACCACAGGTTATTGGTTGAAAAGAAGGCTCAATTGAGAGAGCTGATTCAGGAGAAAGCAGCAGGGCTGTTAATCAGATTAAGAATAAACAAGTTAAAAGTATTAGACACCCCGAGTAAATCTTTCTTCCAAATGGATTTTGTAAACAAGTCACCCAAAACCTTTTTCTCTGTGCTAGACTTTAGGGGAAACGTGGTTGCCAACCCTGGAGATGTAAGGTTGTGCATTAGACAGTTTTTTTCAAAAGTTTATGCAAAACAAAATGTTTGTGAGCAAACCATGGAATTTTTAACTTCTCACCTTGCAGCCCTAACTGAGCCTCAGTGCCTGGGCCTGGATTCACCAATTACGTTGCCTGAGCTAACGCAGGCCCTAACTGAAATGGACTACGGGAAAGCTCCTGGGATTGACGGCCTACCAGCAGAATTTTTCTTGGCTTTTTGGGACCTTTTGGGCCCTGAATTATTGAGTGTCCTGGAATCATCCTTGGTGCTTGGAGAACTACCACTAAGCTTTAGAAGAGCAGTGGTGTCGCTGATTCCAAAGACTGGAGATCTACGACAGATAAAGAATTGGCGGCCGGTCTCGTTATTATGTACGGACTACAAAATATTGTCAAAAGTGTTGGCCAGTTGGTTGAAGATGGTAATCAGTGATAGAGTCCGGCGAGGTCACGTCTTTTCGAAGCTGTTCCATGTGCTCACGCTTTCGAAGCTAAGTGATCTTTCTCAATTGTGTTTTTGTCGAGACAGTATCTATCTTTCGGTGTATGTACCTATGGCGTATCTTTTGGAAAATTTTCGGTGCTAATTTTTTCGTACATGTATACACAATCGTCGGTTATTGCGTATCGAGTATTCTGCAGCCTAGTACTCATAGGCTTAGGCTACCGTACCGTCTCCGACCTTGTGGTTTTGTTTTTCTCTCAGCGATTCGTCGAATGCGCTGCAATTATTTTCGTTCTCTGTTTCGTCCCAGTCGTTCACCCCATACCTCCTTGTTTAATATCTCTACTCAAAAAAAAAAAAAAAAATTCCCTTCACAGGTCTTATTCGTTTATTTGTTGTTCTTATTTGTTCGTTCATTCTTCGTTCGCGATCACGCGATCACGTGGTTAGAAATGTATAATCTCTCCCCTGAACAACTATTTTCTCATATATTATAACACCCTTTTCTTATTTTCCTACAAAAGGATGCTTTCGTCTTGCTCACCAAATCTATTCATTCCAAAATATATATATAATACCATCTCTTACAGTTCCTCCTTTCTACATTCCCTAAACTATCCAGAACTCCACCCCTCCTTCAGTGTCCTCAAACGTATTTTTGACTCGAAGGTCTCAAACTCATTTTGCAAAAAATGTTCGTTTCCCATGAATCATACACTTTTCAAAATCCAATCTCACCCCTCCCCTCCAAATCCTCCCCAGCACCCATCCATTTCAAATCTCCCCCCTTGCCCCTTCCCTCCCCTCCCTCCTAAACTCCCCCCATGCCCCTCCCCTCCGAGACTCTCCCTCGCTCCTCCCCTCCTAGACTCCCCTCTCACCCCTCCTCCTCAAAGCATCCTCCCTGCTTCTTCCCCCTTCCAACTTTCACCTTCATCTCCCCCAACCTTCTGCCTCGCTCTTCCCCCTCCTCAAATAACACTTCACTGTGCCTCACCCAATCTCCATCAAACCTTTTGTCCGCCCGAATCTTCCCTTTCTCCAAGCTATTCTGAAATCTCTGAAATCTCTGACACACCTTCAACAGCTCTCCCTACCTCTTCCTCCTCTTCCACATCTTACCCTACCCCTCCCCCCCCTGTTCTGGACCCGATGCTCCCCCTTCCTCTTCATTAACGGTATGGACCTCAAACATCCGGGGCCTTCGCTCAAACTTGACTGATCTCTCCATACAGGTTGCTTCTGACAAACCAGATGTGATCTGCTTAACAGAAACTTTCCTCCTTCATGATGTCTCTGATGCCTTGATATCTCTCCCAGGTTACTCCCTCCTCCGGTATGATAGACCTGAGCCTCGTCCTGGAGGTGGGGTTGCTATCTTTATAAAAAACTCTCTTCCTCACTCGCCCTCCACTGCCCTCTCTCCACCTCACCCCCAGGAATACCTTTGGCTACGGCTTCCACTTCACTCCCACCTTTTGTTCATATGTGTGTTGTACCGTCCACCAAACAGCGATGACTCCATCTACATCTTGCTGTCTGATAATATGGACCAACTTCTATCTAGCCATCCCAACTCTCTCTTCCTCATATGTGGTGATTTCAATTGTCACCATGCCAGTTGGCTGGGTGTGGGTACCTCTCTCACCAGCCATGGCTCTTCAGCAAAGGACTTCTGCGACTCACTGGGACTGACACAATCTGTCAATTTCCCGACCCGGATCTCAGTCAACGGAGCATCTTCTCTTCTGGATTTGGTTTTGACAAACTTCCCTGAAAATGTCTGCTGCTCTTCTTCTGCTCCAATCGGCTCATCTGATCATGTGCTTGTCAAAGTGGACATCTCTCTGACCATTCTCAGAGAGCCTCCTCAGCGTCGACGAGTCTGCAATTTCACTCAGGCCAACTGGCACGGTCTTCAAGCAGCCATCAATCATCTGGACTGGTCTCCCATCTCCACCGCCTATGACATCAACTCATCCTGGGAATTCTTTCAAAGTAAATTGCTCTCTCTCATGCACAGATTTATCCCATCTCGTCTTCAGTTGTCATACCCTTCCTCCCGTCCATGGTACACGTAATCTTGTGGTGAGGCTGTTGCCCTGAAACAACTTGCTTTCGTCTCCTGGAAAGCAAATCCAACGGAAGGAAATCTCATTTCCTTTCACAAAGCCCGAAACAAGTGTGTGTCCACCCTCAGGAGAGCCAGGAAACAATATCTCACCGTTCTCAAGACCGAACTCTCTTATCTGTCTCCCTCTTCCAAATCCTGGTGGCGTCTGGTCAAATCTGTTTCTGGTGTTTGTTCCCCCTCCATCCCCTCCCTCACCTCAAATGGCTTAACGGCTGACTCCGCACGTGAAAAAGCTGAATGCCTCAACTCTGTGTTTGCCTCTAAATCTTGTGTCCCAAACCCATCCCTCTCTGTACCCACCGTACCCAGTCGTACCCAGCTGCTCCTGGACTCTGTGTCCTTTCCTCCTGACAAGGTGGAAAAGTTTCTGTCAACCCTCGACTCTGATTCTGCAACTGGTCCTGACGGCATCAGCCCACGGGTCCTAAAATCATGTTCTTCCGCTCTTTCACTCCCTCTTTCTGTTCTCTTCACCCTCTCTTTTGCTCAAGGTCATCTGCCATCTGCTTGGAAATCAGCCAACATCACCGCTTTGCACAAAAAAGGTGCAAAAACAGATCCCAGCAACTACAGACCAATCAGCCTTCTCCCAATTATCAGCAAAGTCATGGAATCCATCATTGCTTCAGATATGAAATCTTTCCTCTTCTCCAATGGCTTGATCTCTGATCATCAATTTGGTTTCAGACCTGGTCACTCTACTCTGGACATGCTGCTTCTGCTTTCTCAACAATGGATGGAGGTCCTCAACGCCAAACAGGAAATTAGAGCTGTCTCCCTTGACATTTCACGTGCCTTCGATACGGTCTGGCACCCTGCTCTGCTCACCAAACTCTCCTCTTTTGGTATCCATGGAAATCTCCACGCATGGCTGGCGGACTTCCTCTCTGGTCGTAGTCAACGTGTGGCCCTGAATGGGTTTCTCTCATCTCCTCTTCCTGTTCAGGCTGGAGTTCCCCAAGGTAGTGTTCTGGGCCCTGTGCTTTTTCTGGTCTTCATCAATGATCTCTCTGACTCTCTTAAAAATCCTCTCTATCTCTTTGCTGACGTCTCTACTCTCTGTCGCTCCATTCCTCATCCCTCAGATCGGCAGTCTGCAGCCTCCTCACTCTCTGCAGACCTGGACAAAATCACAGACTGGGCAAACAAATGGAACATATCTTTCAATCCTGATAAATCTCACACTCTTACAATGTCTCTCTGAAAAGACCGACTGGAAAACCCTCCCATCCACTTTCTGAATAATCCTCTCCAAGAAGTTCTGTCACTCAAGCTTTTGGGTCTCACTATTTGCCATGATCTTTCCTGGGAAAACCACATTTCAAATCTGGCCTCCAAAGCCAGTCGCCGACTGGGCATCCTCCGTCGTGCGAAGTCCTTCCTTGGCACACCTGAGCTCCTCACCACATACAAGGCTTTCATCCACAGCTCTATGGAATACTGCTCTCCCCTCTGGTCTGGTGCTCCTGCCTCACACCTAGCTCGTCTTCACGCTGTTGAAACCAAAGCGTTCAGAATCATTGAAATCTCCCGCGATAAAGCTAACTCCAAGGGCCTTTCACTCACTCACCGCAGGCAGGTTGGTGGTCTTTCCGTCTTCTACCGACTCCTCTCTGGCCTTGCCCCCCCAGCCCTCTCTGGGCTCTGTCCCCCAAATATTCCTGCAGGTCGCACAAGATCTGCCTGCAACCCTCTTATGGTTAAACTGCCAAAATCAAGACTTTCTGCTCACTTTCATTCCTTCATTCCTCTTTTCTCCCGCCTCTGGAACAAACTCCCTCACTCTCTTCAATCCCACTCCACCCTCCAGGTCTTTAAAACAGCTTTCACGAGCCTCGATTCAGTATACAAAAAAAAAAAAAAAAAAAAAAATCTCTTATCCTCCCCCATCCAAAACCTTGATCTTTTCTACCCACGCTAATTTCGGTCCCCTTGTGTTTTATACCTCTCCCCCCCCCCCTCCCCTTCCCACGCCTCCTGCCCCCAAGCCCTCTCCCTCCCACACTTCTCCCTGCTCTCAAATGTTGTGGTTGTGTGCTTCCCCTTCTCTCCCCATCTTGTCTTCCGCTCCCTCTTTTTGTATATTTTGTTTGTCTCGTTGATTTGTTTGTGAAATAAATGTTAGCTCTTTCACGAGCCTCGATTCAGTATCCAAAAAAAATAATAATAATAATAAATAAATAAATAAATAAATAGTCCACCATGACCAGAATTACTGCATCCCAAACAGATCTATTTATGATAATATTTTTTTCATCAGGGATTTAATGGAATGTGATTGCTTGGAAAAATATTTTTGGATAATATTCCTTGATTTGGAAAGGGCTTTTGATAGTGTTGATCATGTTTTTTTGTATCGTGTGCTAGAAGCATGTGGCTTTTGTGCCAATTTTAGGGCCTACGTGACTTTGTTGTACAACAATATATTTCGTTTATTTAAATAAATAACGAACTCAGTTCTCCGGTGCAGGTTCAAAGAGGGGTGAGACAAGGATGCCCGGTTTCTGGGTTGTTATTTTCCTTGGTAATGGAATCAGTCCTAATTTTATTTAGGAAAAATATTTCAAGAGTGATTGTATCCCCTGGGAGCCCTTCAGTAGTTGTATCAGCTTATGCAGATGATGTATATGTGGTTGTTAAGAATGAGAATGATATCCCTGCACTTGTTGAATGTTTAAATCTTTTTTTGCCTCGCTTCTTCTTTGAAGTGTAACTGGGACAAGAGTAAAGCCCTATGGATTCCCGTCTCAAGAACAATCCACCTGGAACAGTGCTGGTACCACCTGTGCATCTACCAACAATGTTAAAATGGGTGGAAGACGGATTCAAATACCTTGGCGTTTTCCTAGGATCTCCACATTACGTCCTCAAAAATTGGGACGGGATTGTTGAACATGTTAAAAAAAGATTAGGACTGTGGAAACGAGCTCTGCCCCACCTTTCCTACAAAGGCAGGGTTCTAGTTGTTAATAACTTGGTGGCTTCTTCCCTGTGGCATAGGTTTATCTGGCTTCAGCTGCCGGAGGCACTACTAAAGGCAGTGCAGAGGCTACTGGTGGATTTTTTTTGGAGTGGTCACCATTGGTTACTACCAAATGTTATATGTAGCCCCTTGTCTGAAGGTGGCCAAGGAATGATCGACATAAAAAGTCGCATCATGGCTTTTCGGCTGTGCACCATACAGCAGTTGCTGTACGAGGAACCACTGCCAAGCCGACTTCTGGCCTGTCACATGTTGCGAAAAGCAAGTGGGCTCGTATACGGCCTTGAACGTTTCTTAATCCAACTCCAGCATTCTATCAGAGCCTTCTGAACGCCTGGCAAAGCCTTTCGACTAGTCGCCAGCAAGAAACCTATGCAACAAACATGTTTGTGGAAGAACCCCTTTTTTACAACCTGCTTTTTCCTGCAATTCCAAGAAGCCAAGACTTTTATCAACACTTTATTACAGCAGGCATAATCAAAGTGTTGGACTGCCGCCATGATTCTGGTTGGGGGTGGAAGGCGGTGCAGGAGATAGCTGACATGACTGGAATTTGGTCAAATATAATAATTGGAAGAGTCCTAAAGGAAATAGTACAGAAAAGCTTTCAACTTGGACTAAGATGGACCCAGGAAGTTTTGGTGACATCCAAAGACTGGCAATTTCCTGGTTTATTTGTACAGCTTAGTCACAGAGACTTGCCCCCAATTAGTGAGGGACAAAACATTTTTCGAAAATGTAGTAGTAAAGACCTGTATCGTCTATGTACTACAGTTCTGCTTGGGAACTCACCGTTAAATGGAGTGGCCAGGTGGAAAGGGCTAATGCCAGAAGGACTCCCATCTGAGCCTGCATGGGAATCAATGTACAGTAAGCTGGTAAGCAAAAGGACAGGTGATCTCCAGTGGTGAATGATACACTGGATCATCCCATTATTAAATTAGTGAGTCATTTCGCGCCCACATCTACGTGTTGCCCATTCTGTGTTTGCACAGAGGATGTGTTCCATGCGTATGTTGATTGTGCAAGGCTTGTCCCTTTATTTCAATGGCTTAACTACATGGCTGGAAAAATGAATATTACTTTCTCTCTGCGATCATTTATTTTTGGTTTCAATGATATGAAAGAACATGTACATTTGTTGTTTTGTTTTTAGTGGTCACGGCGGAAAATGGCAATTTCTTTATCGAGGAAAGAAAAACTGAAAGGAAAGCCGATTGGGCAATGCGATGTCATGTTCTTTTTAAATGCCTTGATATCTGCAAGACTCAAACTTGAATTTTGTGTTTCTGAATGAAAGGAAAGTATTAAAGAGTTTATGAACATTTGGTGTTTTGATGGGATCTGCATGGTGCAGGAGAATAAATTAATGATATATTTGTAGGTTTGTTTGGAATGAATCAGTGTGCAGTCGGTTTTTTTCTTGTTTTTTTTCTTTTCTAGTTCATTGTACGGTTTTAAATTGCTTTCCTTTTCTGTTATTATCTTTTTTTCCTTTTCCGTGATTTTTATTATTGTGCTTGTATTGAATAGTATCTTCACCGACTGGCATGCATTTTTATATTTTTGTAATAAAAAGTCTAAAAAGTCTCTCTCTCTCTCTCTCTCTCTCTCTCTCTCTCTCTCTCCCTCTCTCTCTCTCTCTCTCTCTCGCTCTCTCTCGCTCTCTCTCGCTCTCTCTCGCTCTCTCTCCCTGTGTTTTTAACCGAATTATATAAGCAATAAGATGGTGAATTTTTTCAGCCATGAATAAGTTTCTTGCTGCTCGGTGGCAATGCTAATTCAATAGAAACCGTTGTGTGCCATGGGTTTCCTGCAGCGTCCTGTGCAGGTGCAGTTTCCTGGCCAATCAATCTGATGAATCACTACGCACTGCGACACCACAGATGGTGCTTTTTATCCCACTTCTCTCTCCGCTCAATCTCCTTTCTCACCTCCTCCCTCCTACCTACCCCCCAAAGCAGCACCCACATCATTTTTCTTCTCTATCCCTTCTCTATAGATTTATGATTTATTGTTCCCGATGCTTCTCCCAGTTGATTTAGCCTTCCACGTAAGTGGTGAATCCACTGATGACACGAGAGGGCTGCTTGATTCATTCATTCTCACTCTTTCTTTCTTTTTTTTCCTTTTTTGCTATAACCTTGTCTTTACTTACCTTTCTAATTTCATCTCCCTTTTTCTATCTCAACTTGTTATCCTGCTCCCAAACTTTAAAGCTAGCTGTTGACTTGCATCAACCTGTTTTTATTGCTTTTCTGGACTTTAAAGCTGAAACGTTTGTCCATGGTTGTTGCTGATGTAATCTTTCACAAACATTACACCGTGAACCTTTTGGGTGGTGTTTCGTGATACTGGTCAATATGAATCTCTCCCTCGTTCCTTTATTTAAAAATGCCGATGGCAAAGTGAGGTCCAATTACCCGCATGAATAGATGAGAGACACAATTTGGCAAATGTGGGTTGGCAGGATGGTCTAGAGGTACGCATACTCACCTCAAAGCTGTCTAGCCTGGGTTTAAATCCCGACCCAGCTATAAACTGTCCTCCCAGTGTTTCACGGGCAGGGTGTGCGCTGTCTCTCGGATGGACGTTAAACTTGGTGTCCCATCTGCCAGCACTCATTGGTGGACATTAAAGATCCCACGGTGTCCTTTGCGAAAAGTAGGTGAGCTATGGCCAGCACCATGACCACATTACAATTCCTGCCCTAACATATAGAGGGCATCGCATCAGTGGCACAACCGTACCCTCAGCCAATGATGTTACCCTACAGCCTTGGCTGCATCTGAAAAAAGTTGGCAGAATGTGCGCAAAGTGTTTTTCAGTGTTATGTTTGCATCACTCAACCTGAAAATGAGAATGTCATCCACACTCCCACTGAAACCTCACAACTTTTCCTCTGTGCCACTTTGCGATTCTGTGAGCAGCGGGATAACGCATTTGGTAGCCTACTTCCCTCAAGGCTGTCTGGTTCTTGTTTCAAACTTTGGTGGGGTCATATGTAAGTTAAACTACTGTTGTGCCGTGTGACCTCACAGGGTACACTGTCTTTTGAATGTGTCTATCCAATCAACTTGCACATATCCCACAGTATCTTTCTCAAGTGTAGTTCTTTGGGCTGGTACCCTGGCTAAAATGTAAAATCTCCACAAAATTTTGATCCCCTCTTGTCTATAATTCCTTCTGTGGTTCCATCAGATTCCCCGAATGCTGTCACGATGGTTCAAAGGACCAATCCACTGTGACTCTGTCGCAAGAAGGCCTGAGCGATAATGCCTCTTGTTGTCTCTGCGTGACAAATTTAACAAACTAGTTTTTAAATTATACTTCGGTGATCGACTGTAAAATGCATGCGGGAATGAACGAATAAGGAATACCAAGAGGATAATTGATTACACATAAAATAATTAAAGATACGTTATCGGCCTCAAGTTTTTAATGCAACGAAGGTGTAATCAGGTTCACTATGTTTTTTCGTTCAAAATGTTGGTAGATTAGCAAAACTATACATTTTTGGAATATTCAGACCATGAGGAATCCAAAAATTAATGTTTACATTTGCGTAGACACCTTTGCGAAAATGACACTCAGGACAGTGATGAAGATCTGTAAAAGCATATTCCTGAACGGTATAGACCTCGTAGATCCTGTGTATAGGACTTATAGTTCAATCTGATACTACCTATAACTTCCTATAACAACCTATAACTTCAAAGGACTTGCAATATCATGTATTATGTAATACAGTTATATCACAAATATAAAGACAATGGTTTTCAATTACCTTTGTTTGTTGCTTTTCTATAATCCTGAGCACTATTTTGAGGCCTTTATTGGATTCCTTGACCCAGAAAACATAGGATTAGCATATTTAATTAAGTCTCTAGGTTGACTAGAAGCCGAGATCGCGCAAAATATGTATTTTATGGCGGCCATTTTCAAAATCCAAAATGGCGGCCATGCAGGGCTGGGCAAATGCCAACATTGATTTTCAGATTCTCCATGCTCTGAAGATTCCAAAAATGTACAGGTTTGCTAATCCCAAAATTTTGAAAGAAATTATATTTGTTAACATAGTGAACCTGACTAGTGTATCGTGAGCAGATTTTACAGGGTCCCAATAGTTCACTATCCCGAAAATAATTATGTGTCACAGTCCTAAGTGATCACCTTCACATTATGATTCATTCTCTCCGATTGCCAAGCGATGAACCCTTGCAATTGTGACCGAAACTCTACTTGACATGAGCTCAACAATTTACCAATGGCATGATAGAAAAGGGCAAAGGCAGTTTCTTTAAAAAATAAATTATTTATTTAAAGATGACTCATATTCACAAAAAACCTACAATCAGTATAAATACATTGATTACTACATCAAGCATAGATTAGCAAAATCCTTCAATTGAATTAGATTGTTAACTATAGGTCTTCAATCTTCACTTCATTGAATAATCAATCATAAGAGTGTTGTTGTGTTCAGGACGATTAACACCGCCTCCGAATGGATGGGCCGAACAGACTTTAACTCCCTCAGACGGTGTCAATTAATGCGGACTTTAGATCTCTGTGCGGGACTGAGGAGAGTTACAAAGCTCTTTATCTTTTTAAAAACCAAATGGGTTTATTCCTGAACAAATAACAACCAGGGAAGATTGACCCGATGGGGGAATTTGATGACTGGATTGGGGGAGGGGAAAATGGGGAAACACATAACAAGCAATCAATCAGTAACTATTCACAATGAAGTAAAATAAATCATTTAAAAACGAAGGCGCCTCAATCCAGTCACAATCACAGACAGGGAAAGGAAACAAGAACCAGATGGCTTATCGATTGAGTTTTATTGTGGTTTTATATGTCTACTCTGTTGGTATCGGAGTAGGATGGGGGCACTGAGCAGCCACGCCCAGGGTGGTGAGGAGGTGATGAGGAGATGATCAGGACGACGAAGAGGTGATGCCGAGATGAGATGAGGTGTTGAGAAGGATGATGAGGAGATAAGCAGGGCGATCAGGCAGATGAACACAGGCACAGGGTGAAGGTAGGCAGGCAGAACAATCTTCTCTCCTTAGGAGCACGATCAAAAACATTGCGCTCTCCAAATCTCTCACAACCCTCTCCAGTCTCTCCTCAAAACTCTGTCCTCAGAAAAATATCAGAACTCTAATGATCTTCCCCATGTGTCATAGGCTCATCCTCCTTCTCCTCAGAACTCACGCAATCCTCTTGCACCTTTTTCAGCTCCTCCCTTGTCTCCCTTGACAAACCTCTGCCCCTTTGTGGCGTTGCGCTCCAGCCCCCTGGTGGCCTTCATAGCTCCACCATTGGAGGCGTTCATAGCTCTGCCCCTCTTCTGGGCGGCGTTCTTAGCTCCCCACCTCCCTTTCTTTCTCTTTTCATTGTCTCCAGGTGCCCCCAGGAGATTGTTACAGGAGGGTTTACATGTTTCCTTCATTTAATCCCTCGCTATCTCTTACAAGCACCATCCTCCATATGGTACACAATCAAACAGACAATCCTTAAGCTGAGGTGTCCCTACTTGTTACATCAAGATTGGCTACCTTCTCGCACATGGACCATGCTACTCTACGCAGTTCTATCTGTTCTAAGGTAATCTATAACCCCCTCCCCCATAAACGTAACAGTATTTACTGTTTCTCCAGATACCGGTGCAGAAAAAGTGACAAAGGACACAGAAGTCTCCCACACTACCCAATCTCCCACACTCTTTTCAATCCCTCTCCTCCCTTCAGGTCTTTAAAACATCTGTTCACCACCATCTATTATCTTCCCCCATCCAAAACCTTGATCTTTTCTACCCTTGTTAAAACACCCCAAATCTGCCTTTTTCAATCCCCAACTTCTTTCCTGAAATTCCTAGTAGTGTTCATTTGTTTTATACCGTGCATCCCTCCTTCCTTCCCCAGCCATTTCCCTTCCACAGATCTACCGACATCCCTGTTCTCTACTGTTGCTATGCGTGTGTGCTTCCCTCTCTCTCTCTCCCTCTTGTCTTCTGCTCCCTTCATTGTATGTTTTATGTGTCTGTGCATGTTTTCATGTTTAATGTGTTTGCTGTGTTTGCTCTTACACAAACCTCGATTCTGTATACAGTACAAAAAAAAAAAGAAAGAAAAAGGATAAAAGTGCACAAAACTTAACATGGAAGTTCCCATTTAGATCTAAATTGTTTCTTCCACTTCACATGAACTGATTGGCTGAAGCTTAAATTTCAACTCGTTAACAGCGCTGACTTTGGGGGGTAATTGGAGCAGGATTATGGTGTCTTTACGTTTCTCTGATGAGAAGTAACGACAACCCATTCTGGCCATCTCATATAGCCTTACCTGTTTTGCCCTCTGGACCTATCAGATAGCGGAAAGAC
Organism: Myxine glutinosa; assembly: GCF_964187855.1. Classification (NCBI taxonomy): domain Eukaryota; kingdom Metazoa; phylum Chordata; class Myxini; order Myxiniformes; family Myxinidae; genus Myxine; species Myxine glutinosa. The sequence continues at coordinate 36,175,378 of NC_136269.1, read as the reverse complement.
CATTCATATGTTGTAACATCATCCGGGTCTCGTCACAGCCAGCTTTGAGGGGGCGAACCCATGCTCACATTGAACCGCAATCTGTCGTCTCCTTTGCTGATGGCCAAAACAAACCATCCCCGTCTCTGGTGCAACTCCCAGTGGCCTGGTCATCTTCACTGCCACTGGCTTCTTTGATCTCAATCTGCCCAACTGCTGTTGGGACTACATTTTATGCAAGCATGGCTGGGAGGCTGGGGCTCCCCCTTACTGCGTTCACTGGCATTATTATTCATTGCTTCACTCCTCACCTACCCTTGTCCTGGTGTCTGCTATCTTTTGAATTTCCAGCAGATGGCGTATGAGATCATAAAGTACGAGCAGGCCTCAAAATAATATTTCTCCTTTTGAGTGAGCAGTCACAAACTGAAGATTTGGTTGGTGCTTCCACTGTTGATCATTCCAACCACAGCGTCAAAACAATTGGTGACGTTATGGCAGTAATCAATTCACCTTAGGATCTGGTCCAAGCTGATATTTCAATAATGATTGACACCTTAAGCTTTTTAATCTAAACCGTTTCCTTTTTGACCCTTTTGAGAGTCTTTCTCTGACGAAGGGCAAAGCTCAAAACATCAGCCGCTTTTTCTTTCTTCCCTCCATGTGCGTGTCTAAAACGGCCATCCTATGACACCATTTTTAATGTTCTTTCCTTTGTAATCTGGCTTTTATGTCCTTTACAATAACCTGGAAGGCAATTAAGCACCAAGTTCAGGTGGGAAAGCTGGCATCACTGTAAAACGCACTATAAGAACAATGTGAAAAGTCGGGGAAGGGTTTGCCCCGCCCACGGAATGTGTACGGGCCAATAGTGGCAGAGTCGTGGAGGTTATGTGCATCATGGATGAATGTGGGGGCTGGGGGCCATACCGATAAAAGGATGAGACGCAAATGGCAAGAGTGAGATACACGTGGAGCTTATGGCGGAACCTGCACATGAGCTGCAACGGTATTTCTCCCGATGCAAGCCTTTGCTTCTGCAGCTTCTAGCCACGCCCTCGCAGCAGACCATGCCCACCTTCCCCCTCGAGCCAGGTTCAGTCCACAGTCACGAACTGTTCACTGCTGAGCTGTATTACTGCTGGGATGAAGCTGCGTCCTACCGGACACAATTTCTGGTATTTCTATCTTGTACATTCTTTCTCTTGTCTATTTACTCAAGTGTGTCTGAGGCCTTAAGGTTTATATTAACTAATTAATCTATCATTTGTTCGTTAGCTTGGGAGAGTGTTCTGGGTAGGGGATTAATCATTGTATTGATGCCTTTTGTATTCCCACCTTATGTTGTTCTCAAATCCACCATTGTTAAATCACTAGGTCACTGGGGGATTTTTAGTGTATCTGATCACTAGTTTTAGATATACATGTGTGTTAAAGGACAGATTGGGTTCGGGTGATTAGTGCTCAATACGAGGCCATGCTAGCGTCCTCACAACCACCGCTCAGGTTGCTACTTTGGGTATACCGACGTATAGCACTGATTAGTGTGTCACACTGATTGACTTGGGTGTTCCATTGGAGTACGGTATTGTGGCAAACAGGCCCGTAATTTAGCTCAGAGCACCTGGATTAATTGGCTGTTGCGACCACTTTGACGTGGTTTTGTCGGATTCGGACCGAGCAACTGTAATGACTATAACAGTCATTACAGTTGCTGCTGACTATAACAATATAAAACTATAACAATATTTCAAAATCCCACCCCTTGGATCTGAGAAACCCCCTTGAAAATCCCTCCTTTAAAGCATTGCCAAATTGTGATGGCTTATGGAAGAGATGTTGGTTTATAAGAATCACTATCACCGTTTTTTTTTGTTTTGTTTTTTTATAACATTGCTCTATCTAAAAGTTACATGCTGAAATATGGGCATCTCAGTCATTTGATAATATCGAAAAACTTCCTGTTTCATCACTCTGAGAAAGAAATACTGTGTTATCAGCAAAAGTGAAATTGTTTGTGTCTAAACAGGGTGCAAATTCTATCTCTCTACAGTACTTCAGTTGGAAAGCAAAGGCAAAACGACAAGTTTATCATGCCCAAAATTATGTCGGCAGCTGTTAAACAAAGAGAGGAGGGATGAAAACATGCACACGCACACACACCAAGCCAATCGTGGTGCCACATAAACATACAACTAAACAGGATCCGTTTGATGTGTTCAACTCAACCTCTATGGATTGTGAGGCAGCCTATCGAACGAATGCATATTGGACTGATTAGAAATTTGTGCTACATGCTGTTTGCATCATTTCTGTGAGTGCAGCTATGAGGCTGGTGCAGTGTCCCCAAGTAGGAGGACAGGAATTTAGAATGTGCCCAAGTTACGCACACAAAAGCCAACTATCTTTGCGAAGGCAATAATGGTGTGTGCGTTTACATCGAATCGGCTGCATGTACCCACAGCAAGTGCTTTGCACAGTCACGCACACAGACGCACATTGTCTCAGTGGGGAGCACATGACGAAACGAGAACATGTCAATAAAAACAGCTGCCGGTTTTAAGTCATACCTGTGTTTCCTGCTGGCATCGTGTTGCTTTCAAGTTTGGATCGCGTTGCGTAAAGAGCGGATTTGCTCCTTTTTGCTGAATACGTTAAAACACTCACTTAACAAAATAGAGACTACTGGCAGCAAATAAAGCAATTAACTGCTATGGTGTTGAGATGAAGCACTTCCGCAGTGAACATCTCAGGGGGCAATCTATTTATTACGTATATACTAGGGGAGTTGTGATACATTGAGAAAGGAGTATGAAGAGAAAGAAAGAGCAGAGGAGAGAGGAGTAAGGGAAGTGAGCGAAAGGGCTTGTACAGGGAGCAGGGGGAGTAAAGGAGTTATCAAATTTGTCGATACATTGTATTTTTCCCTAACTTCATGTGGTCTGACAAGATGCTATACAGAGGTCGCACACTTACCTTTGAGTTGTATTGTCTGGGTTTGATTGCCAACCAGACTCTACACTGTCGGATTGGTGCTTCCATAAATTGCACCATCCATCGGATGGATGGTAAGCAGATGTCCTGTTTGCTAGCCTAAACAGGTGGATGTTATGGATCCCTCTGTGTCTTTTGATGAAAGGTGGAAGAATTATCACCAGCACCCTGAATAAATTACAGATTATTTCCCTAACTGATTGCTGGGAAGATAACCGGGAACCAACCGGCATAACTGAACCACCTGACAACCGAAACTCCAGGCACAACCGAACCAACCGGCGCAACCCGAACCACCCAGACTAGCTTAACCACACAGACTAACCTAATCACCCAGACTAACCAAACCACCCAGCATAACCAAACCACCCAGCATTTATGGAAGAATGCAAGGTCCTGGCTCCACAAAGCAAGAGCATAACATTTTATATGTGATGACTCTCTGGATCGCTCCCGAGAGATAAATTGGCTATCTCCATGCCGTGGGTCTGTTAGAGCAGAAATATAACAAGGGCTAATCAACAACAACAACAACCCAGCATAAGTTGTGCCAAGAAACTGTTATAGCATCACTACTGCTCCGCCAACAGATTATGGACATTAGTCGCCACAGACAAACAATTACGTCAGCGACATTTCTCCTATGTTTAAAACATTTGAAATGTTTCTGCATTTTACTCAACTTTCATGTGAATATTATGGTTGGGTGTCTTTAATGACAGTTGTGCAACCAGTGGGGATGGACCGAAAAGATATCCATGTCCGCCAGTTAATGTGGGGACGAATCGGCATCTCAGACGCACGACCGCGGCGAATCTGTCAGCAGGAATTGCAGAGTAACGCATTTGTAGTCGATCCGCCAATGGTGATTCTTTACCCAAATTCCCCTTGGTTAATTTAACCCAAATTTCTCGTTAGGAAGAATATAATTATATAACAATGCACCCTGAGAACCTCAACCGACTTCACGAATATATATATTTTATGTTGAAGGCTCCATTCACGGACTATATAGTCCTCATCAACACCAGGCCTTAAATAAAAGCTGCATTGATAGACAAGTGAAGAAAGAGAGAATAGTCTAAGACTTTTTCAGGAAGTAAAAAATCTGCTTTTTGAAAAGTGGATCATCATAAGTGTTTAGAAATACATGAGAAGGTAAAGATTCTCCTACTTTCTGACCCAGCTATGTTCCCTCTCCCCCTCAATCCTCCTCCTTGGTGATTTCAATATCCACATGGACTCCACTGACTCCACGCTAACCACTGACTTCACTGATTTACTCACCTGCTTTAACCTCACTCAACATGTCAACTTTCCTACCCATAACCGTGGTCACATTTTGGACCTTGTCTGCTCTACTGGACTAATTTTGCACCATCTCTCTGGCTCCGACCTCACTCTCTCTGACCACCTAGCCATCACTCTGACCATCAACATCCCCACCCCAGCACCAAGGCATTATCGCACTATCAACTTCCGTAAGCTAAACGCTTTTTCACCTGCCTCATTCTCATCGACCCTCTCTGAAAAAATGTCCACTTCTCCCTTCGTTGACCTCCACACCCCTTCTGACCTCACTGACTACTACAACCACACTCTCTCTTCCTGCCTTGACCAAATTGCGCCTATAAAAACCAAAACAGTTTCTTTCACCCATTCTGCTCCCTGGTTTACCCCTGAGCTCCGCCTAATGAAAACTCGTGCTCGCCAACTTGAAAGACTCCGCAATAAAACAGGTCTCACAGTTCACTCCCAGGCCTACAAGGACCACATACAACACTATAAAGATGCCCTCTCCCGCGCCCGCTCCGCCTACTACTCTCAAATTATCCACTCTGGCTCCGGAAACCCAAAAGCACTCTTCTCTACAATAAACAAACTCCTCAGCCCCCTGAACACCACCACCCAGTCATTCACAATAGACAACTGCATCTCCTTCCTTTCATTCTTCCAACGCAAAATTGAAAACATCTACAACAGCTTGACCACCGCCGCACCCGCTCCCCCTCAAACCACCTGCCCCCCCTTATCCTGCCATCCCCTGTCTCAATTCTCCCCAGTCTCCCCTACTGACCTCTCTGAACTCCTCATCGGAATGAAAACTGCCACCTGCACTCTTGACCCCATCCCCTCCAGCTTTGTCAAGGCCTCCCTTCCTGCTCTTTCTCCACTTATCATTGCAACAATAAACTCCTCCCTGTCTACAGGCATCGTCCCACCATCCCTCAAAATTGCTGCTGTTACCCCCATTCTGAAAAAACCTGGACTAAACCCTGACACCCTAAATAACTTCAGACCCATCTCCAACCTACCCTTTCTGTCAAAGGTTTTGGAACGCGCTGTAGCCACTCAACTCAAGCATCACCTCTCTGCCAATAACCTGTATGAAACATTCCAATCCGGATTCCGGTCCAACCACAGTACTGAAACTGCTCTCCTCAAAATCACCAACGACCTTCTCCTCTCCTCTGATGCTGGCAACCTCAACATTCTCATCCTCCTCGACCTCAGCGCTGCCTTTGACACCATCGATCACACCATCCTCCTCACCCGACTTGAAACCACCTTTAACATTACCGGCACTGCCCTCTCTTGGATTAAATCATACCTCTCTGACAGACGTCAGTTCATCTCCATCAATAACTGCAAATCCCCCACTGCTCCCCTCCCCCAAGGTGTCCCCCAAGGTTCAGTTCTTGGCCCCCTCCTCTTTATCCTTTACCTGTCCCCCCTCGGTCACTTAATCCGCCGTCATGGTCTCCAATTCCACTGCTTCGCCGATGACATCCAGCTTTTCATCTCCACCAAGTCCATCTCCACCGCCACCCACTCTATCCTGACAAACTGCATCACTGAAATAAAATCCTGGCTTCAAATCAACTTCCTCAAACTTAACTGTGATAAATCTGAAATAATCATCATTGGCCCAAAAACGCTCACCAAGTCCACCCATAACTTTGCCCTCAACATCGACGGTTTCCCAGTGTCCACCTCCCCTCACATCCGGAATCTTGGCATCATCTTTGACCAAACCCTCTCCTTCGACAAATACACTAAACAGATCACAAAGACAGCCTTCTTCCACCTGAAAAACATCGCCCGTCTCCGTCCATCCCTCTCCTCTGTGGCTGCAGAAACCCTCATCCACGCCTTCATCACTTCCCGTCTGGACTACTGCAATAGCCTCCTTTATGGTTCACCCTCAACAATCACCAATAAACTCCAATACATTCAGAACTCCGCTGCCCGTCTACTCACCCATTCCCGGACCCGTGACCACATCACCCCCGTCCTTTACAAGCTTCACTGGCTCCCCATCTCCCAGAGAATCCAGTACAAAATCCTCCTCTTGACCTACAAAGCCCTCCATAACCTGGCCCCATCCTACCTGGCTGACCTCCTCTCCAGACACACTCCCACCCGCAACCTCCGCTCTGCTGGTACCAACCTCCTGACCCCCCCCCATCCGGACCAAATTTAGATCCTGGGGGGACAGGGCCTTCTCCATCGCTGCTCCCACCCTCTGGAACTCGCTACCTCACACCATCAGAGACTCCTCCTCACTCACCACATTCAAAACATCACTCAAGACCCACCTGTTCAACACTGCATTCAACATTTAACCCACAGCATCTAACCCCTGACTATCTCCTCTCCTTCTCCCTCCTTTGTGCTTTGAATATTTCCCTATTGATTCTTCTTTTTTTGCAATTGTCTTTATGTTTTGCTATGCGTTATGTTTTGCACTCTGTCAAAGCGTCTTTGGGCTTCCTGAAAAGCGCTATATAAAATAAATGCATTATTATTATTATTATTAAGAGTTCCAGAGTTTGGCAGTGGAGGCGAAGTAACAAACATCATAACGGCCCACCCTTGAGTTGCCAATGGCCACACAATAATCATGAGATGTAGTGGCTTGTCGATATTCTGTGGTCTCGCTAATGGCGGAGGTATACAAGCAGCAAGTGCTTGGGAGCAGAACCCAAAGTAATATCTGTAGAAAAAAGAAAGAGAGCCAACTTTATGGAGTAATTCGAGCAGGTCGAGTTTTGAGGTCAAATTGGGAGAGTTGATAAGTCGAATTACATTTAATTTAATTCTGTCCAATAAGTATGTGGAGCTAGAACCTCCCCAGATGTGAGAGCAGTATTCTATACAAGGACAAATCAATCCTTTATATAGTTGAAGCAACTGTTCAGATAAGAAGGATCTTCGACATCTGAACAGGATTCCGAGCTTCTTCGAGGCAGACTTAGCTATTTGTGCAAACGGCGAAATTCCAGGATACATTTTATGTTCTGGTAATACCTAGTAGGTTTATTGTATCACGTGTTGTAATTGTGGAGCTTTCAAAGGAGACTGGAGAGTTGAGAGGAGTTTTAGAGGGAGAGATGGGAAGAAAATGAGTTTATAAGTATTAAACTTAACCTGGTTACATTTGCCCCACTGGGAAATCTTGTTCAAATCCAAAGTCCTTATTGCTTTCACTCTGAGAGAATGACAGGACAGAGAGGTATAGGATGAGACAGAAAAAGAAAAACCTGAACTGTGCGACAACACTCCACACACAGTATGGGCCTTCTCTCTCGCAATCGCTCCCAGCCAACTGTTGGGGCTCCTTTGGGCATGCTTTCATGAGCTTCCCTCTGGGACCTACGGAATTACAAACTGCCTTCTCCATGAAACCAAACTACGAGGAACTCTCCACTGCAGGAGCAGCCCACACACCCAGAGTGAGCACTGAGCACCAACTACGAACACAGTCAACGAGCGGGACCACAAGTCACCAAGGATGGGGTGAGAGCCAAGGAATGTCAGCAACCAAGGAGAGCCCAAGTGTGAGGTGACTTGCACTTTTATACACTCCATGTGGGAGGAGGCCATCAGACACTGGTGGTGTGCGCCCATTGGCCGTGGACCGGGAATTTCTACCTCCCCATCTTGTGACATTTGGCCCACTTATGCCATGCTGCCATGACTGCTGATCGTTCTGTGTAGTGGAAAGTTACGCACAGAGGACAGATGGATGACGGGGAAAGTTTGAGATTGTAGGGAGGGTGGAAAGGTGGGGCTTAGACACAAAAACTGGGGCGAGGGAGACAAGATTTTTTTAAATACATGCTGGATGCATTTTATTAATTACAATAATTACATCACACTTATTCTAACATGCACTATGAAATAAGTAATCCAATCAATCCCTCATTATACTCCCTTAGGCCATGGGCAGTCTTCCGTTATCGTTTCATTTCGTTCCATGGAAGAGGTGCGACTTGTCGAACTGAAAATATGGATAAACTGGTATTTCCTGCTGTGTGTGTAAATTTCTCTGTGTCAACAAAGCCCAAGGATTAGCTTTGGCGCAGAGTTACAAGCACTCATTTCTCTCAGTGGAAGAGTGTCAGGTGCCTCTGAGCAGTGGAGTAATTAGGCCAGTCGGCATAGTAATATCACTACAAGCCAATCACGAGCCGTATTTTTGTAAACACATGCACTATGTGTACTGCAACAGTGGACCCCCGTGTTGTTGTGAGGCGAGGTATGTCGGAAGGAAAATTCACTGGGAAGTCGCGCTTGTTCTGTGTTTTGCGTCTAGCTTCGGTAAAAGCACAGAATGTGTGTCCGGTCTCTGAGGTTAGATGGGATAAGTATCGTGACTGCTTAGGGAAATGGCTAGATTTAGAGGGGTAGGTGGTGACATCGCCCGATCGCAGTATCACAATCATCATGCACTCTGCACATCACACTTCATATACTTCACATCACACTCCATATACTGCACATCACACTTACTATACTGCACATCACACTTCATATTGTTGCGGGTCTGTCGCCAGCCTTCTCCCCTTACCAAGGGGGGATTAGTCCCCTTGTCTTTGACTGGCCTGGCACGACCCGGGACCTATGACGTCCCTTCCGGACAGCGCGAAATAGGGTATTAGGACCAAATTCGCTATTACCTAAATACTCGCGCTGCCCTGGAAGCGGGAAAATAATCCCCGCATGAACCCCGTGTGTTGGTGAGACGCCAAGCGGTTGCGTACACGTGATTCGCGCTATTATGATGGTGGAACCCAATTCAAGCGATTTTCATTCGTACCACGCTTAGTCAATGGCGAAATCACAAAGGCGATCGAATTGGAAGGAAGAACAGAATTTATTTACACTATGCACAATGATTCAAGAGCAGAGACACAGAGCAAATCTTTAAACACAGTCTTACTTTATACCCAAGGACACGGGACCGTCTCACACACACACTCACACGGGGGTTGCTGATGAGCGGGTTGATGTTCACCAGCGCGTCCAGGGATGGCTTCCGTGCAGCTCTCTCTCTGGTCCCCGGCACGTCCCTTGGAGTAGGTGAAGGCAGGAGCTCTCCGCGTGTCGTCTGAATGGAGCGAGTTATCACAGGGTGATTCGGTAGGGAACGGACTTTGGCGTGGCTGGCGGTTATTCACTTGCGGCTATGGCCGCACTTACTCGAGTGGTTGGAAAGCACAATAAGCATTACCGGCGCGTCTGGCTGCGCCCGCGTACTCGGCACAGTTCAACGCCTCTTCTTCTCTCTCTGCGCAAGTCCTTAAACAACGCGCGTATCCTCCGCAAGTTCTCCAAACAATGCGCTTATCTTGCGAGTCCGAATCCTTTCTCTCTCCTCTGCGAGTCCTGGCATGCGAGTCCTTTTATCTCTTTCTCTCCTCTGCGAATCCTCTCGAGGGCTTTGCGTAGCACGTTATATAGGCACGCCCTGCGAACCTTCTCGAACTCACCAGACGTGCCTTACCATGCTCTCTCACACCATGCCGCTAGAGCCCTGATTGGCTGGTGGCTCTTACCGTCTTCCGCTGCCGCTCCCCGACCTCAATGCCAGCCCCACCCTTTTTAGGCCTACCTCGTGTTACTCGACTAGTGGGCAGCCAATGCTTAACAAACTGGATCGAGGCTAGGGTGGCTGGAAAATCGGTGGCAAGTAAAGCCTATTTTCCTGTCTTTACACAACGCAGGCACTAAGAGGGGAAATGGCCTATTCTTACACATACTAAGACATAACAATACCACAAATGGGCCTTTATGTTGCTTGTGTGACTAACTATGGGGGGTAACCCTTTAACCTTTCAATGACTTCAATGTGCCATTCTCAAAACCGTAGCAATATACTGCACATCACACTTCATATACTGCACATCACACTCCATATACAGCACATCACACTCCATATAATTCACATCACACTCCATATACTGCACAGCACACTCCATATACTGCACATCACACTTCCTATACTGCACATCACACTTCATATTCTGCACATCACACTTCATATACTGCACATCACACTCCATATACTGCACATCACACTCCATATACTGCACATCCCACTCCATATACTGCACATCACACTCCATATACTGCACATCACATTCCATATACTGCACAAAACACTTCATATACTTCACATCACACTCCATTTACTTCACATCACACTCCATATACTTCATATCACACTCCATATACTTCACATCACACTTCATATACTGCACCTCACACTCCATATACTGCACATCACACTCCATATACTGCACATCACACCCCATGTACTTCACATCACACTCCATATACTGCACATCACACTCCATATACTGCACATCACACACCATATACTGCACATCACACTCCATATACTTCACATCACACTCCATATACTTCACATCACACTCCATATACTTCACATCACACTCCATATACTTCACATCACACTCCATATACTGCACATCACACTCCATATACTGCACATCACACTCCATATACTGCACATCACACTCCATATACTGCACATCACACTCCATATACTGCACATCACACTTCATATACTGCACATCACACTCCATATACTGCACACCACACTCCATATCCTGCACACCACACTCCATATCCTGCACACCACACTCCATATACTGCACATCACACTCCATATACTTCACATCACACTCCATACACTTCACATCACACTCCATTTACTTCACATTACACTCCATATACTTCACATCACACTCCATATACTTCACATCACACTTCATATACTGCACCTCACACTCCATATACTGCACATCCCACTCCATATACTGCACATCACACTCCATATACTGCACATCACACTCAATATACTGCACATCACAATTCATATACTGCACATCACACTCCATATACTGCACATTACACTCCATATACTGCACATCACACTTCATATCTTCACATCACACTCCATTTACTTCACATCACACTCCATATACTTCACATAACACTTCATATACTGCACATCACACTCCATATACTGCACACCACACTCCATATACTGCACACCACACTCCATATACTGCACACCACACTCCATATACTGCACATCACATTCCATATACTGCACATCACACTTCATATATTTCACATCACACTCCATTTACTTCACATCACACTTCATATACTGCACCTCCCACTCCATATACTGCACATCCCACTCCATATACTGCACATCACACTCCATATACTGCACATCCCACTCCATATACTGCACATCACACTCCATATACTGCACGTCACACTCCATATACTTCACATCACACTCCATATACTTCACATCACACTCCATATACTTCACATCACACTCCATATACTGCACATCACACTTCATATACTTCACATCACACTCCATTTACTTCACATCACACTCCATATACTTCACATCACACTTTATATACTTCACATCACACTTCATATACTGCACATCACACTCCATATACTGCACACCACACTCCATATACTGCACATCACATTCCATATACTGCACATCACACTTCATATACTTCACATCACACTCCATTTACTTCACATCACACTCCATATACTTCACATCACACTCCATATACTTCACATAACACTTCATATACTGCACCTCCCATTCCATATACTGCACATCCCACTCCATATAATGCACATCGCACTCCATATAGTGCACATCACACTCCATATACTGCACACCACACTCCATATACTGCACATCACACTCCATATACTGCACATCACACTCCATATACTTCACATCACACCCCATATACTTCACATCACACTCCATATACTTCACATCACACTTCATATACTTCACATCACACTTCATATACTGCACACCACACTCATTGTCCTGCACATCACACTCAATATACTGCACATCACCCTCCATATACTGCACTTCACACTCCATATACTACACATCACACTCCATATACTGCACATCACACTTCATATACTGCACATCACACTCCATATAGTGCACATCACACTTCATACACTGCACATCACACTCCATATATTGCACACCACACTCATTATCCTGCACATCACAGCACATATACTTCAGATCACACTTCATATACTGCACACCACACTTTATTATACTGCACACCACACTTCATATACTGCACTTCACACTCATTATACTGCACAGGACACTCATTATCCTGCACATCACAGCCCCGATGACAAAGTTCCAGGTCATTGGACCTGCCTGATCTGGGGCGAGATGACAGAATTTATGTGACACATTCTGACGAGTGTCACGTGTTGAAAGTGTCATCAGGTGAGCTATACGTACAGTTAATGGATGAGTTGCAGTGTGATCACGACGAGGTTGACACCCGTCTCCCCTTCCATGCAAAGCACACTCAGTTCCAGTGATCGTGATATTGTAATTCTCAGTCCAGATACTGATGTCGCAATGATCGATAATGCAGGCAAATGCCAGTTCACAAATACCAGCAAATTTGTTCTTTTCGACCGGAGTCGAGAATCGCGCCCGTGTGATTGATATGGGGCGCATCAAATATCTCATTGGGTTCATACTCTAACCGGTATGACTCTACAAGCTCGTTTTATGGGAAGGATAGAAGGAGAACATTTTCCATCATGTACAAAAGCAAGACTTCTTGCAAGGCTGGACACAAATGGGGGCTGATTTTGACTTGGCAACCTTTATTGGAGGCTGTATTGGAGAAGTTTTTTTTTTGTTTTTTTTGTATACAACATCGAATCTCGTGTAAGAGATAACATTGATCACAAAAAGCCAAACTGACACATAAAACATATGATAAAGGGAGCGGGAGAACAAGATGGAGAGCAGGGACATCGGGAGATCTGTGGGAGGGAGAGGGCTTGGGGGGAGGAGGCACGGGGAGGAGGGAAGGAGGTGGGAGAGGTACAAAAAAAAAAACAAAAAAAATAACACGTGGACATTGCTCGGACTTCCAGGAAAGAAGTCGGTATCTCAAAAAAGTGGATCTGGGGTGAATTAACGGGGGTAGAAAAGATCAAGGTTTTGGATGGGGAAAGATAAGAGATCGTGGTGAACAGCTGTTTTAAAGACCTGGAAGGAGGAGTGGGATTGAAGGGAGTGAGGGAGTTTGTTCCAGAGGCGGGAGAAAAGAGGAATGAAGGAGTGAAGGTGAGCAGAGAGTCTTGATTTTGGCAGTTTCACCAGAAGAGGGTTGCTGGCAGATCTTGTGCGACCTTTAGGAATATTTGGGGGACAGAGCACAGAGAGAGCTGGGGGAGCAAGGCCGGAGAGGAGTCGGTAGAAGACAGAAAGCCCACCAATCTGCCTGCAGTGAGTGAGTGACAGGTCCTCTGGCAAAGAAGAGGGTAGCTGGCAGGTCTTAGTAAATAGTTGTGCTATTTGCAGTCATGACTTGGTAACTGATGACAATGATGCACGATGCAGAGTATTTTGCTTAGCTTCATCACCAGGAGAACAGTGTATGCCACCTGCAAGAGACTCCCTGCATCAATATATTTTGCGGGCCAAGGATCAATCCACCATACGCTCCCCTGTCATCAATGCTCCTTCTCCATTCGCTCACGACTGGAGAGTTACAGGTGATAAATATTGTCAATTCTGTGGATGACAAAAGATCCAGCCCAATGTTATGATGACAAAGACTAATCTGCTGATTTCATACCACTTCTTTCAATGCTGCAGCAGCTAATTACTACTACATCTCCCCCTTAATTAGCTATTGTGTGATACTATTTCAACTGGTGTCGTACCGACCATTCGGTTTCATTAGTCACATGACATATTTATGCCAAGCTAGCTGATTGTCATTCCTTAATTAGTAACTTTCCGAAGACCAGTAAGCTGATTGTCCTGCCTTAATTAGTCATTTTATGAAGATTACTCTGAAAACGCTTCGATTTGTGGAACATGATGTATAGTTAGCAGTACCACTGCACCATTTCCGTACCTGTGTGCACATTTATCAAAGAAGATGACAAAGTTTATCCGTCTTTAATGATGAAGTAGCTAATTACTGTGGTCAGCTAGCCACAATTAGTCCGAGTATGATGTTGGTAATTTATTCATGTGAAGTTAACAGGTGATTGTATCACCGTGTTCGATTCCAAATCTCCAGGTATATTGATGTGGAAAATGAAGCCTTGTGAAAGTCTAAATAATTAGTAGTTATCCGAACAATTTGATCACTCGCACTGTTGAAATACCCAAATGCATCCTTTGTAGCATCCACACTGGTCAGTGCAGGATCATGATATTTCCTTCATTGTAAGATAGCACTCACTACCTTCAGCTGCCATGACTCATTTTGTACATCTGTATCGATACTTGAGGCAGACACAGCCTCGTAAAAACAAAGAAAATTCTCGAAAATCACTATTTCTCTGAATGATTCACCTTGTTGCAGTTTTGATAATTTTTACAATAAAGCAACAAGAAGACGTCATGTGGAGCACGATACTTGCAAAATCGGCCTCCCCACCCTCCAAGAAAAAAATTCCATTGACACAGAAAATTGTCCATTTAATGAAGATTAAAATGACGATCTTGATCAAAGCTCAGGCAGGTCAACAGGATAAAAAGTGACGTTTTCTCAGATGAAAAATGATGATTTTAGAAGTTTGACCTTGAGTCGACCTTTGACCTTTTGACCTCAAAAATAGTTGGTTTTCCTATTTAGTGACACAATGTGCAAATGCCATTCAATTGCCAAGTCAATCGGTTGAGAATTGACGGCTTTTTAGATGAAAATTTATGATTTTAAAAATTTGACCTTGAGTTTACCTTTGACCTTTTGACCTCAAAAATAGTTCATTTCCCAATTTAGTGACTTGATATACAAATGCTATTCAATTTTCAAGTCATTCGGATTTAAAATGGCGATTTTAGAAATTTGACCTCCAGATGACCTTTGACCTCAAAATCAATATGCTTCTTAATTGGGACGACTTATACAACTTTGTGAAGTTTCGTGTCGATCGGTTTAGAATTGTGACCTGTAGGCCGGTGACAAACAGACAAACAGACAGAACCACAAACCGAACCGACCAATATACTTCAAAAATCTTCGATTTTGCAAGTAATAAATGCAATACTGCAGCTCAGTGGAATACTGCTCTCCCCTCTGGACCAAACTTCACGCTGTTGAAACCAAAACTTTCAGAATCATTGGAATTTCCCGCGATGAAGCTAACTCCGAGGGCCTTTCACTCTCTCACCGCAGGCCGGTAGGTGGTCTTTCCGTCTTCTACCGACTCCTCTCCGGCCTTGCTCCCCCAGCTCTCTCTGTGCGCTGTCCCCCAAATATTCCTACAGGTCACACAAGATCTGCCTGCAACCCTCTTATGGTTAAAATGCCAAAATCAAGACTCTCTGCTCACCTTCACTCTTTAATTCCTCTTTTCTCCCACCTCTGGAACAAACTCCCCCACTCTCTTCAATCCTCCCTCCCTCCTCCAAAACCTTGATCTTTTCTACCCCCGTTAATTCACCCCGCATCCACTTTTTTGAAATACCGACTTCCTTCCTGGAAGTCATAGCAGTGTCCATGTATTTTATACCTCTCCCACCCCCCCCCCCTCCTTCCCATGCCTCCTTCCCCCTCCCCCCCCCCCCCCCAAGCCCTCTCTCTCCCACAGATCTCCTGATGTCTCTGTTCTCTACTGTTGTACTTGTGTGCTTCTCTCTCTCTCACCATCTAGTCTCCCGCTCCCCTTATTATATGTTTTCTGTGTAATATGTGATCCTGATGCCCAACTTTGACTACTCACTATGTTTTCCTGGACTGAGATATCGTGGAGAACTCATCGCCCACACCCCGCCATTTTTTGTCTACCAGCAGCCAAAAGTTCAAGTCGCACCTTTTCCTCGGAACGAAAAGTGTTTTCTCACCACTTTTTGTCAGACTGCCCACGGCCTACCTAAGTCAGATCCGTAACAATTAAAGCTGTAACAAATACTACAATAACTTAGGCCATTGGTTCTCAAACTTTTTGTATAAGCAAACCTTTTCATACAAGTCTCGATTGAGTGTTTGGCAAAAGCACTCGGAGGCTGAGTGCTTAATTGTCAAATCGTTGATGCAAAGCCATTGCCCATTGTGTCTTTAGGCTTTGTTATCGTCTTATGGATTACAAACTTGTGCATTAAATAAATGCCTTAAAAAAAAAACACCTTTTTACATTTTTACATTTTACATTTCATTTACTCCTCTACTTGTCATTCTGCATCCATACCTGCAAACTTTTCTACCTTCCCCATCTATTTCCAGGCTAACAATTCCTTGTCTCTTCTCTCTCCTCTCTCCTCCAGCTCTTTTGCGATAGCCTTGTGTCCATGAGTTGTCTCATTGTGTATCCGCTGTTAGTGTGTCGCTATTACGGATTCGTCACTTCCGGTGTTGTGGTTTTCATCCACTTGAAATATTTCTGATTCTATGTACTATTATTGTCTTCAAAAGGTTTATTGTTCATGAACAGTTTGCAAAGGATAAAAGCGTTAATGTTAAAAAGAGACAGGGAGCTGGATCGGGAGCCGGAAGACGAGGAGGAGGAGAGAGAGTAAAGAAGGCGGGGCAAAAAGTCGGACAAGAAGCTGGTCGCTTCAAGCTCCGGAGCGAGCATGGTCGAACGAAAGTCGCGAGTGAACTTGGAGTTTCCTTGAAAGGAATTCCTGCCATAGGTGTTATCGCTGGGATTGATAAACCTGCGTGGTCAGGTTTGGCGTTGGGATTCTGAAGAATCATCGCCGGGTCGATGCGACTCAAATACGAGCCGTAAGCCATTTTGACACTCGCGCTTTGCTCATCGCAAAAGGTCTTTGCTTCCCGTCAGCCTTTTTCACCATTCCGACGTCTATCTGGGATGTGTGTGTGTGCAACGCGGAGTTTGAAGATTAATTTGCGGTTTGCCGACTGAACCATGAACGTTCATACCTGGAGGGCGCCTTTGGATTTCCCATTCCTCCGTGAGTTTGCCTTACGCGGTTTTGGACCACGTGACTCTTTGCGCCGCTTCGGCCGCCTACGCCTTGTGTGCTGTTTTGGCGGTGTGACTGAGCCCGTCATCTGAACGGGGTTCGGGTTTCGATTCGATATCGCTCTGACGCTCGCTGGAGGGGATCACCTCTGAGCTATAGAGACATTGGGGAGTGTTCTTTTTCACTCACTTGGAGCACAGTGAGTTATCTTACCCTAGCTGATGGTACCATCATAAGATGTGTTGATTGTATTGTTGATTGCTATTATTGTTGTATCCTTATTCTGGTTTGATTTTTAATACAATATTTGTTTGTTGATAACCATTGGTGTGGTTTCACTCGTGATTTTTGACACGGAGTAACACATTATTCTGCCGTGGCTCCTCTCGGGGCTCGGAGGTACACCGTGACCCGGGGGTCGGGGAGGACCACGTAACAGTCGTCTTCTATGTTTTGTCACCTCACTCTTCCATGAGCCATGACTTTGTATAAAAAAACAAACAAAGTACATACAGGAATTGGTGAGCATACAATAGATTATGGCTGAAAAGGTTAAAAACTAGAAACTTTGGAGTTACTAATATAAGGTATAAATTACATTTTTAAAATGTCCGTGTTTACATGGCTAACTTTTTGAAAAGTGCTGTGGTTTTCATAGTTAGTGATTAAAAAGTATAAACCCTTAGTAAACATAGTTACGTTTGTGTGGGTAGGGGGATGAAATACCTTAGTCGAGGTAGAAATGTGTAGATTAGCATGCTCCTAGTGTCGTAAAGAATAAGAACCCATCTCGATGTATTTAAGTAGTGTCGAATGTCCGGGTAAGTGTTTAGGTGTCTCCATACGGAGGAGTGGAGTTGTGCTATCTAGGTCGGGTCTGTAAGGTTAAATCCCCTGTGTGTAAATGCCGATTGTAATTTTTCCTAATGTTCTTATAAAACTCAGTCCGCCAAACAACAACTATAACAAATGGACACATTCGCTCACAACGCCGCCTGGGCTAACCAACACCCAGCACATTTGCCGATCGGCACCCAGCACATTTGCCTGACCACCGATGTCATCCGAACATTCCCGAACAGAGACTACACTCTGCCCCCTGATGACTTGTAAATGAGGTGGTCTTCGTGATTGGTGGAGGCGCGATGGGATGATTGATAGTGCTCAGTGATTGGACAGAGTGTGACGTCATCGTCGAACATTCGAGAGCTGGAGGAAAAAGACATCGTCTGGCCATCTTGGTCTCTCTTGTCTTGAGTTTGGTAGCGGGCAGCCACATCTCACTATCTTCCTCTCGTTTGGTCTTGGTCATACTGGCAAATGGCTGTGGTTGTGCTGTGTCCTTTCATGAATTCGTGGATAGTAACGGAGGAAGAAGAAGTCGTCCCATCGATCTCTTTGTCTCGAGGCCTTGGTGGAAGGAGGGCGTGTGTCATGCTGGTGCGGTTTTGGTCACCTGTGCGCCTGTGAGGAGGAGGAATCCAGTGGCGTTTTGAGGAACTCTTGGCATGCCGGTCGGAGGGAGACAATAGCGAAAGGGGACCGGCCACACAAAATCACCTCACGTTCGTGGTGACCTGAAGAGGAGCTATTTGCCATCTGGCGATTTGTCAGCATGTGGTTGCAGGTCACTTTGTGCTACCGCCTTCATTTGACGCCTTCGCTTGAACAACAACAACGCTAAGTGCCGGTGTAGCAGGATTCTCTCACTCCCCTAAAATCTCACTCTCGAGTGTTTCTGTCCTCGGATAAAATCACTCTAGAGTGAACTAATCCTAGGACTGGCACACTCTAGAGTGTAATTATCCTAGGACAGAATCACTCCCCCTGTCAGGATCAACACACTCCCTCCAGGATCAAAGCACTCCCCTTTAGGATAAAGTCAATCTCCCAGAAAGAATGGAAAGATATATTTAGTTACTTTGGAAATATATCTCACAGGATGTTAGATATCATTGCAATGATTAACACAGCTTTTACTATGTATTTTAGTTATTTTTTAGTTAGTTAGTTGTTACTTTATTTAATTTATTTTGTTAGTTTTTATTTTTTGTTAGTTACTTTATTTTGTGAAATATGTGAATATTATTATACTATCTACTGTATATTATAATAGGCGAAGGTGATTCTGTCTGTCTGTCTGTCTGTCTGTCCGGGGGTGTGGCTTACTCCGTTTACAGAGTAGCTCCACTCATTGTTGGAGAGGCTTCATGTAAACAAATATCCACCATTTTATTAACTTGAATAGCTTTGAGGCCCGTTTAGTTAGGCCCGTGCCGTCTTTCTCTCTCACACAGGTTTATTTCAACTCTAATTCGATATATCATTTCATTTTTAACAGTCGCTAACGTAGTTTTAGACTCGGTTGAAGAGAATCCCATGAAAGTTCCCATTTATAGAACGAAATGATTTCTCAAAGGCCTGTAAAATAAAGCCCATTCATTGAGTCATCCTCACAATTTTATCCTCTCCAACCCCACGCTCCTCTCCATCCCCTCGCTCCTCTCCAACCCCTCACTCCTCTCCAACCCCTCGCTCCTCTCCAACTCCTAGCACCTCTCCAACCCCCAGCTCCTCTCCAATCCCCAGCTCCTCTCCAACCCCCCACTCCTCTCCAAGCCCCCGCTCCTCTCCAACCCCCCACTCCTCTCCAACTCCTCGCTCCTCTCCAACCCCTCGCTCCTCTCCAACCCCTCGCTCCTCTCCAACCCCTAGCTCCTCTCCAACCCCCGCTCCTCTCCAACCCCTAGCTCCTCTCCAACTCCCGCTCCTCTCCAATCCCCGCTCCTCTCCAACCCCTCGCTCCTCTCCAACCCCTAGCTCCTCTCCAACCCCCGCTCCTCTCCAACCCCTAGCTCCTCTCCAACTCCCGCTCCTCTCCAATCCCCGCTCCTCTCCAACCCCTCACTCCTCTCCAACTCCTCGCTCCTCTCCAACCCCTCGCTCCCCTCCAACCCCTAGCTCCCCTCCAACCCCTAGCTCCTCTCCAACCCCTCACTGGAATGAATGCCAGTTTAAACAGGATTACCTTTACTTCCATATAATAATGATGAATTAAATAATAACGAAGAAATATCTGTCGGCAATTTCCCGTCTGTGGCGATACGTGAACGAAGCTGTGCCCCTCTCTCCACATTATTGTGACGACGTATAAATTAAATATTTCATCGTGACGATTGTCATCAAATGGAAAAGTCCGCTACAAATTTTTAATACATCTCGCCATTTTCCCGTCTGTTATTTTAGGCGGTGTATGACCGACCGTGCCGTGATTTTTAAAATAAAATATCTCGGCAATTTTCCGTGTGTGCGTGAATGTTCTCAATTATTTCTGACATCGAGTCTAAAACCATCGATAAAAATTAAATCAGATGGTGAATTCGAGATAAAATCGTGAGGGTGACTCAATGAATGAGCTTTATTTTACAGGCCTTTGAGAAATCATTTCGTTCTATAAACGGAAACTTTCATGGGATTCTCTTCAACAGAGTCTAAAACGATGTTAGCGACTGTTAAAAATGAAATGATGTATCGAATTAGAGTTGAAATAAACCTGTGTGAGAGAGAAAGACAGCACGGGCCTAACTAAACAGGCCTCAAAGCTATTCAAGTTAATAAAATGGTGGATATTTGTTTACATGAAGCCTCTCCAAGAATGGGTGGAGCTACTCTGTAAACGGAATAAGCCACACCCCCGGACAGACAGACAGACAGAATCACCTTCGCCTATTTTAGTATTTTAAAATATTTTTAATATTATAATTACCAACATTTATATAGCGCCTATATCCAGTTCTCGGAACTGCTCAGAAGCGCTTGTTTCCTGGTTATCGGGACGTGAACACACCTTTGCCAATATACAAACATTTGAGTAACATTTTAAAACCCGTATTTAATATTTCTTAAAAGTGCAGTGAAGTTATAGAACGTAACTTAAAATGACATATTATATGTTGAAATGAAAATATCCTTTCAGTATAAAACATCGTAAATGTATCGTAATGATTACTGTGAATGCCCTAATATCAAAATATATAGTTATTTGAATGTTAAATTTATACTTTTCTTTATTTGATTTACCCAGTTTAATACAGGGATGCGAAAAACATTGTATTTTTATTTTTAGGGAGAGACGTTTACAAAGGACATCATTCTGCCCTGTTTATCAATTCATTTATCATTTTATGTTCATATTCATAAACTTTGTCATGGTTGTATGTCATTACCATGCAATTAATATTGTTTAAATCACAAAATATATAGGGGGAGTGTTATAATCCTGGGGAGTCATTTGATCCTGCAAGGGGGAGTGTTAAAATCCCAGGGGGAGTGATTTCATCCTAGGATAAAACCACTCTAGAGTGATTTTATCCTGGGGAGTGATTCTATCCTCCTACATCGGCACTATAAACACCATTTTATTGTCCCCCGTCGCACCGCGGAGCAAAAGGGGGACTATGGTTTTCCCCTCCGTCCGTGTGTCCGTGCAGGCGTGCGTGCGTGCGTGCGGGCATACGTACGTGCGTGCGTGCGTAAGCAAAGGACCGAATTCTAATTTGGTGTGTGGGTGCAACCCACGTCAAAATCCAAGATGGCCGCCGCCATGTATGTCTGACGCCATGAATGTCTGAACCTTGTGAGCGGAATATCTTTAAAAATAAGCGAGGTACCAATTTCTAATTTGGTGTGTGGTTGTATCTAGGCATAAGGAAGAAGGCTATTGAAAATTGGGTTGCCACGTCAAAATCAAAGATGGCCGCCGCCATGTATGTCTGAACCTTGTGAGCGAAATATCTTGAGAAATAAGCGAGGTACCAACTTCTAATTTGGTGTGTGGGTGTATCTAGGCATAAGGAAGAACGCTATTGAAAATTGGGTCACCTCGTCAAAATCTAAGATGGCCGCCGCCATGTATGTCTGAACCTTGTGAGTGGAATATTTTGAAAAATAAGCGAAGTACCAACTTCTAATCTGGTGTGTGGGTGTACCTAGGCATAAGGAAGAACGCTATTGAAAATTGGGGCGCCATGTCAAAATCCAAGATGGCCGCCACCATATATATGTCTGAACCTTGTGAGCAAAATATCTTGAAAACTAAACGAACTACTAACTTCTAATCTGGTGTGTGGAAGCATCTACGCATAAGGGAGAACGCTATTGCAAATTGGGTCGCCACGTCAAAATCCAAGATGGCCGCCTTGCGTCTTCCACTTTGTCAACTCACATCACTTCACCGACGGGAGACCTAGGCGTAACGCTTGTTTTCATTATATTTTCCCCTGTTTGAATACAAGTCTGGGTGGAGAGCCCCTCATTTAGGAATTTGAGTTTACCTCACCTTTCGTTGTCTTTTACGTTACTGTAAATAAATATATATTTGTTAACTTTTACTTTCTGTCCTGGTTCGTTTCTTTGTTTTGTGGGTTCGGAATAACCCCTTGTGTTTCCGCTCAGATAGGCCATGAACCGTCCCGTGCGCGCAAAAACATAATCCCGCCAAGTTTGAAGTATGCCTCGGAGTTAAAGCTTGTTTTGGCCAATCGTCCTCTTGGGGTCTTAACCCCGGGGACCCCACAATACTTCAGCCATTGTGTGAACTGTTTAAACAGGTGGCCTATCGAATAGGCTACCTTTTGGAAGACATTGCTTAACCAAGTATCAAATTGCAAAAACGAGTATGAGATGTGTTATCTGAAGGTTATAAATGCTGTGTGGTTCAAAGCACAACCATGAAAATGTTTCAAGCCTCGGGAATGGTGCAAGGACTGTTGCCAAATTTCTCTGGAAACAGCAAATCACGATAAGAGAAACCTTTTTACTTGTGGCAGTTTTCTCCCTGACTTTGGCAGGCATTAAGCTTGCATTTGTATCCTTAACTGAGAAACTGGACAAGCATAGTAAAGAGCTATGAATCGGGTGCTTTTATTGGGATGGGTGGAATTCCCAACAAAAGAATGCATACCATTAACAGAGATGTAGTTCAAAATCACGTCTCAAATTGTGATATTGATATTGGATGCATTGGCGTGTAATAAAATGGAAACGTCAATAACCACTCGATCTGTGTTTTACTCCAGTGGCTAAGGCCCCATTTGGGGGGTGGGGGTGGACACTAGCTGTTGTGATAAGGCAGGTGCCAATTTTCAGTCATACGCCTCTTTAAAATACTTCCAGGGTGACCAAGCTTTTGGGAAATCCACAGAGATTATAGAGGGCTGTTTATAAATTTACCTCCTTTCTAAAATACAGTCCCTTCAGAAAGTATTCACACCCCTTGACTTTTTCACATTTTGTTATGTTACAGCCTAAATTTAAAATGGATTCAATTTCAGGTTTTTGTCAGTGATCTACACAAAATAACCCATAATGTCGGTGAACAGCAATTTTCAAATCTTTCCACAGATTATTAATAGGATGCAAGTCTGGGCTTTAGCTGGGCCACTCAAGGGCTTTCACGTTCTTGTTCTGAAGCCATTCCTCTGTTGCTTTGGCTGTATACATGGGGTCATTGTCTTGTTGAAACGTAAATCTTCACCACAGTATAAGGTGTCTTGCACTCTGAAACAGGTTCTCCTCAAGGATTTTGATTCTCTGTCCTTATGAGTCTCGCAGTCCCTGCCACTGATAAACATCCCGATAGCATTATGCTGCTACCACCAAGCTTCACGGTAGGGATGGTGTTAAATGGGTGATTTGTGCTCAGTTTCCACCAGACCTCGCACTTTGCATTCAGGCCAAAGAGTTCAATTTACATCTCATCGGACCATAGAATATTTTCCTTCGTGCTCTGAGTCTTTCATGTGCTTTTGTGCAAACATCAGGCATGCTGCCATGTGCCTTTTTCTCAAGAGTGGCTTCCGTCTGGCCACTGTCCCATAAAGCCCAGATTTGTGAAGTGCTGCAGAGACTGTTATCCTTCCGGCAGGTTCTCCCATCTCAGCCAAGGAACTCCTTAGTTCTGTCAGAGTGGTCATTGGATTATTGGTCACCTCCCTGAAGAAGGTTCTTATTTCTCGGCCACTCCGTTTAATCTGACGGCCAGCTCTTGGAAGAGTCTGGGAGTTCCATATTCTTTACATTTCCAAATATTGGAGCTCATTGTGCTCTTGGGAACTTTCAACACTCTATAAATTGTTTTATCTCCTTCCCCATATCAATCCCATATCTATTTATCATATCCTTACAATTTTATCTCAGAGTTCCATGGACAGTTCCTTGGACTTCATGGTAGAGTTTCTTCTCTGACATGCACTGTCAAGTGTGGGACCTTGTATAGAAAGGCGTGTTTCATTCTAAATCTTGTTCTATCAGTTTAATTGGCCACAGGTGGACTCCGATCAAGTTGTAGAAAAATGTCGAAGATGATCAAAGGAAATTGGATGCACCTGAGTTCAATTTGGTGTATCATAGCAAAGGGGTTGAATACTTATTGGATCAAGACATTTAAACTTTGTATTTTTAATTATTTTGCTAAAAACCTCGAAAAAAGGAATTCCAGTATGACATTATGGGGTTTTATGTGTGGATCAATGACAAAACAGATCTCTGTTTAATCCATTTTAAATTCAGGCTGTAACACAACAAAATGTGACAAAGTCAATGGGTGTGAATAATTTCTGAAGACACTGTCCCTAAGACTTTCAAAATGGGATGTGCTGCTTGATCCTTGTTTGATGCCGAGTTATTAGGAGATTGAGCACGGATAAATCCCATGGGGTTGGCATATCATGGGAGGATGGGTGACGGGGACAGGCACATGATATTTCTCCTTATTTGTCCCCCTGGCTTTGTCGACAAAAGCAAAATAAAGATAGCATCGTTGTTACTCGGGGAATTCATCATCTCTCCCAAGATGTTGCGTGTGTGTCAGAAGTTACGTTCAGTGTTGTCTCGTGCATTTGGCTGCATGCGTGAGCACGATTCGCATTGCAGCTCCTCCATGAGTCTTAGAGCATATGAAAATAACACAACTGCCCTCATACGTATCGCATTGTCTCAGCAGCACATGGCAAGCTGTAAGCAGAGGCAGGAAGTTTAATCACTTTGGCTGTGTAAGCTGCAAGTGGCTGCCTGCCTGTACACAGAGCCATGGCATATTAATTAAGCTGTTCCTGAGTTGATATGCTATAAGACAATTACTGTGCATTCAAAAAATAATTTATGGCATTATTTCAAGAAAGTATTGCAGGCAAGAGTGATGTGCCCACAAACCGAGCGTAAAATCCAGTAAGAGAAAGCACAGACCTGGAGGTAAAACAGTTCAACTTTCTGATGACCCAGCCCGCATACCCACTCCAGCACAGTTAGAGATTTTCCTTTTGCTGGTGGAAACAAGGCAGCCCTGTTGTGCTTCATCTCAGAATCATAGCCAACAAAAAGTGTTCCTCAGAGCGCAAAGCAGGTGTTCCTATCAGAAGGTTTCAGGAGTGTCATCAATCCTCAGGGCTGTGATATAATACCTCCACAATCTACTCAAGAGGAGGCAGACACAAATCATTTTACATGTACTTTATCAGGCCTTTAGATTACATGCTGGCTACAGCGACTAACGCTGTGCCCAAAACTAATGCCCCCAATTAATGTCCCCAAATTGATCGTACAGCTAATTAAAGAAAAAACCCATTGGCAGTGTTGTTTAAAACAAATTCAAGTGGAAATGTTTGGATGACAGAAATATGGTACATTAGCTTTCTAAATGCTTTCGGACTGTATGATTTTACTGTTATCCCCCATCGCCCACTCCATCTGACTTTGTCCTTGACCCCCCTTTACATGGGCCTTCAAAACTGTTTAAAAAAAAGTATTGAGTCAATAAGGAACTATGGGTTGGAATGATATCCAATGTCTTCCTATCGCAGCTGCTTTTGCACCAAAGAAGTGCCATTATTCGATGGCAAGGATTAAATAAGCTTCATTTATGGACCTGACAAGAGAAAGATATGGAAGGATCCGAATTCTGTGAACACCTGCCTTTTGTGACATCTGCAAAAGATCCTTGTGCGTGAGCAATCTGTTCTGTCGTAGGAGCTTAGTTCAATTCGGTCCAAGTCAGACACTGGATGTCAAAGCCTGTCAAAGTGGAGACAATTACAACCTGGCAAGCATCTGAACCCAGAATTGTATTGGAGGATCACCTGGCACTACTCGGTCTGACTAATGAATGATGCATTTTTGCAACTTATCAAATGAGCAGCCCTGGCAACTCTGATATGTAAATCAGCCCACATTGCCCCTGTAACACGCACAAGTTGCCTTCCCTACATTTGGGTGTACAGTTTTTTTTTTTTTTTTTTTTTTTTTTTTTTTTGTATACAAGGTCGAGGCTCGTGAAAGAGCGAACATTAATCACACAGAAAGACAAACCGACACATAAAACATATAACATAGGGAGCGGTAGACAAGATGGGGAGAGAGGGGGAAGGACACAAACACAACATTTGAGAGCAGGGACCGAGAGACATCGAGAGATCTGAGAGAGGGCGAGGGCTTTGGGGGGGGGGGGGGGCGTGGGAAGGGGGCGGTGGGAGAGGTATAAAACATATGGACACTGCCAGGACTTCCAGGAAAGAAGCCGGAACCCCAAACAAGGTGGATCTGGGGTGAACTAGCGGGGGCAGAAAAGATCAAGGTTCCGGATGGGGGAAGACAAGAGACGGTGGTGAACAGCTGTTTTAAAGACCTGGAGGGAGGAGCGGGACCGAAGGGAGCGAGGGAGCCCGTTCCAGAGGCGGGAGAAAAGAGGAACGAAAGAGTGAAGGTGAGCAGAGAGCCGAGACCTCGGCAGTTCAACCATCAGAGGGCCGCTGGCAGATCTTGTGCGACCCGCAGGAATATTTGGGGGACAGAGCACAGAGAGAGCCGGGGGTGCAAGTTGATGCTCTTGAATGACGAAAATGTCTTTTCCATACAACCTCGTGAAAACAGTGAAGTGTAAACGCAAGACCACGTGTGCTGCTAACTGTCACCCTCGAAATATAAGCAGATGCAACAGGTATCCAGATGATGAAAAGACTCAATAACCGCTGGCATAAGAGGACAAATACAACCTTTTTATTTGTTATAAAAAGACAGAAGTCACAACTCTTACCTCCAAATAAAACGAAACTTTCGCAAATCTTCCAATATTACAGAAAATCCTCCAATACGACAGAAAATCTTCCAAAATGACGGGAAATATTCCAATATGATGGAAATTTTCCAATACGACAGAAAATCTTCCAATATGATGGAAAAATCCTCCAATATGACAGAAAATCTTCCAGCACGTTGGAAATCCTCCAATATAACAGAAAAATCTTCCAATATGATGGGAAATCTTCCAATATGACCGAAAATCTTCCAATATGATGGAAATCTTCCAATATTAAGGAAAATTTTCCAATATGAAGGAAAATCTTCCAATATGAAGGAAAATCTTCCAATATGAAGGAAAATCTTCCAATACGATGAAATTTTCCAATATGATGGAAATCTTCCAATACGACAGAAAATCTTCGAATACGATGGAAAATCTTTGAATACGATGGAAAATCTTCCAATACGATGGAAAATCTTCCAATACGATGGAAAATCTTCCAATACGATGGAAAATCTTCCAATACGATGGAAAAATCTTCGAATACGATGTAAAATCTTCCAATATGGTGGAAAATCTTCCAATACAATGGAAAATCTTCCCATACTATGGATACATTTATTCATTTAATGTTTGTTCAGCATTCACCAAAAGTGAATTTTGAACTTGCAATAAATAAATTAATGTATCCGAAAGGTGTTAATTATTTTGTTTTGATTTGGGGAGAATTGGGACATTTACCGTGTGTTACGGATTCGTCACTTCCGTTGTTGTGGTTCTCATCCACTGTAAACATTTTTGGTTGCATGTACTATTATTGTTATCGTTTAAGAGAATTGGAGATAGCTGTTTTCAAAAGGTAAAAAAAAGTTAGTGTTTTAAAAGAAACCGGAAACCGGATCGGGAACCGGACGCCAAAGAAGAGGAGGAAGAGGAAGAAGAGGAGGAAAAAGAAGAAGAGGAAGAAGAGGAGGAAAAAGAAGAAGAGGAAGAGGAAAAGGAGGCGGAGCAAGTGAGGTCGGAGAAGAAGCCGAGCGGCATTGAGGTTTTGAGCAAACGCTGGCGAACGAAGGTCACAAGTGAACTTTGGGGTTTCCTGGGAAAGGGATTCCTGCGACAGAGTTGTTATCGCTGTGACAGTTAAACCTGCATGACAGGTTTTGCGGTTGATTCCAAAGAGAATCATTTGAGTGCCGTTACGTCTCGAGAATGGACCGTTGGCCATTTTGCCTCACGCTGAATTTTCGCATCGCTCCAGGTTTTTCACCTCGCTTTAACCATTACACCGCATCCAGACGTTAACCTGGTGTGTATGTGTGTAACATGGATTTTGAGTGTGAATTTGTGGTTCGCTGATTGGGAGCCGTTGAACGTCCATACCCGAAGGTGTGATTTCCCAGCCCCCTCTTGAGGACACTTTTGCCTATCTTTGGCAGTGTGACTGTCAACCGAGCGGGATTCTGGTCTCGATACAGCATCGTTCTGACGATCAATGGAGCGTGGATCGACTTTGGTTTGAAGCTGGGACAGAGACATTGGGAATGTTATTTTCGCTCACTTGGAGCACAGTGAGTTATATTGTACGAAACTGATGGTACCATCATAGGAATGATATATTGGTTGTGCAATTGATTAATATTGTTATTGTACTGTTATTCTTGTGTGACCTTAATAAAATACTTGTTTGTTGGTAACAATTGGTGTGGTTTCACCATTGATCTTTGACATACAGAATAACACATCTTTCTGCCGTGACTCCTCTCGGGGCTCGGAGGTACACCGTGACCGGGGTTTGGGGAGGAGCACGTAACACGTGTTGTCTCCATCTTTTGACCAATGAGGTGGCGGCTTACATTTGAAATGAGTGCCTCACACCTCGACCCCATTCTTGACACCGAAATCATAACTAGGCCAGGTCCAACATAGAGTTTAAGAATAGAAAATTAGACAGTTTTCTGTTTCTTCCAACTACTCCCATATGTGTCGTGCAATCATTCAAAATGGCAATTGAATCTTAACTGTCGTTTGTTCTGGGCCTCTTGATGACACCCACTTCAAAGAGGCAGTAAACTTGTAAATGGCCTCTCTGTGGATTTTCCCTGAAGGTTGGCCAGAAATGTTTGAGAGGGCCAATATGAATGAAAAATTTACCAACATGGAACCAAAATGGAAATGTTTTCCACCGATGACTTTGTCCCTGACCATGCTCTGCATGAAACTTGCAGCTTAAAGGAAGAAATTCGAAAAGCAGAGCTAAAGGTCTGTGAATCGGGTGCTTTTAGCAGGTATGCATTGGCTTGTAATAAGATGGAAACATCCATGACCACTCAATGGCCTCGTTAAAAAAAATTCTTAATGAGAAAATTGGAGCAGTAGTTAGCATAATGCTGTCGTGTAAATTAATTAGCCCTGTCACTTTAAAGCAGTGATGGGCATCCGTTTTATTAATCTGCATTCAATTAAAGTGACAACAAAAAGAAAGGATGAAGTAATTTCAAAAACCCTCAAGAGAATTGTGGTCATTGTGGTAAATTAACCATTCTCCCCACTCCTCCCCCCCCCCCCCCCTCCCCCCACTCTAGTTGAAAAAGTGGCGAAAGGAAGTAGAGGAGCGGAAGAAAATGGCCGAGAGCCTGAATCAAAATTTACTGGAATTAATAGAACAAGCCAAGGAGGAAAGAGATTCGTTGGTGGAAGACATCGGGAAGCTCGAGGTAGAAATTGTTATTTTATTGTTTTGTCATTTTTGGATTTCTTCATCTCAACAGTCACCAGTTGCATTGACTTGTGGATTTCATGAATCATTGTGAGATGACGAAGATGCTCTCTTTAAAAGGCTGATAATTTTGTCATAAGTATGAAGAAATCTACAGTATTGGAAAAATCTGTGATTGGCTCATAAATATCACGTGGTTTTCACAATAAATGAGACATCCAAACGTTTCTTCCACATATATTTCTAGGAAATTGATTGAAGTGTCATTTGGTACTTAAGTGAATGCACTCCAACCTAGTATGGCACTAACTGGAGCGCATAGTCTCGCCTTGCGTGCTCATTCCGAACAAATATGCGATCATTAACTGCACACGCTACTATTAAGGCCCATGTACCCGTATCATACAAGCACCCTATTATGTCACATGCATTGCCGTTATCTGTAATTTTATTGATTAATTATAGATTGATTATTAGGATATTTAACAACCACTTCTGTGAACATTAAGGCGAAATTGCATCAATGAAGGTGAGTATGAGAACAAATTCAAACTATATTTCTCATTGCCAGTCGATCATATGTATGAAGTCTTGCATCGATCTGTTAAGCAGTTCTGAAGAAGAAGATTCTTTTACGTTTTTAATTTCAATCCAATACGGCCACCAGTGCATGTGACCAATGACGTCATAAATTTAATTCTTCACTCACATCGGGTCATAGATGATCAGACATATGAAGTTTCTGATTTTGATTTGATTCAACCAATTATGGCTGGAATACCACTTCACCGATGGCATAATAGCTACCTATCACCCTTTATACCTACCATGGGGAGTTGATGACGTATGCCGAGTTTCAATTTTTTTCGTTGAGCAGTTTTGGAGACGTCCACATTTATTCCTCTAATTCAATATTGGTGCCATACCATGTGACCAATGACATCAAAATGATCAATAAAATATTCTCCTCTCCATGAGGCGTATTCTCTATTCTCCATTGCCTTCATTTGGAGAGTTTCCATGGGGAGTCTCTCCTATGTTTAAAGTTTTACATCAATCGGACAAGCGGATACAGAGAGAAAAATTAAAGCGAAAATATATATAGCCGTCCCTTCGATGTATGCACATTCGCCTCTGAGTTGTCGAGCCTGAGTTTGAAAAATCAACTCATTTTTATTGGGCAGAAATGGCAGGTTCATTGAGAAAAGAGACATTGAATGGGTCCTTTAAACTCTTCCTTTACGATTTCAAGCACAATCTATCTTTCCTATGAGCCACAATTTCGTCTGAATCTTGATATTCGCCAATGATGAGAGCACGAGCAGCAAATTTGATTGGCCGAGCTGGAATAAAATGAACGGTGTCAGGATTTGTCCAAGTTTTGCTAAATTTGAGTTTTTTTTGAAGTGACAAGAAGGCAATTTGTGTTCTACAGTGTTCAAGTGTATACTTCAATTGAGATAAATTTATCATTTTAACGGATGTAGAAAATATATGGAAGTTACCACCAATGACGCAGCGTCTTATACACCACCTTATTTAACACATTGCATTAGTTCTTTATGTCTGTTGTTTATGTCCTTTGTGACATCCTTAAAAACAGTAAGTTTCCTGTTTGGAATGATTTTCAATTTTGTTTGACTGCCAGACAGGCAGACAGTAAAAAAAACAAATTACCCTACTCCTCTCCGAGCATGCACGCCTGCAACGAGATGCTGTACAATTTGCCAAATTCCAAGCCTAAGTACTGCTAAACTGCAGGTTTGTGATCTGATCCATGTTCCAATTCATGTTCTACAGTGTTCAAACTATAAGATTCAATTGGAATCAAGTTGTTCCTCGATCATAGACTGACATCTGTAGACAGACAGACAAAGTCACCCAATTGTTTCACCCCGCTTTTCGCTTCACGTGTGGGGTAAGAAGAACTACTCGCAGCGCACAAGATATTTGACTGTGCATTGATGGAGTGCTACCCTACCCTTTTGAGCAGGGGCACCAACATCACATGTCTCTCTCATGAAGTCTGTGGAGGGAACCTCAAGCTCTCAGCATTATTGCCATTTCCCATGATGTGGTCGATACATAAGGTCTGCTGCTCCTCACATCGCACACAAAATAATTGATGGCCTGTTTTTATTATTTTCCCACTCATCCTCCTGTCTAGCTCCCTCTACTTATGCTGTCCTGCATCCATACCTGCAATCTGTTGTGCCCCATTAACCGTACAGAAGCCTGGTGTTGGCTTTACGATTAAGGTGGCTGGCTTAATATTTCGAGCTCTGTCGTGCCGTTAACACCAGGTGGGTTGATTCAGCCTGTCATCCTTCTAAAGTCGGTTAAATGAGTACCAACTTACTGGGAAGAATGAGCCATTCGAGTATCATGCGTCGGAGTGGCGATTCGTCTTGTATTATATCCCCTAACCAAGGAAAAACTGCCTCGGCAGCCCTATGCGTCTGAATATGTGTAAGGAGTACTTTTTCTATTTCCTCTTCTGCTTCTAACCATATTTCATTCAACCATCTTACTTGCAGCTTATTGTTTCCTCTGCTCGCCTCTCTCCCCTCTTTTGTTGTTAGCTCATTCTCTTACCAGTTGTATCCAATTGTGGCCCCACTGTCGTTACAATATCTTCATGACTTCTGTCAACTCACTCTTCAATGAGCCTAAACATTCTTTTCTACATCAAAAAATAGTCTGTTGCTCATCGCCGACGCATCGTCTCTCCAATTTCCGCAACTGATAAATTGATACACCCGCTGAGTCCCTGTTCCCACCCCAATCCTACAATTCCTCTTCTTGCTCCCATTTTTTTTCCCTCTGTTCCATTTTTTTCTGTTCATTTATTGCCTCCGGTTGTTCTGTTTTCTTTTTCTTTCCATGAAGCCCGATACCTGTATTTGAAAAAAAATTCCAATGTGTTGACATGCTGAGAAGCAGGAATCCTTCGTGGATTTTATGTTTTTGACAAGCCATCTTTATGTTGAGTTTTGCACCCTGTAAACAATAACTGTGCCACCAATAGGCTTCCTATGTTGTCTAAACTTTGTAAACAGCTTGAGGCGAGAGAAAAATGAGACTGTTGCTCATAACTGCCACCACGTACGTTCAAAGAAAACCGCAGGCTCTTTATGCTATGTGCTTTTTGGCTCAATTTTTTGCCATTGCTTCATCCCTATATACTTTGCAGTCCCGGCGTCAAAAGCAATGATATATGTTGTGCCATTATTTATTATTTACACAAAAAGTGGAATCTTTCACCCTTCTCGCCCCCAACCTTCTCAATTGCTATGACAATGTTGCATTATGGGCCATCCATTTATTAACTCTTCGAACTGTTATGACATTGGTTTTTGTTGGTTTATTTCATTTTTGCGGGGCAATTTGGAGGGGATCCCCTTGCCGCTACCCTACTGTACTGTACCCACTACAGACATCTTTGCATTTGCAAAGAAGCCCCCAGATTTCAGGGAGTTCATGTCAATGTCACACAAACTCCATGCGAATTCGTTTCAATTGCCCTGGCTAATGATCTGAGACATAATCAGCTGACGGATCCGTAGCCGTTCATACCAGTGTGTCAAGCTCGGATTCGCATTCATGACCTGTGCCTTGGATTCGGATCGTAATGGAAACACATTCGGTCTGCAAATAAACACGTCATAAAGGAAGAGAACGTTTCGAGAATATCAAATGGTAAGTTTTCCAGTATTATATGGGTGTTTTTTTTTTTCGAAATTATTTTTTATTTTATTGTTTTTATTTTATCTATATTATAAATTTGATTGTTTTTTTAAAATTAATTTCGAAATTGTTTTGGAAATTTCTCAAATAAATTTTTTTTTTTTTTTTTTTTATATTATTAATTTTTGGGTTTTATTTTATTTCTTTCAAAGAAATTTCGAATTTAATTTTTTCTGCAAATTATTTTCGAAATATTTCCACATTCAAATGAAATACCGACCACATAAGGTGTCTGTTGAAAGTATGTATTTATACTGTCGTCGGCTTGAGGGATAAATGAAAGGCTGGTGGGTCGCTCCGCT
This sequence comes from Myxine glutinosa, assembly GCF_964187855.1. NCBI lineage: Eukaryota > Metazoa > Chordata > Myxini > Myxiniformes > Myxinidae > Myxine > Myxine glutinosa. The sequence continues at coordinate 36,141,245 of NC_136269.1, read as the reverse complement.
TGTAAAGCTGCGAGCAAAAGGATGCTTCTAATCTTTAATGCTGAAGTCTTTAAAAAAAAAAATTTAAACAGTGTGATGATAAAACAGGGGTTGTTGGAGAAGACAACATGCATATGGTGCGACCAAACATCAAGCTGATTAATGACCTTAGGTCTCACAATCTGCATATTACAGCCACAGGATGCCCCTACCCCTTTCCCACCTTTAGAGAGATACTTCATGCCTGGCACACCTTCACAGCCCCAGATAAAGACCACATAGTGGTCGAAACATCAGATCTGAGCATTCCGCACCGGGCAGCTATTCCAGTCGGTGGTGCTCTCTTTTTTTGAATCTGAAATTTCCCAACTACAACCATTATTATTTTTTTGCAGGTGGAATTTGTAAACACCTCGTTCCCTCTCAGGTGTACTTGACAACTAACGAACCCTGAACAACCGGCCAATATTTAAGTACAGTTTTCCTTTTGAATTCACCGTGAAACAATCTGTTGTATTAGGAGCAGATTTTGGCTGTGATGGAGTCCAGCAGGTTACTGGAAATGGAGGAGAGAGGCCCTCTACCGGAGAAACTAGAGAATGAGTACATCAGAGACAAGAGAATTCAAGATTTAACAAGAAATATTACAGGTAAAGTCGTCATCTGCATGTATCCGATTCTTTGGTTATAACAAATATTTTAACTTGAAATACTCCAAATACAAGGTAGCAAGATGTTGATCCATTATTTGGACTAGCAACGGTACCAGCCCTATGGGCGGGGCTTCAATTGGGAGGCCCAAATGAAAAGGCAAAATATCAGAAATTGAAGGCTTTTATTTTTATTTTAAACGATTTATATAAACATCCGTTAAATCATATCACACGGAAATCATCAAAATATAAACAGTATTTGTAGAATTTCAATAAAAGCCACATCACTGTTCATATCGGTAAATATTATTTCATCGTGTTTCAAATTTGAGCAATGGGTTCTCTAATATTCGATGTGTTCACGGTTTTAATTACGTAACGTAACGTTTGTGACGATGTTTTCATTGTGACGATGTTTGTGTTCACGGTAGTGTTAGATGTGACGGTGTGACTAATTTCGTAATGTTTTTCGTTTTTATTTTCGTAATCGTTTAATGAACGTGTAATGTTTAATGAATGTATAATGAGCGTAAGAATGAGCATAATGATCATTAAATGAATGAATGAATGTAATGAATAATTTGATGCGAAGCGATCACATTCACAATCGCTATGTCGTACGTACTCCCGATACGTGTTTCCTTCGTTGTAAAAACTACCAAGTCAACAGTTAAAAAGATTTTGAGCCGATAGGTGTTATGGCCTTGGCAAGATCGATGGAGACGGCGATCTGTTAGCTTATACACTGCCCAAATAGCCATGTGGAATTCTCTCATGTAGAGATTAAACCCACGTCGTTTGAACTTTGTTTGAACTTTGGCCGAGGTCATTATTTACTTTCAATGATGTTTATATACGAATCAAAAAGAAGATAATTGGTTTTGGGTCGTCCTTTCCACATATCTCGTGGGATTGTGAGTTGGAGAGACGACCGTGATGGCAGGGAGGGGGTTGGCATTCTCTCAAGCAGGGATTCAACCCATGTCCTTATAAAAGGTCTTTGTCCGAGGTCACCGAGTCCAATCGGTGCAGCTGTGCAGCGGTGCAGTGATCGGTGCAGCCGTTTGTGCGGCACCCGGGAAAATAACGTTATACGGGAGTCCAAACCTGAAAATGCTGGAGGCCAAAGCTGAAATTGGAAAAACAATATACCCTATTTTACTCCAATAGATCCCAGGATTACCCACCCAAAATATCGTTGCGATCGGTTCAGCCGTTTTTGCGGTACCTTCGAACTGACAGACAGACAGATGGATGGACATTTGGTAAATTATAGTAAGATTGCTGTGACTATGCTGTGGCTGAAATATTGGGACTATCCTTTATCTTTTTAACGAAACCTTATATTGACCGTGCTCTTACGTTTTCCGCTTTGAGGTTCTTATAATATGAGTAAATACAGATTCCCATAACCACAAGCTCTGCTTCTCCTTTTGGTAATTTTGATTTTTGAACAAAATACGTTTCCTGACACTTGTGTGATTCTCCAGCCCTGGTAAAAAAGAAAGAATAATCAGAGAGACAACATTATATACTGTCAATCGCTCTGAAAGAACTCCCTTTGGCAAAGGTATATGTAAACGCACGCACGCACACACACACACACACACACACACACACACACACACACACACACACACACACAGTTTCAATTTACAAATATCGAAGCATGTGGAAGAGCACACACAACAAGGTGTGAATAGCAATTGTATTGCTGTTATAGCCCCGTTATGTTATGTTAATTAATTATGTTATTTTAATTGTGGTATAGCCCCGGACATTTCTCTCGCCAGCGGCTGGGAGACAGCCGATCAATCTCGCAGGAGCGACCCAGAGATCCCCCACACATCCAGGATGATGTACTCCCCCAACCCACGCCCCCCTTCTCCCCTCTGCCTTCAGGAAGTCAAGGCCACGACAAAGTTAGAGAGAAAGAGAGAAAGAGAGAGAGAGAGAGAAATAGAGAAAGAGAGAAAGAGAGAGAAAGAGACTTTTTGACTTTTGAGTCCTTTTATTACCAAAAATACAAAAAGTAAAAATATACATGTTTTACAATCAAATCAATAATGCCAACAAAAGAAGAACCACTCAATGATCATCAAATAAAAGAAACATTATCAGCATCTCATAACAGCATTTTCAATTCGTTTTCTTTAACCTCACAAAAACCACCGACACACCAAGTACCAATAAAGTTTTGAAGATTTCCGGCCTCGTTGGAAAAGGTAAATTCACGTTTCAATTTTGCTGAGACGAATGCATTAAAAGACAACATGATATTACAGTGCTCTGTCGGTTTGCCAGATAGTTTATCTTTTATTGTTAAATAAACAGCAAGTTTCGCAGTTGCTATTAAGAAACTAAACAGTTTAGATACAGGATCTTGTTTAGGAGCAAAGCAAAAGATGAAATTTCTCAAAGAAAAAGTAATATGCATTTTGTGTGCAATATAATTCAACCAATGAAACAAAGGAAATAATCGTACACAGTCTATGAATGCATGAAACAAGACTTCATTGACTGTACAGAAGGGACAACAAACAGATACAGGAGGAAAATGTCTAATAAACGTGTTGGAGGGAACAATCCAGTGGGCCAAACGCCACTGGAGATCACCTGTTCTTTTTGATATGGGCTCACTATACATGGCTTCCCAGATAGGTTCGGAGGGGGGTCCTCCGGGTAACAATCCTTTCCATCAGGTAACCCCATTTAACAAAGGGTTCCCATTTAACAATTTAAGGCACATCTTATAGATGCCCTTGCTGTCCATAGTCTGGAAAAGCTTTGACCCATCGCTAACAGGGGGCAAATCATTTTGAATGGGTTCAACAATGGATTTAGGCACTGTTGGCTCATTCAAATCTTCTTCTGTACCTTGGGTCCAAGTTAGGCCAAGTTGCCATCCCACCTGAATCATTTTCCTCAAAATTTTTGCAATCAACCTATGGGACCAAATCCCTCTCAGGTCTGCGATTTCACTTATGGATTTCCAACCATACCCTGAGTCATGTCGGAGATGCCGCACCTTGACGATACCAGCTGCTATAAAGTGTTGGCAAAAATCTCGACTTTTTGGAATGTCGGGAAAGAGAGGGTTATAAAACAAAGGCTCGTGTGCTAGCATTTTTGTGACATATGTGTCCGCCTGACGACTCACAGAAAGGCTCTGCCAGGCATTCAAGAGGGTTTGGTAAAAAGCAGGGAGGAGCGATATGTCGACATGTTGGAGGTTCATTTGAAAAAGTTCAAAATTGTACCCGAGCCTACCCGCTCGCTGTAGTACAAGGCGTGCAGGGAGCTGGCCTGGCAGATGTTCCATGTAGAGGAGACGTTGACTAGACCGCAGCCGGAAGGCCATTAAGTGGGCTTTGATGTCGACGAGGTTGTGGCCACCCTCAGCCGAGGGGCAACATATCACATCGGGTCGGAGCCAGTGGTAGCCTCCCCAGAAAAATTCCACCTTGAATAGCACTTTCAATAGCACTTGAAGCCCTGGAGTGCTTTGAGCAGGGCCTCCTGTGCCATACCTATGGCAAGCAGATTAATCTATGCCATAACAGTGTGGCAACTAAGTTGTTGATCACTAGCACACGGACTTGAAAGCCAAATGAGGTAAAACCCTTTTCCATCAGTTCATTCTTTCTCCCAATTGCTCAATTACCCCGTCCCAATTTTTCTGAGCATACTGTGGGGAACCAAGGAAAATGCCCAAGTACTTAATTCCCTCACTTCCCCACAGCAACTCTGCGGGGAGGGATGGGGGCTGCAGTGGTACAGGCTGAGGAAGGTTGCGATAAAGGGAGGGTAGCCATAATGTCTTGCTTTTGTTCCAATTGATTTTTAAAGAGGAAGCAGAGTGAAACTTTGTTAAGCACTCAACAAGGATATCAATATCGTCTTTATCTTTTACAAAGATGCAGACGTCATCCGCATAAGCAGATAGGGTTAGCGGCAGACTCATGGGAGAAAGTGCTATTCCAGAAATCTTCTTTCTCAGTAGATCGAGAAGGGGCTCTAAAGCAAGAGCAAACAATAAACCAGAGACTGGACACCCTTGCCGTACCCCTCTCCGAACCTTAATGGGGGGAGCCAACACATTATTAATCTTAATTAAACTAAATATGTCTGTGTATAGCAAGGAAATGTAGGATCGAAAGTTTGCTCCGAGGCCGCATGCCTGTAATACATGATGCATAAACTTATGGTCAATACTGTCAAATGCCTTTTCAAGATCAAGCGACATCATTCCAAAGTCTTTTTGCACATGGTTACCATCAATGAGATCTCTGATTAAAGAAATATTTATCATGGATGGATCTTCCAGGAACACAGTAACTCTGTTCTGGTAATACCAGATCACCAATAACCTTTTTTAGTCGATTAGCCAGTACTTTTGAAAAAAGCTTGTAGTCCGTGCACAGCAGGGAGATCGTTCGCCAGTTCGCCATAAGTCGGGGGTCTCCAGTTTTCGGGAGCAAGGTCTACGGCTCTTCTTAGACTCAGCGGCATAATACCAGTCTGTATAGAAGCGTCCAAAACATTCAGTAACTCGGGGCCTAAAATGTCCCAAACGGTCAGAAAGAATTCGGGAGGTAGACCGTCGATACCCAGAGCTTTCCCCGAATCCATGGCAGCAAGAGCACAGGTTAGCTCAGGGAGGGTGATTGGTAGGTCAAGCCCCAACAGTTGAGCCTCAGTTAGGGAAGGGAAGTGAGAGGTTAAGTCCATCATTGTATCATGACAAACAGTCTGCTCTTCAAAAAGTTTTGTATAGAATTCAATAATGTTTAGTCTAACATCATCCTCATTGACAACAACGTTGCCTCTTGAGTCCAAAACAGAAGAGATTAGCCGTGATGGCTTGCTTAAAGATTCTAAATGAAAGAAAGACTTGTTTGGGGTGTCCAATAATTTTACATTCTGTATTCTAAGTCTAATTAATGTACCGGCTGCTTTCTCTTGAACCAAATTCCTTAAAAGAGCTTTCTTTTCAAGCAATAATCGGTAATTGGCATCATTATTTTCATGAGCCAATTTACTCTCCAATTGTAGAATATCCAATTCCAACCGGGCCATTGTAAAGTGCTTGTCGTTTGTGCTGTGTGATTGGAAACACTGACAAAAAACCCGAATTTGAGATTTCATGTTATCCCACCATATGCTGGATGAAGAAAAGGAGGATTTCTTTGCTACTAGCCCAGAAAACACGAAAGGCTTCTTTAAACACACTGTCTTCTCGAAGTCTAACATTAAACTTCCAAAAAGTGCTTCTGTTTGTGGGTTGAGGAAAGGAAAGGTTTAGGGTTACCATATGATGGTCCGAAAACACGGAAGGGAAAAGATTTGAAGAAACCGCAGCATATTTAAAGGGTACGTTGATGTACCATCTGTCGAGTCTTGCCAGAGACACCCGACCATTGGCACATCGACACCAGGTATACTGGGCTACGTTGGGGTGATGCAATCGCCAAACATCAAGTAGACCGGCCGTCTTAAAGAAACAGGATAGGTCCGCATGGGACTCGGGGTGAGGTTCTACAGAGTTTCTGTCTTTCGAAGGGTCAAAGGTGCAATGAAAGTCACCACCGATGCACACACATTGCTCAAGATTAACTGATTTCAGGTGATTTATCATGGAGGTGAAAAAGGACTTTCGATCCCTGCTCTCACTGGGTGCGTACACATTGAAAATGGTGCAGCGGAAGTTTTGTTGTACTAGCTGAAGTGAAATAAGCCAGCCTTTTATAACTTCATGAAAATAGCAAGTCTCGAAGACTAGACCTGGCTTTAGCAAAAACCCAACCCCAGCAGATGAGGCTGACAGATTGCTAAAATAGCATTGTCCTTTAAAAGTTTGACACCAGTCATGTTCCACGTTAGGTGTGATGTGGGTCTCTTGCAGTAAAAGAACATTTGCCTTTTTACGATCAAACAAGTTTTTAACTTGGGCCTGACGGAGGTGACTTGCACCCCCACCATTCATGTTTAAGGTCGCAAAGGAAATGTTTTTCATTCCGTGTTAATGAAACCGACCTGTGCTTGGGAACACTCCGTACCTGCTTGGGTAACAAACTTTCTTAACCTGTGGTATTGAGATCTCGTCAGGTCAAAATCCTCACGCGCTTTGATTATTGACTTTGCGGTGCAAATGAATGCTGTCAAGTCAGGGAAATAGTCTTTAACTACGATGTTACGGTGACGAAATGTTTCGTCAAGGAAGGTAAGAATGAGTTGAGGAGATATCTGTGAGTGACCTGTCACCGATTGTGACAGCTCGGTTGCCTCAATGTCATCCTCAGACTCAGACACGTCAGATAACATGTCGTCAGGTTCTGGGGTTTTACATGCCGCCCCCGCGATCTTGTCCGGAGGCACCTTGACAAGTTTTCCAAGGTGTTCCCGTGAGCACTCGTTAACACTTTGGTGGGTATTTTTTGTATCTGGGATTGAGGCTTCGGTTTGAGATCCCAGCAAACTCAGATTTACTGGCCCCATTTGTAAAGTGGGAACATTCATTGACTCCTCGGTCTGCTCAGCATTTAAAGGGGAAACAAGCGGAAAACCATTCCCCAGCTCGGAACTGATAGTAATTTCACTGGAGGTTTCGCACGCGGAAACTTCCAGGTGAGAGGTACGAATTATATTTTTAGGCTAATTTACATAATGAGACTCGTTAGTATCGTTGGCAACGGTATTTATATCCTGGTTAGTGAGGGAATGTCAGAGGGACACTCGAACACTTGTGCACCGGGAATGGTGCCGCCCATGACCGCCTTCTTTGCAGCACCAGCGAGATTGCTTAGCTCTGGTGCTCTTTGCTTTTTAGAATACACTATGGATTCTTCGTTCATGGGTTCGGGAAAGGGGGCAATGCTAGTTGTGTTAGTTACATCGGTGGGTGTCATCACATTGGAATCAGAGAGCACCGGTGTGTCAGACAACTCAGTCGGGGTGTCAGAAGGTACGGTCGGGGTGTCCGAAGGTACGGTCGGGGTGTCCGAAGGTGCGGTCGGGGTGTCCGAAGGTACGGTCGGGGTGTTAGAAGGTACGGTCGGGGTGTCCGAAGATACGGTCGGGGTGTCCGAAGGTGCGGTCGGGGTGTCCGAAGGTACGGTCGGGGTGTCAAAAGGTGCTGTCGGGGTGTCAGAAGGTACGGTCGGGGTGTCAGAAGGTACGGTCGGGGTGTCAGAAGGTACGGTCGGGGTGTCAGAAGGTACGGTCGGGGTGTCCGAGGGTACGGTCGGGGTGTCAGAAGGTACGGTCGGTGTGTCAGAAGGTACGGTCGGGGTGTCAGAAGGTACGGTCCGGGTGTCAGAATGTACGGTCGGGGTGTCCGAAGGTACGGTAGGGGTGACGGAAGGTACGGTCCGGGTGGCAGAGGGTATGGTCCGGGTGACGGAAGGTACGGTCCGGGTGACGGAAGCTACGGTAGGGGTGACGGAAGATACAGTCCGGGTGTCAGAAAGCACGGTCGAGGGATTGGCCTTTTTACAATCTCTTTCGTTATGTCCCGATTCACCACACTTTGGACAAGAGGTCTTGGGACAAAACCTTTTAACGTGTCCGAATTCTCCACAATTAAAGCATGTTAAGGAGGCTGAGGAAGCATACATGTGGTATTCCCGATCGTCCAACGATACTTTGAAGGATATGTTTAAATCTGTATCGGCTCTGCGATCCGGGAGAATCATGTACACTTGCCTCCTAAAGCTCATTACGTGTTTGACACGATCGCTGCGACACCCGAGCGGAATCATTGAGATTCGGCAAACAATTTTACCATAACGAGGCAGAACAGATGGGACTTTCTCACCTGGCATGAACGGTGGTACATTGGATATTGTTATCTTGGTGGCTGGCGTATCCAAAGGGGATACTGTAATAAAATGACCAGCCTTTTATGGTTAGACCGGTACTAACGACGTCATGAACGAACTTTTCTTCTGACACGAAGACTACAAAGTTCTGGTTCATTCGTGATGCCGTTCGAACATTACCGTCTCCTATGATGGATCCCACGGCAAGGATAATGTCCTCAGTAGGAGCTCCTTCAGGCAGAACACATGCGAATGCATGCTTACGTGTTAAATTTTCGAACGCCTCGTGCCGAGAGCGTGTATTCGCCATACCAGCGAATATACCCCCCCCCCCCCCCGCCCCCACCCCCACCCGCACCCCCACTTGTCCGAACCAGACAAGAAGGTATCAAACCTAAATTAATCGAACTAAAGTAAATAATAAACGTGCATTATAGGCAGAAAAATGGCTTACAAAGCGTCGTCGAAGCCGGTAGGCCGCACCCAAAATGGGTCCGCTCTCAATCCTCTCTCTCTCCCGAAGACAAAGGTGCAGGAAAGGATGAGAAACAAACGCCAAAGTACACAGGATGGAAAGGCAGAGGGAGGGTAGGGCAGGAGAGGAGAAAAACACACAAAGGGCTCACCACAACACAGAGCAGTTGCTCACAGCCACCATGACGCCACACCCAAATCGCAACAGCCGGCAGGGGGCGACAGAGAGAGAGCAAGAGCGAGAGAGAGAGAGAGAGAGAGAGAGAGAGAGAGAGAGAGAGAGAGAGAGAGAGAGAGAAAAAGAAAGAAAGAAAGAAAGAAAGAAAGAAAGAAAGAAAGAAAGAGAAAGAGAAAGAGAAAGAGGAAGAGAAAGAGAAAGAGAAAGAGAAAGAGAAAGAGAAAGAGAGAAAGAGACAGGAGGGAAAGGGCTGGTTCATGGGGATCGATCGGCACTCTGACCGTGACCACACTGCCCTCACGAATCTGGGCAGCAGGGAAGAATGGGGAAGATTTGGCCCCCTGGCTTGTTGTGTCCAACTGTGGCCACACTGCCTAATGGGGGTACATTATCTTTTTACTCTAACAATCACCTCACCCTTCCATGAGTCTTGATTTTGCACAAGCACATACCCTCACATTGATATCTATAAACAATATATTGGATGGAAAACGAGTAAATGACCGAATTATTAAATAATCTATTTATTTTTGGCCTAACCCGTTCCCAAAGCAGTGTGTGTGTGTGTGTGTGTGTGTGTGTGTGTGTGTGTGTGTGTGTGTCCACGTGTCCACAAGCAGCTCCACTTTAATAGAGCTCCACGGTGTGTGAAAGTGGTACCCTAGACTCTGGAGGCCCAGACTAATTCCTCGGCAAGGTTCTGCATTGTTTACATTTGTATTTCCTGCTTCATCTCACATTAACTCAGTAATGTGAATATCATTTTGTGTACCGGTATTTTCTTGAAGTTGAAATATGTTCATCGTACAATGATAAGCTTTTAAGACGCAAGCTTACCAGAAAGCCGGACCTGGTGTGCTCCTTGAGTTTATATGTGCTACGAACTAAGGTTTTAGTACTGTGGTGCTGTGCACACACAATTCGTTTGCCAAGAAGGTAGGCCACAACGCGCTGTACAAACTGAAACACTTTATTAACAGCTCACACGTAAGCACTGGGCGGGCTCGACTATCGAGCCCGCATATATGTCCCGAGGCCACGCCTTGCCCCCGGGCGTGGCCGGTCGGCCGAAAGGCGGGGCATGTATCTCAGTTCCACCCTGCGCCTCGTGACGCCTTTGCTCCGGGCGTGGCCCGAGCTGCGCTTCCACGCCCGGACGCTCGCGCCACCCACTGGAGCGCGGAATTATTGCCCACTGACAATGTGTCCGCCACAGTACAACAGTTTAGGGAGCTTCGGGTTGGGTTCTGGCAGTGCGGTATTACATCAAGTTGGGGGAACTAAGTTCCGTTGCATCCTGTATGTATGGGGGCTGAGAGGATAGACTACAGGTACCCACACTCGCCTCTGAGCAGTTTAGCCTGGGTTTTAATCCCAACCCAACTACAAACTCTCATCCTGGTGTTTCACAGGCAGGTTGATTCATCAATGTGTGTGCTGTCCCTCAGATGGACGTTAAACTGGGTGTCCCATTTGCCAGCATTAGTTGATGAAGGATCCGCTGTGTCCTTTGCGAAGAGCCGGTGATTTATCGCCAACATCCTGAACAAATTCCAAAATCCTGCAAAAAACCTATGCAGGGGGAACTGCATTCATGGCACAGCTGCACCCCCAACAATTGGTGTAAGTGATGCATATGCAAGAAGAAGAAGATTATACATCTGGCTGGCAGGTGAAGGAATCAGAGAGCTTCACCATATTTTTTGTGTACGCACAGGAGGCGTTGGATACCAACATATGCCCCCACCTCACCTGGCCGAGTGGGTCTCATGTGAGAGGCAAGATGGAGCGAGTGTTTGTGGCCACCTGGGTAATCAACCCAACAGCAGAGAAAACGTTTAAGAGTTAGAAAAACAAACAGGATACATCTCATGAGATAAGAACAAGGAAATGATCTGCTGTCACACTTCCAACCTCTTACATTTTAAAATCCATTTGGGTGTTCGCCAAACAAGTGGGATGTTGGCCACATATTACATAACAAATTTATACGGGAGCAAAATTGAGAGGAGGAGGGTGAAGAAGGAAGGATGATCAGACAGAAGTGAGATAATAGGGGAGGATGAGAGGGATGGGAAGAGAAAGGAAATATTTGCAGGACTAGTGGGCCCATTGGTCCATTGAACTCAATTTTCATTGGTCTTCACAGCCTTGTAGCATACCTGCCTGCTCTGGTGTTTGAGCATTAATTTGCCTTTCGCCAAGCCCAGATGGGGGTGAGCGGGGATTAAGATGGAGGATGGGTGGGAGGGGGATTATACCTTCATTATTATTATTGCCAAATGATGCTAATATTATTATTGTTGTTAATATTATTAGTATTAATTAATATATGCTTTGTTACAATGTTATCATTATTTTATATATTTATTTTGCAATTAGAATGCCATGCCATGGAAGGACATATTAAGCTGCTCTATACTCCTTAACATGGCACGCCTTTAAAGCATGGGAATTCTTTCAAATTATTTGTACTTAATTAGTCTAATCAACACAGGTGATTATGAAGATTATTTTGGTGTCACATGCAACATCAGAAAGCTCCAGTAGAACTCCATAAAAAGCTTTCCGCACATAAACACACACACACACAAACAAAACAAAAAGCTTTTGATGGTGTCCCACATTCATGGATGATACAATGCATGCAATTGTACAAGATCAATCCCCAAATAATCAAACTGATAGACAAAGCAATGGAGCCTTGGAATACCACATTGATATTACAGCATTCGGAACTAAAGATCACAATACGAGGAGTGAAGATATGTCAAGGAATCTTCCTGGGAGACAGCCTTTCATCCCGCCTGTTTTGCCTGGCCCTGCACCCACTGAGCAACCTCATTAATGAGCAAGGACATGGATACACCCTGACATCAAATAAGAGATCGCCAAAGAGACAAAAAGGTGACATGTGCACTTTACATGGATGATTTAAAACTCTTTGCACAAAGCTACAAAATATTGGCTGAACAATTCAAATTAGTGAAACAGTACTCCGACGACATTTAAATGGAATTTGGCCTTGATAAGTGTGCCAAGTGCACATTCATAAAGGTACATCAACAAAAACAGACAACATAAAAATTGACACAAATACAACAATACAGGGGCTAGACAATGAAGCATCATACAAATACCTCGGCATATAACAGAACCACCAAATATGCCACAAACAAATGTGCAATTACCAAAGAATACCTGCCTTAAACAAGGCTGATCCTGAAAACATACCTATCTCCATGGAACAAAATCAAAGCCATAAACCATTTCGCAATACCAGTATTCCAGTACAGCTGCGGAATAACAAACTGGCCACAATCAGAAATCAATAAACTGGATATCAAAACAAGGAAACTCCTTACCATCCACAAAATGTTTTACAAAAATCAATGCATCCTGAGAATGTACCTGTCAAAACGAGAAGGAGGTAGTGGCCTGATGAAGCTCAACCAATTGCACAGAATGACAACTGCAGGATTGGCCAAATACGTAAAAAGTGCAACTATCAAATCCAATTTGTAAGCAAACACGAAGACAAAAAAACCAGGGAAGGTATACCTAACCCACCGATGAAAAAATTCCCAAAGATGTGTAAATGGAAGATGTCACGAAACCAAAACAACGAGTACAGCCTCAACAATTGCAAAAAAGAAGAAAGAAAAATATAAAACGAAATATCAACAGATATACACCAACAACTGGGAAAACGATAAAAGAGCAGGGATGTATAAAAAAAAGCGTTGGGCAGATTGGGATGAGGCAAAGAAGGCTCTTTGGAATGCCTAAGAATAGGTCAGCTCAACTGGGATGGAGAACGAATCATTATAAATGCACAAGATCAAGGGTGCTATTCTACACCAATGGCTTCAAGAAAATGGTGGGACTGAGTCAATCGGATAATTGTAGGTTCTTCAAGGGAGAAAACGAAAGTACGAGCCACCTCCTATCAGTGTTTAAAAAACTCATGTCAGACCAGCTGTACACCCAAAGGCACAACAAGGTATGTAGAGTAATCCACTTGGCACATATGCAAAAGTCTCAATATCCCATTTCCAGAAAACTCATAGAAACATGAACCAAAAGCAATCACTAAAAACAAGGAAGTAATGCTCATGTATGACCTAATGATCCCATGAAGCATGAACATAGAAAATAAAGCATTGCGACCGACTCAGACCAGCACTGAGGTACAAAAAATAAAAGAAGGCTTTGCTAATTGAGGTGTCACATAAATCAAGAAAATGACCGAATACAAGCCCTCAAAAATGAAGTGAAAAGATCCTAGAAGCTTAAGAGCGCTGAAATTATATCAGTGACTATTGGAGCAATGGGAATGATGAAAAAAAAACATACGGAGATCTTAAAAAACATCCCTGGGAATATTACGACAAATGAACTACAGTTGGAAGCTGTCCGAGGCTCGGTGATGATCCCCAAAAGATCCCTCGGAAGAAAACTTTGAGAATAAGAAAACTTCACAAACTGATCCATGAATCATGATCCCTTACTGAAACAGAGTTGGATACCTTGGAGGACAATGTTCCACCTTTGAAACCAGCATAATATGGAGATAACAACCAATGACACACACACACACACACACACACACACACCTCGTCCATTTATAGTAGACTAGCAGAAGTACCCAGCGTTGCTGGGTGGGGGAGTGGGAGGAGGGGAAAATGGAGGGGAAGGGAGGGGGGAATGGGAGGGGAGGGGAGGGGGAAAGCAGAGGTGGGGGGAAGGGGAGGGGGAGGGGGATGGAAGGGGGAGGTGGAGGGGAGGGGAGGGGAGGAGGGGAAGAGGAGGGGAGGGTGAGAAGGGGAGGGGGAGAGGGTAGAGGGGGGGAATGGGGGAGAGGGGGAAGGGTAGGGGGGAATGGGGAGAGGGAGGAAGGAGGGAGGGGGAAGGGGAGGCGGAGGGGGGGAAGGGGAGGAGGGAATTAGGGGGGAGGGGAGGGTAGGGGGGAGGCAGGTGAGGGGAGGGGAGGGTAGGGGGGAGGCAGGAGAGGAAGGGGAGTGGCTCACGTTTCTGAGTGAATGTGACTCACGTTTCTGAGTTAAGTGTGATGCCGATCAAGAAGAAGAAGAAACTGTACTAACAAATTCGTACACTTCTGGAATTGTTCGATTTATTTGTATTCAAATGTCTGGTAATTGTTTTGTATTTATTTATGCGAATGTGTACTTGTATATAACTGTCATTCATTTTTAAAAAAAGGCTTCTGCACTATCGAGCGATTTGGGTTTTTTTTGTTGTTTTTTTACTCCAAAAAATGGTTAAAAAAAAAAAGCCTACAACACTCCCAGGCACTCACTGATGAACCTCTGAAAGTTTGATGAAGATCCGTTCAGCCATCTCTGAATAAAACGCGGACACACACACAGACAACTCACGTTTATATATATAGATAGATGGAGCCATAGAGGAGTAAAGGGAGGGAAAAGAAAGAGCATAAATATATGGGGGGGGGGTGGGGGGCAATATGCTGGGGGCTGGGTTTAATAATACGAATTGTAATAAGACAAATCCAAGTCTGAAGTTGGGAGATGAAAAGTTTGAATGAACAGCACAGCATGCAACGTCACTCATCACGGTATATAGCCCCAGCCCCGGCCTCGTTGCCGTGCTCCTCTTCCTGCTCATGCATGCCGCGCACCCTCCCTAGGTGCTGAACTACACAGCTCATATGACATCCTCCTTTCTCTAAAGACCAAAAAAAAACCAGTTAATACAAAGCATCGAATGGGCCGGAAACACAAGGAGAGAGAAAAATAATCACGGTATTACCAGGAGAAATGCAATGCGGTTCAGGATGGCCATCTGCCCATATATTAGCTAGCCTAATACGGATCAAATGTCCAGCCTGACAGGGCGTCTGACCATGCGACTGGACTGAGTTTGGGATGCTAGTAGTGTGGTAGGAGCTTGGGTACGTTGGGATGATGGTGGCTCCTTGTCAGCACCCTGTTGCCCCTTGGCAGTGGCATGGTCAACATCGGTATCACAGAGGGCATTCTGGAACATCTGTTGCATATGCAAGAAAATACAAGCTACACATCGGCGAGCGGGCTCTCGCTGCCTTGGCTGGGTCAGTGGAGCAGGTCGGATGTGGCTGTGATTCCGTCTCAGGAGGTTTCCTGTTTCCGTAACGATTTTGTACGATCTGGGCTCCGAGCGGTGGTGGACACAATTTCTGGTTCCCAAGTGCGGGACCGCCCAACCTCCTTGAGAACCCGATCTCTTTGGTGTGGTTTTTGGTTTTTTTTGTACACTGAATCGAGGCTCGTGAAAGAGCTAACATTTATTTCACAAACAAATCAACCAGACAAACAAAATATACAAAAAGAGGGAGCGGAAGACAAGATGGGGAGAGAAGGGGAAGCACACAAACACAACATTTGAGAGCAGGGAGAAGTGTGGGAGGGAGAGGGCTTGGGGGGAGGAGGCGTGGGAAGGGGGGGGGGGGGAGGTATAAAACACAAGGAGACCAAGGACTTCCAGGACAGAAGTTGGTATTTCAAAAAAGTGGAATTGGGGTGAAATTGGCGGGGTTAGAAAAGATCAAGGTTTTGGATGGGGGATGGTGGTTTGCCAAGATAAGAGATGGTGGTGAACAGCTGTTTTAAAGACCTGGAGGATGGAGTGGGATTGAAGAGAGTGAGGGAGTTTGTTCCAGAGGCGGGAGAAAAGAGGAATGAAAGAGTGAAGGTGAGCAGAAAGTCCTGATTTTGGCAGTTTAACCATAAGAGGGTTGCAGGCAGATCTTGTGCGACCTGTAGGAATATTTGGGGGACAGAGCGCAGAGAGAGCTGGGGGGGTGGGCAAGGCCAGAGAGGAGTCGGTAGAAGATGGAAAGACCACCAACCTGCCTGCGGTGAGTGAGTGAAAGGCCCTTGGAGTTAGCTTCATCGTGGGAGATTCCAATGATTCTGAACGCTTTGGTTTCAACAGCGTGAAGACGAGCTAGGTGTGAGGCAGGAGCACCAGACCAGAGGGGAGAGCAGTATTCCATAGAGCTGCGGATGAAAGCCTTGTATGTGGTGAGGAGCTCAGGTGTGCCAAGGAAGGACTTCGCACGACGGAGGATGCCCAGTCGGCGACTGGCTTTGGAGGCCAGATTTGAAATGTGGTTTTCCCAGGAAAGATCATGGCAGATAGTGAGACCCAAAAGCTTGAGTGACAGAACTTCTTGGAGAGGATTATTCAGAAAGTGGATGGGAGGGTTGTCCAGTCGGTCTTTTTGGAGAGACATCGTAAGAGTGTGAGATTTGTCAAGTTGAAGTAGTCCGAGATCGCGGTTGGCCCGACAGTCAAAGTATTCTTTCTGGGATGCTTGACGACGTTCAAGTGCCTCTGGGGTTGCGTCACAATTTGGTGCCAAGTTGGTCTTGTTGAATAACAACCGTGCTTTACGGTTTACACCTGGCGTTCTATGAAGCCATTTGATTGTGGATAGTGGGGGCTTGAGGCACCTAGGTTGAAGCTACATTCCTCGGCAAATTTTGTAAAGGGGTGGCTGTTAAAATGGCCTTCATTGTCGCTCATGAGATTCTCTGGAATACCATGCTCTGAAAATACAAGCTACAGAATACCAATTACATCATTGTGAATTGCCGTTGTTGGAAGTTTTCGAACAATGGGGAATCTGGAGTCCACCTCGGCGAGCATGTCCATCTCGGTGGAATAAGTCTCCAGCCAATGTTTGCCATGGTTTGGTTGGATTTCGTGTGGGATGGGTCTGGCAGATGTGGCATGAGCCGATCCAATTGTCAATGTCCTCAGTCACCTTGGGTCAGAACACGCGAGATCGGGGTTGCGTGCCCTGAGCTGGGTTTTGCGGATGCCGAGGTTGCCTTCATATAGCTTCATGAGGATTTCATGTTGTACACTGGCAGGGATAAGGGGCCAGCCCCATTCCACATGACACCATTTTCAACACTCAGCTCATCATGATAACTCCAGTCTGGCTACAATTCACTGGACAGATCTTGGCGCCTTTCTGCCCATGATGACTTTCCTGTGCGTGGCTAATAGGGCATCCACATCTGCAGCTTGCTGCATTTGCTGCGTCTTCTGATGGCTGAATTGGCTGTGCGGCTGTTCTTTCACATCGAGCTGATGGTTGGTGCTTGTGTTGGTGTCAGCAAGTGAGAGTCCATCGGCGAGGAGCATGTCTTTGCCAGGTTTGTACTTGATGCGTGTGTCATACCTCTAGAGCCACAGCAGCGTCCATTGCAGTCACGGTGGGGTGGCAGTCAGATTTTCAAGATGATCATTTCTAGGGGCCTTTGGTCACTCTCAACAACGAAGAGGTGACTCTATAGGTAAACGTGGAAGCGTTCACACTCAAACACGACAGCTACACCACCAGTCAAAAGTTTTGGAACACCTCAATTTTTCCAGTTTTTATTGAAATTTACGCAGTTTAAAGTCCAGTGAATAACCTCAAATGGTACAAACGTAAGCAGTAAACTGCTCGAGGTAAAAAAAAAAAAAAGTTTAGGTTAGCAAAGACGGGAAAATAATGTAAATTGCACAGTTATATTGTAAAAAAAAAAAGGCCTTCTTCAGGGAACAAGTAATGGGTTGACAACTTACAGCTGTTCTGCAGCAATGTAAGTAAATTAAGCCTTGAAAGTTGATGCAAACAATTCCTGCAGGTGTCCCAACCTCTGCTGATTACTTGATTACAAACCCCCTGTCTGTATAAAAGCAGTATTGGAACGACTGTTATTACACCCTCTGAAGCATTATTTGGACAATATTGCACTGCAGGAAGTAGTATATTGGAAACTGGAGGAAACTCTGACAGGAAGAGGTCTGGCAGACCCAAAGCCACAACAGAATCAGAAGACAAGTTTCTGAGAGTCAACAGCTTGCGTGATAGGCGGCTCACAGGACAACAGCTTCGAGCACAGCTCAACACTGGTCGAAGTAAGCAAGTCTCAGTTTCAACTGTGAAGAGAAGACTTCGAGCTGCAGGTTTGACAGGTCGAGTGACAGTAAGAAAGCCATTGCTAAGATTGAAAAATAAGAAAAAGAGGCTTGCCTGGGCTATGAAGCACTGCCAGTGGCCCAATGAAGACTGGAAGAAGGTCTTATGGACCGATGAATCAAAATTTGAAATCTTTGGTTCATCACGCCGGGTTTTTGTACGTCGTCGAGTATGGTGAAAGGTTGTTCTTTCTGAAAGGTACGAGGTGAAAGGATGGTTCTTCAGTGTCTCACACCAACTGTCAAACATGGAGGAGGAAGCGTGATGGGCTGGGGCTCTTTTGCTGGATCCAGTCGGCGACTTGCACAGAGTGACTGGCACCCTGAACCAAAAGGGCTACCACAGCATTTTGCAGCGCCATGCAATACCCTCTGGTATACGCCTAGTTGGTCAGGGATTCATCCTACAGCAAGATAATGACCCTAAACACAACTCCAGGCTATGTCAAAACTACCTTCGAGGAAAAGAACAAGACGACAGTGGGCTTCAAATCATGGAATGGCCAGCACAGTCTCCAGACTTAAACCCCATCGAGCTGGTTTTGGATGAACTGGACAGAAGGGTGAAAGCAAAGCAACCTACAAGTGCCACACATTTGTGGGAACTTCTGCAACAGTGTTGGGAAGAACTTCCCGAACAATATTTGATTTCCATTGTATAAAGAATGCCACGAGTGTGTTCGGCGGTTATATCTCTAAAGGTGGCTACTTTGCAGAGTCAAAAATTTAAATTAAATTTTGTTAAACAAAATGATTCTATGATTTCTTTTTTATCTCCAATTGTTTATTTGTTCTATGCTTAATATCAGAGTACATTGAGACATTAAACTGTGTAAATTTCAATAAAAACTAAAAATTGAGGTGTTCTAAAACTTTTGACCGGTGGTGTAGCATCTTACGCACAATGTTGGCATGTCGTTGCTCCACCTTGGACAGGCTCTTTAACGCTTGTTGTCTTGCATTTGGCAAGCCGCGAGGCCTTTTATGGAGGCATCGACCTGTAATGTCATGGATTTATGTGGGTTGAAGTAGGTTAGGCAGGTCTCATGGCAGATGGTGTCCTTGACCTTTTGGAAAGCCTTGCGAAAGCGGGCTGTCCATTCTAGTTGATCTGATTTCACCAGTTCACGAAGGGGAGCTGTGAGGTCAGACAGCTCTGGTATAAACAGGCCCATACACATAACAAGTGTATGGGTCCATACCAAGCCCATACCAAATGCCTTGCGATGTTCACAGAGGTTTATCCGGTTCAGTAAGCTCTTTCCTGGGTCAGGGTGGGAACCTTGTTGGTCAAAGATGAGACCGAAAAACTAAATCTGTGGCTTTTTGATGTTGTACTTGTCGCTTTTGAATTGCAGGCCGAATCTGGCAACTGTTCTCATGAGCTGGTGAAGGTTTTGGTCATGTTCTTGCTCCATTTTTCCGTAGGCAGCAACGTCATCTGCAATGCCAATGACACCTGGGCATTGCTCAATAATTTGGTCCATCTTGTCCTGGAAGATGTCCTGGGACATCACAACTCCAAATGGCATTCGCTGGAAGCAGTAACAAGGACCATATGGCGGTTGCATGTTGTGGGCAGCTGGAAGGGATGATCAAGCTTCATTGACCAGTACCCATTTTTGGCATCCAGCTTGGAGAAAACCATTGAGTCTGCAAACTTATGCACCAGCTCTCCAAGTGTGTGAGTACAGTGGTGGCATCTCTTGATGGCGTGGTGTATTACAGGGGGCACACTAGAGTCTACCATAATGTGATACTGGCCTGTGAAGTGGCTGATATAATTCAAATTGGTTCCGGATAAGTGGCCAGCAGGTCATCCGATGTGTTGACTGACCTGTCGCTTGATACATTTGCCTGTATTTCCAAAGGGGCAAGGTAATGCCCTCTGCCCCAGTGTCGATCTTGACCCTCAGGGAATGAACACCAGCTCGGTCAGGTAGCGAAATGGCCAAGTCGGTGAAAATCTCTCGCCGGGAATCAATGGTCTGCCTGTGGCTTTTGATGGTGCTGAAGCTCAACGTGTGTCTCCCCAGGGTGTGCATGAGCTTTTGGGTGAAGGATTTGTGCCCTGTCGTCTCTAGGCAGGTTGTGTGCCGGCCTTGTTCTTGCTTCGTTCTTGAGAGGCAAACAGCCTTCCAATGGCTTTGCTTCCCGCATGCTTCACAAGTCCAGCCCCATGCTGGGCATCGGTGTCGGGGCTGGGGTGGATGTCGTCTTCCACAGAAGTGGTGCTCTTTTGGGTGGTGCCCGGTGGTGTGGACGAAATTGGTTGCCTGTTGGGTCTGGGTAAACTGCTGCATGTGAGTGACTGTGGCCTGTCGTGCACGACTTATTCACAGGGCTTGATCCAGCGTGAGAGATTCATCCTTCACAAAGAGCTCTTTCTGTAGCTCCTGATACCGCATTCCCGCAATGAGCTGTTCAATTATGCGATCATCCGCCTCGGAGGTCTTGAACTCGCACTAGCTCTCTTACTGGCAACGTCTGAAGATGAAATTGTCCATGATTTCATTGTCGTTCTGCTTGAGTTGTAGGCAGAAACAAGCCGCTCGGTAATTGGCCTGGGATTTCAGCTCTGCTTGAAAACGCTGCCAAACAATCACTGGCATCACAGTGTTAGGCCTTGTGTCGTTGGCGTTATCAAGGTCCCACAACTGGAGCATCTCAGACTTTCCTCACCTGATAGCAGGGGAATGTGATCGATTTTTTTTGTCATCTGCTAGGTGTCACCTGCTTCATGGAAAAGTACAGCTGGGTACGCTTTCTGAATAGCGTGAAGGCTTCGCCGAGGTTGACGCTGGTTCAATCCAAGCAAGGCATCATGGGCACATCTGCCATTGTGTGCTTGGCTAAAAAAATTCATCCCGAGATGGGGTTCCAATCAGGTTCGTAGGTTTGCCTTTCGCTGCCACCAGGTAATCAAAGTCTCAAGTTTGGAGATAAAAAGTTCGGAGCAGAGGGCATCATCTGCAAAGCGCAATTGGTGGGAAGTCCATAATTAATTGTCCATAATCCATAATTAATTGTCCATAACATAATTAATTGTCCATAATCCATAATTAATTGTCCTATACATAATTAATTGTCCATAACATAATTAATTGTCCATAATCCATAATTAATTGTCCATAACATCATTAATTGTCCATAATCCATAATTAATTGTCCATACTCCATAATTAATTGTCCATAACATCATTAATTGTCCATAATCCATAATTAATTGTCCTATACATAATTAATTGTCCATAACATAATTAATTGTCCATAATCCATAATTAATTGTCCATAACATCATTAATTGTCCATAACATAATTAATTGTCCATAATCCATAATTAATTGTCCATAACATCATTAATTGTCCATAATCCATAATTAATTGTCCATAACATAATTAATTGTCCATAATCCATAATTAATTGTCCATAACGTCATTAATTGTCCATAATCCATAATGAATTGTCCATAACATAATTAATTGTCCATAATCCATAATGAATTGTCCATAACATAATTAATTGTCCGTAACATAATTAATTGTCCATAACAGAATTAATTGTCCATAACAGAATTAATTGTCCATAATCTATAATTAATTGTCCATAACATAATTAATTGTCCATAACATAATTAATTGTCCATAACATAATTAATTATTGTCCATAAAGTAATTAATTGTCCATAACATAATTGATTGTCCATAATGAATTGTCCATAACATAATTAATTGTCCATAATCCATAATTAATTGTCCATTACATAATTAATTGTCCATAATCCATAATTAATTGGTGTTGGTAGGAAGTTAAGTTAAGATATTATGGACTCACAACACACATTCTGATAATCCATACTCTGTTACAGAGCGTCGGTGCTGCCAAAGCAGTTTGTTGGCAAAGGTTATTCTGGGGGGTCTGCCATTGCCTTCCCAGTAGTAATTTGGGCAGGAATTTGAAATTTGGGCAGGGTGCCGGAGATGGCTCGCCTACTCTTAGCGAAGGACACCACGGGAATGTTTAACGTGCTCCAAGGAATGCTGGCAGACGGGATGCCCATTTTAACGTCCATCTGAGGGATGGCACACACGTTGATGGATCACCTTACCTGTGAAACACTGGGATGAAAGTTTGTTTATAGTTAGGGCTGGATTCAAACCCAGGCTAGACAGTTTCGAGGCGAGTGTGCGAACCTCTTGACCATTATGTCAGCCCACAACACGTGTGAGACAAGGTTATTGACGTTCAAAAGGCCAACACATGTAAGACAAGATTAAAAAGACAAACAAAATATAAAGTACTGTGGCAAATGGTAGGTAGAGTCGTTACAGCGACCAGATACAACGAATGGATCCGGTCGTTACGGTATATCAAAATTCAATCAAAACTGTAACTCCTCTCCCAAAGCCACCACCATCACTACCACCACCACAATCATCACCACCATCACAACCTCCACCAACACAACCATCACCACCACCACCAACATCACAACAATCATCATCAAAACCATCATAGCACCACCACCACAACCACTACAACAATCATCACAACCATCACCATCATCACAACTATCACCAACCCCACCACCATCATCACCACTACCACCTTCACCACCACCACCATCATTACCACCACCACAATCATCACCACCACAACAATCATTATCACAACTATCACCAACACCACCATCACCATCACCATCCCCACCACCACCGCAATCATCATCACCACCATCATCACCGCAATCATCACCAACATCACCACCACCACCATCAAAACCACTACCACCATCAAAACCACCACCACCGCAATCATCACCACTACCGCTATCATCACCACCACCACAGCTATCATCACCACCACCACAACAATCATCACAACTATCACCAACACCACCACCGCAATCGTCACCACCATGATCACCACAACAATCATCATCATCACAACTATCACCAACACCGCCATCACCACTACCATCATCACCACCATCACAACCACCACCGCCGCAATCATCATCACCACCATCAAAACCACCACCACCACAATCACCACCACCACCACCACGACCATCACCACCACCCACACCATCACCACCACTACTATCACCTTTCCATTTCACCTTGTATGGTTGAACTCCCATTTGGTCATAAGAACACTTATCTGGCCATAATAGAAAGTTTCACTCTGCAAATGGCTCAATGGAATACTGAAAATTCCTTCTTTGTTTGTTTAAAAATATACATCAATAAGGAGTTTGCACAATGTGCACAAATCGTGTTTTCGTGCAACGTGTTGACGCATTCGTATTGCCATCTCCACTGTGCATTATAGGATCAGGCAAAAACCGATCTCACAAGGATACGATCAGAGAGGATGAGGCAAATGCAAAAACATGTCCTGGAAACGGGAGCAGTGGAGAAGGAAATCAGCGAGATGGGGAGAAAAATGGAGAATGTGCCACATGAAAACAACACATTTCATTTGGTAACGATTAATGACTTCAATGATTACTTATTTATCAGGGACGTCCTGGCTCGTTTGTCCAGGCTCCAGGGGTATGATTCTCGTTTCGGGTGCGAGAGGTACCGGGTTCAAAGCCCGGCCGAGCACTGTAATTTTAAACCACACTCGATGGTGTGCATACGTCATCCTCCTATCAATTTGTAATTGGTCGCTGGATTTGACACAAATACAATTTTTTATTACGGACCGAATGCATCATAAAGCTACATATATCAAACGGTTTCGAATTGAGCAGCTCGCCGCCATTAGAGCATTTAAATTGCATCAGATGTGGCAATAAATGTGAGTCGTTGCTCCCAGCTTGCCGGCTCGATGACAGAAGACGCCATTTGCATTTTTGCTTCCTTCATCCCTACCCCTCTTCGAGTTCGGGATGAAGGAGGTATCTTTACTTGACGTTCAGCATTTACAAATATGGAGCACAGACCAACAACCATATGTTGGCAATCACAGCACAGGCCTTGAAGGGCTAAATGACCTCCTCCTGCGTTTAATTATTACTAGCCGAAACCCGTGGAACATCCACGGAAGGGAGGATGTGGTGTATGGATAGAGTGTACCATTATGGATGGCATAGGGGATTTGCTTGTCCGAGTAAGAGTTAGGAAGAAAGATGAGAATGAAGAGTGCGTATATGAACAACGATCGCCGACACCGGCACAAATGCATGCTCTGGATTGTCCACTCAGTGGACGGCTTGCTTTCGCCTTCGCCTGTCCAATCAGCGGACGGCTTGCTTCGCCTTCGCCCAGCAGACGCCAATACGATGGCGTCGTAAGATGGCGTCGTATCGGCAGTTAATCGGATGCTTTTGGGCCCCAACGTCGGCTAATTCAGATTTTTCGAGTATGGCTGTACGTGATGAACAAAGAGCGCGGTTCGTAGATCGTAAATCCATTTGTGCCGTGGGCATCGGGTCACTGGGTGCGGCGTAAAAGGGATAACAAAGTCGAGTCCTTACGCTATTATTATATAGATTAATTCCTCTTTTCACGTTGAATTTCACCAAATTTCACCAAATATTTTCAAATGGATGGATTAAAGGGAAGGATGGAGAGGGAGAATGGGGATGTATACGTAGGGGCATACAGTGGAAGGTGGGAGAAGTTTTTGGTTATAGCTGTACGTGATGACCCAGGTACATTCACCGTGGCTCCGGTCGTAAGTTTGTTTATTTGCAATCAGGTCACTCCATCCCCGTCCTCTGGTCGGCTCAGCGCACTCTCACTCTTTGTCCCAGCGCACCTGGTCACAGTAACGCACACGATCGCACCTCCTGCCTACGAACCCTGGCTAAATCACCTGAATTCATCCCTGCTGTTCAAAACAACATCAAGCTCACCCTGTTCAACACCCGGTCCCTCAACAACAAATGCCTCATCCTGAACGAATACATCCTGGATAACAAACTGGACTTTCTCTGTCTCACCGAAACCTGGCAACAACCTCTGGACTACTACACACTCAACCTCACCACACCCAATGGATATTCCTACGTCAATAAACCACGCTCGGAGGGCCGAGGTGGTGGAATTGCTGTTATCCACCGTCAAGACATCAAGACCAACCTCATCTCCATCTCATCTGCTCCATCATTTGAACACCTGGCTTTTAAACTCTCTGGTCGCACGCAGTCAGTCATGGCTGTCGTCTACCGCCCTCCCAAACCACACCCATCATTCCTGTCTGACTTCTCCTACTTTCTGACCCAGCTATGTTCCCTCTCCCCCTCAATCCTCCTCCTTGGTGATTTCAATATCCACATGGACTCCACTGACTCCACAATAACCACTGACTTCACTGATTTACTCACCTGCTTTAACCTCACTCAACATGTCGACTTTCCTACCCATATCCGTGGTCACATTTTGGACCTTGTCTGCTCCACTGGATTAAATTTGCACCATCCCTCTGGCTCCGACCTCACCCTCTCTGACCACTTAGCCATCACTCTGACCATCAACATCCCCGCCCCAACACCAAGACGTTATCGCACTATCACCTTCCGTAAGCTAAATGGTCTTTCACCTACCTCATTCTCATGCACCCTCTCTGAAAAAATGTCCACTTCTCCCTTCATTGACCTCCACACCCCTTCCGACCTCACTGACTACTACAACCACACTCTCTCCTCCTGCCTTGACCAGCTTGCGCCTGTAAAAACCAAAACAGTTTCTTTCACCCATTCTGCTCCCTGGTTTACCCCTGAACTCCGCCTGATGAAAACTCGTGCTCGCCAACTTGAAAGACTCCGCAATAAAACGGGTCTCACAGTTCACTCCCAAGCCTACAAGGACCACCTACAACACTACAAAGATGCCCTCTCCCACGCCCGCTCAGCCTACTACTCTCAAATTATCCACTCTGGCTCCGGAAACCCAAAAGCACTCTTCTCGACAATAAACAAACTCCTCCGCCCCCTGAACACCACCACCCAGTCATTCACAGTAGACAACTGCATCTCCTTCCTCTCTTTCTTCCAACGCAAAATTGACAACATCTACAACAGCTTGACGACCGCCACACCCGCTCCCCCTCCAACCACCTGCCCCCCCTTGTCCTGCCATCCCCTGTCTCGGTTCTTCCCAATCTCCCCTACTGACCTCTCTGAACTCCTCATAGGAATGAAAACTGCCACCTGCACTCTTGACCCCATCCCCTCCAGCTTTGTCAAGGCCTCCCTCCCTGCTCTCTCTCCACTTATCATTGCAACACTAAACTCCTCCCTGTCTACAGGCATCGTCCCACCTTCCCTCAAAATTGCTGCTGTTACCCCCATTCTAAAAAAACCTGGTCTAAACCCTGACACCCTAAACAAATTCAGACCCATCTCCAACCTACCCTTTCTGTCAAAAGTTTTGGAACGCGCTGTAGCCACTCAACTCAAACATCACCTCTCTGCCAATAACCTGTATGAAACATTCCAATCTGGATTCCGCTCCAACCACAGTACTGAAACTGCTCTCCTCAAAATCACCAACGACCTTCTCCTCTCCTCTGACGCTGGCAACCTCAACATTCTCGTCCTCCTCGACCTCAGCGCTGCTTTTGACACCATCGATCACACCATCCTCCTCACCCGACTTGAATCCACCTTTAACGTTACCGGCACTGCCCTCTCTTGGATTAAATCATACCTCTCTGACAGACGCCAGTTCATCTCCATCAATAACTGCAAATCCCCCACTGCTCCCCTCCCCCAAGGTGTCCCCCAAGGTTCAGTTCTTGGCCCCCTCCTCTTCATCCTTTACCTGTCCCCCCTCGGTCACTTAATCCGCCGTCATGGTCTCCAATTCCACTGCTTCGCCGATGACATCCAGCTTTTCATCTCCACCAAGTCCGTCTCCACCGACACCCACTCTATCCTGACAAACTGCATCACTGAAATAAAATCCTGGCTTCAAATCAACTTCCTCAAGCTTAACTGTGATAAATCTGAAATAATCATCATTGGCCCAAAAACGCTCACAAAATCCACCCATAACTTTGCCCTCAACATCGACGGTATCCCAGTATCCACCTCCCCTCACATCCGGAATCTTGGCGTCATCTTTGACCAAACCCTTTCCTTCGACAAATACACTAAACAGATCACAAAGTCAGCCTTCTTTCACCTGAAAAACATTGCCCGTCTCCGCTCATCCCTCTCCTCCACGGCTGCAGAAACCCTCATCCACGCCTTCATCACCTCCCGTCTGGACTACTGCAATAGCCTTCTCTATGGTTCACCCTCAAAAATCACCAATAAACTCCAATACATTCAGAACTCCGCTGCCCGTCTACTCACCCATTCCCGGACCCGTGACCACATCACCCCCGTCCTTTACAAGCTTCACTGGCTCCCCATCCCCCAGAGAATCCAGTACAAAATCGTCCTCTTGACATACAAAGCCCTCCATAACCTGGCCCCATCCTACCTGGCTGACCTCCTCTCCAGACACACTCCCACCCGCAACCTCCGCTCTGCTGGTACCAACCTCCTGACCCCCTCCATCCGGACCAAATTCAGATCCTGGGGGGACAGGGCCTTCTCCATCGCTGCTCCCACCCTCTGGAACTCGCTACCTCACACCATCAGAGACTCCTCCTCACTCACCACATTCAAAACATCACTAAAGACCCACCTGTTCAACACTGCATTCAACATTCAACCCACAGCATCTAACCCCTGACTATCTCTTCTCCTTCTCCCTCCTTTTGCTTTAAATATTTCCCTATTGATTCTTGTCTTTTTGCAATTGTTGTTTTCATGTATTGTTATGCATTATGTTTTCCACTCTGTCAAAGCGCCTTTGGGCTTCTGGAAAAGCGCTATACAAAATAAATGAATTATAATTATTATTATTATTATTATAGATTTGTTTAAGTCATAAATAAATTGCCACTAATGCATTCCAAGGACAAATCCAACTTTCCGAAGCAAATGATGCTCTTTGTGGAATGTTTTGTTTAACTTGTGCTGCTGTTTGGAGGGGATGGATATTGCAGGGGGTGGAGGGCTGAGTCTGTCCTTTCTCAATGTTTGCCCCAAACCTTTGCTGTGAAAATGACGCTTTAACTCAATGATGAGAACATCTTGTCAAAAAGACAAAGACTTAGTTTAACGTTTCAGCTCCAGGGCTTTTTATCTCCATTTCCCAATTTGCTCCATTCTCCATTTCCTTCTAAGCCTGGTGTTGGCTTTACGGTTAAGGTGGCTTGCCTGGCTTAAGATCCTTGAGTCTTAAAGTTTGAGCCCCTATCGTGCTGTTAAAATAACACCAGGTGGGTTGACTCAACCTGTCATCCTTCGGAGATTGGCAAAATGAGTACCAGCTTACTGGGAAGAAAGAGACATTTGAGTATCCTGCGTCGGAGTGGTGACCCTTCCAGGATTGTGCCCAACAGCCAAGGAAAACCTATTTTGGCAGCCATATATATATATATATAATTTTTAAAATAAATTTAAACAGAAATTAAATTCCGGCGTGGCACTAAGTATGAAAAACTCTGACAACACGGGACTCAAACCAAGGGACTCCATCACTTTTGCAGTGACAGCCCACTGCACTACTGAGCCAGCTGAAATCTCCTCAGACTTTTCCACACTTAACACTGCGAGCTTTATAATGGGCGATGTTTTACGGCAGGCAGACCCCGGATGTGAGCGTAACTATATGTATATTATTTAAATATATAAAAAAATACTTTAAAAAAACCCATCACCACCACACAAGTGGATATGTAACAACAAGATAACCAGTGGATATGTCAAGTGGATCCACAAGTGGATATCACCACACTTATGGATGTTAAAAAAAAAAAATTATGTATCTATATATATATATATGTATATGTTTTCACCCATCAGCCCAATTTGGGCTGAGGGGTATTGTCGTCACCGGCGTCGTCCGGGCATCCGGGCGTCTGTCAACTTTTGGTTTCCGTCCATTTCAAGGAGAAAGGCTTGTCCGATTAAATCCATTTTTGCAGCGTGTGTTGGGGTTGAGTAGAGGAAGGCTCCTTTCGAAAATGGGCACGCTGCGATTTTCAATATGGCCGCCACGGTAGCCATCTTGAAATTGGTTTCCGTCAATTTCGAGCAGAACGGCTTGTCTGATTAAATTCATTTTTGCAGTGTGTTGGGTAGAGGAAGGTTCCTTTCTAAAATGGCTGCGCTGCGATTTTCAATATGGCCGCCACGGTAGCACTCTTGAAATTGGTTTCCGTCAATTTCGAGCAGAATGGCTTGTCCGATTAAATCCATTTTTGCAGTGTGTGTTGGGGTTGAGTAAAGGAACGTTCCTTTCGAAAATGGGCGCGCTGTGATTTTCAATATGGCCGCCACGGCAGCCATCTTGATATTGGTTTCCGTCAATTTCAAGCAGAATGGCTTGTCCGATTACATTCATTTTTGCAGTGTGTGTTGGGGTTGGGTAGAGGAAGGTTCCTTTCGAAAATGGGCGCGCTGCGATTTTCAATACGGCCGCCACGTTCGCCATCTTGAAATTGGTTTCCGTCAATTTCGAGCAGAACGGCTTGTCCGATTAAATCCATGTTTGCAGTGTGTGTTGGGGTTGCGCAGAGGAAGGTTACTTTCGAAAATGGGTGCGTTGCGATTTTCATTATGGCCGCCACGGCAGCCATCTTGATATTGGTTTCCGTCAATTTCGAGCAGAACGGCTTGTCCGATTAAATCCATGTTTGCAGTGTGAGTTGGGGTTGGGTAGAGGAAGGTTCTTTTCGAAAATGGGCACGCTGCGATTTTCAATATGGCCGCCACGGCAGCTATCTTGAAATTGGTTTCCGTCAATTTCAAGCAGAACGGCTTGTCCGATTAAATCCATTTTTGCAGTGTGTGTTGGGGTTGAGTAGAGGAAGGTTACTTTCGAAAATGGGTGCGCTGCGATTTTCAATATGGCCGCCACGGCAGCCATCCTGAAATTGGTTTCCACCATGCATGGGCTGAGGGGTTACGCCCGCTTTGCGGTGCTATTTATTGTATAAGGATGCTAAGGATGCCAAGGTTGCGGCTTCCACACCCCTCTATACCTTTAGATCCCTTGACACCTGGAGGACCCCTTAAGACCGTAAAACCGTTTCGAACTTTAAGGCCATTAACCCTAGATCGGTGTACCACTGGGAAGAAACATCTCGGGTTAAGACAGTTAAAGTTCGCTAAAAACACACAAGACCCTCCAAGACTCTTAAAACCCCCAATACCCTTATAGGGCCACTCAAAAAGCCCCCTATATCCTTTAAGACTTCCAAGACCCCCAATAAGCACCTTAAGAGCACAATACTATTTTAAAGCCCTTTAAGACCCTCAATATCCAAAGACCCTTAAGACCCCTAACACCTCTTTTACCTTTAAGACCCTTTAAACCCGTTCACCATTTAAAGTCCTTTCGACCGCACAGACCCTTTCAACCTTTACACCCCTTAAGTCCCTTGACTCCTTTTTGACCTCTTAGACCTTAACAACATTTAGACCCCTGACACCTTTCAGTGTATACACCTTATATATATATATATATATATATATATATATATATATATATATATATATATATATATATAAGTTCAAAACACACCTGGTCACAAGTGTGCCGCACTGACCGGGTCCTCAGTCGAGGTCCTCAGCATCATCCCGTTTCGGCCCTTCAACCTCGATACGGTCAGATATATATATATGTATATATATATATATATATATATATATATATATATATATATATTGTCGCGCGGACCCTTTGGTTAATACCAGGGCTCGCGGATGGACCAAAAATGGCTTTACTTGGAGGCGACGACCGAACACGGATTTAACTATGAAACGCGGGAGGAAGAAGGAAAGTTGAAGCTGTGGTAAAAGTGCGTACCTGTGGAAGGCGAACGAACTCAAACGGACACGAGTTTAACAAGGTATGAAAAATAATGCAAGGGTTTATTCAAATAAAAGGTAGGGACAGGTAAACGCGACGATAAATCTAATTCCTAATTTGGGATCCCACACACCAGACTTCAGAAACGAACAAGGGAATATGAATTAATAAAAGAAAACATCGTGTACTTGTAAATGTGGGGTGTGAGTGCAGCCTTATCTCGTCTGTAGTCTTGCAGTGTATCGTCCACGTCCCACGCGGCCCTCTTCGTCTACCTCCGAGCACCACCAGGCCTCGCTCCAAGCACCACAAGGCCCCGCTCGAAGCACCACGCGTCCAACGCAGGCTAGCGGCTCCACACGAGGTGGATCTCCACACACGATCGGTCTGCCAAGTCCCAGTCAGCTCTCCCAAGAGTTGGACGTGCCAGAGTGGCAAAGGAACGTGCAAGAAGCAAGCGAACTCCACTCAACTCAAGAGAACTCCCAGAAGCAAGCGAACGAACTCGGACGAGGACGGCGCATAGAGTTCGGCGTGCCCTTTTTATAACCATGCGGCGGTGACGTCAGCCTCGGCGCGCCCCCCCCAATCAGTGCCCCCCACTGATTCATTGGCTGGAGGTTCGCACCTACCGCACCAACCCATCACTCGTTCCCTATAGCGTGGTGATAGCGAGTGCTACTCGAGGCCTAGCGGAGGTGTAGCTGGCTGCGGTCCATGCGGCGGTGCCCTGAACTGGCTTCCTGTCCGTTTTCTTCCAAAGTCTTGTCAGGGAAGTGAATTTCATTAATGCGTGCACTAAAGGGCATAACTAAGTGTCTACAGGTGTGCATTGCCATTAGGGACAAAGGTTTGATGACCAGGTTGGACACACAGGGGCATTACCTTTAAATCCCTACTCTATCTAACACTCAAACATCCTGGTATGTCCACAGGTATACTTCTTAACCGACAAACCGCCTAAACACACAGAACTTATTACAGGTAGATTCCCTATCACGACAGTCGGATACCTACCTACACAGATCTATCTGGCTCTAGATATTGCGCTACCCTCCCGACATAACAATATATATATATATATATATATATATATATATATATATATATATATATATATATATATACACTGTATATATATATATATATATATATATATATATATATATATATATATATATATATATGTAGCGACCCATGGGTCCCCCAAGCGAGACCAGCAGCAGAATCTCCTTGCTCCAGCCGGTGACGTCACCGGCGGACAACCTCGGCGCCGTGGTGGCTGGTCACGTGACCACCAAAGCGTGCCGCGCGTGCGGTTATAATCCTTTGGACTTGTCGGTCACGTGACCACCGAAACACGCCTCGCCTGAGAGGCGTGGCTTTCGGTTTCGGTTATGCTTTCGGGTTTTGGATATATATGCAGCCCGATAAACGGGCTTTTCAGAGTTCCCGAGTTGGTTTTTACAATAAACATCTTCTCGGACGAGTTTGTGTCTTGCCCGTCACTTCGTCCGTCTCAAGCAAGAGCCCGGCTCTTCACTGGTGACCCCGACGTGATCTGAACACGCAACCCCGACTGCCCCCGCACGGATGTGGGGGCTGCGAACGGACACGGCAAGCGCGCCCTAGCCAGGGAAGCCACCTAGGCTGGTGACGCCAGCTTCTCCCGCACGGCTTCGGGCGCAGTTTCGACCGCGGTTTCGACATGCCGGAGTTTGGGTAACGACGACGGCCATGACTATGAGGTTCGTGCACCGCGCTCGGCTCCTCCTCTACGACCGGAGGGGCGAACCTATTCCAAGACCCTCCGAAGGCACGGCTGCTTCATCACCTTCGCTTCGCTTCATCACTGACGTTGGCGGAACGGCTGCTTCGTCACCTTCGCGCGCACTGACGTTCGTGGCACGGCCATTTCGTCACCCTCGCGCACCTACAACTACAACCGCAACTACTTCTCCGACCCTGCATCCTCGGGAGGCCCGCGAGGAACCTCGGCAGCCTCCCCCGAGGCCTGGACCAGCCCCTCGGTTGGCTCACCCGCTTTTCGCGTGCACCACTCGAGCCTTCTCGGCACTGCACCCGCGAACTGCAACCTCGGGAGGCCCGCGAGGAACCTCGGCAGCCTCCCCCGAGGACTTGCCCGGCCCCTCGGTCGCCCCCCTTCCTGCACCCCCCCCGTCCGACCACCCGCCACCACACCGGACCACCCCTGCCTGCACCCCCCGTCCGACCACCCGCCACCACACCGGACCCCCCCCCCCCCGTGACTGGCCAGGGGTCGTTTCGGTCCGGTCATCCGGACCCCCCTCAGGTTCACCTTCCTGGATCAAGTCCATTCTGGGGGGCGTGTGTAGTGACCCATGGGTCCCCCAAGCGAGACCAGCAGCAGAATCTCCTTGCCCCAGCCGGTGACATCACCGGCGGACAACCTCGGCGCCGGGGTGGCTGGTCACGTGACCACCAAAGCGTGCCGCGCGTGCGGTTATAATCCTTTGCACCTGTCGGTCACGTGACCACCGAAACGGAGAGGCGTGGCTTTCGGTTTCGGTTATGCTTTCGGGTTTTGGATATATATGCAGCCCGATAAATGGGCTTTTCAGAGTTCCCGAGTTGGTTTTTACAATAAACATCTTCTCGGACGAGTTTTTAGTCTTGCCCGTCACTTCGTCCGTCTCAAGCACGAGCCCGGCTCGTCATATATATATATATATATATACAGTCACGTGAAAAAGTAAGTACACCCAATGTAAAGTTTTGACTTTTTCAACATATTTCAAAATACAGCTATTTGATATTCATTTCAACAATATTGACAGATAAAGATGATATAATATAACAAATATCATGAAACATTTACATTTTGTAGTCCATTGTATAATTTAAATAAACATAAATGCAAATTTCGCATGTGGAAAAAGTAAATACACCCTTGGCTCTAATATGTGGTATTGCCCCCTTTGGCAGAAACAACCTCAAGTAGGCGTTTCTTATAACTCTCTACCAGTCTCTGACATCGACTGGGAGAAATTTTTGCCCTCTCCTCCATGCAGAATTATTTCAGCTGTGCGATGTTTGAGGGGTTTCTTGCATGCACAGCTCGTTTCAAATCCCCCCACAACATCTCGATGGGATTTAGATCCGGGCTTTGACATGGCCATTCCAGAACCCTCCATTTCTTTCTTTTCAGCCATTCCTTGGTGGATTTACTGGTATGTTTAGGGTCATTGTCATGTTGCAAGGTCCACCTTCAGTTGAGCTTCAACTTGCCGACAGATGGCCTCACATTATCCTCAAGCACCCTCTGGTACAATGAAGAATTCATAGTGGATTCTGTGATGGTGAGCTGCCCAGGCCCTGATGCAGCAAAGCTGCCCCAAACCATAATATTTCCACCACCATGCTTTCCAGTTGGTATCAGGTTCTTGTGGTCAAATGCTGTATTTCGTTTTCGCCAAACATGTCTTCTGGTACTGTGGCCAAATAGCTCTAACTTTGACTCATCTGTGCAGAGCACATTGTTCCAGAAGTGCTGATCTTTGCCTAGGTGTTCATTGGCAAACTTTAGTCTTGCCCTGATGTTCTTTCTGGACAGCAACGGTTTCCTCCTGGCACACCTCCCATGTCGATCAAAATTGTGCAGCCTCTTTCTAATGGTAGACTCGTGCACTTTGACATCAACAGTGGCAAGAGCTACGTGTGGGTCCCGTGATGACATTCTGGGGTTCTTCGAGACTTCTTTCAGCATCTTGCGGTCTGCTCTCGGGCTGGCCTGAACAAGTTGGCAGTTGTTTGGAATCTTCTCCACTTGTACATGATCTTCCGGACAGTCGAATGATTGATTTCAAATTGTTTGGAGATCTTTTTAAATCCCTTCCCAGACTCGTAGGCATCTATAACCTTCTTTCTGAAGGCCTCAGAGAGCTCTTTTGATTTAGGCATGGTGATGCCGCACACTTCAACAACAAAGAGCAAACCAAACTAAATATCTGAGGTTTAAATAAGACGGGTTCCTCCAAGATCCTCTCTAACGATGTTCTAATCATTTGCACCTAAGCTGGTGCACCTGATTCTAATTTTAGGTATTTGAAGTAGTGATAAATGTCGGGGTGTACTTACTTTTTTCCACATGCGAAATTTGCATTTATGTTTATTTAAATTATACAATGGACTACAAAATGTAAATGTTTCATGATATTTGTTATATTTATCTATCAATTTATCACCTTACATAAATTTATCACCTTTATCTATCAATATTGTTGAAATGAAGATCAAATAGCTATATGTTGAAATATGTTGAAAAAGTCAAAACTTTACATGGGGTGTACTTACTTTTTCACGTGACTGTATATATATACATATATATATATATATATATATATATATATATATATATATATATATATATATATATATGTATATATATATATATATATATATATATATATATATATATATATATATATATATATATATATATATATATGTGGGGGTTCAGACCCTCCCCCCTTGTGTTCTATTATTGTTTGACCTATTACCAAGTATAAACAAGAATATGTTCTGTTTTTGATTGATTTCTGTATACTCATAATACTTTCATGTTCTTTGCAAACCTGTTATCCCAGTATTAGGCTAAAGATGTTGCTCAATTACCAAAAATAACTAATTTGTATATGTTGCTTTGTAAACCTTATCCATTATATTTCCTGTTAAAGAATTAAGTTACTGTGATGGCATGTTCTCTTACTGTCGAAATATTCCTTTGGAAACTTGTTATAAAAAGTTATATGCTTTGTAAATCCAGACCCTGATGATATAATCCCTCTGTGAAGACCAACCTATCTTTTCCAGTCCCCGTTGAAACTGTTAGATCACTTTCATGCTTGACAATTTTTTACGACCTGCTGAACTCTCCCCCAAAAACCAGGACTCTGGAAAATCGTCAACATGTTGTTTGACCCTTAAATGACCTTGGAGACTACTCTGTCTTTCCTTTGTCTCGAGAGCTAAAACCACACCCCAATATTCCCTTTATAAAATGAAAGCTTGACCAAATTATTTCAGAGCATCATGTTGGAATCCTGGTCCTTGTGGGCCTCAGTTTTAAGCATTTTGCTTTCCACAAGCTTGTGTGTTTGACGAATCAAATAAATATCTCAGTTGTTCCTTCTCTCAATCATGAGTCTTGAGTCCTAAGTCATGGATCCATCATATATATATACAACATAGCAGACGTATATAGATATACACAGTTTGGTGTCGGTTAACGTCTCGTATGAGTGCTTGTGAATGGACTTTTTTTGAGTAAGGAAACCGCACGGTCGGCACGGGTCCACATTAATCGCATAACAAAAAGCTAGGCCACGAAGTGTACACCAAAACGACAACCACAAAGGTTTGCCTCTGCATGGAGTTCTTTAAAATTGGAATTCAAGTTGAAAATTAGCGAAATTAAATTCAAAAATACATCGAGCGACAGAGCTCACTAAATGTCGGTTTTTGCCTTGACAGTGAGAACCAACATAGCAGACGTCCGATTGGACGTTGGACGTTTTTCTATACAGGTATGTACCAGGTGGCCCATTTCTCTATCCACAATTTTGAACCCCTATAATTATATTGCTGAGAAACAAAATCAAACCTCAAACATGCAGGGCCTTCGCTCAAACCTGACTGATCTTTCTATAAAAGTTGCTTCTCACAAACCAGACTTAATCTGCTTAACAAAAACTTTCCTCCTTCAAGATGTCTCTGATTCCTTAGTATCTCTCCCTGGTTACTCCCTCCTCCAGTATGACAGACCTGAGCCTCGTCCTGGTGGTGGAGTTGCACTGCATATAAAAAAAACTATTTGTCACTCTCCATGTACTGCTCTACACCTCCCAAACCCCATGAGCACGTCTGGCTATGGCTTCCCCTCCACTCCCACCTTTTGTTTATATGTGTGTTGTACCGTCCACCAAACAATGATGACTCCATTTGTATCTGGCTGTCCAGCAACATGGACCAACTTCTATCCACTCATCCCAACTCTCTCTTCCTCATATGTGGTGACTTCAATTGTGGTGAGGCAGTTGCCCTGAAACAACTTGCCTTTGCCTCTTGGAAGGAAAATCTAACTGAAGGCAATCTCAGTTCCTTTCACAAAGCTTGGAACAAGTGTGTGTCCACCCTCAGGAGAGACAGGAAACATAATCTGGCCAACCTTGAGGCTTAACTCTCAAACCTGTCTCCCTCCTCCAAATCCTCGTGGTATCTGGTAAATCTGTTTCTGGTGTTTGTTCCCCCTCCATCCCCTCCCTTACTTCAAACAGCTAAACAGCTGACTCCGCACGTGAAAAAGCTGAATGCCTCAATTCTGTTTGTTTCAAAATATTGTGTCCCGAAACTATCTCTCTCTGTACCCACCTTTCCCAGTCGTACCCAGCTGCTCCTGGACTCAGTGTCCTTCTCTCCCGACAAGGTGGAGAAGTTTCTGTCAATCCTCGACTCTGATTCTGCAACTGGACCAGACAGCATCAGCCCACGGGTCCTAAAATCCTGCCCTGCCACTCTTTCACACCCTCTCTCTGTTCTTTCCACCCTCTCTTTTGCTCAATAGTGGGGCGGCTTAGCCCAAATATTCAAAAGAATTGTGCATTTTGTGATACAAGCACCAAATTTGGCACACTAGTAGACTATCATATTATGAAAAGATCTGGATATTGGGCCATCTCAGATTCAGAGATTTGATTTTTGCAAGATTTGCAGATTTTGCAAGCTGAGATTGCAACGCCAGGGACGGCCGACTCCTTCCTACGAGCTGCCCACGTCACCCGCACAAGAAGAGCTCATCAAATCACTGCAGCGGCACTGCACATCCTGCAACACCGTGCGTATGAACGCCACTGTATGACATATGCTGATGATGCAGAAGACCTGCCTGAGTTCGAAGACTGGTGTCACCAGAGAGGAGAAGACATTCCCAACTTTCAGTACTGGGCAACTGTGCTGGAACTAGAGATGTTGGTACTGGTCTACGTGCGTTCTCTGCGGCAGGCTTCATTCACGACGTACCTTGATGCCCTGACGGAACTGGTCCCATGGTTCCATGCCTTAGACCACACACACTATGCCAGGTGGGTCCCTGTTCACCTGAGGGACACGGTTGCACTCCCAATGAAGCACCCAGATGTAGCCAGAGAATTCAGGGCTGGCAACTTCACTGTACAGAAGACGAAGAAGGTGTTCTCTTCGATCCCAATCGAATCGAAATCTTGCAAAAATCAAATCTCTGAATCTGAGATGGCCCAATATCCAGATCTTTTCATAATATGATAGTCTACTAGTGTACCAAATTTGGCGCTTGTATCACAAAATGCACAACAGGTTTGCTATGCTGCTACACTACAAGGTCGTCTCCCAAATGCTTGGAAATCAGCCAATATCATCGCTTTACCCAAAAAGGTGCAAAAACAGATCCTTGCAACTACAGACCAATCAGCCTGCTCCCAATTATCAGCAAAGTCATGGAATCCATCATCACTTCTGATATTAAATCCTTCCTCTTCTTGAATGTCTTGATCTCAGATCATCAATTTGGATTCAGACCAGGTCATTATACTCTGGACATGTTGCTTCTGCTGTCTCAATAAAGGATGGTGGTATTCAACGCCAAACATGAAATAAGAGCCGTGTCACTTTACATATCTCCTGCCTTCACTATGGTCTGGCACCCCGCTGTGCTCACTAAAACTCTCCTCTTATGGTATCCATAGAAACCTCCAAGCATGGCACATGGACTTCAAATCCTGTCGTAGTCAATGTGTGGCTCTAAATGGGTTTCTCTCATCACCCCTACCTGTTCAGGCTGGAGTTCCCCAAGGCAGTGTTCTGGGCCCTGTGCTATTTCTGGTCTTCATCAATGATCTCTCCGACTCTCTGCAAAATCCTCTCTATCTCTTTGCTGATGACTCCACTCTCTGCCGCTGCATTCCTCATCCCTCAGATCGGCAGTCTGCAGCCTCCTCACTCTCTGCAGACCTGGACAAAATCACAGACTGGGCAAACAAGTGAAACATGTCTTTCAATCCTGACAAATCTCACACTCTCACTATGTCTCTCCGAAAAGACCGACTGGACAACCCTCCCATCCACTTTCTGAATAATCCTCTCCAAGAAGTTCTGTCACTCAAGCTTTTGGGTCTCACTATCTGCCATGATCTTTCCTGGGAAAACCACATTTCAAATCTGGCCTCCAAAGCCAGTCGCCGACTGGGCATCCTCCGTCGTGCGAAGTCCTTCCTTGGCACACCTGAGCTCCTCACCACATACAAGGCTTTCATCCACAGCTCAATGGAATACTGCTCTCCCCTCTGGTCTGGTGCTCCTGCCTCACACCTAGCTCGGCTTCACGCTGTTGAAACCAAAGCATTCAGAATCATTGGAATCTCCCGTGATGAAACTATCTCCGAGGGCCTTTCACTCACTCACCGCAGGCAGGTAGGTGGTCTTTCCGTCTTCTGCCGACTCCTCTCTGGCCTTGCTCCCCCAGCTCTGTCTGTGCTCTGCTCCCAAATATTCCTACAGGTCGCGCAAGATCTGCCAGTAACCCTGTTATGGTGAAACTGCCAAGACTCTCAAGACTCTCTGCTCACCTTCACTCCTTCATTCCTCTTTTCTCCCGCCTCTGGAACAAATTCCACATTCTCTTCAATCCCACTCCTCCCTCCAGGTCTTTAAAACAGCTGTTTACCACCATCTATTATCTTCCCCATCGGTCTTTTCAACCCCCCCCCCCCACCCCCCCGCT
Organism: Myxine glutinosa; assembly: GCF_964187855.1. Lineage (NCBI taxonomy): Eukaryota > Metazoa > Chordata > Myxini > Myxiniformes > Myxinidae > Myxine > Myxine glutinosa. The sequence continues at coordinate 36,101,459 of NC_136269.1, read as the reverse complement.
CCAAACCCACCTCCTTCAAATTCCCTGTTTTCTTTCCTGAAATCCCCTTTAGTGCTCATCTTGTTTATCCTGTGTACCCCGCCCTAGTACTCTCTCTTCCGCAGATGTCCCTTTTCCCTACTGTTGGTGCACTTCCCTCTCTCTCCCCCTCTTGTCTCCTGCTCCCTTTTTTATATGGTATATGTGTTAGCTCTCATACAAGCCGAGACTAAGTATACCAATTTTTTTACAGGATATTGATACATTTTAAATTTTTTTATGATACACATTTTATTCAAATCAGATGTATAGAAAATGAGCTATGAATTTCGACATGGTTTCCATCATTTTCAAGCAATGTGTGCAACCTTTCACAATACTCCAAATCCACTTTCTGTTGCATTCCAACTGTCATTTCTGCAAAAGATACCTGAATCTGCTCTTCCAGGCCTTGAATATTTTCTGGCTGATTTGCATAAATCTGGCTGATTTGCATAAAATTAGAATCATTAAAACTTGATATATGTATTAGTGGGCCAGCCAGGGGATGCAAAAACACTTGATGGCATTTTGTGTTAAAATCAGTCATCCATGCTTCCTCAACTCTGCACGGGGTGGCGATTAAGATGTGACGACCGGATGTCATTCTCACATTTGACCTTAAAGGACATTTCTCGGTTTATTAAAAGTCACATTGGGTCAAATAATGATGTTTTATCTAATTTTTGTAATGGCTCCAGAATGGAAAATAAACTATGGCTTAAACTTTGTGACTTGATAGCTTATTGCATTGTGCATATGTTACGGACATTTTAAGCACTGTGTCAGCAAGATATTCAGCACTAACTCCCACCCCCAATCAGCGAGAACACAAACTATTGCTGCGATTATTCTGCGATAATCAGGTTTGCATCACTGCTGGGAGCATGCTGTGCCGCTGGTGCAGTGCCCCCAGCTGGTTAGGGCATGAATTTGGTGGCTGCTGCTTTGCATAATTGCTGGGAACATGCTGTGCCGCTGGTGCAGTGCCCCCCGATGGTTAGGGCATGAATTGGGTGGCTGCTGCTTTGCATAATTGCTGGGAGCAGGCTGTGCTGTGGTGCAGTGCCCCCAGCTGGTTAGGGCATTAATTTGGTGGCTGATTGCTGGGAGCAGACTGTGCTGTGCTACTTTGCATTATTGCTGCGAGCACGTCTGTTTCACTGATGCAGTGCCCCCTGCGGGTTTGGGCATTAATTTGGTGGCTGCTGCTTTGCATAATTGATGTGAGCAGGCTGTGCCACTGGTGCAGTGCCCACTGCTGGTTAGGGGATGAATTTGGTGGCTGCTGCTTTGCATAATTGCTGGGAACATGCTGTGCCACTGGTGCAGTGCCCCTGCTGGTTAGGGCATGAATTTGGTGGCTCATTGCTGGGAGCAGGCTGTGCTGCTTTGCATTATTGCTGCGGGCATGTCTGTTTCATTGATGCAGTGCCCCGTGCGGGTTTGGGCATTAATTTGGTGGCTGCTGCTTTGCATAATTGATGTGAGCACGCTGTGCCACTGGTGCAGTGCCCACTGCTGGTTAGGGGATGAATTTGGTGGCTGCTGCTTTGCATAATTGCTGGGAACATGCTGTGCCACTGGTGCAGTGCCCCTGCTGCTAAGCACATGGAATTGGTGGCTGCTGCTTTGCATAATTGATGGGGGTCGGCTGTGCTGTGTTGCAGTGCCCCCTGCTGGTTAGGGCATGGATTTGGTGGCTACTGCTTTGCATAATTGCTGGGAACATGCTGTGCCGCTGGTGCAGTGCCCCTGCTGGTTAGGGCATGAATTGGGTGGCTGCTGCTTTGCATAATTGATCGGAGCGTGCTGTGCTGTGGTGCAGTGCCCACTGCTGGTTAGGGCATGGATTTGGTGGCTGCTGCTTTGCATAATTGATGTGAGCAGGCTGTGCTGTGGTGCAATGCCCCCTACTGGTTAGCGCATGGAATTGGTGGCTGCTGCTTTGCATAATTGATTGGGTTCGGCTGTGCTGTGTTGCAGTGCCCCCTGCTGGTTAGGGCATGGATTTGGTGGCTACTGCTTTGCATAATTGCTGGGTAACATGCTGTGCCGCTGGTGTAGTGCCCCTGCTGGTTAGGGCATGAATTGGGTGGCTGCTGCTTTGCATAATTGATCGGAGCATGCTGTGCTGTGGTGCAGTGCCCACTGCTGGTTAGGGCATGGATTTGGTGGCTACTGGTTTGCATAATTGATGTGAGCAGGCTGTGCTGTGGTGCAGTGCCCCCGGCGGGTTTGGGCATTAATTTGGTGGCTGCTGCTTTGCATAATTGCTGGGAGCGTGCTGTGCCGCTGGTGCAGTGCCCCCTGCTGGTTAGGGCATGGATTTGGTGGCTGCTGCTTTGCATAATTGCTGGGAGCAGGCTGTGCCACTGGTGCAGTTCCCCTTGCTGGTTATGGCATGCATTTGGTGGCTGGTGCTTTGCATAATTGATGGGAGCAGGCTGTGCTGTGGTGTAGTGCCCCCTGCTAGTTAGGGCATGGATTTGGTGGCTACTGCTTTGCATAATTGCTGGGAACATGATGTGTCGCTGATGCAGTGCCCCCTGCTGATTAGGGCATGAATTTGGTGGTTGATGGCTGCTGCTTTGCATCACTGCTGGGAGCATTCTGTGCTGCTGGTGCAGTGCCCCCTGCTTTTTCGGGCAGGGATTTGATGGCTGATGGCTGCTGCTTTGCATAATTGCTGGAAACATGCTGTGCCGTTGATGCAGTGCCCCCTGCTGGTTAGGGCATGATTTGGGTGGCTGCTGCTTTGCATAATTGCTGGGAGCATACTGTGCTGTGGTGCAGTGCCCTCTGCTGGTGAGGGCATGAATTTGGTTGCTGATTGCTGGGAGCAGGCTGTGCTGTGCTGCTTTGCATTATTGCTGCGGCATGTCTGTTTCATTGATGCAGTGCCCCCTGCGGGTTTGGGCATTAATTTGGTGGCTGCTGCTTTGCATAATTGCTGGGAGCATGCTGTGCCGCTGGTGCAGTGCCCCCTGCTGGTTAGGGCATGGATTTGGTGGCTGCTGCTTTGCATAATTGCTGGGAGCAGGCTGTGCCACTGGTGCAGTTCCCCCTGCTGGTTAGGGCATGCATTTGGTGGCTGGTGCTTTGCATAATTGATGGAGGCAGGCTGTGTTGTGGTGTAGTGCCCCCTGCTGGTTAGGGCATGGATTTGGTGGCTACTGCTTTGCATAATTGCTGGGAACATGATGTGTCGCTGATGCAGTGCCCCCTGCTGATTAGGGCATGAATTTGGTGGTTGATGGCTGCTGCTTTGCATCACTGCTGGGAGCATTCTGTGCTGCTGTTGCAGTGCCCCCTGCTTTTTCGGGCAGGGATTTGATGGCTGATGGCTGCTGCTTTGCATAATTGCTGGGAGCAGGCTGTGCCACTGGTGCAGTTCCCCCTGCTGGTTAGGGCATGCATTTGGTGGCTGGTGCTTTGCATAATTGATGGAGGCAGGCTGTGTTGTGGTGTAGTGCCCCCTGCTGGTTAGGGCATGGATTTGGTGGCTACTGCTTTGCATAGTTGCTGGGAACATGATGTGTCGCTGATGCAGTGCCCCCTGCTGATTAGGGCATGAATTTGGTGGTTGATGGCTGCTGCTTTGCATCACTGCTGGGAGCATTCTGTGCTGCTGGTGCAGTGCCCCCTGCTTTTTCGGGCAGGGATTTGATGGCTGATGGCTGCTGCTTTGCATAATTGCTGGAAACATGCTGTGCCGTTGATGCAGTGCCCCCTGCTGGTTAGGGCATGATTTGGGTAGCTGCTGCTTTGCATAATTGCTGGGAGCATACTGTGCTGTGGTGCAGTGCCCCCTGCTGGTGAGGGCATGAATTTGGTGGCTGATCGCTGGGAGCAGGCTGTGTTGTGCTGCTTAAGCATTATTGCTGCAAGCATGTCTGTTTCACTGATGCAGTGGCCCTTGTGGGTTTGGGCATTAATTTGGTGGCTGCTGCTTTGCATAATTGCTGGGAGCAGGCTGTGCCACTGGTGCAGTGCCCCCTGCTGGTTCGGGCATGGATTTGGTGGCTGCTGCTTTGCATAATTGATGGGAGCAGGCTGTGCCACTGGTGCAGTGCCCCCTGCTGGTTAGGGCATGGATTTGGTGGTTGATGGCTGCTGCTTTGCATAATTGCTGGAAACATGCTGTACCACTTGTGCAGTGCCTCCCCCCCCCCCCCCCCCTGCTGGGTTGGGCGATAATTTGGTGGCTTCTGCTTTGCACAATTGCTGGAAACATGCTGTGCCGCTGATGCAGTGCCCCCTGCGGGTTTGGGCATTAATTTGGTGGCTGCTGCTTTGCATAATTGCTGGGAACATGCTGTACCACTTGTGCAGTGCCCCCTGCTGGTTTGGGCATTAATTTGGTGGCTGCTGCTTTGCATAATTGCTGGAAACATGCTGTGCCGCTGATGCAGTGCCCCCTGCTGATTAGGGCATGAATCGCATGGCTGCTGCTTTGCATAATTGCTGGGAGCATACTGTGCTGTGGTGCAGTGCCCCCTGCTGGTGAGGGCATGAATTTGGTAGCTAATTGCTGGGAGCAGGCTGTGTTGTGCTGGTTTGCATAATTGATGGCAGCAGGCTGTGCTGTGGTGCAGTGCCCCCTGCTGGTGAGGGCATGAATTTGGTGGCTATTTGCTGGGAGCAGGCTGTGCTGCTTTGCATTATTGTTGCAAGCATGTCTGTTTCACTGATGCAGTGCCCCTTGTGGGTTTGGGAATTAATTTGGTGGCTGCTGCTTTGCATAATTGCTGGGAACATGCTGTACCACTTGTGCAGTGCCCCCTGCTGGTTAGGGCATGGATTTGGTGGCTGCTGCTTTGCCTAATTGATGGGAGCAGGTTGTGCTGTGGTGCAGTGCCCCCTGCTGGTGAGGGCATGAATTTGGTGGCTATTTATTGGGAGCAGGCTGTGCTGCTTTGCATTATTGCTGCAAGCACGTCTGTTTCACTGATGCAGTGCCCCTTGTGGGTTTGGGCATTAATTTGGTGGCTGCTGCTTTGCATAATTGCTGGGAACATGCTGTACCGCTTGTGCAGTGCCTCCCCCCCCCCCCCCTGCTGGGTTGGGCGATAATTTGGTGGCTTCTGCTTTGCACAATTGCTGGAAACATGCTGTGCCGCTGATGCAGTGCCCCCTGCGGGTTTGGGCATTAATTTGGTGGCTGCTGCTTTGCATAATTGCTGGGAACATGCTGTACCGCTTGTGCAGTGCCTCCCCCCCCCCCCCCCCCTGCTGGGTTGGGCGATAATTTGGTGGCTTCTGCTTTGCATAATTGCTGGGAACATGCTGTACCACTTGTGCAGTGCCCCTTGCGGGTTTGGGCATTAATTTGGTGGCTGCTGCTTTGCATAATTGCTGGAAACATGCTGTGCCGTTGATGCAGTGCCCCCTGCTGGTTAGGGCATGATTTGGGTGGCTGCTGCTTTGCATAATTGCTGGGAGCATACTGTGCTGTGGTGCAGTGCCCCCTGCTGGTGAGGGCATGAATTTGGTGGCTGATCGCTGGTAGCAGGCTGTGTTATGCTGCTTAAGCATTATTGCTGCAAGCATGTCTGTTTCACTGATGCAGTGCCCCTTGTGGGTTTGGGCATTAATTTGGTGGCTACTGCTTTGCATAATTGCTGGGAGCAGGCTGTGCCACTGGTGCAGTGCCCCCTGCTGGTTAGGGCATGGATTTGGTGGTTGATGGCTGCTGCTTTGCATAATTGCTGGAAACATGCTGTACCACTTGTGCAGTGCCTCCCCCCCCCCCCCCCCCCTGCTGGGTTGGGCGATAATTTGGTGACTTCTGCTTTGCACAATTGCTGGAAACATGCTGTGCCGTTGATGCAGTGCCCCCTGCTGGTTAGGGGATGAATTTGGTGGCTGCTGCTTTGCATAATTGCTGGGAACATGCTGTACCACTTGTGCAGTGCTCCCTGCTGGTTTGGGCATTAATTTGGTGGCTGCTGGTTTGCATAATTGCTGGAAACATGCTGTGCCGCTGATGCAGTGCCCCCTGCTGGTTATGGCATGAATCGCATGGCTGCTGGTTTGCATAATTGATGGCAGCAGGCTGTGCTGTGGTGCAGTGCCCCCTGCTGGTGAGGGCATGAATTTGGTGGCTAATTGCTGGGAGCAGGCTGTGCTGCTTTGCATTATTGTTGCAAGCATGTCTGTTTCACTGATGCAGTGCCCCTTGTGGGTTTAGGAATTAATTTGGTGGCTGCTGCTTTGCATAATTGCTGGGAACATGCTGTACCGCTTGTGCAGTGCCCCCTGCTGGTTAGGGCATGGATTTGGTGGCTGCTGCTTTGCCTAATTGATGGGAGCAGGTTGTGCTGTGGTGCAGTGCCCCCTGCTGGTTAGGGCATGGATTTGGTGGCTGCTGCTTTGCCTAATTGATGGGAGCAGGTTGTGCTGTGGTGCAGTGCCCCCTGCTGGTGAGGGCATGAATTTGGTGGCTAATTATTGGGAGCAGGCTGTGCTGCTTTGCATTATTGCTGCAAGCACGTCTGTTTCACTGATGCAGTGCCCCTTGTGGGTTTGGGCATTAATTTGGTGGCTGCTGCTTTGCATAATTGCTGGGAACATGCTGTACCGCTTGTGCAGTGCCCCCTGGCTTGTTAGAGCAGGGATTTGGAATTTCTTCATGGTGCCAATGAATGCTCACCTACTCTCCACAAAGTACACCGTGGGATCTTTAACTTCACCGACTAATGCCAGAAGACAGGACGTCTGCTTTAACGTCCATCCAAGTTTATGGCTGGGTCGGGATTCAAACTCAGGTAAGACTGTTTTGGAGGTGGGTGTGCGGACATGCAGGCTATCCTGCCATTCATTGTGTTTTGTTGTTATTCATCTTTTACCATCAAGTACACCACCAAGATGAAAAAGGGCATTGCCACGTTGATGCATGAGAAACGTCAGAAGGAAGCGATCCCATTGCTCACACAGGAAATCTTTACCTTCCAAGGTATGACGATACCATTTCGTACCGCACCACGGCCTTTATAGCAATGTAATTGCACTGTTATTTATTATAAACATCTTCAGCGGTAGTGTTAAGTAACAACACCAGAGTTCCTTCGGGTTTTTTGTTTTTTTACCCCCGAATTGGGAACGTACGAGTGTCGTTCAAAAAGTTATCGGTTGGATATGCTTACTCATAACAGTCCAACAAAAAACGTTGTTAATTTGTCAATGTATAATTCGCAAAGAAAATGATTGTTGTCAGCATTTAATTCGATGCCACAATTCACGTGACCGATTGAGTAAATGCCAGGGCCAGTTGCGACTCATCAACCACAACTGTTTTGTATCTCGGAACAAGGATAATCAGAGGTCAGATGATGCCCAACAAGAACAAAAGTGGAATTGAACAGTTGCTTTGGTGATTCTCGGTATAGAGAGCGCACCTCCGCCAGGCTGGACAGTTTACGTTTTGTATCCCACTGATAGGCCGGATCTGGATTCGGACCCGAACCAAAATCAAATTGGCTGGTTTTTTTCGACAACCTTCAAAATCTTAATTTTATTCAAGTTGAATTATGTACTTGAACACGAGAACACACATAACCTTTTTCGCACCTTCAAAACCCTTCCTTTTAGTAGTACTTGGACGAACGGCATTACGTCACGACCAATCAAATGTGTCGCTCGTAGATCCCGCCCATGTCGTTGTTCCTCAAGAAAGTGCAGGGAAAGGTGTTCCATGAACACGAGTTAAGAAACGTGGTACAGGATATTATTTACTTTAATCTAGCCTTCTTGAACCTCAATCCGTAATATATTGTCGGCTACTCGGATCCACCTTCTCCATTACCCCATCTTCTCTCAACAGCTTGGTCAAATCTCTTTCCACGACATCCCTCCACCATAATCTCGTTCTTCCTCTTGATATTTTCGCTCCAAACAAGCTCATTCCATACTTTTTTGATATGATGAAGAACCAATCTTCTCATCACGTGCCCAAACCACCACAACCTACCCCCACTCTACTACAGGCAACTCCTCATTCCTCTACCGCTCTCTGTGATGCTCAAAATCCAAGTCAACATTCCCATCTCTGTTCTCTCCAAGAACTCTTCGTTTTTTCTTAAAGCCTTGTTTCTGCACCATACATTATAACCTACAGGTCGCACAAGATCTGCCTGCAACCCTCTTATGGTTAAACTGCCAAAATCTAGACTCTGCTCACCTTCACTCCTCTTTTCTCCCGCCTCTGGAACAAACTCCCTCACTCTCTTCAATCCTTCTCCTCCCTCCTGGTCTTTAAAACAGCTGTTCACCACCATCTCTTATCTTCCCCCATCCAAAACCTTGATCTTTTCTACCCCCGTTAATTCACCCCAGATCCACTTTTTTGAAATACTAACTTCTGTCCTGGAAGTCCTTGGTGTCCTTGTGTTTTATACTTCTCCCACCCACCCCCCCTTCCCACGCCTCCTCCCCCTTCCCACGCCTCCTCCCCCTTCCCACGCCTCCTCCCCCCAAGCCCTCTGCCTCCCACAGATCTCCCGATATTCCTGCTCTCAAATGTTGTGCTTATGTGCTTCTCCCTCTCTCCCCATCTTGTCTCCCGCTCCCCTCATTATGTTTTGTGTCCGTTTTTTTTGTGTGATTAATGTTAGCTCTTTCACGAGCCTCGATCTTGCATACAAAAAATAATAATAATAATTTTTAAAAAACGGTCTAATCACTGTCTTATCTTCAATTACCTTGGTGTCCTATTGACACCACTAACTTCCTTCCACAGTATCCGTGATCAACAATAACCCGTGTCTTTCGAGCATTAATCATAAATCTCTCTCTCTCTTTCTTGAAGGTATTTTCCCATTCCAGCACTCTTCCCCGTAGCTCTTCCATTAACTCTGCAGTTATGACGAAGTAGTCTGCGAAAAGGAGCTCCCACAGTTATTTTTTACCTGTGACGTATCACAGGTCTACAATAACTCAGCATGGTTGTTGTTGCTGTTTTCTGGTTGTTGTTGAGGATGTGAAATATTGTTTTTCATTTTGGAAATGTGCACCCATTGGTCAGACAGCTGCTGGACCCCACCCACATTTGTAGCTCAACTCCACCCACCATGGCACAGAGACAAAATGATATGGCCACCATATTGGTTATCTGGTGGGCCTAAGACATCAGGCTTGTAGGCCTCTTATGATTGTACACTGCCTGGGTTTGTTGCAACAGATTTCTATTGGCTTTGTTTGGGTCAAGTGTTACTCAGGATTGGGACCCCTAAAAATCTAATCATATGTTGAATAAAAATTACTAAGGTTCAATCAAGCCTCTCAGCACGACGGTGCGGTCGACACCTCCCTATAAAAAATAGCGTTGGGTAATTTTTGAATGGCACCACATTGGGGTTAAGCAATTCACGACCGTATGACGAATCAGCTCGTTCGGATATAATGGTGGGAAGGATTACATGGATAAGAGGTGTCAAATTAATCTTTTAATAACACATTAAATGTGTGTTTCCCAATCGGCTCGTGTCGTAGGTTGTGACCACAGAGCGGTCATTCGTGTTCTAAGATGTCACTCGGCACGTCCATCACCATCATAAAAAGGAAGGGACTTAATGCAGAACCCTGGCGGACACTAATGTTGATTCCCTCTTGACCGTCCTGGCCACAACGCTGGTTCACTTAGACATTACCATCAATATTCTAACAAACTGTTTGGGTACACCCTTCTGGAAACACCAATCCACCTCGTCTCTTGGGTTCGTATCATATAGATTAATCGATTAAATACCTGGACAGTTTCCTTTGATTTTCACCAAATTCAGACAGTTGGCAGTTTAACAAGTTCAGTTTAACGTCAGGCAGAAACAATCGTAGGTTCAATGCTTCAAAGCACAGAAGGGAACATTCTTCAAGACAAGATGTCAGAAAGGATCTTAAGGCAAAAAAAAAAAAAACTCCGCCCAGTTAGCAATCGATCAGTCATTCCAACATTCATGGACTTAAAAGTCCAGGTTTACAATCTTCAACTTGAAGCATTGTCATGAAAAACTAAGGAAACTGAAGATGGGCATCACAACTCTTCAACATCGACATGAAATCCCCCATTAATAAAGCATATACAGACTTGGCATTTAATATGGAATTTTTTTTTTTCTTGACTTAGGTTTACTTTCTGAACTCAGTATATCAAACTGGTGAGTTTCTTTTACCCTTCGGTGATGTCTTTGTTGAAAGAACCATCTCACTGATTGTCTTTCGCAGCAAGAAGTCAATAACAGGATTATATCACAGGTGGCGTGACAAAATGTAAGGACAGGTACATTTGACGATTGGCTTCACAATCGGGTATATAAGGGTTGTTGCGTTCTGTATTAGTGGAAAACAACTGCTGCACGTCTACAAAAGTTATTGCCGCTTCCTCTGGAGATGGTCCGTCAACTTGACAATGCTGTTTGTCATGGAGTGGTGGCTTTACGAAATTCTGGCATGAAACAGCGTGCTATTGCTCTGCAGTATGGCATCACTCAAGGTCAGGTGTCAAAGATCCTGAAACGAAATGCTCAGAGGGGTGTCCCTACTCCAATACCGAGGCCAGGACGTCCACGCAGAACCACAAGGAGATGATCGCCAGCTGCACCGGTTAGTCTGCAATGGCCGTACCAAGTCAGCTAATCGGCTTAGGGCTGAGTGGCAGCAACTGACAAATGTGCCTGTATCCAGAAGGCTAGTCAACCAACGACTGGTTCAAGCAGGCTATCGTGCCAGGCGTCCCCTGAGAAAGCCACGCCTGACCAGACAACACAGCCAGCGCCGATTGCAGTGGGCCAGAGAGCACCGTCAATGGCAGCCAGAACACTGGAATCACGTGACCTTCAGTGGCGAGTCTAGATTTCTGGTCTATCGTCAAGATGGCCACCTCCGAGTGCGCAGACAAGTGCAGGAAGCCCACAACGAAGATTGTATAGTGCCAAGAGTCCAAGCTGGAGGTGGTGGGGTGACCGTTTGGGCTGCTTTTCATGCAGGGGGCAAAACTGACCTGGTTGTTCTGAATGGAAACCTGAACCAGTTCAAGTACAGGGTCATTCTGGAAGAAACATCGATTCCATTTGCTCGTGCAGCCTTTCGAGGAAACTTTGTCTTCCAAGATGACAATGCACGGCCTCATCGTGCTCGCATGATCCAACACTTTCTTGCTGACCGTGGTGTAGAGCATATGGAGTGGCCTACCATGTCCCCGGATATGAATTTGATAGAGAACTTGTGGGCAGAATTAACGCGTCAAATCGACAACTTGGACCAGCAGCCGACCTCTGTGCGTGAATTGCAGCAGACTATTGTCACTGCATGGCAAGCGATTCCTGTCCAAACCTTGGCAAATCTCATGAACAGCATGCCTCGACGTGTACGTGCTCTCCTGAATGCTCGTGGGGGTTACACGGAGTACTGAACTGTAATTTTACTGTCCGTAATCCCAGTCATAATTTCGCTTTTGTTTTTGTTGAAATTTATTTTGGCTAATGTGCAAAATAAAGAGATACTTCTGGAAAACGTACAGAAGTTTAAGACAGTACTGTCCGTGAATTGAGTTCGATATCAGTTTACATCACTTTCAAGGATCAATTTATTTGCTTCGAAATGTCAAATGTGGTTTTTGTTTCTTTTAAAGGCAACATTAACAAAATCTAGAATAATTTCAACATAATTCCAATGAACTTTTGGTTCTAAGTCATCTTGAAAAGTAAGTTCAACCCCACAAAAAAAATATTCCATATTAAATGCCAAGTCTGTATATTATATATCTTACGTATGTAAAAATACAGTTTTTGCCAAAGCACGTGCTCACTATTGTGCCCAAATTTCAGTGCTCGGCCCCCTTGGGTGCCCGTCGATGACGTCATGCAGCGTCTGGAGATGGAATAGGAAAGGAGCGGTGCACAACACTTGAGAACTGTAGCAATGATAAACAGGAAAATGCATCAGATTACCGACAAATTCTCCAAGCACGACTTGCACGTTGTGCTTCGCAAAAAGTCTGCTGCGCAGTTATTTCGGCCATTTTGTCAGCAATAGTGCAGCCTCAACCTCCAGGCTCAGTTTCGAATTTGAAATCCCTCTTTTAAAAAGCCTTCCACGGTCTGATCCTCGATGGGCAAAAATCGAGCAAAACAAATCACAATAATGGGCGACTTTTATTTAAATAACAAACTAGATGTTGATTTGATAATTCTCCCTTCAATAGAGCATGTGCGTGTGACCTCACCAAAATGAGATTCTCAGTCGTTCAAGAAACTGAAAATTTGTCTCATTTCTCAATAACTACAGTCACGTGAAAAAGAAAGTACACCCCATGTAAAGTTTTGACTTTTTCAACATATTTCAACATACAGCTATTTGATCTTCATTTCAACAATATTGATAGACAAAGGTGATATAATATAACACATATCATGAAACATTTACATTTTGTAGTCCATTGTATAATTTAAATAAACATAAATGCAAATTTATTATGTGGAAAAAGTAAGTACATACATATTTTGTTCTATTTCTGCCTCTAATTACCCTAAAAACTTTTTAAAATATACTAAACCTATATTTTCAGGGACAAGGAATCCAATGAAAGTATCAAATTAGTGCTATGGGGAATGGTAAGACACGAATCAAAGGTTTTGAATTGCAAAATACTGTCTTTATATTCGCGATAAGTTGCATAATCAAATACATGTTATCATTTTGTACAGGCAGTTAATAACATCAAAATGTGTCACAATAATTCATATCACCAAACATACACAGGCAGTCAGCAAAATCATATATACACATGCAGTCAGTATAACTTCACATCTACACAGGCAGTCAATGACAAAATATACACATGCAGTCAATGGCATCAAACATACACGATTACAGAATATGCCATTTAGAGTTCGTCATCACTGTCCTGTGTGTCGTATCCGACAATATAGTCCGCATCGTTTTCACAGTCCGTTCCACACAAGCAAAGGTCGGTCAAATTGATTGGCAAATCGAATTGGTCGATCGAAGCGATTGGTCGAATGGTCGAATGGAATTGGTCGATTGGTCGAATTGGTCAAATCGAATTGGTCGGAATTGGCAAATGCAAACATTGATTTTCAGATTTTCCATGTAATAACGTTTCCAAAAATGTATAGGTTTGCTAATCTACCATGATTTTGAACGAAAAAACATAGTGAACCTGACTAGGCTGAAAAGAAAGAAATGGAGGGTTCTGGAATGGCCAAGTCAAAGCCCGGATCTAAATCCCATCGAGATGTTGTGGGGGGATTTGAAACGAGCTGTGCATGCAAGAAACCCCTCAAACATCACACAGTTGAAAGAATTCTGCATGGAGGAGTGGGAAAAAATTTCTCCCAGTCGATGTCAGAGACTGGTGGACAGTTATAAGAAACGCCAACTTGAGATTGTTTCTGCCAAAGGGGGCAATACCACCTATTAGAGCCAAGGGTGTACTTACTTTTTCCACATGTGAAATTTGCATTTATGTTTATTTAAATTATACAATGGACTACAAAATGTAAATGTTTCATGATATTTGTTATACTATATCACCTTTATCTATCAATATTGTTGAAATGAAGATCAAATAGCTGTATGTTGAAATATGTTGAAAAAGTCAAAAGTTTACATGGGGTGTACTTACTTTTTCACTCGACTGTATGTACACAAAGTAAGGTGTGCATGCGTGTGTGAAGACAGTACAGAGGGAGCACACCTACCTTTCAGCTGTGTTGTCCAGGTTCAATTTCCTACACGATTGATGCTTTGCTGTTGATTGGCTGTTGCATCACGGGTTGCACCAACCCTTGTATGGACATTAAGCTGGGTGTCCCGTCTGCTTGCATAATTTGCTTTGTTGGTGTATTTATTGAAGAGTTAGCAAAATATGATAAAGCTTTGGCCCTGGATAAACATCTGAGAGCATAGAAGGTAGAGCAGATAAGCATGATGTCAACCGACGTCATCATGCTTATTTGCTCTGCAAACACAAGTCTGCGTCATTGATATATTAAAGGCCTACCTTTGCTCGTACAACATGATACCATTCTTTACAAAAACAACCACATCACTGATCCAGCCAGACCTCGACTAGTTGTTGGCATCCAACCCTTTCCATTACTTCATATTTTCCAGGGTGTAAAAACCTAGTAAATCTGGGTATAAAATGGGTGGGAGGTTCGTTTGACAATTCATACGGGTCTGTGTTGCCTATAAACCTGCATGTCTAACGTATTGACATACCCAAGCTACGGAACAAGATGCGACTTCAAATGTTTGGCCATGACAAAGCACAATAACACGAATTTTCTACTTCACCGATCATGAATGGACATTCCTTTGTCCTCCAATCAGGCCATGTGGTCATGTTCGTGCATAAATTCCTGACATCACCAAACACTGTCCATATCTGCACTGCCTTGTGGGATACCCATACTGTATCCATGTTTTGAAATTGTTGTCCTACAAAATCTTCCAATTATTTCCAGGAAACAAGTTTGCGGCATTCATCAATAGTACCATGAAGGGCAACACACATTTTAACAAACAAATCAAAATTTGAATAATTAAAGGGGTTGAAATGAAATTGCTTAAAAATAAATAAATAAATAAAAAGATATTAAAATCCACCTTTGCGACAAGGAATGGAATTGGGGTTACGTGCATTGCGGCTCTTAAGATATTGCGTTTCTGACGGAATGTGGGAAAAAATGACTTCTTGTTATTTGGGTTGCCACCCCCTGCCCTTGGGCAATACCAGAGCAACCACAACCACTCAACAGAACGAAACTGCAATCTATGTAAAGGATAAAGCAATCATTTTTTGAGATACTCCCAGCATCTCATTGCAGAAGTTTGTGAATGATTCCCAAAAGTGATATCATGAATGCAGAAATAATTTTGGACTCGCACACCCTCACAGGAAGAATCTACGAAAGCCGGTTGAAAGCTGCAGAGACCGACAAGGTAAATCTCTGTTTCCCTCTTTAAAAAAAAATTAAAAAATAATGTACTATCAAATTGTGCTTTAATAAGTAATGGATACACACATTGGCTATGCTCAGGCTGATACAAACAGAGCCCCATGCTAACGACAGCATAGGTCATACTACAAAGTCATGGGCATGACAACATTTTTGCATTCTCGATCCCCATGGGCCAACTCAACCAGTGTGGGAGGGAAGGGGATGCAATGTATGACCTACCCTGCAGGGGTCTGTAATGGGCAGCAGCATCTGCTTTCAACAGCCTTCACAAAGACCAGCCCATTGGTCAGCATCCACGCACCGATAGCCGGCATACCACATCAGTTTAGTTTACATTTGAATCAAAATATATCAATATTGTTCATCCTCTTTCCCACCCCGGCCAGGAGTACGCAAGTCGCGACAGCTGCGTTACTGGAATCATGTCCAAACTGGTAGATAAGATCGAAAAATGAGTGCAGAGAAACAGCCCCCTTTCCGTTAGACTGGAGCAGGAAGTCAGATCCTTCGGCCACAAACTGCAGAGCACAAGGATGTGCCGGCCTGCCGGAGAATGCGCCGGTAAATAACAAACATGCTATTTTCAGCAATTCAGAACACGGAAATAACTGAGTTCGTAACCTGTGACCACCGCATGCAGTCTGTTTCCAGGGCGTGACTTGGGAAGAAGGACAACCCGGAGCGAACGGTGCTCAAGAGACCGGTCTTCATGACCACAAGTAGTCACCGCTCCAGTCACATCTCCTCAAATGTCCTGCAACGCTCAAATGCATTTAGCTACATCCTCCATTTCCCGACATATCAACTAACCACCAGTTGCTAAATCCATCTCATCGGTTCTTTTCTTTCCTTTGAAGGCAAAACTCAGAAAACGGCAAAATGGAAAAGGTGTTTCGAAAGAAGAGGTTTTGTAAAACATTGCATAATTATATTTACAATTTGCGTTTACCTCATGGCATTAAAAATGAGAAGCTGTACGGTGCATCTTCTGGACCTTCTGAACGTTAACCAGCATGATGTATTTGTCATTGTGATGCCACATTCACAACTTGGAATCGTGGACTAAACCCCAAAAATACATTTTCAAAGGCCATCAAGTGTTTAACAATCATTTTATTGTTAAACCTGTCCGAATGCAATCCCGGTTAACAGTGCACGGTGGAACGTTAAATATTGCGGATCGTGCTGGAAGATACAGAGAAGGCTCCGCTCCAAAGATTTCCACTTTAGGACTAATGCCACATGGGAATGAGGTGAAAGAAAAGCCGGCATGAAAGAAATGTCCAGGAGCAATCTCCCACTTTCTGAAAAATAAATCCTTTATGGAAAAAAAACAAAAAAAACACCTTTGTACAACTTTGCAAAACGTAGTGAGTGCCGGTACTTTGTGGCTTCGCAATGCCCTTGGAGAGCGACCGCACTGCCGTAACATTGGAGATAACGCGTGCACGCGACCGTACGCCAAAAATGTACGTGGAGCAGAATTGATGAGTTGGATTGGACAGTAGTTGTTCTCATCTCATCTAGTTTCCAGTCTGCTCTTCATGTATTCTGTCAGGATCTGTGAAACGAGCCGTTAGTAGGTAAAACAGGGCAGGGCCTGGCACCAGGGTGAGCATGGGCAAGTCCCCAGCAGGATGCTCGAGGCGCGTGATTGACAGGATTCCGTATGTGTGTATGGCCCAATGGCTCAACAACACGATGACATTGCGCTTGTTAGACAGCAGCGTACGCAGGTTCTGCACACAAGGGAATGGGTGGAAAGGAAGGATAAATAAGTGGTGTGTGTGTGTGTGTGTGTGTGTGTGTGTGTGTGTGTGTGTGTGTGTGTGTGAGGACAGCTGGAGGAGATGAGGGCAGCTGGAGGAGATGAGGGCAGCTGAAGGAGATGGGCGAGGTGTCGGAGGGGTTGTGGTGGTGGGAAGGGAAAGGGGGAGGAGGGGTGAAGGTACCAGGCAGACAGATTTGTCTCGGGACAATTTGACAACACACGCACACGCGATGAATGAAGATCCTCAAAACATTTTCGCTGAGAATTGAAAATTAAAATTTTTTAAAAAAAGAACTAGCTCACTTGCTTGGTGTTGCTCTCCGATGACTCACTTAGCGATGCTATGACCCCAGGTGTGGGGCAACTACATGTTACACAGCATGGGGGAGGGGGGCAAAATTGAGCAAAGAATGAAATCAGACAATTGAATGGGAAGAATGAAGAAACTCGAGTGCAAGGGAGGTAGGGATGAGGAGTCAGAAAATGGTAATGAGGATGAGAGGCAATGCGGAATATTATGAGGAAGGAAAATTGGGGGATGCAGGAGGGGATCGCTTGTTCTGTGCAGTCAATAGCAGCATCTATAACATATTTGCAATTCACGCAAAAGACGTTTTAAGATTTCCCAAAGCTGTTTTCTTTCATACAAGTGTAACTATCCCTGAGGTGAGCATGCTGCGATCCTGTGAGTCGCAGGTTATAACTAGAGATTGTGCTGCATCGTAGAATACACGCGCTGCAGGTTGCAGCAGTCGGCGGTCCCATGTCACGTTCGACTCAAGGGAGTTTGCCTCAAAGCTGATGACGTCATCATTGCTTCACCGTGCACTCTATCACCTTAAGCATCGCTTTTTTGCGTCCTCATAAATGCCTTTTGGAAATCCAGAATTTTAATGATCACTTACAGTTTGTAAAGTAAAAAGAAGAAGAAGATACTTACCACGATTTTCACAAGTGCAAAGTACACTGCACATGTAACGACTGAGAACACAAGCAGGATGTAAGGGAAGGAGTAATCTGTAAATAAATAAATCACATCGCAAGTATGCCATCTCGATCAAGCAGATCAATGCAAATAACATTTTTTTCCTCCATGTTTATCTTCAAGTACATGCGTCAGTGAGGCCTCACTCACACAGCAGGCCGCCGGCCACGGCATGGAGCACCGACAGGATGGGCAAGAAGTACATAGCTGCGTAGACACTGTTCAAGCGCTCAGCTTTGCGCAGACTGAACGACAGCCGTTTCACTAGGCAAGGCCGCAGCATCATCATCATGAGCAGGCAGAACGCGTAATAGATGAACACGATGGTGTATCTGAGGAAGCGCTGTATCAATAACAACGTGTGGGACAAATATATCGTTCGCTTCACAATGGCAGCAATCTCTCCATGACGTACATCCCGATTCCTATTGTGGCCAAAGGTGGGGTTTTTCTTCTTCCACAGAAGGCCTCTTGTTTAAACAAGCACATAGGTTCCATGGATTAATCGTAACAAATGTTCATTATACCAGGAATCCCACCTGCCAACGTTAGGGCAGTGGCAAAGCAGGTGGACACACAAGCGAGGGAATGAAGAGTGGGAATGAGGAGAGAGAATGAGGAGAGAGGGGAAAGGAAGAAACCTGCAAGAGGTTTCAATTTGGCAAGGTTAACGGGGGCAGAAAAAGATTGTGGGTCGAGGTGGGGATACGATTTAAGACGCCAATAATGTTTAGAGCTTTAGTTTTGACAGATTCCAGGGAAGACGGATGTGATGCTGGAGACCCAGCCCAGAAGGGAGAGCATTTCTCCATCGAGTTACAAAGGCCTTGCAAGTTGTACGCATGATTGGAAATAACCTACATTCTGGGAAAAATGTAATTGGAAATAATACAACAAAAGACAAGTGGAATCCCCGGGATGATGCTCATTTGAAGGTATTTTAGGATAAAAATCCCAGCATAGAATGTTTATGAAATAGGCCATTATGTGGTCAATACAAAATGTTGACATTCAAGAGTGGGAAGATCTTACAAACAATGAAGTCGCTAACACCAAACAAACAAGCGATTACAAATCTTCGCAATAATTAAAACTACGTCATGATGTGCAACAGACTGAGAAATACCTCTTTTGAAACACCGCAACACTTTTGTCATTGCTTACAGTTCCTTCATGGCCAAATGCCATCTTCTGTGCCCCGAATGGCTGTCTTCCAAAGCTCAGATACACATTCCGGAATAGTCTTGTTGAACTATTTTTGTTCATCGTTTGCTGTTAATTTGCCGATTTAAAGGTTTTGCAGTCTCAGGTCCCTTCGGAGTTTTTTCGTGCCGAGTACGTGTCCTTATGCAGACCGTATGCTCTTGTGAGCCTCATCCGAATCTGTTGCCGTATTTCCTTCCATTCCTCTTTCACTGTTCGTTCATTCCTCTGCTTTCTGCCCCACCGTCGTTACATTTCCTCCCCCCCCCCCCCCACCCCCTCTGTCAACACACTCTTCCACGAGCCTAAATTGTGCAAAGAAATTTAATGCAGAGAGAGGACGCTCATTTGAAAGCATGCATTCGTATCATCATTGATGCCTGGCATTGGACGAGGCTGAAACGTTTGTTTTGTATCCCACCGATAGGCCGGATCTGCATCCAGACCTTAATCAAAATATAATCGGCTTGTTCTTGTTACCTGGCCAACTCATCCACCAAGTTTTGTCATAATCCGCCTCACAGACACAGACGTGAAAACATAACCTCCATCCACCTTCATAACCTCCAGAGGTAATCAAATACAAATCTGCAATGTGACAGACGATCGAAGGGTAACGTAATAATAGCGGAGTGGTGGGTAAACAACTGGACACAAACAGGTGGATTCATTAATTGGTAAAGAGGAGAAGGGAGACAAATGGGTATGCTGAGGGTGAACGGTGTTAGAAAATATCACAGGTAGGGATGGAAGATGGCAGGAGAGGATTGTGTTCTGCCATCTTAAAGCTTTTAAGGGAAGAACGAAATTGTACAGACTCCGGGAGACTATTCCTCCAGCAGGAGAAAAGAGGAATAAAGTAGTAAGGCTGGATTTTAGAAGATTAACAAGGAGGATGTTACTCAAATAATGTTTGTGTACCGATGTGTTGGAGGAACAGAGGGAGCAAAACCAGAAAGGAGGTGGTAGAAAACATCAAGGCCACTGATCTTATTGTAATGAGAGACCAACAGACCCTGTGCTTCAGGTTCCTTTAAGAAGGCATTAATAGAGGTTAAAAAAGGCATGGGATGGCAGTGTGCTGTCGTCTTGAAGTCTTGGAGAAAAGAGTTGGACCGTACCGGAAGGAAGCCGATTCAACATGTATACAAACCATGTAACGAGATTCTATAAAATGCTTTGTTGCATAATCAGCCTGGTGTTGGGCTAGCGGCTAGGGTGCCGGCTGAGGATCCTAGGATCCTGGGTTCGAATCCCGGTCAATCGCTGAATTAACGTCAGGGGGGTTGACTCAGCCTGTCATCCTTCCGAGGTCGGCAAATTGAGTACCAGTTCACTGGTAATTCCCTGCTTGTCGTTAAAGGCGGCAAAAAGGGTTGGCGTCAGGAAGGGCATCCGGCCGTAAAACATTGCTTCAAAAAGGGGACCGAAAAACAACAACAACCACAGTTCCCGAAAAAGGCCAACCCCCGCTTGCGGGGAAAAATGGCCTCTAAAAGGTGGTTTTTTTGCATAATCAGCGAAGATGTGCGATATGTTATGACATTTCAGCAAAACAAATGCAACTTGGTGAATTTCACAGTATTTTTGAGTGTCATTCTTGTGTTCCTGATTGGGTGCGCCACAGCACAATAATCCATACGTGTAATCATCGGCAACAACTCTGGGAATCTTACCATTGCTGGAAGCAATGACGTATCTCTATTTGGAAAGAACGGCCAAGCTCAGTGTGAAATACAAATTTCTGACTAGTACATCAAAACAACTTTGGGACTTACAGTGGGTAGACGGCCTCATATGTACAATGAAGTGTAGTGATGTAGTCAGGACTTGGATTGTAGAGCATGGTGTACCAATCGGAGAGCAACTTTACCCGGCACGACCTCATGTGGAAGGAGCCCAGAGGGTCGCTGAGCAGGAGAGTGACAACTGCAGCGACAACGCACTCGAGCAAGGCGGAGGCATGCAGCAGAAGGGCACTGCACACGGAACCCGGAACACCCGGGACAGAGAAGTTTTAAAAGGGCAGCTTGCATCAAAACGGAAAACAAGTATTCGAGTAATTCAAGGATGCATGTGGAGTGCGCAACTCAAGCTACTATTGCAAAAGCCCAATGGATAACGGACAATGAGGGATGTTGTATCCAGAGCGGTTTTCACTCATTTCTGAATACACCGTCTGGGTCCGGCCGGGTATCGGGTTAGGTAGAATATCATGAGAGTTTTAAAAAAAGATGAAACTTCATTGGCAGCTTCTTTGATATGGGGAATCTGAAAAGACAGTTTAATTTGCTGAATTAAAAAGTTTCCTCTCAGAAGAGCACAACAAACAAGGGAAAGAACAAACAGGAAATGAGTAGTGAAAGAAACAGTAGCCTGGAAGTAAAAGGGTTGGATGAGGTAGGGATAATGGGGGTATGAAAGGTCACACGTATGGACGGGGGTGTACAAGAGATGATGATGAATGGCCAGCTTGAAGTTCTGGAGGAAAGTGGGTTTGAACAGCATCAGGAAGGGAGTTCCACAAACGGGATGCAAGAGAGTTAAAACAACAAACAACAGGCATTTTAAGGCCATTTTCTCTGCAAGAGCAGGGGTTAGCCTTGCGGTCCCCATGACAATCTTCTCCATTTTGCCCTATTTTCTGCATCTATCCTTGATAACCCCCTTGCCCGCATTTCTTCTTCGACCATCTTTAGCCAAGTCTTTCTCGGTCTTCCCCGTCCTCTACTTCCTTCTACATTCATTTCCATCACTCTTCTCAACCAGTCACTTTCATCCTTCCTCAACACATGACCAAACCATCTCAAACTGTTTCTCTTCACAGCATCTATCACAGGCTCTATTACCATCATCTTTCGCAATTCATCATTTGTCTTCCTCTCTCTCAACGATACTCCACACATCCACCGAACCATTCGCATTTCCACCCTTTCCAGCCTTCGTTGCTGCTCTACGTTCATTACCCATGTCTCGCTCCCATAAATTATAACACTTCTCACACATGCAGCATACACCTTTCCCTTCAGCTTCAACGACACTCCCCTCCTCGTCAGCACGCCACTCAGTTCCTGAAACTTCTTCCATGCACATCTCACTCTAGCAACCGTTGCCGAGTCTGATCCACCTTCTCCATTCAGCATGTCTCCGAGGTAGCAAAATGTTTTCACACCTGCCAGCTTCACGCCGTCTCCAAGATCCAACTCAACATTTCCTCCATCTGCAGCTCAGTCTGTGCACACCTTACACTTGAATGTAGCTGCCACACTGGTTAATGACCCTCTCAAACCACTACATTTTTGATGAACCCACTCAGCGCACATTGTACATTGAATGGAATTCACTTCGACACCCTTCCTGCACACAGCCACTTCCCAGTTCTTTCCACCTCACCACATACTTTACCACTTGCCATCACCTTCGTTTTTCCGATATTCACCTTCAGACCTTTTGTCTCCATACATTCCTTCCACTTGTTCATCTTCTCCTTCAGTCCATCTATACTTTCTGCAATCAACACCAGATCATCTGCATACAACAACTCCCACGGTAAACCCTCCTTTACTTTCTGAGCTAGCACCTCCATCACAGCTACAAATAGTAGTGGACTTAGTACCGACCCCTGATGCACTCCCACCTTCACCTCAAACTCACCACTGTTCCCGTCCTTCGTCCTTACAGCTGTGCGCGCTCTTTTGTACATTGCCATCACTACTCTGATCAACCATTCCTCCACTCCTAACTTCCTCAATGCCCATGTCACTACTTCACGTGGAACCCTATCGAATGCTTTCTCCAGATCAACAAACCCAAAAAACAACTTTTTCCTCTTCTCCATGTATCATGGGCCAATCCATGGGCCAATCACTCAAAATTGACTTTTCGGTACCAGTCGGGAGGACAAAGGCTCACTATATTTTTTGTAAAGAAGATGGGCTGGGGCATATATTTTGATATGATATCCATTCCAAATTGGTAGCTTTATAGTATTTTGGAGGGAAAATGTGTATTTTGGGGGCAAAATCCAGTTTTTCGAAAAAAATAAAAATAAATAATAATACTTGTGACAGGAAATTACTTTTGACAGTTGAAATTAATAACTATCAACAGTATTGATTTTTTCAGGTTGTTTACATTACGGTTTTTGTCTGGTTGCCATGGAAACGGCCGTTTTGGGGCAAAAAAGGTGTTTTTTACACTATTTTCTAAAAAAATTCATATCTCAGTAACAATTCAATATATTTGAATAGTTTCAGCTGAAATCATTTCCTTAGACCCCAAGGTAGTTTTTTAGTAACATATAAGCACAAGATCACATGTCAAAATAGGGAATTTTTGTGGAAGGAGAATATAAGAATATAGGAAGGAGAATTTGTGGAAGGAGAAAATTTTGGAAATTTTCCAAAAAATTCCCCAAAAAATGAAAAAATAAAAAATCAATACATTCATAGTTTTTACACACATTTGTCAGGTATGCATGGTTGGTAATGGGCATTTATCCATTTATATCTTTCCAGACAGGCACATTGAGAATGGAGGAAGATGGTCTAATTTAGTGCTGTTAGCTAGATTCAAAATCCCGTCTCGGAACCGTCTCGATAAATTTTCAATTTTCATAACGGGATCTCGGTTCGGCTCGGTTCCTGACAAAGTAATACATATAAAAAAAAAAAAAAAAAAAAAAAAAAAAAAAAATAACGCTTCAGAAATAAAGGAATTTCATTACAATATATAAACAACAATGAAAAAAATTCATTTCTGATGTCGAGTACTTAAATTGCGACTTAGCTTCCATTTACCGGGATGAAATAAAATACACCGCCTACATGAAGATGATCGGCCACCGCTAACGCTAAGCGTTCAATATAGCGTGCTCACCGACCTGACGCACGTCCCACTACCCAACTTATCAGGCCTAAAGTGGAGATAAGATAACCAAAATACTTTCACATTCAAACCGTCAAGCCTAACCCCCCCCCCCCCTACCCCCCCCCCCCCCACCCCCCCCGAGGCCCGAGTCCTTATCTTCACAATTGTTATCGCCATGCTGTCTTATCATATTCGTTATCTTAAACGCCAAGATAGAAACAAATTAACTAAAAAAGCCATTGAAAAGTTTGAATGTGAACTCATTCTGGAATCTTGAAGTTAATTCGTACAAAACGAACATTAAACTCATTTTTTCAGTCTAACACGATGGATAACGACAACATAAAGCAGAGCGAAAAGCGATGTCAGGAAATAGTGTACTTTATATATTACGTTTTAGCGGTTGCCGAAGACGATAAGAAGAGGCTATTTCGTTAGGTACAAAAGGTTGTTTATTGTACAGGTATCTCCAGCAACTGCTAGCGAACGGAAGTCGTAACGGCTTATAGAAAACCAAGAACCCTCTTCGGAGGGCGTGGCTCCAACAGCCGCGCGTGCGTCATGACGACACAACCAAACGTCCGTGTGCGTGGGTTCGACCAAACATTCGTAATGGTAACCGTCACATGTGGATAAGTTAACCGTGACAAGTGAATAAGTTAACCGCGACATGTGAATAAGTTAACCACTACAACGTGTACAATCCGAAATGCATTATAGGCTTATAAATATGACTTAAGAAGTGCATTGTTTGTTGACAAGGGGAAAATCCTGGAACAGTGAGTTCACTTTATCTATCATCGTTTGTGTCAGTTCAGCTGCACTTGCGAAAAATGATGCTTGTGCAGAAGCAGAGTAATGAAAGCAAGGCTCAATAAATGCCTCTATTATGGAAAATATCTGCAAGAAGTTGGAATTTTAACCGGGATTTTTTTACCGAGAAATTGCGTCAGTCAATTTATCTCGGGACCGTCCCGAGACCGTCTCGAAAGCCGAAACCGCCGGGATTTCGTCCCGGTCTCGGATCGGTTGACAGCCCTAGTCTAATTCCACCAAAGCGGTTGTGTACAGACTGCTTGATCCACTGTACAGATGACGATTCTAAACTGGTGTCACCAAAGGACTTGCAGTCATGGCAGACATTGTTAAGGGCAGCAGAAATCAGAAACCATCAGCCTATTCTGACTATCGCAGTGGACCTGGCTGAGGGACATATCCCACCTGTGCAATATCATCGTAAATGCCGCAGAGTTTTCACATTAAAAAGGAACCTTGATCGATTATGTACCACGGAACCCGGGGAAAATGTAGACATGGCTGAACATTCCCAACAAGTGGTACTGAGGCAGGAGTCAAGCTCTTCTCGAGTTTATGAAGCAAAGTGCATATTTTGTCAAAACAGTAACAAATACCTGAAGGGGCAGCATTCTAAGGAAAGACTTGTACAATGTACTCAGCTACAGGCTGACTCAACAATCAGACAGGTTGCCATACGAAAGATGGACCAAAGAATTCTTGCTGTTCTTAGCAGGGATCTTGTAGCTGCAGAGGGCCATTACCATAGGTCATGCTATCGTCATTATACAAGAGAAGAGAAGGTACCTGCCAGCTGCAGTGAAAATGGCGACATTGCCCATATGGAAACTGACGAATCTGTCTACCAGGCTGCTGAGAAACTCTCATACAATGAGTTATTCAAATTCATTCGAAATGAAATCATTCAAAAGCCCAAAGTGATATATCTGACTGATATGACACTGCGACTACAATTATCAATGAAAATGTCCGGCATTGTGGAGGTAAAGGACTCCACCAAAAAGCATATCCGCCGCAGATTGGAGAGCGAGTTTGGTGGATTGCTTCATTTTGTTCAAAATGACAGTGGCAAATTGTTAGTATATCCTGATACCTTGCCAGATGATATTTGCCTTGCCAGGATGAACTTGCCAGAGATAACATGGAACTGAAGATGACAATAAATGCATTACAAGCATCAGAAAGTGACCCTATGTCAGTAGTAACCAAAGCTGCCTTACAAATGCGTACTGTTATTCGAAACCAGAGATTAATGGAAGA
This sequence comes from Myxine glutinosa, assembly GCF_964187855.1. Taxonomy (NCBI): domain Eukaryota; kingdom Metazoa; phylum Chordata; class Myxini; order Myxiniformes; family Myxinidae; genus Myxine; species Myxine glutinosa. The sequence goes on along the minus strand of NC_136269.1, from coordinate 36,075,553 downwards.
TTGGCCACCACAACCATCAGAACTCACTGGTGAATCCGCACACATACCTAATGCAGTTACACATTTTCTGCAAATGATCATAACAGGTCAGCAAGGTAGAACAAACTCTAGTGTTCGTGTCGAAAGGCAGGTTTGCTCAATAGGCCAAGATTTAATATATGCGGTTACTGATGGTAGGCGTCGTCCACCAAAACATATCTTGTTGGCTCTTGTGGTCAAGTGTATCACAGGAAATGTTGAGCTCATTAAAATTCTTCACAGACTTGGACATTGTATCTCATACTCAATGATGGAGCAAATAGAGACAGCATTGTGTATGCAGAAGTTTGGCTCCATATCTGAGGTCAGTCTGCCAGCCAGCGTTCTGGTTTTGCAGGCCACTACCCTTGTGTGGGACAATATTGATAAACTTGAAGAAACACTGAGTGGTGGCGGAACTGCACACCGTGTGAACGGCATTGCAATCCAGGACAAGTTTATTGGACCCATACAAGAACAGCCGAAAACACCTGTTACAAAAAGCAAAAAGAGATCCATCGACATTGAAGAGGCCCCTCTTCCTCAGTACAATTCTGGGGAACGGGTTGGTCCAGCACCAATTATTTCGATTGAACCAAATGCTACAGATGCAGTTACAGAAGTGCAGTTAAAGAATCGGTTATGGATGATATTTCGCCAACAAGATGGTACTGTGCCGAGCTGGACAGGATTCAACATTCTGGCTCGTAACAATGTCAATGTTATGCCTAACACCATAAGTTATCTACCAACTATAAATGCACCAGCAACAGAGATGTCAACTGTTTTTGAAATTCTGATTCAGTCTGAGATGATCAGATGTGAATTGCAGCTGCCTAGCATGGTATTAGTGTTTGATCAAGCATTGTATGCAAAGAGTGCTGAGATTGTTTGGAAGCAACCTGAAAAATTTAGCGGTCTTGTTCTCAGGATGGGCGATTTCCATACAATAATGAACTTCCAATCCACCATAGGCAAGCGTTTTCAAGATGCAGGTCTGCGAGAACTTGCTGTAGAATCTGGGATAATCGCTCTGGGCTCTGTGCAAGCAGTGATGGACGGACATCAATACAATAGAGTGGTCAGACTTCACAAGCTAGTCTATGAAACCATTCTAAGATTGGCATGGAAGCAATTCATCCCATGGTTGCAAACCAATCACATGGCAGATGTTGTCATCTTAGATGATGCCATTCAATGCATTGAACTGACATGTGATGACATCAATCAAGACTCTGTGAATGCAGTCCTTGACAAACCTAGTGTCAAACGTATTCTCCATCTCTTTGACATATTCCTGCAAAATTTGCGAGATGGCAGTAGAGGTGAATTAGCCAGCTTCTGGATGTCATATGTTGATATGGTCGACATCATGCTAGGTCTGATACAGGCATCAAGAGAGGGAGATTGGCTACTGCATCTGAGCTACATCAGGCAATTGATCCCTTGGGCATTTGCATATGACAAAATAAACTATTCTCGTTATCTACCGATATATTTTGCTCAGATGTCACAACTTCCATCAAGTCACCCAGAGATACATGACCATTTCATAAGTGGAGGGTTCTCAGTCCAACGAGGAGGCCAGAATCCTTTCGGTAGAATCCCAGCTGATCAAACGATAGAGGAGACAGTTAACAGGGACACCAAAACACCTGGGGGCACCAAAGGGTTCAGTCTAAAATCAAAATCACTTCACCGATACTACATGACATCAGAATACCGTAGTGTTGCTCTGCGGCATATGCGTGAGATGGTACATCATCCAACTCCTCAGTTTTCTCACTCTGATCTTCAGACTCCATGGATAAAGAAGGATCATATCGATACCAAGGCAGTTGCAGATATCCTTGAGCATGAATGGATGAATCCTATGAGTGGTGATCAGTCAGAACTTGTAAGCATTTCTACTGGACGGCTTGCCACCACAGACATCGCTGATGACTTTAAAAAGGCATATGCTGTTGGTGTTGAAGCATACAACAACTTCAAGAAGAATCGTCTGGAGGCTGATCCCCCCACTCAGACCTTCCACAGCAAACTTGTCAAACAGAAACTGAAAACATTCTCAGATATGACCAAGAAGAAATGTGTGACACAATCAAATGGGAAGGAAATAATCCTACGAGCTGACAAGCAATTGTTTGCACACATGATTCTTGCAGCTCAGAGCCGAGAGTTAAATCTTCAGCAAGTACTCGCGCACCCACTTGGCCCCGTTCCATGGTCCCTGGCGACACCGGATGGTTCATTGAGAAAAACCAACAAATCAGCTCTTGCCAAAGCATTGGTAAAGGATATCGATGCTGCTGAAACCATCCCACAGCCATCCGCTACTATCATTGATGGAATGAGTTTGGTTCAGCGATTGAAAGGGGACAATCAAACATTTGCAGAGCTTGCAGAAAGTTGTCTCACATTAGCACTTCATGAGGGCACCAACAGCCAGAGGATTGATATCGTGTTTGATGTCTACCGTGATGAGTCGATAAAGAATGCTGAAAGATCTAGCCGTGGGGCGGAAGAGGGCCTGCAGTTCAAGAATATAACCAGAGGACACAAGATTAAACAGTGGAGAAAATTCTTGCAGACCCTCAGAACAAATCTTGCCTGAACAAGTTCATTATTGAAGAATGGAGGAGACCAGAGCACAGGGGCAGATTGGGCACCAAGGTTCTGTATGTAACATGTGAGGAACATTGCTATAAGCTGACAATAAACAAATGGGAAGAAGACAATACGATGTTGTGTACACAAGAGGAAGCAGACACGTGAGTCCTCCTGCATGCCGCAAATGCAGCAATGAATGGATATAAAGCCGTCATCATAACTGCTGAAGACACGGACATTCTTGTGATCAACATTGCCTTCTTCTACAGTATTCGTTGCCCAATATTGTATCAGAGAATTAGCACAAAAACCCGTCGAACATACATTGACATAGGCAAAGTTGCAAGCAGCCTTGGTGAGGAGTTGTGCACAGCTCCAATAGGTTTGCATGCCTTTACAGGCTGCGATTCAGTCAGTGCTTTTGCTGGCAGAGGAAAACTTCGTGGATTAAAACTAACTAAGTCAGTGGTAGCCTACCGAGAGTGCTTCAATGAGTTAGGTCAGTCTTGGCAGGTATCCGAGGGACTTATGCAGAAACTTGAAGCCTTCACATGCAATCTGTATGTATCAACTGGATTGACAGACGTGAATGAGTGTCGTTATCAGCTCTTCTGTGCAAAGAGGGGCAACAGGGAATCCGAACAGTTACCTCCATGCAAGGATTGCCTATTCCAGCATGCTCAACGGGCAAACTACCAAGCTGGCATATGGCGTTGCTCGCTCCAGTGTATACCCGAAGTTCCTCGACCTAGCGATTGCGGCTGGACCATAGGTGACAATGGGGGCCGAGAGATTCTATGGATGACTGGTCTGCCAGCACCATCAGCAGTCTTGGAACTGATGAACTGTAATTGTGTTCGTTAATGTGATGCATCGAATTGCCCATGCATTACGAATGGCTTGAAATGTACCCAAATGTGCAAAAACCAAAAATGTGACAACCAGTTCGAGGAAACTGTGGACGACACGCAAACAGATGTATATAGTGAGGATAGTGATGATGACAGTGCTTCTTAAATGTAAACCACAGTCAAACTGTGACCATGTGAATTTTGGCAATTTAACACACTTGAACTAACTATTAACATGTATCAGTCAAGTTGATGTTTTTTCTTAGCAAAATGAGACATTTTAGCACATTTGCAATTGAGAAGTGATGAATGTTGTCAACATATATTACATTAAGATTTCACCCATTCTGTTACTGGCAACCAGTCTCTTAAAGTGGTATATGTAACTCTGGGGACTTTCAAATGATGCAACAATGGCTAGTTAGACCATTGGTTCCAGATCAATTGTATTCAAGCATGTAAAATAGCTGGGAAATAAGCAGACTGCAATAACGGTGATAACTTATCCTTAACTGATGTATTGCAAGAAATGTCACATTATGCAAAACAAATATTTCCATAGCAACAAGGACATGATTTGGATGTCTAGAATGCATATTTTCTTTGTTTTGTGATGATATACATGTATTGATCAATGTATGTAAAAACTAGAACGGGCACTCGGTAGAGCGCATACCTTCGCCGCAGCTACTGTTCTGTACTTGGCATGGGAGTGTAGGGAACAGAACAGTGAACAGTTTGGTGCTGATTTCATGCAAATCGGATAAGAATTGACCGAGTTATGACAAATAAAAATACGATTTTGACCTTTTCGTGACCTTGACCTTTGACCCGATTGCTCCCAAAATCTAATCAAATGTGTCCCGTATAATAACCAATCATCCCACCAAATTTCATGCAATTCGGTTGAATACTTTTTGAGTTATGCGAATAACATACACACACACACACACACAGACATACAAATAAATACACAGCGATCAAAACATAACCTTCCGCTTTTGCGAAGGTAACTATGAATGTATTGATTTTTCATTTTTTCATTATTTTTGGGATTTTTTTGAAAATTCCCCAGAAAATGATATTCTCCTACCACAAAAATTCCCTATTTTGACATGTGATCTTGTGCTTATATGTCACTAAAAAACTTACCTTGGGGTCTAAGGAATTAATTTCAGCTGAAACTATTCAAATATATAGAATTGTTACGGAGATATGAATTTTTTAGAAAATAGTGTAAAAAACACCTTTTTTGCCCCAAAACGGCCGTTTCAATGGCAGCCAGAGAAAAACCGTAATGTAAACATCCTGAAAAAATCAACACTGTTGATAGTTATTAATTTCAACTTTCAAAAGTAATTTCCTGTCAAGTTTTTTTTTCAATTTTTTTTCTCAAAAAACTGGATTTTGCCCCCAAAATACACATTTTCCCTCCAAAATACTATGAAGCTACCAATTTGGAATGGATATCATATCAAAATATATGCCCCAGCCAATGTTCTTTCCAAAAAATATAGTGAGCCTTTGTGCCCCCACGTGGTACCGACATCTGCCCTGACCCATGGACTAATGTTTCTCCTTCTCCTTTCGTCAATCTTCACTTTCTTCCTTATCCTCCTCTCCAACACCCTTTCCAATACCTTCATTCCATGCTCCAATAACTTTATCGCTCGATACGAGCCACAGTCCAGAGGGTCACCTTTCCCATTGTATAGAGGGACGAGGGTACTCAGTTCCCAACCCACTGGAATGCGGCCTTCTTTCACCACGAGATCGCAGATCTCTGTCATTCTCTTCACACCCCAATTTCCCGCTGCATTCAACATATCTCCCACAACTACCGTCATCCCGCTTTTCTACTCTTCATTGCTTTTATCGCTTCCTCAACTTCCTTCTTGGTTATCTTCTCTGCCGGTCCTAAAACTGGATTACTCTCTATGTTGCCATCCCATTCATTCTCTGCATTCAACAGCATTTCCATATATCTCTTCCATCTTCCTTTAATTCCATCTGGGTTCACAACGATTTGTCCCACTTCATCTTTCAAGCAACTCACCCCCATCACATCACACCTCTCTTTCACTATCTGCTTTGCAATCCTGAATACCGCTCTCTGACCCTCTTCCAAATCGAAGCGTTCTCTGAACATTTTCCTACATGCTTCCTGCGCCTTTGCTACCTCTTTCTTTGCAGCCTTCTTGGCTGCCTTATAACTTTCATGCTCTGCCTTTTCTGCCCCCATACCCTTCGCCTTCTGCCACTCATTGAACTTCATCCTCTTCTCGTCAATCTTCTTTCCAACTTCATCATCCCACCACCATGTTTCCGAGTGCCTCGGTGGTCCTTTTGTCCATCCACATACCTCACCAACAGCTCCCAACAGACTATCTTTCATTGACATCCAACCACTTTCAAGCTCAACCACATCATCCTCTACCATACTCAGCCTCTCTTTTAATGCCTCCCTCACCGTCACCTCTTTCAACCTCCACACCTTCATTCTCGGTTGGTACTTCAGCCGCCGAGCTCTCCTCGCACCTTTCACCCTTATGTCGCAGACAACCAAGTGGTGCTGTGAAACAGCCTCCTCCCCCGGCATCACCTTTGTGTCCCGGAGGTGCCCCCTATCTCGCCTACGCACCAGCAGGTAGTCAATGGTTGTCGTCGACCCACCTGACGTGTATGTAACAAGCTTATTATCCTCTTTCTGGAACTGAGTATTACAAATCAACAAATCAGCTCCATCAGCAAACTCCAAAATCCTTTCACCTTCTCCATTTCTCACACCATATCCGTAACCCCCATGAACTCCCTCAAAACCGTCCATACTCCTTCCCACATGTTCATTTAGGTGTCCTCCTACCACAACAACTTCCTCATCTTTCACGTTTTCCATCAGCTTCTCTATTGCACACCACAACTTGTCCTTCTCTTCATCGCTCCGACCAACCTGCGGAGCATATCCCGAGATGACGTCCACCAAGAGCTTTCCAATCATCATTTTCACCATCATCAACCTTTCACTCACTCTAGTCACACTCACCACACTGTCTACAAACTCCTCAGAAAATAGGACACCAACACCATTCACGCCTTCTGGGCACCCTTGCCACACAAACTTGTATTTCTGTCCCTGCCTACCCTTCACCATTCTCACACCACCACTTTCCTACCATCTCGTCTCCTGCACACAACATATGTCCACTCTTCTTCTGACCAATCCTTCCACCACTTCTCCTGATCTCCCTGTCATTGTCCCTACATTCCATGTCCCAAACCTCAGAAACCGATCTCCACGTCGGGCATCAGACGTTTCGTCGTCATAAATGGAATGTTTTCCACCCTTGCTTCGATCGGGTTCCCCACCTTGAGTTTTGACGAGAGGGAGTGGGGTCCCCCACGGGGTACTTCGGGCTGTAGCCTGCCCATATGTAGTTGTAATTGTCATGGTTCTCTTTTTGAGGCAATGTTTTTATGGCCGGATGCCCTTCCTGACGCCAACCCTATTAGTCGCCTCTTACGACATGAGGGATACGGTGTACCTATTCTAAACCGGGGTACACGCAAGAGAGTTAAGGTGGGTGGTAATCCCACAGGTGAAACTGCAGAACTTTTGAAAAACGTGGGTCCCGGAGCATGCCGCTCCTGAAATTTTTGAAAATTTTATATCAAAATATGCATTTTGGGAATGATCCTGTCCAGATAGTAACAAAATAAAAATGCAAAAAAAAAGTGAGATATTTAGGGAATTTCCTCCTCCCTCTCCCCTTCTTCCCCCCACCCCTCTTCTCTCCTACCTGAGGAGCCCCATGATCCAAAATTGAAGCCCGAGCGATTGCGCGGGCTACTGTCTTATTATATTCATCCATGTGTCAAGTTTCAGAAACACCAGTCGGGTGATAAGGGAGGAACAGCAAAACGTAAACAGACAACCAGACGGACATCCGGACATCACGACCCATTATAAAAGTTCATCTCCTCGAGCTTTGAGATGGAGATGACCTAAGAATACCTCATAAAAAACGACCATGGGTCAAATTCACATAAATGTGGTCATGACATGCTAGCATTGCACCCCATTTGCCAAATGGGTGAAGAAATGAACCAGCACCTCAGAATAGTACCTCAATTCCCTATAATTGCGGCATTTTTCTGCCGACGAAAATATGGAAACCTCCATGTGGGTCATAACAAACAAACAAAAAGGATTTCTATACTATACAGGAGTTTCACCCATGTAAGCCTGTATTTTTGGAGTTAAACGAGGAGCGGGTTATGGAACAATACATGCATCCTGGAGGAATTGGCGAAGGTTGGAAGGATGCGAGAATAGATGGAGCTAGAATGGAGAAGCAGTTAAAACAAAAATAAAAAGACATAAAATGTCATAGCCCCCCATGGTTTTAGTAATTTCCCTGTGTGGAGTTAAAGGCCATCAGTCAGCCATCTTTAGTCAGATTACAAAACAAAATCTTCTGCATATGTATACTCTCGTGTATAGTCTTTGTGCCAAGTTTGAACAAAATTGGTACATGCATGTCGAGAAATGGTTGGGGACATGCTTAAGTAACAAAATAACCACCAGTCGGCCATCTTGGATCTGATCTCATAAAGAAATGACATGCATATGTAACTCATCATTAACTTTCTGGGTACCAAGTTTGAACTAGATCGATAAATGCATGTCTGAGAAGTGGTTGAAGAAGTGTTCAACATCGGGTTGTTTTTTTTACAACTAAAATGGCCGCCAGTCAGCCATCTATGATCAGATCGCAAAATAAAGCGAGGTGCAAGTGTATGCAATCATCTACTGTACGTTGGCCAAGTTTGAATAAAATCAGAGCATGCATGTTCAAGAAATGGTTGGGTACACGTTTAAGTAACAAAATGGCCACAAGTCAGCCATCTTGGATCTGATCTCGAAAAAAAATGATGTGCATATGTGAACCATCATTCATTATACGCGTGCCAAGTTTTATAAACATCTGTAATTACATGTCTGAGAAATGGTTGAGGACATGTTCAACGTCAGGTTGTTGTTGTTGTTTTTTAAAACTAAAATGGCCGCCAGTCGGCGATGTTTAATCACATCGCGAAACAAAATGCTGTGCATATATATGTATATCATCATGTGTTGTTTTTTTTGCCAAGTATGAACAAAATCGGTCCATCCATCTCCGAAATATGGTTGCGGATGCACGGACAGACGAGACCCAATCCATAAGTCCTTGTTTTGAACCAATTCCAATGGGGGAGAATAAAACAAGAAGCCGATACTCTACAGCCCCCGCCTTTTGGGTGGTATGAGGAATAGATGTACGTATTATGAAAGCTGAATCTTGAACGGTTTTTTAAATATCGCGTACAAAAAGCACATGGACAGATGATCAGTCGGTCGGTCGGATGGAGCCTATTTTAAGGTCCCCCATCTCCGACCTTCACGGAGGGGCCGGGGACAATAAATAAACAGAGGCCTCATCGTGTGTCAGCATCATCGGAGATTCCAATAGTGTCGAGAGCTTTAGATTCTATGGGATCAAGGAAATATGATCGCAGACAGGTTGGTGATCTCTGTCTTCTGGCACTTCCTTTCTGGTCTTGCACCCCTTGCTCTTTCCTGCTTTATTCCCCCCCCCCCAAGGTTTCTTCAGGGTGCACATGGTCCACCATCAACCCCCTCCTGGGGAAACCTAAACCCAAAATCATCGCTCACCTCCACTCATTTCTTCTTCTTTTTTTCCCCGCCTGTGGAACCAACTTACACATCCTCTTCCATCTCATTCTTCCCTCCAGGTCTTCAAGATAACTAACTGTTCACCACCATCGCAGATCATCCCCAATCCAAAACCATGATATTTTGTATCCTCATTAACCTCTCCCCACCCATACCTCCAGCCCACCTCCTTCCAAATTTACAGTTTTCAATTCTTTGAGAGTTTGCTTCTTTATCCATCTTGTCCACCCCATTCCTCCTCCCCTACCCTCAAAGTCTTGTTCAAATCTTGTCTTGTCAGTCACACAGACACTCTCACCTCATGGAACAAATACCGAATGACTTCCTAGCTGTGAACAACATCACATAAATTGCCATCAGTGCAGATTCAATCACTCAAAGAAAACAATTATTCCTTCTCTTTTGCACCACATTTGAGGACCGATTCCCACTCTTCATCTCCATCAATTTTTACCTCCACCACCAAAGGTGGATGGAGGTTATGTTTTCACCCCTGTCTGTCTGTGAACAAGATATCTCAAAATGTTGTGGACGGATTTGGACTAAATTTGGTGGAGAGGTAGTGTGTGTAACAAGGACGAAACGATTGGATTTTGGTGAAGATCCGGATCTGGATCTGGATCCGGCTGGTATAATTATTTTAAGTGATTCTTCACTATTGAGTGATAGGACTAAAACCGTAACATAGCACGATATCTCAAAAAGTTATGGACGGATTTGGACGAAACGTGGTGGACAGGTTGGGTTTGTGAAAATACCAAATCGATTCGATTTTGGTGAAGATTTGAATATGGATTCGGATACGATAATTATTGAAGTGATTCTTCACCATTGAGAGATCGGGTGAAAAGCGATATACAACATGATATTTAAAAAAGTTACGGACGAGTTACAACTAAACGTGGTGGATGAGTTTGTTAGGTGACAAGAACAAGCCGATTAGATTTTGGTTCAGGTCCGAATCCACATCCGGCCTATCAGTGGGATACAAAACAAGCTGGTCAGCCTGGCGGAGGTATGCACTCTCCCAAGTGTCGTTCTTGTTCACCAGGTTATGAATGATCAAAAAAAAAATTAATCCACGATTACAAGCATTCAACAAAAATGTGGACGAACCAATCACCAGCCTCTTCAGGGCATTTTCTAAATTACAACGGAGTTCTCCTGTTTATCCGATTCACAGGATATTAGCTATAATGACTATGCACATAATCCACTCGTGTGTTGAGTCCTCCTGAACAAGGAAGGTTACATGACCAGTTTTGGTTCAACAAGCCGTTGAAGGACAATAAAAAGCTATTTTAAATGTTTACCTCTTCCGTCGAGAGTACCATTCGATGAAGAACCAGTGGAGGATTAGAGGAAGCATTGCCATGAAGCCGAGGTAGAGCCAGTCGTACAGCTCAGGTGTATCGTCACAGCGCTCGCAAAGCCATGAAGTGTCATTACGATGGTCACCCCTGGGGCAGGCCTGGTACACATTTCCACCATCACTAGCAATTACATTCAGTATTCAAATGAGCATTGGGTACGATTTATTAGTCTTGCCCCAAAAGGGTTTGCAAGACTATTGTCCATGTCCAAGACATTGTCCAAGAGATCTGTGTGTGTCCCCATCTAAATATTTTTGTTTTAAAAATGTTTTTATCTGCCACCTCTTGTCTGATCATTTCGAAACTTTAAACATAGGAGGGACTCTCCATAGAGAACATTTTATTGATAACTCCGACGTCACAAGTCACATAGTATGGCAGCGCCATTGGATTAAAGGAAAAAACGTGGTCATCATTTTTCTCTGAAACCACTCAACAAAAATAAATTGAAACTTGGCATATGTCATCAACTCACCATTGAGTATATCGAGTGATAACAATGATGTCATTGGTGAAGTGGTGTTACAACCATAAATTGGTTGAATCGAAGCCCTTATCTGAAAAATCTGAAACTTCATATATCTGAACTACAACCCAATGAGTGAAGAATTAAATTTAGTATGTCATCGGCCATGTGGTCTGGCGACCATATTGGATTGAACATTAAAAAAAAATTTTTTATTAATCTTCTTCTCTAGAACTGCTTAACAGATCAATGTGAAACTTCATAAATATAATCGACTAGTCATGGGGAATATAGTAGGAAAAATAAATCATATTCACCTTCATTGATGCAATTTAGCATTAATGTGCACAAAAGTGGTCGTTAAATATCCTAAATAATCAATCAATAATATCAATCAAGCTATGGATAATGGCAATGTATGTGACATAATAGGGTGCATGGATGAAACGGGTATGTGGCCCATAATAGCAGCGTGTTCAAGTTAACGATGGTACTTTTGGTCAGAATGAGCGTGCAAGGTGAGATAATGTGCCCTACTGAGTGCCATTCCAGTTACCTCTACCGCTGAAAGTGGACGGAAGTTATGTTTTCAGTATTTTTTTGTAGTTGTTGTTGAAGGCTCTAGTCACAGACTACATAGTCCTCATCAAGGCCAGGCCATAAATAGAAGAGCTGCATTGATAGAAAAGTGAAGAAAGAGCGAAAAGTGTAAGTTTTTGAGGAAGTAAAAAAAATGATCTGCTTGTTGAAAAGGGGAAGATCGTGAGTGTTTGGAAAAACATGGGAAGGTAAAGAGTTCCAGAGTTTGACAGTGGAGAGGAAGAAACAAACATCATAACAGCCCACCCTCGAGTTGCCAATGACCACACAATAATCATGCGATGTTGTGACTTGTCGAGTATTCCGTGGTCTTGCTAATGGCGGAGGTATACAAGCAGCAAGTTCTTGGGAGCAGAAACCAAAGTAATATCTGTAGAAAAGAGAAAGACCCAAATTTGTGGTGTAATTCGAGCGGGTCGAGTTTTGAGGTCAGATTAGGAGAGTTGACAAGTCGGATCACTTTGGATTCAATTCTATCCAGTAAGTATGTGGAGCTAGAACTGCCCCAGATGTGAGAGCAGTATTCTATACAAGGACGAATTAATCCTTTATATAGTTGAATCAACTGTTGATAGAAGAAGATTCTTTGGCATCTGAACAGGACTCCTAGTTTATTCGAGACAGACTTAGCTATTTGTGTAATGTGTGGATTCCAGGATAAATTTGATGTTACGGTAATACCTAGTAGGTTTATTGTAACTCATGGTGTCATTGTGGAGCTTTCAAAGGAGATTGGAGAGTTGAGAGGAGTTTTAGAGAAGAGAGATGGGAAGAAATTGAGTTTTAGAAGCATTAAACGTAACCCGATTACATTTGCCCCACTGAGAAATCTTGTCCAAATCCGAATTACAGAGGTGGCTGTGATCAAACGAGATGTAGATGTCGACGTAAAGAAAACCTGCATTTAGCATGAACTTCACTTATAACCTGTATTGATGGTTTTCATGGAACAATTCAATCCCAAATAATCATCCCACATGACATTTCATGGATTATACTCACACCACATTCACTGTAGGTGACGCTATCATTCTTGATGGGGATGAGAATCCGCCCACAGTACCGGCCAGGGCATTTAGCAGGGAAGTTGACAGCTGGAAGGGAACAGGAAAGTCAGCGAATAGACACGGAGTGGAGGCAAGTCCTACAGATCATCCAGGCTGCCTTAAAATCTCCAATTCACCAGTTGTACAAATCGATGAACTCAACACATAATTGATTTACAAGGTATCAAGAGCTCTAAACTCCAATAAACTAGGACCGTCAAGGGACAACCCATCCCAATGATTGACTCATAAGATGGATTGATTGGTGGCACCACAAGGAATTCATTGTGTTTACCTTCCAACCCACCAGGTGATGAATGAGTACCACTAAATACTCATACAATCTAAAAGTAGTTTTATTTAGACTATGTAATGTCACACAAAGTATCACAACTCTGACTAGGGTCCGGCAATATATCAATGTACCGGTTATATCGGTATAATTTTTCATATTGATATACCGGTATATCCCAAAAAAAAAAAAAACCTGTATGAAAAATAAAAATCGGTATATACACAAAAATACTGGTGCATCACCAACAAATCGAAGAAAGGCGTTTACAATCTCACAAGAAAGGGGCACTTGGCTAGGCCTGGAACAGTAGAACGTATGACTTTAAGAAGTACCAGGAAGTAGGTAGCTACACAGTAGGTTTTAACTTTTACCCCTCAGCAGCATCCAAGCAATAACGTTTTCCTTTGTCCTCATGCCTGTTTTTAGCTCACTTGGAACAAAGTTCAGGGGAGCTTATGCGATGGCGCGTCGTCCGTCCGTCAGTCCGTCCGTCAGTCAGTCAGTCCGTCCATAAACACTTGAAACTTCTTCTCCGAAACCACTGATGGGATTGCGACCAAATTTGGCACAAATGATATTTGTTATGTTGTGACTAAGGTTTGTTCACGGCATTAATAATAAATAAATTTAAAAAATTTAAAAAATCTGGGTCTAAGGTGGTTTACTGGGGTCAGAGTGGATCCAGGTTTGACCCCCCAAAATCAGAATTTGCTTTCTTCTCTGAAAGCTACACACACTATTTTGATGAAACTTCACCACAACCTTCATCACCCGTGATGCACCAATGTTTGTTCAAGGCATTGGAAAAATTGCGGTCTGAGGAGGTACATGGGGTGGGGGGTGACCCCCAAAATATGTATTTTTTTGTTTGTTTGCTTAAAGTCTTATGATTATGTTAGTATGATTTTACATGCTGCCCTGTCTTCTAGCAACCATTGAAATTGGTTTAAAATACCTTTAGTCTGTGCAGTATACTGTTTATTCTACCAGGTGAGCGCCAAGGGTATTGCCCCTATGTTTAAATAATTGGTTATTACCCTCGCCATTGGAGAGGGTATTGCATTTGAGTCCGTTTGTCTGAACAGAATAAATATGATTTTCTCTGCAACCGTTGGTCCGATTGACAGGAAATTTTCACCATAAGTGCAACTCCACCTGTCGATTTTTTAAATGATAATTATGACGTCATAGGTCACGTGTTATGGGCGCCATTTTGGAAAAACCGAAAAACTTTGCACCTCTATCACCAAAATCGCTGCATAGAAAAAAATTGAGACATGGCTCATTTGAAATTACTCACCATGTGGAATAAAATATGTTAAAGATGATGTAATAGGTTCCTTGATTATGATGTCATAATTCAACAAGTACAAAACTTCATATGATGAAGATGAAATTTCTTGAGCGTCATCTATGGATAAATTTGTGTAGAAAAAATAAAAATAACGATGGCGTCATCGATCACGTGGTTCGGCCACCATATTTGTTTTAACACAAAAGCCTTAAAAACCACTGAAACACGTCCTTGCGAGGGTCTGCAATCTCTGATTGCTCTTTCTAGTTTTATATGAAGCGGGTGTGCTTTAGAAAGCCTGTGCCGATTACCGATACAGACACTGTCCACCTCATCATTGCATGTGCCAATATTGGGCACCGAGCCTGCTTTTTACTGAACTAATATTTACTCAACTACATAACAGAGTACTCAACTGCTACAAACGATGAATGGTCATCGACTATTGTCTTTAGAAATTACACTGCAAGAATAAAGTCAGTGAAGGACAAAACTCAACCCCTTTTTACTCTCTATCAACTAAATTATATCATACGAAAAAAATTGCCATAACTTGTAAAGATCAAGTGCATTCATGTATTCTGTGAATTACTGTGCGTCAATAATGTGCATGTCATATATGAATACGTAATGGTCCATTGGTCCATTACTCATTTTTGGAACCTGTGTTAAAAACAATTTTACCGATATATATTTTATACCGATTTATGAACCTGGTGTTGGCTTAGCGGTTAGGGTGCCGGCTTGGGATACTAGGATCCTGGGTTCGAATCCCGGTCGATCGCTGAATTAACGCCAGGGGGGTTGACTCAGCCTGTCATCCTTCCGAGGTCGGCAAATTGAGTACCAGCTTGCTGGGATGAATGATCCCGGTGTGTACCCCGGTTTAGAATAAGTACACCGTATCCCTGCGCATCGTAAGAGGCGACCAAGGGTTGGCGTCAGGAAGGGCATCCGGCTATAAAAACATTGCCTCAAACAGGGAACCATGATTGTCCTGGGGCCCGCAAGGCTAACCCCCGCTCTACCGGGGAAAAATGGCTTCAAAACGATCATTCATTCATTCATATGAAACCACCAATATATCGATACTGACGTTGGGGGAGGAGGGTTGGAAAATCGATACCAACGGAGCTTACACAACACTAAATGTTATTTTAAAACAACACAGACAAATACACTTGGACAAACAAATGTATGCACATGTATGGAAACATACATAGGTGGATGCACCGACATGTACAGCACATCACGGTATGGGAAAGTAGGTTTAATCCTGTGATTAATGGTTATGTGCTTCCTCCCCAAACCCCGACCACGGTGTACCTCCGAGCTTCGAAAGGAGTCACGGCAGAAAAATGTGCTATTATGTGTGTGTCCCAATGACCAATGGTAGAACCACACCAAGCAATTGATACAAAACAAATTATTGTATTCAAAACTCACACAATAATAACACTTTACGCAAGTACAAGGAAACTCTCACTTGCACATCATAAACCATACAATTCCTATGATGGTACCACCAATATATTCCTTAATCAATAACTCACAGTACTCCCACGTGAGTGAACTTTAACATTCACCAAAGTCACGGTGTCACGACACAAGGCCAAAGTCGATCCCCGCTCTGGCGATCAACACGAAAAGGTCGTACTGGGACCTGAACCCAGGTCGGTCGACAGTCAAAGCTGCAGCAGAGCCGCGAGGCGAGAGGTCGGGCCGAAGTCGGTCCGGTAATGATTCACCCAAAAGGTGAGTAGACACTCACACCTTCCGTTCACCCGACAATGAAGCCGACATGAACAATCGGCGGTTCCCATGCTGAGGTCGCTCCGGGAAAACCCACGACACACACCTGGAACAGGGCGAATGGCTTGTGCGAGGTGAAATGGCGGACCGGCCGATAATGAAGGTGTCAGCTTGCTCTCCAACGATGATTCACTCTCGGAACCAAAACCCGTCACACAGGTTTAATTGCAACTGCAATAACGACACCGTCACGGGAATCCCTTTCCCGGGGAAACCAACAGTCACTCACGACCAATGTCCAGAAGGTCCGCTCGCCACCACGAAGCAGAGAAGCCCTTCTTCTTCGATCTCTCTCGATTTCCAGCGCCCGCCTCTTCTTCTTTTCCGGTTTCTTCTTCACCCATTTTGTTTTTCTTCTGAAACACTATTTTTACCTTTGAAGACAGTTATCTCCATTTCACACCGAAACCACAACAATAATAGTACCTGAAACTAAAAATGCTTCAAGTAGAAGAAAACCACAAAGACGGAAGTGACAAATCCGTAACATTATAAAGGTCCACAAATCTGGGTTTTATACAACTGCACATATGCTATGGCCTAGCGGTTGGGAATATCTGGTTCCACCAGTACAGATCAAGACTATTTTTGAAGGAAGTAACACTTTGAGCCCCAACAACGTTTTGTGGAAGTCAATTCCATTAGATAAGGACTTTTTCGCTGAAAAACCTGTTTCTCACTTCCGGACTGGACTTACTGTTAAAAAAATTCAGATGGTGTCCTCTTGGTGTTGTGTTTGCTGAAAGTGTGAGAAAGTGATTGACTGGAACCCTGTGGTCCGCATGTGGTAATTTGTACATGGTAATCTTGTCGTCCCTTGGAGGTCTGCACTACAATGAGTGCAGGTTCGGTCTCTCCAGTCGCTGCTCGTAGGGTCCTTCTCAGGAATCAAGAGACTTGCCTGTCTCTGTACCTTCTCAATCTTGTCCTCACCAGTCTTGTATCACAGGTGGCGCCACAAAACGTTCCCATACTCAGGAAGGCGTCTGACCAAAGTTGTGCACATGATTGGTAGCATCTTCAACGTCATCTATGAGAACATCCGTTTGATAATCCCAAGGATTTGATTTGTTTTTGTAGGATTGTTGATCAGACGTGATGATGGAAGTGGAGTTTATTGTGAATGACAACACCTAAATCATTCTGCTAGGCATCTTGAAGATAAACCTCTTCCATGTGGTAGGTACATGCTTGGATGGGCAAACACGCACACGCACGCTTGGATAGGCGGACGTGCATGCATGTGCTTGGATGGACGGACACGCACACATGTGCTTGGATGGACAGACACCCACGCACGCGCTTGGATGGACAGACACGCACACACTTGGATGGACGGACACGCACGCATGCGCTTGGATGGACTGACACGCATGCACACACACGCTTGGATGGACAGACATGCACATACTTGGATGGACGGACATGCACATACTTGGATGGACGGACACGCACGCACCCGCTTGGATGGACATGCACATGCTTGGATGGACGGACACGCACGCACGCATGCGCTTGGATGGACGGACACGCACGCACGCACTTGGATGGACGGACACGCACACACTTGGATGGACGGACACGCACGCATGCGCTTGGATGGACTGACACGCATGCACACACACGCTTGGATGGACAGACATGCACATACTTGGATGGACGGACATGCACATACTTGGATGGACGGACACGCACGCACACACGCGCTTGGATGGACGGACATGCACATGCTTGGATGGACGGACACGCACGCACACACGCGCTTGGATGGACGGACATGCACGCCCACACGCCCTTGGATGGACGGACACGCACGCACGCACTTGGATGGACGGACACGCACACACTTGGATGGACGGACACGCACGCACGTGCTTGGATGGACTGACACGCATGCACACATGCGCTTGGATGGACTGACATGCACATACTTGGATGGACGGACATGCACATACTTGGATGGCCGGACACGCACGCACACACGCGCTTGGATGGACGGACATGCACATGCTTGGATGGACGGACACGCACGCACACACGCGCTTGGATGGACGGACATGCACGCCCACACGCCCTTGGATGGACGGACACGCACGCCCACACGCGCTTGGATGGACGGACACGCACGCCCACACGCGCTTGGATGGACGGACACGCACGCCCACACGCCCTTGGATGGACGGGAATGCACGTGCTTGGATGGACGGACATGCACGCCCCTGGACGGACGCACGCACACACACACACACACACACACACACACACACACACACACACACACACACACACACACACACACACACACACGCCCCTGGATGGACGGACACGCACACACGGCCCTGGTGGCTGGTGTTTCGCACACACGTTCTGAACTGTATATTTGTACACGATAGTGTTTCGTGTGGTGTACTGTGCACGTCCTGAAACGTTACGTAAGGGTATTGACAGTGTGTATTGTACAGCAATTATATGAAATCTTTGCTTTGTAAGATTCTCCGTAGGTCATACTCACTCATAGTCATAGGAAATGTTCATTTTGTGTCCGTGACTGTTTTACATGTTGGACACGTTAATAATAATAATAATAATAATAATAATAATAATAATAATATGAACATTTTCATAATTTTCGAATTTTCATAATAATTTTCGAACTGAGTTCAGTTTATAGTTATACATGCCGATAACAAAAACATAGGCCTACAATATACAACACAAACTCACACATTTCTGAAGTTTGAAAGCTCAAGGCGAATTTAAGTCAATGCACCAACGCTCGACTTCAGGAAAACTCATCATATCTTCTTTCTTTGACACAAATTCGATCCGTTTGTCTACGTCTCGTGTCTATTTCGTTTACGTGACGTTACCTAACGCGTCACATCCTGTACCACTCGCGTAATATCTGGTACCGCAGGTACTGGCATCATCCTCGCCCAATTTTTATCATTCCTTCATTCTCAATTAACTTTCGTTCCTTTTTGCAAAGTTTTATTTGTATTCATCTTTCAAAATATGTATTTTTCTTCGCTTCTTATTTTTTTCTCCATTGTTGTTCTTTATTCGTTTTACTTCATTATTTTGCCACTTCCAAATTCCCAAATCGCTTCAGAGTTAACACGCTAATAATAAATAAATGCACTAGCTTTTCTTTGTTTCAAGTTCACTCAAACAAACAAAAAAAACGTTGATTTAATCAATAAATAACTAGGACGAGGTATCTCAACATGGCCGCTATACAGTGTACAAGAAGCAATCTATTTATTATATACATCACAGCCACGATGCCCCAACCCAATTCATTGCATGTCCAACACACATCCCTTTACCTCTCCTCCCCATACCCTATGTTCTCCCAAATATCTTCCTTTATCTAATATTTACCGATGGCTCCTCCCTCTCTCTCTATGCCACGCCCCCTCTCTATGCCACGCCCCTTCTCTATGCCACGCCCCTCTCCATGTCCCGCCCCTCTCCATGTCCCGCCCCTCTCACGTCACGCTGGCGGCCCCATGTTTTAGACCATCGCCGTAAACACTCCATCGTCACTGTAAACTGTATCATGTTATGGGGTCGGCGTGTAGTTGGTCCGGTTTGCGCTGTGTTTACTCAACGAGGCAGAGTCCACAGATCATGTGCGAGAGGAGCTGAAAAAACTTGGGCGATGCACTCGAACAGCGTGAGTATGCGGTTTGCAATTATACTCTCGTTATAGGTAGCACTTTTACCAAGGATACAAGAGCAGAGCAAGATGAACCACTCTGCCGTAAACCCATATAAAAGAGTGAAGCACGGGGGTGGAACGGCCGCCATTTTAATAAGCAACTTATCTGTGGCGCTCCATGATTCCTGCAGCACTGGCGGATCCCGGGGGGTGGGGGTGTTTTGTCCCTCCCCCTCTTGGATTTTCGATGATAAATTCTAAGCTAATGCTATTCTATTCTATTCGATACATTATATTCGATAAGATCGCACAGGATCTGCCTGTAATCCTCTTATGGTTAAAGTGCCAAAATCTAGACTCTCTGCTCACCTTCACTCCTTCATTCCTCTTTTCTCCTGCCTCTGGATCAAACTCCCTCACTCTCTTCAATCCCACTCCTCCCTCCAGGTCTTCAAAACAGCTGTTTACCACCATGTCTTATCTTCCCCCATCCAAAACCTTGATCTTTTCTACCCCCGTTAATTCACCCCAGATTCACTTTTTTGGAAGTCCTAGCAGTGCCCATGTGTTTTATACCTCTCCCACCTCCCCTTCCCCACCCTCCTCTCCCGTTCCAGTGCCCCCTCCCCCCCAAGCCGTCTCCCTCCCACAGATCTCCCGATGTCCCTACTCTCAAATGTTGTACTTGTGTGCACCCCATCTTGTCTCTCGCTCCCTTTATCTTATGTTTTATGTGTCAGTTTGTATTTTTGTGATGAATGTTAGCTCTTACACGAGCCTTGATCGTGTATACAAAAAAAAAAAAAAAACTATGAATATCCTGGAACGCCCCTCGTGTCCAGATTATTTTGAATGAGGAACGTTCCAGGCAGCTTACCAACGCTCAGAGGTTTTAAATCACTTTTGCTTTATTATAAAACACTCCAAGTGCGACTGTAAAAAAAAATCCATGCTTTCGTCACATAAATTTCGTCACTGGAATTACAGTATTCCAGATTATTTGTAGTCAATTAGCCTAATTAACTGAGAAGATCATTGTAACAATAGCCGAAAGCCCAGGAAGGATGGAGGCATGAGCTGTACTTCCATAACATCTCCCCCAACAAATAAGCCTGAAAGGCTTCAAACCCCCAATTATTCATAAGCAGAACAAAGCACAACAAAATGTTTAATAAATGGTTATTTCTAAAGTATCTAACGAGAACCCATATCAGAACAACAAAAATCCAACCAAACTTTAAAGCAAACTGAGCGACACTATCAGGGTAGAGTACCCGCCTTTAGTATTTGGTATAAATTACCCAGGGTATTATTCTGGCCTAGAGCCTCTTTCTTGCTTTAACTAAAGATCAAGTCTTTCAATTGGCTTAACTTTCTGCCAGAGCGAGTTTTATACTCGACAGATTTCTCAGAGCCTTCAGTTCCAATATCAATTGGAGTTTCATCCTCGGGCTCGACAGGAACGTCTTCTGAGCATGGGAATGCGGAAGGTGAAGAAGGTACGGATGTATCAGGTTTGAGGTTGCGTCTGTTCCTTTTAAAACCTTTGTCACCAATGCGTATACCATACGAGCGAGGAGTTTTGGGTGTCGGGGTGGAATAGATAGTACCCAACTGTTCCCATGTCGATTGATCACCTGTTATTACTCTAACTTTTTCACCAACCTGAAGTTCAGGGAGAATCTGAGGGGAATGCCTCCGATTGTAGTATAAAGCGTCTCTTTCCTTGGCTTTGTCATCGTTGCTCTTCACGATATCAGGGTCCATCTTGTCTGTGTTTGGTAGAAGATTCTGGGACATGGTCGACATAGTTGTCTTCAACCTCCGACCCAGCATCACCTGTGCAGGGCTAAAACCTGCAGGCTCAATAGGAGTATTACGGTAAGACATCAGCCCTAGATACGGATCAGGTTGGTGCTGGAACATTTTCGCAATGTGTACAGCTTTTTCAGCACATCCGTTGGTTGGCCTGTGGATACCTTGCACTTTGGGTCACGTGTTCAAAGCCATATTTTTCAGCAAATTTTGCAAACTCCAAAAGAAGAGGTTCTCTACGACGTCCTGGTTCAGACGAGTCTAAGTAGTTAAATATTTCATGTCAAAATCTGATTCAAACTACTCCCACAACTGTTACACAAGATATGGCAAGTTTATTATTTTTTTTTTGTGTTTTTTGGATGGCATGTAGGCAAACTAACTTGCAACTTACATTGTAGGCATGGGCATTCGCCAGCTAAATTTTAGAGGGGGGGGGGAGCAAAAACTTTGAAGGGGGGGGGGGGGAATTGTGTGACTTGGCCTGTCGAAGCTCCCAGACATTAAGTTCACAAAAACGATAATTAACCACAACTTTTCGCTGAAATGTACACAATTCGGTAAATTGGAACCTACTAAAGTGTATAAGAAGGAATTTACACAATTGTTTTGAGTATTTACATTAAAATCGCGTTTTAAAGTGGTGTGCAACACATAAAAGTCGGTCCAAAGGACCTGCTATCTTTACGTTACGTGCTACGTGTTACGTATAATTGAAAGGGCAAATGGGGAGAGGTCTGGTGGCAGATCCCCTCCCTCCCGCAACCTCCCCTTTGGACGTCCATGATTGTTGGCAAGTCTTTAGGATCTAATGCTGTGTTATGCCTTGCTCAAAGCTAGCATTGCTTGCACAGTTGCTTACTAAAATGGTGGCCGAGCACGCCCATTGGATACTTCACGTTTATGATCGAGTGGTTCATATTGCTCTGTTCTAGTATCTTTGCTTTTACCACCACATTCATGATCAAAATTTAAACTCCGAGCACTACTGTGGTTGACTTATTGTGCAACCGCTGTGCTTCTGCTACATCTGCAGTTGCTTTATTACCATATTGTTGTGGTTATGCTGTTAGTGTTAGCCTGTTCCCACAAGATCGCTAAGTCGTTGTGATGTAAGTGTGGGCAGTGCAGCTGCACACTTTCATAAAGTTTAGACAAAAACTTGAGTTCTGATGTCTATGTGTGTCTGGTTAAAGGGGGTCGTACATAAACGGCGTGACGCTATTTTGGCACCCTCCCCTTCCCCCTGTGACACCGTGTGGCACTTCAGATGATCCTCCCGCCCCCCTCCCCTAACCAAAAAAAAGTCACTCCAACATAAAAACACCCCCGCCATCCAATTAACCCCCACCACCCCCAAAATACCCCTGCTCCCTCCAAAATACTCCCACTCACTCCAAAATATTCCCCCTCCCTAAAAATACTCCCACCCATTCAAAATACTCCCCCTCCCTAAAAATACTCCCACCCATCCAAAATACCTTCCTCCCCAAAATACTTCCACTCCCTCTAAAAATACTACCCCCCCCCCCCCCCCCCCCCATCCAAAATACTTCCCTTCCCTCCAAATTAATCCCACCCCTCCAAAAGACCCCACCTCCAGAATAGCCTTCCCTCTCGCAGTGACACAGAAATCTCCCCAGTAATTTATTTATTGTGCACAATCATGATATCTGGTGAGGTACAGGACAATTATGAAATGTTTGCAATGTATCTGTGTTGCTTGGCAATGCCAGGTACCTTTGCGAGTGTATAATATTTAATATCTTGCCAGATGAGAGGGAATTGCATTTGGATCTGTTTGTGTGTCTGTCCACACACAATGTGCTCACTGTACCATATCGTGCATTACATATATTATTCATCAATGATCTCTCTGACTCTCTTGAAAATCCTCTCTATCTCTTTGCTGATGACTCCGCTCTCTGCCGCTCCATTCCTCATCCCTCAGATCGGCAGTCTGCAGCCTCCTCACTCTCTGCAGACCTGAACAAAATCACAAACTGGGCAAACAAGTGGAACATGTCTTTCAATCCTGACAAATCTCACACTCTTCCTATGTCTCTCCAAAAAGACCGACTGGACAACCCTCCCATCTACTTTCTGAATAATCCTCTCCAAGAAGTTCTGTCACTCAAGCTTTTGGGTCTCACTGTCTGCCATGATCTTTCCTGGGAAATCCACATTTCAAATCTGGCCTCCAAAGCCAGTCGCCGACTGGGCATCCTCCGTCGTGCGAAGTCCTTCCTTGGCACACCTGAGCTCCTCACCACATACAAGGCTTTCATCTGCAGCTCAATGGAATGCTGTTCTCCCCTCTGGGCCGGTGCTCCTGCCTCACACCTAGCTCAGCTTCACGCTGTTGAAACCAAAGCTTTCAGAATCATTGGAATCTCCCGCGATGAAGCTAACTCCGAGGGCCTTTCACTTACTTACTGCAGGCAGGTTGGTGGTCTTTCTGTCTTCTACCGACTCCTCTCTGTCTTCTACCGACTCCTCTCCGACCTTGCTCCCCCAGCTCTCTCTGGGCTCTGTCCCCCAAATATTCCTACAGGTCGCACAAGATCTGCCTGCAACCCTCTTATGGTTAAACTTCCAAAATCAAGACTCTCTGCTCACCTTCACTCCTTCATTCCTCTTTTCTCCCGCCTCTGGAACAAACTCCCTCACTCTCTTCAATCCCACTCCTCCCTCCAGGTCTTTAAAACAGCTGTTCACCACCATCTCTTGTCTTACCCCATCCAAAACCTTGATCTTTTCTACCCCTGCTAATTTCACCCCAGATTCACTTTTTTGAAATACCAACTTCCTTCCTGGAAGTCCTTGCAGTGCCCTTGTGTTTTATACTTCTCCCATCCCCTTCCCCCCCCCCCTTCCCACGCCTCCTCACCCCAAGCCCTCTCCCTCCCACAGATCTCCCGATGTTCCTGCTCTCAAATGTTGTGTTTGTGTGCTTCCCCTTCTCTCCCCATCTTGTCTACCATTTTTTTTTGTGTGATAAATAATGTTAGCTCTTTCACGAGCTTCGATCGTGTATACAAAAATAAAAAATTACAGTAAGGGGCAGTTGCCCCCGATCGGGCGTGGGGTTGGACTTCCGTGAGGGGATGGGCCTGACAGAGCGGGGCAAGATGGAGGCTGGCATAAATCCAACTTAAGTTGCCGTCAGAAAGGGATTTCGATTTCAGAAAAGCATTGGACATAGCTCAAGGAATGGAGTTGGCTGCTAAAAATGCAACAGATATTCAGGCAATGAATGTCTCTGCTTTTCCCCAAGGCAGGGAAGAAAAAGTACATAAAGTTCAGGCCTCGAACCACCAGTGCAATTAGTTCAGTTCAGGGGTACAGACAGCACTGGCAACCACGGTAACTGGGAGCCCCAACACAAAAGCGAGGGGCAAAGTTCAAATGTAAATTTCACCCGATGTTCTAGTACATTGCATTCACCTGACGAATGCCGGTTTAAGGATGCTGAGTGCAATTGCTGTCACCATGTGGGGAATATTGCCAAGGCTTGTAGAAAAAGAAGAGGAGGTCCCATAAGCCAATGTGGAAACAGGAGGGGCAATGTGCAACGAATGTGGTGCAGCATGATTCTGACGTCGATGATGGTGAGGTTTCGGACAATGTTTATCCCATGTGTAGTGTCAGTTCTGGGAATATGGGAATTCCCCCCCAGGTAGCAGAATTTGACATAAATGGAAAAAATGGCAAAATGAAAATTGATACAGGAGCCTCCATTTCGGTGATGAGTGCCAAGTCTTTCAAAAACATTTTGTCTCAATCTCCAGTGGCGCACAAATCTGGGGCTATTCTACGCACTTACACAGGGGAGCTGATCTAAGTGGTTGGGACCCCCGATGTTGATGTTGATGTTGGGGCCAGAGATACACCATGATGGTGGATGGTGCCGGCCCAAGTCTCGTGGGGCATGACTGGCTGAAGTTGTTCAAGCTGAATTGGGCCGAGATTTGTCACATTGGGATATCGGCATCCCAGAAACCCATGGTGGATCAATACCCAGATGTTTTTCAGAGTGGACTAGGCAGAGTGAAGAACATGCCTGCCAAAGTTCATATAGATCCATTAGCTCAGCCAAAGTTTTTAAACCACGGATGTCGGATCGTTCCCTGTGCCATGAATGGGAAGGTAGACCGTGAGCTGGAGTGCCTTCAGAAAGAAGGAATTTTAGAACCAGTAGAGTTCTCACACTGGGCAGCTCCAATAGTGCCTGTACTAAAATGTGATGGCCAAGTCTGCATATGTGGTGATTATAAGCTTACTGTAAATCAAGCAGCAAGAAGAGACAGTTATCCGATTCCGCGGATTGAGGATTTGTATGCCACCTTAAATGGAGGACAGACTTTCATAAAACTTGATCTCAGCAGTGCTTACTTGCAATTACCTTTGGACGAGGCATTAAAGGATTGCACAACCATAAATACTCACCATGGCCTTTTCAGATATACCCGCTTCCCTCTAGGGATCTCCTCATCACCTTCAATCTTCCAGCGCAGTCTGGACACTTCTGCAGGGTATTCCACATGTTTGTGTCGATATAGATGGCATTAATATCAGCGGAGAAGGAGGCTGACCATGTGAAAAATCCGAATGCAGTGCTCCGGAGGCTGCCGGGTGCAGGGATGACTGTGCACAAGGAAAAATGTGTTTTCCAAGCCAAGGAGGTGGAGTATTGGGCTACAGGATCGACGCAGAGGGGCAGCACCCTGTAGTTATCAAGGTTCGGGCAGTGTTGGAGATAGTGTTGCTTCACCGTGCCTGGCATCAGCTTAGAAAAAAATACTCCCAGCTGGAAAAGAGTGCTTGGCATTGGTCTTTGGGGTAAATAAATTACACTTGTACCTTTTTGGTCGGCATTTTAAAATCACCAATGATCACAAGCCACTGCAGACCTTATTCAGTGCTACCAAAGGAGTGCCGGTATTAGCTTCTTCAAGGATGCAACGTTGCGCTCTAATCCTGGCAGCGTACGACTACACATCCACGTACAAGCCTGGCAAGGATATGGGGCATGCTGATGCCTTGAGTCGTTTGCCTTTACAGGACAGCCCCAAATTCGTACCAGCTCCAGAAAATTATGTGCGCCTCATGGAATTCTTAGATTCTTCACCAGTAATGGTTGATGAGATTCATCAGTGGACGAATTGTGACCCTATTCTGTCACGGGTGTGTCGCAGCATAACCAATGGTTGGCCTGTCTCGACAGATACAAAGCTCCATGTGTTTTCCTGCATAAATCTGAACTGCGCGTTCAAGATGATGTGATCTTGTAGGGTAGTAGGGTCGTGGTGACCCCCCTAGGGAGATCTAAAGTGCTGGAAATGCTCCATGAGGTGCACCCAGGAATAATGCGAATGTAGGCGTTTGCTCGGAGCTGTTTGGTGGCCGAATCTCGATCTAGATATTGAGGGTACAGTTGGCAAATGCCCCTCATGTCAGGCGAATGCAACGTTGCCCACGCCATCACCAATGCATCCTTGGGAATTGCTCCAGGAATCTTGGGAGTGTATACACATGGACTTTGCTGGGATATTTTTGAGCAAAATGTTCATGGTCATTACTGATGCCTATTCTAAGTGGATGGGTGTGCACCCCATGACAACAACTTGGGTCCAATGGGTTGGCTGAACATTCTATGCAAACTTTCAAGGGGGCTATGTCAAAGCTCAATCAGGGTAGCATTGAGTTGAAAGTGGCCCAATTCCTTTTAAATGCCACGTAATACCCCACTCGACCACTAGGAGGGCACCATCGGAGCTCTCATTGTGAAACTCTTGGTTGGCCTGAATGACAGGACACATGTGGATCATGTGAGACTGTCTCCTTCTGATTTAACCAGTGACATACCTGGTGCATTAAAACCATCTGTCGGGGCTACCACACTGGAATGATCGGCAATTATTATTCCGGAGGGCAACGCTCCAGAAGAAGGCTCTCGCGAAGAATCTTACCAGGGG
This sequence comes from Myxine glutinosa, assembly GCF_964187855.1. Lineage (NCBI taxonomy): Eukaryota > Metazoa > Chordata > Myxini > Myxiniformes > Myxinidae > Myxine > Myxine glutinosa. Next base: position 36,047,997 of record NC_136269.1, on the reverse strand, counting down.
GCTCGTGCTGAGTTGGGAAATGGTCCATCATTAACTGTGGCTTCATCGGAAGAGGGGTGCTCCTCGCTCCAGAAGAACTCCCTCTTTACCGTTTGTATTTGTGCTCATTATTTAAGCATTCTGGGAATTAATTTTCCATGAAGTTTCGGTTTTATTGTTATGCATAATTTTTGGCCAGTATTGGTGCCAAAGGCAAACTGCAATGGTCCGACAAGGCAGCCAATGGTATTGTTTGTTTATTTGTGGTTACAAAAAGGAAAAGGGAAAATCGCATTCTGTTTACTGAATTTTTGACATGAATAGTTGATCATTATCTGTGACTTTGAAGATTTGGGATTTATCAACTCCATGTTTCTTCACAAATCGTGAGTGTTGTTCACAGGGGCATCTGCTGTTATGAGTGCTTTTGGAAGAATGTTTGATCTGCTTGTGTAAGGGAAAAAATAAAAATAAAATTGAATCAAAAAATTAAAAATAAATAAATAAAATGAAATAAATAAATAAAATGAAAAAAAAGAAAAGAAAAGAAAAATTAAATTAAATAATAATAAAAAAAAGGAAGGAATGTAGCATATTGTGCTTTACTGTAATGACCCTGATCGGGAGTATGTTTGGGCTTCCATGTGAGGTCAGGGGCAAGATGGCGGCCTGCGTGAAGTAAGCTGTGATTGAGGTGTGATGAAACACTTTGCTTTCATCGAACGAGCCTTCGTGTGATACATTTCACTCGCACGATTTGCAGTTGGGGTATGTGCGGGGCTCAGTGAAGACCCTGAAAAGATCCCTTGGAACAAAACTGAGAACAACACAACTTTACAATTATAATGTCAGCACATCTACATAGTATGTAATATTAGAATGTGAGTATGTCTGCAAAGGATGTATATACTCGTGAGAACGTGAATACGTCTATAAATGACGTACTATAAAATGTGTCTACATCAGTAAAATACTAGCCGAAACCCGTGGAACATCCACGGAAGGGAGGATGTGGTGTATGGATAGAGTGTACCATTATGGATGGCATAGGGGATTTGCTTGTCCGAGTAAGAGTTAGGAAGAAAGATGAGAATGAAGAGTGCGTATATGAACAACGATCGCCGATACCGGCACAAATGCATGCTCTGGATTGTCCACTCAGCGGACGGCTTGCTTCGCCTTCACCCAGCAGACGCCAATACGATGGCGTCGTAAGATGGCGTCGTATCGGCAGTTAATCGGATGCTTTTGGGCCCCAATGTCGGCTAATTCAGATTTTTCGAGTATGTCTGTACGTGATAAACAAAGAGCGCGGTTCGTAGATAGTAAATCCATTAGTGCCATGGGCATCGGGTCACTGGGTGCGGCGTAAAAGGGATAACAAAGTCGAGTCCTTACGCTATTATTATATAGATGTGCATGCATCTATAAAATATGTACTACGCAGTTTTTAAAATACATACAATTGGAATATGAATCTGTACAAGGAAACCGCAAAGGTCTGCTTGTCCGTTGTATGAGCGTAAACCTAAATTGACAATGCATCATCTACTCCACACAGAATACACCACACAAAAGGAGTCCTGTTAAGGGTCTGCAATCTCTAATTGGTACTTTTAGTTTGGAAACAAAGCCAATTTCGACTGCAAATATGGCGAAGTAAATGGGGATAAAGTCCAGTTCATACCCAGATATTCTCCTGGAATGTATCTCGATGTGTGTGTCGTTGGTTGTTATCTCCATAATTCAGGTTTCAGAAGGCTGGAACGGTCTCCTCCCAGGACTCAGAAGTTTGGAAGTTATAAAATTATACACCGATCAAAAGTATCCACCCCCGCTTCGGTGAAGGATTGCGATTCATGAGCTAAGTTGTGAAGTTATGTTGTTCTCAGAGTTTTGTTCCAAGGGATCTTTTCAGGGTCTTCACTGAGCCCCGTACATACCCCAACTGCAGTTTGTTTGTGGTAATGTTCCCAGGGATGTTTCTTTCGAAATGTCAGGTTCTTCTTCATCATTCCCGTTGCTTCATTTATCACTGGTACGATTTCGGCGCTCTTCGGCTTCCATGATCTTTTCACTTCATTCTTGAGGTATTGGTACCTGGTCATTTTTTTGATTTCTGCATTATTGAAACCAAAATCGTTGTGGACTGAAACCTCATTTAGCAATGCCTTCTTTTCTTTTTTTTCTGTCTGAGTACTATGTCCCATGTCCCATCGCAGTACTTTGTTTTCTATGTTCACACTCGATGGGATCATCAGGTCGCACATGACCATTAGGGCCTCGTTTTCAGTGATTGCTTTTGGTTCCTGTTTCCATGAGTTTTCTGGAACTGGAATATCAAAATTTCTGCAGACTTGTTGAGTGCAGCTACCTGGGGTCTTTCCAGAACCGCAACATTAGGCCGAAAAAAATATATTGCTGGTCTCTGGTCAGACCAAAGTTCCAGAATTGATGCGGCGATGCGTTTTTTTTTTTCTTTTTTCTTTTTTTGAAAAGCATGGATTGCACATATAGAGGTGTTTTTTGTGTCCTCATGCCTTGCGGTCCTCATCTGCCGTGGCGCCATCCAGAGAGAAATTAAAGATAGCCATTGGGACAGGTAGGCATTTTTGTAAATAATGAACACAAGCTTAAGTTATTTTAAAATGTATTTATTCTGAAAAGCATTAAGTTCTTCAAGCATATTATAGACTGCCATTTCGATCTCGAGATCGCCTCGCCGTACCGTCAAACATTCCAATGCGTCGATCGCGTCAACACTGCGCATGCGCAAGTGGTCTAACAGGCCGATGGTCTCCCACGATCTCTTCTCCCAGCCCACCAGATTATCACAGACACTTACAACTTCATGACAAACGAGATAGGATCCAGGCCTAACCAAGGAGACCACTCGCAGCTCTCTAGGCCTTCTGGTTGCTTCACACGAACCCGACAAAGAACGTCTTCGTTTCAATAAATGACAATATCCAGCCGATTGGATTCATGACGTCACGGCACACAAAACTACTCATATCTTTGGAACGGCTGGATGGATTTGGACAAACTAAACGTAGTGTTGTGGGGGAGAACCGTGCACCAATGGCGACCCTCACAGACCCGTATTTCCCGAGATAGCGCGTCGGCCCGGCAACAACAGGTGCGTGCTGTTGTAGGTACCGTTGGAAATTAGAAGAAAAAAAAATTTGTTGACGCGCAGGGTCAAAATCGATGCGCGCGCTGACCAGAGACCGGAAATATATTTTTCTCGGCCTTATGTACATCTAATTGCTGAATTTTAGTTTGATGGAACTTGATGCTTTTGCTGTTTGGCATCAATGCTTGTTGTATATTTGTCAATAAGAACTTGATGGTGTTGTGAATAACCGGCAGTCGTTTAACTTTCTGGTTCTATCAACGTATCGTTCCTCTAGGATGTGGAAGACATGCCATTTCGACAGACGTCAAAGGAGTTCCCACTCACCGACACATTTGGAAGGAAGCACACCTACCTGCGTGTTTCCATTACTGAAAAATGCAACCTGCGCTGTATGTGCTCCGTCCGGCGGTGATTGGATTCATGATTTGATTTATTGAAGTAATGTGTTGTTTGTTTAGTGCAGGCACGATGGGGTTAGGTACTGTGGTGCCAGGCCTTGTGGGGACCGGCTCTGTGGGGACCGGCTCTGTGGGGTCAGGCTCTGTGGGGTCAGGCCTTGTGGGGTCAGGCCTTGTGGGGTCAGGCCTTGTGGGGTCAGGCCTTGTGGGGTCAGGCCGTGTGGGGTCAGGCCTTGTGGGGTCAGGCCTTGTGGGGTCAGGCTCTGGGGGGCCAGGCTCTGGGGGGCCAGGCTCTGTGGGGACAGGCTCTGGGGGGCCAGGCTCTGTGGAGACAGGCTTTGTGGGGCCAGGCTCTGTGGGGACAGGCTCTGGGGGGCCAGGCTCTGGGGGGCCAGGTGCTGTGGTGCCTTCTCCTGTGTTAAAGATTTAGCGCAGTCACTGTGGGGCCTCCTGTGTTAAACTTCGTTGTACCCGTAACCCTAAGAATGCCTTTTGCCAAAGAAGCTTCACCGTCGTGCATGGCACTAAAATTGTGCATTTTAATTGCAAATGCAGATAGATTTGCATTAATTTGTGTACTTTCTGAAAGCAGGAATACCTTCGTAGTTCTCATAGGATGTTGAGCTTCTGTTGTAACAACGTTGAGATGTTGGTTTGCACGGTTACTTGCAGCTTTGGACAATAACTCTTCAGTTTGGTGTTAACTACTGCATACCATTGCTGCGCCTTAATTTGCAGGTCACTACTGCATGCCCACAGAGGGTGTCCAACTAACTCCCAAGGCGTCGCTGCTCACGAGCCATGAAATTGTGACTTTGGCACGACTCTTTGTGAAAGCAGGTGTAACAAAGATCCGCTTAACAGGAGGGGAACCCCTCATCAGGCCTGATGTGACGTCCATCGTTGGTGAGCTGGTCGGAAATGTTGGTAATCGTTCTGAATCTTGTCGAGTAATTTTGCATTCATCGGATGATTTCAATTTATCACCTGTAGCTTATCAGGCAGGGAATGATGTCAGGCATCATTTCCCCCATCCTGGGAATGATGCAACCAGCAGCCACATGCTGCACACAAATGTTTGGATGGATGGACCTGCAGCTTGAACCAATAATTACTGTCATCCTGTTTTCCGCATACTGGTCGATACGCGTGTGTGTGTGTGTGTGTGTGTGTGTGTGTGTGTGTGTGTGTGTGTGTGTGTGTGTGTGTGTGTGTGTGTGTGTGTGTGTGTGCGTGCGTGCGTGTGCTGTACCTCGGATGGCCGCTAATCTGGGTGTCCCACTGCCAGCATTATATTTTGTGAGTGTTATTGACTCCACGGTGTCTTTTGCGAAGGGTATCTGAATTATTGTCTGCACCCCGACAAAATTCCAAATTCCTGCCCGAATGTCATGGGGCACTGCATAAGTGGCACTGCCACACATCAATAAAGATGGAACTGGCGGGCTGAATTCCGAATTTAAATCCAGTCCGATATGCATTCACCAACAACATTCACATGTTGTTGTAAATAAGTTGTTAAAGGTCACTAAAGTTAACTCCGTACAACTGCTCATGCCACCCACGCCAAGCTAAATATTTAAGATGACCAGTTGCAGTCTGACTGGTGGACAAGTGGTTCATTCGGCGGTTCCATGATGCTGGGCAAATTGTTGAGAATCACCTGTTCAGAGTTAGGCCGAGCTCTCACTGGGCTGAGAATTTTTACTTGGATTTTTTAATTTAAAATTATAATCATTCTTTCTTTTTTTTTTTTCTTTCTTTTTTTTTTTGTATACAAGATCGAGGCTCGTGAAAGAGCTAACATTAATTACACAGAAAGACAAACCGACACATAAAACATATAACATCGGGAGCGGTAGGCAAGATGGGGCGAGAGGGGGAGGAACACAAACACAACATCTGCATCCATTACCTCCGCCACTGAAGGTGGATGGAGGTTAAGTTTTCACCCTTGTCTGTCTACCAAATCTATCCGAATCTGTCCACTACTTTTTGAGATATCCTGATCATAATGTTTGACTGTTTGAGATATGAGCAAGATATCTCAAAAAGTAGTGAACAGATTCGGATAGATTTGGTAGACAGTTTGGGTTTATGACACAGACTAATTGATTCGATTTTGGTGACGATCCGGATCTGGATCCAGATGCGAGAATTTTTATGCCTCTGCCCCCGAAGGTGGCCGGAGGCATTATGTTTTCGGGTTGTCCGGCAGTCCATACATCCGTCCGTACGGGCTAAACCTCGTTTTTCTCAGCAACCACATCTCCAATTGAGACGAAACTTTCAGGGTAGGAGTGACACCCATGCAAAATGTTTTTATGCCTCGACCCCCAAAGGTGGCCGGAGGCATTATTATGATAATTGTGACGTCGTAGATCACGTGGTATGGCAGCCATCTTGGATTAAACGCAAATAATTAAAAAAAATTGTCGGAAACCGCTGAATGGAAAAATTTGAAACTTAGCACCTTGTCCAGTACTCCCAATGGGGAACAAAAGCATGATAATAATGACATCATAGGTGAAGTGGTATACCAGCCAAAAATGTTTAAATCGAATTTCTTATCCTAAAAATCTGAAATTGACATGATATATGACCCATTTGTTTTGAAATATTACATTTATGACATCATAGGTCACAGAGTTTGGGAGCCATATTGGATTTAACCTAAAACCTAAAAATAATAAAAACATATTCTCCCAAACCACCAAATCGATTGACTCGAAACTTTATGTGTGTGTGTCATTCACAAGGCATGGCGATTAAAATATGATCATGAAAACATCATTGGTCACATGGTGTGGCAGCCATATTGGATTGAAGGAAAATATTAAATAATTATATCGCTGAAACCGCTTGCCCTATCGATGCAAAATTTTACAAATATCATCTAACATATAGTTTGCATATAGTTTGAAAATGATGATGTCATAGGTCACGTGGTTTGGCAGCCATCCTGGATAGAAAAACGAACCTTATCCGATCAACACGAAACTTCACAAACATGATCCCCCTACCCATACATATGCAGAGTGTGCATTTTTTAAGCTCATATGTCACGTGGTGTGGCAGCCGTATTAGCTTGAAAGCCGATATTTAAAAAAAATCCCTTCTCTGAAACTGCTTCACCAATCGATGTGAAACCTGTCATGGCTGGTGAAAATGTAATACTTGAAAACAGCTGAAGTTTAAATCAAACTTTTAATATATTTTTAGGACAGTGAATGAGGGCATCTACCCGTTGTGGGACTATGCGGAGACATATTGGTGACAGTCACATTGCTCTAATTTTTTTATTTTTCTAAGTGATTCTTCACCACTGAGATGGGACCAAAAACGATATCCAGCATGATATCTCTCAAACAGTTGGGGACCGATTATGACAAAACTTGCTGGATGAGTTGGGACAAGACAATTAGATTTTGGTTAAGATATGGATGCAGATCTGGTCTATCAGTGGTATAAAAGAAAGAAGATGAACTGCCTTTCAAGGCCATTTTTCCCCGCAGGGCGGGGGTTTGCCTTTTTGGGCACAATGGTCCTCTTTTTAAAGCAATGTTTTATGGCCGGATTCCCTTCCTGCCGCCAACCCTGTTAGTCGCCTCTTGCGACACGCAGGGAATTACCACTGAACTGGTACTCAATTTGCCGACCCCGGAAGGATGACAGGCTGAGTCAACCCCCCTGGTGTTAATTCAGCGATCGAATGGGATTCAAACCTAGGATCCTAGGATCCCAAGCTGGCACCCTAACTGCTAAGCCAACACCAGGCATATAAATGGATACAAAAGTAAGGTGTACAAAACGTAAATTGCTCAGCTGTGAGCTGTGGGTGAATTTGGACAGCTTTGTGAGGTGTCGGTGTAGGAGTTATGGTGGGACCTCAATTCTCACTCACTAATCTTGTTTTCTGCCTCCAACTGCCCATAAGTGCATCTGTCATACTCCAGACATTTAAGGCCATTTTCCCTGCAAGAGTGGGAGTTAGCCTTGCGGGCCCCATGACGATCTTCTCCACTTTGCCCTATTTTCTACATTTCCCCTTGTTAACCCCCCTGCCCGCATTTCTTCTTCCACCACCTTTAGCCATGTCTTTCTCGGTCTTCCCCGTCCTCTACTTCCTTCTGCATTCATTTCCATCACTCTTCTCACCCAGTCACTTTCATCCTTCCTCAACACATGACCCAACCATCTCAGCCTGTTTCTCTTCACAGCATCCATCACAGGCTCTATTCCCATCATCTTCCGCAATTCATCATTTGTCTTCCTCTCTCTCAACGATACTCCGCACATCCACCGAACCATTCGCATTTCCACCCTTTCCAGCCTTCGTTGCTGCTCTATGTTCATTACCCATGTCTCGCTCCCATAAATCATAACACTTCTCACACATGCAGCATACACCTTTCCCTTCAGCTTCAACGACACTCGCCTCCTCGTCAGCACGCCACTCAGTTCCCGAAACTTCTTCCATGCACATCTCACTCAAGCAACCGTTGCCGAGTCTGATCCACCTTCTCCATTCAGCATGTCTCCTAGGTAGCGAATTGTATTCACACCTTCCAGCTTCACGCCGTCTCCAAGATCCAACTCAACATTTCCTCCACTGCAGCTCGCTCTATGCACACCTTGCACTTGAATGTAGCTGCCACACTGGTTAATGACCCTCTCACACCACGACATTTTAGATTAACCCACTCAGCGCACATTGTACATTGAATGGAGTACACTCCGACACCCTTCCTGCACACAGCACACGGCCACTTCCTGGGTCTTTCCACCTCACCACATGCTTTACCACTTGCCATCACCTTCGTCTTTCCGATATTCACCTTCAAACCTTTTGCCTCCATACATTCCTTCCACTTGTTCATCTTCTCCTTCAGTCCATCCATCTGCAGTCCATCCATACTATAACTTTTATTTGTGACAAGCCAGGAAATGCTTATTTAAGGAAAGGATTCTGTTTTGCAGAAAATCTTTGCAAACTTGAAGGCCTCAGTACTGTTGCCATGACAACGAATGGTGTAAACCTGGCACGGATGCTGCCGTCACTCAAGCATGCTGGACTTGGTCATCTTAACGTCAGCCTGGACACGCTCGTGCCTCAGAAGTTTGAGTTCATTTCACGCAGGAAAGGTGTTGGTTACTTGCGAAATTTGAAGATTTATAAAGTATATTGGTCATGTGCATTATATTCTGTCTGTCTGTATGTCAATAAACAGCAGGTCATATTTTAAACCAATCTTCATGAAATTTCACCAAGTGGTAGAGTTAGTTGGTCATAGGCAAGAAGCCTATTGATTTTGAATGCAAAAAGTCAACATAGAACAAAGGTCAACAACTTAGGCCATGTTTCTAAAATGCACAATTTTGCATCCGATTGACTTGAAATTTGAAGAGGATTTGTAAATTTGGTCATTTAATTCAACCACCAATTAGGTTTGAGGTCAACATAGGCCAAAGGTCAATTCTAATGTGAAATTTCTAAAACCCTCAGTGTTCATCCAATTGACTTGAAATTTGAACACGATTTGCATATCAGGCCACTGTATTCAAGCACGAATTATTTTTGAGGTCTAAACGTCAAAAGGTCAACATAGGTCGAATTTATAAAATCATCAATTTTCATCCAATTGACTTGAAATTTGAAGAGGAATTACATATTTGGTCATTGAATTCAACCACCAACTATTTTAAGGTCAAATTTATTTCATGGATTTCGCTAAGTATTGTGCTATGCACGACATTTTCCTTGTTACCTTCGCAAAAGCGGAAGGTTATGTTTTGATCGCTGTGTATTTATTTGTATGTCTGTGTGTGTGTGTGTGTGTATGTTATTCGCATAACTCAAAAAGTATTCAACCGATTCGCATGAAATTTGGTGGGATGATAGGTTATTATCCGGGAACCATTTGATTAGATTTTGGAATCGATCGGGTCAAAGGTCAAGGTCAAGGTCATGAAAAGGTCAAAATCGTCTTTTTACCATAGCGCGGTCAATTTGTGTCCAATTTGTATGAAACTAATGCCAAAATGCTTTGCTACACAGATCTTGTAGTCTTTTATTTTGGCAACAAAAGTAGCTGCGGCGAAGGTATGCGCTCTACCGAGTGCCCGTTCTAGTTTTATCTGTTTATTTATCGAGCTATCTACAGTTCGCTTGTCAATTAAGCTTCATGTTTTGTTTCATGTTTTTGTATTTGCTAGGCTGGCATAAAGTGATGGAAGGGATTGAGAAGGCTATCGAGTTGGGATACAAACCGGTGAAGGTAAACACAAATGCACTTATATTTTGTCATTTTCATTTTTATGGTGATAATGTACGAGATAAACGTAAGTTCGTACGTATTGTCATATGACTACCCTCTGGTGAACAACGCAGGGTGACACAGATGACCAAACAAGCTTTAACACTCCGAGGCGTTCAATTCAATGGCGGCCTTCGTTATACGCGCGGGGAGCAAGTGGGGGAGAAGCCGTAAGCGCTTACCTTCACGAGTCCACCCGGCGTCCTACGACCCTGCAATAAATCAACTCAAACCGACACGGAATTAAAATGTACAAAAATACCGGAATTATTAAAGAAAATGCCGATCACAAAATAATGCATGATAAAACTATATTCCTAATTGGAGCGCTCCCATGCAGACCCGAATACAAACAAAGGGAAATATAACTGAAAAATAAATGTGTAATTTGTGGCACTTAGCTCAAATCGGCTCTTGAATCTCTTCAGGAATCGTCAAAACCCCCTTGCGTCCTTGGCGGGGAAAATGCTCTCGTTGGTGCGAACTCGGCCTCACCGTGCGTCCGCTCACTCCTGGCATTGTCGAGAGCGCAGCGAGGAGGCCGCACCTGTCCACTCGTCGTTCTTGCTTGGGAAACCGCAGTTCTCGGTCCATAGTGCCTCCTCCTCACGATCACTTTTAAGATGTTGGAACATGACCGTTCGTGATGAATTTCCTTGTGCAAGAGCATTAGTGACCATTCGCTATGGGATCCAGAACGAGAAGCAGAAAATGTCTGCCGTTCTAATTATTTTGTACTTGAGGCTCTGACGTCATCCCACGACGTCTCCGTATCCTCTCTGATCAGCGAGTCCCATCTTACCAGTCCTTGTGCCAATCAAATCCCGGACCAATCACTGCTCTTCTAGGCGTGGCTCCACGGCCCTGCCTGATTGAGGTGGTGATGTAGTGGCTGCGGCACCTGCGGTAGTGTTCGATGCCTGGTTTACCTGTTGGTTTTTATTTAGCGTTATTGTCCCCCGTCGCACCACGGAGCGAAAGGGGGACTATGGTTTTCCCCTCCGTCCGTGTGTCCGTCCGTCCGTCCATCCGTCCGTCCGTGCATGCATGCATGTGTAAGCGAAGGACCGCATTCGAATTTGGTGTGTGGGTGCAACCCACGTCAAAATCCAAGATGGCCGCCGCCATGTGCGTCTGATGCCATGTATGTCTGAACTTTGTGAGCGGAATATCTTGAAAAATAAGTGAAGTACCAACTTCTAATCTGGTGTGTGGGTGTATCTAGGCATAAGGAAGAACCCTATTGAAAATTGGGTCGCCACGTCAAAATCCAAGATGGCCGTCGCCATGTATGTCTGAACCTTGTGAGCAGAATATCTTGAAAAATAAGCGAAGTACCAACTTCTAATCTGGTGTGTGGGTGTATCTAGGCATAAGGAAGAAGGCTATTGAAAGTTGGGTCGCCATGTCAAAATCCAAGATGGCCGCCGCCATGTATGTCTGAACCTTGTGAGCGGAATATCTTGAAAAATAAGCGAAGTACCAACTTCTAATCTGGTGTGTGGGTGTATCTAGGCATATCGAAGAACGCTATTGAAAATTGGGTCGCCACGCCTGGGGTCGAAGATACAAGCTTACCCGACATGCGGTCTACACGAATTTCCTACTTATGATACATCGAGGTTTCTTCTTCACGCAACATACGGAGCATGGTAATCTATACAATTCTACCTGAACTAAAGTGAACTGCCTACCCCCTACAAACGTAAAAGTATGTTGAAGAATTCGAAAAAGCACACATACAGTACCCTTTGAAAGTCCACACCCACTTTCAAATTTTCACCTTTTCTTGCCGTATAGCCTGGAATTAAAATGCATTACAAATTCTACAAACCCTAACCCTAACCCACAATTTCCAAGTGAAAAACAAATGCTACAAATTACAGAAAATTAATTTAAAATACAAAACTGGATTATCTTGTTTGATAAGTGTCCACCGCCCTTATCATAGCAATTGTAAATTAGCTCAGGTGTAACCAATCACCTTCAAAATCACACACCAAGTTAATTGGCCTCCACCTGTGTTAAATTGTTGTAATTCTGATTATTTCAGAATAAAATCAGTTGTGCCTCTAGGTTTCCTCTGTTGGATAGTCCATTTCACAGCAAAGACTCAACCATAAGCACCAAGGAGCTTTCAAAATATCTCCGGGATAAAGTTGTGGAAAGGCACAGATCAGGGGATGGGTATAAAATATTTCAAAGGCCTTGAATATCCCTTGGAGCACAGTGAAGATGATCATTAAGAAGTGGAAGGCGTATGGTACCACCAAGATCCTGCCTAGATCAGGCCGTCCCTCCAAACTGGATGACCAAGCAAGGAGGAGACTGATCAGAGAGAGGCCAATGGCAACTTTGATAGAGCTACAGGTCTTTATGGCAAATACTCGTCACTGTGTACATGTGAAAACAATATCCCAAGCACTCCACAAGTCTGGCCTATATGGTAGGATGGCAAGAAGGAAGCCATTACTCAAAAAAAGCCCACCTTGAGTCCCGTTTGAGGTATGCAAAAAACCACTCGGAAGATTCTTAAGCCACGTGGCAAAAAGCGTTGGGGTCTGACAAAACCAAGATGTAACTTTTTGTTACGTTACGTTTGGCGCAAACCCAACACAGCACATCACCCAAAGAACACCATCCCTATTGTGAAGCATGGTGGTGGCAGCATCATGTTATGGGGATGTTTCTCATCAGCCTGGACTGGGTCACTTTTCGGGATTGAAGGGAAAATGGATGGAGGGAAATACAGAAAAATCCTCGAGGAAAATCTGCTGCCCTCTGCAAGAAAGCTAAAATTCGGACGGAAGTTCACGTTTCAGCATGACAACGACCCAAAGCACACAGCCATAACTACACTGGAGCGGCTAAGGAACAAAAAGATAAATGTCCTTAAGTGGCCCAGTCAGAGCCCTGATTTAAATCCAATTGAAAATCTGTGGCATGACAAGATTGCTGTCCATCAACTGAAACAGATTGTTTCCTTGACTTTGGAATTTGAACCGATAGCACTTTGTAATGCAACTTATTGGTCATAAATCTCGCTGTTCTAAGATAAAGAAAGTACTCTATTTAAGTGGTGCAAGTTCATTGTGTGAGTGGTGCAAACCCTCTGTCCGAGTTGTGCACGTTTTGGTCTTGCACCCTCTGCTCTTTACATGCTTTGTCACCTCCCTCCTTACCCCCGCCCCCGCAGGTTTCCACTGGGCACACACGGTCCAGCACCGACCCCCTTTTGGTTAAACAACCTAAATCCATGATCACTGCTCACCTCCACTCATTCGTTCCTCTTTTCTCCCGCTTGTGGAATCGACTTCCACATTCTCTTCAATCTCATTTTACCCTCCAGGTCTTCAAGACAGCTGTTCATAATCTCAAATCGTCCCCAGTCAAAAACCATAATCTTTTCTACCCTTGTTATAACTCCCACCCCAATCCCTCCTCCTTCAAAATTTCCAGCTTGCCCTCCTGAGAGTTTCCTTCTGTTTGCATCTTTTCCACCACATGCATCCTCTCCTGCCTATCATTCCTCCTCACACTGATTGTTTGTCAAGGTTTGCCTCTATCTTAGCCTTAAACTCTACTGTTGGTGTTCTATCCCCCTTTCTGAACTCTGTAGGTTCGTTTTTGGTTGGGGAATTTCTATTTTTCATTTCCCCAAGTCAAACGTTTCAGGTTTCGTTAATAACATAATAATCGCTTGTCTTCAACATCATGAGTCACGCAGATAATGAGGACAACGATGGGAGGTCTCACCAACTGCTTATTGACATCACTTGATTTAAATGAGTGATGAACTCTGCATTGCAGGTGAACTGCGTCGTTATGCGTGGCGTGAACGAAGATGAGATTGTCGACTTCGTGTCCATGACTTCAGAAAGGCCTTTGGATGTTCGTTTCATCGAGTACATGCCATTCGACGGTCCGTATCAATTGCAATGTTATTGATTGTCGTGTCTTCATGTCATTTATTACCTCCGCCACCGAATGTGGATGGAGGTTATATTTTCACCCCTGTCTGTTTGTCTGTCTGTGAACAAGATATCTCAAAAAGTTATGGACGGATTTGGACGAAACTTGATGGACCGATTGGGTGTGTGGCAAGGACGAATCGATTCGATTTTGGTGAAGATCTGAATATGGATTTGGATGCGAGAATTATTTAATTTCTTAAGTGATTCTTCACCATTGAGAGATCTTGCAAAAAACGATACTGTATATAATTCAAGAAGTGTTGGATTGTTTACTTCCATGCACCCCTGAACCACGAGAGGGAATGATTTGAAAGCTGGTGGTTGTACTCTGGCTGTGCACACAAAGGATTTTGGGGGTAAACATTTTATTTCAAATATATTTTTATTTTAAAAAAAAAAATTTGCAAAAAAATTCTTATTAAATGTTTTTTGTTTTTTTTTACTTTGCATTTGTACAGGATGGAGGCAGGATACCTATTCTCTCTACGTAAATGTGTATTTGTATAGCACTGCTCCCAGTGGGGGTGGTTGTTACAAGTTGTATAAAATGCGCCAATTTTGGATGAATTATCCCATCTGTAAATCTGGGGGAATTAACCGGTTTACTACGAGTCACACTTATTTTGTGAAGGTAATTTGCAATATCAAAAGCTTTTATTGGCTAGCATGTAAAAAAAATTCCATCTTTAGGTGTGATGGCATCAAGAGTGTTGTGTTCATAACAGTGGTTATGCAAACTTCTCCATGAGGGAAACCCAAGTCCATTATATGCAAAGCAATGATGCGACTTGGGATGTGATTCGGGAGTTGTTTTCTCCTCGTCCTTCAGCTATTGTTAATAGCAATTGTTAATAGTTGTTTCTTGGGTTTGTTGATCTGGAGAAAGCATTCGATAGGGTTCCACGCAAAGTATTGACATGGGCATTGAGGAAGTTAGGAGTGGAGGAATGGTTGATCAGAGTAGTGATGGCAATGTACAAAAGAGCGCGCACAGCTGTAAGGACGAAGGACGGGAACAGTGGTGAGTTTGAGGTGAAGGTGGGAGTGCATCAGGGGTCGGTACTAAGTCCACTACTATTTGTAGCTGTGATGGAGGTGCTGGCTCAGAACGTAAAGGAGGGTTTACCGTGGGAGTTGTTGTATGCAGATGATCTGGTGTTGATTGCGGAAAGTATGGATGGACTGAAGGAAAAAATGAACAAGTGGAAGGAATGTATGGAGACAAAAGGTCTGAAGGTGAATATCGGAAAGACGAAGGTGATGGCAAGTGGTAAAGCATGTGGTGAGGTGGAAAGAACTGGGAAGTGGCCGTGTGCTGTGTGCAGGAAGGGTGTTGGAGTGAACTCCATTCAATGTACAATGTGCGCTGAGTGGGTTCATCAAAAATGTAGTGGTCTGAGAGGGTCATTAATCAGTGTGGCAGCTACATTCAAATGTAAGGTGTGCACAGAGGGAGCTGCAGATGGAGGAAATGTTGAGTTGGATCATGGAGATGGCGTGAAGCTGGAAGGTGTGAAAACATTTTGCTACCTCGGAGACATGCTGAATGGAGAAGGTGGATCAGACTCGGCAACGGTTGCTCGAGTGAGATGTGCATGGAAGAAGTTTCGGGTACTGAGTGGCGTGCTGATGAGGAGGGGAGTGTCGTTGAAGCTGAAGGGAAAGGTGTATGCTGCATGTGTGAGAAGTGTTATGATTTATGGGAGTGAGACATGGGTAATGAACGTAGAGCAGCAACGAAGGCTGGAAAGGGTGGAAATGCGAATGGTTCGGTGGATGTGCGCCGTATCGTTGAGAGTCAGGAAGACAAATGATGAATTGCGAAAGATGATGGGAATAGAGCCTGTGATGGATGCTGTGAAGAGGAACAGGTTGAGATGGTTTGGTCATGTGTTGAGGAAGGATGAAAGTGACTGGTTGAGAAGTGATGGAAATGAATGTAGAAGGAAGTAGAGGACGGGGAAGACCGAGAAAGACTTGGCTAAAGATGGTGGAAGAAGAAATGCGGGCAAGGGACCGTTGATGGACTGAACTTTGGATCCCTCTTTATCAAAAACCCTATCGTGTGGTACAAGGAGAGATGTACAAGGAGAGATGCAGAAAATAGGGCAAAATGGAGAAGATTGTCATGGGGACCGCAAGGCTAACCCCCGCTCTAGCAGGGAAAATGGCCTTAAAATGCATGTTGTTGTTTGTGTTGTCTTCAGCTATTGTTAATAACATTGTTTATCATTTGATAACTGAAAATGGTGGTATCCTGATTGGTTTTAGGCAATCGTTGGAATTTCAAAAAGATGGTGAGCTACCAGGAGATGCTGGATTTGATCAAGCAAAGGTGGCCAAATCTCACTCGGTTACCAGATGAAGAAAATGGAACTTCGAAGGTGACGTTTTAGCAGATCTTTCAGCAAAAGAAAAACAAAAGTGTTGGTAACGCTGTATTTCATTTGCAGCATGACAACAATCGACGCTATGTTAGATATGGGACCACAGTGTATGCTGTTTGTCATACTTCGCTCAGCTCTGCATTTACACCTTAACATACATGCTGCTGTTCGTTTGCTCTCAGCCCCTGTCATTCTCCCTCGACCCGGTGCCATTCTCCCTCGACCCGGTGCCATTCACCCTCGACCCGGTGCCATTCACCCTCGACCCGGTGCCATTCACCCTCGACCAGGTGCCATTCACCCTTGACCCGGTGCCATTCCCCTCGACCCGGTGCCATTCACCCACAACCCGGTGTCACTTGTCCTAGACCCGGTGACATTCACCCTCGACCCAGTGCCATTAGCGTTCAACCCGGTGCCATTCGCCCTCGACCCGGTGACATTCGCCCTCGACCCGGTGACATTCGCCCTCGACCCGGTGCCATTCATCCTCGACCCAGTGACATTCGCCCTCGACCCAGTACCATTCGCCCTCAACCCAGTGACATTCGCCCTCGGCCTGGCTCCATTTTTCTTCGGCCCCTGTCATTCGCCCTTGGCCCCTGCCATTCGCCTTTGGGCTGGCGCATTTTGCCCTCAACACAGTGCCATTCGCCCTCGACCTGGTGCAATTCGCCCTCGACCCTGTGCCATTCACCCTCGGCCTGGCACCATTCGTCCCCGGTCCGGCGCCCTCACCCTCCACCCAGAACCACTCGCTCTTGGCCCGGCACCAAGATGTCCTTGGCCCAGCACCATTCACTGTCCGTCCATCCCCACCATTCACAAGAGTGATTGGGAGAAGGAAGGAGAGTATGGATGCTGCCAAAAACGTATGATCGGCAAAAACGTCAAAACACTGAAAATTACAACTAAAGAAGCCAGATAACAAAAGATCAATGAAACCAATTAACACATTCCAAGTACCTGCTATGTTTATTTAATCTTGTCTGCTCGGTAATACAAATGAAATTGCATGTAACCAAAATATTCTCGTGGAATGAGGCCTTACTTGTTAACGTGAAAATGGGGGAAACCCAATTCACTCGCTTTCCCCTTAATATTTTCTTATTGATGTTTAACATGTTAATTTCACACTTTATTACCTCCACCACCGAATGTGTGTGGAGGTTATGTTTTCACCCCTGTCTGTCTGTCTGACTGTGAACAGGATATCTCAAAAAGTTGTGGACAGATTCCGCCGAAACTTGGTGAACAGTTTGGGTTTGTGAGAAGGACGAACTGTTTAGATTTTGGTGAAGATCTGAGTTCGGATCCAGATATGAGAATTTGTTTTTTATTTTTGAAGTGATTCCGCACCATTGAGAGAGGGAGCCAAAATGATACCACATTCCACAATACATCTTCCCACAAACCCAACCTGTTCAAGCTTTGGCTGAATCTGTCTGCAATACATCCTGTATGTCATTATATTTCAAAAAGTTGTTGATGAGTTATGACAAAACTTGGTGGATGAGTTGGTCACGTGACAAGAACAAGCCGATTAGGTTTTGGTTTAAGTCCTGATCCAGATCTGGCCTATCACTGGGATACAAAACGTGAACTGTTCAGTCTGGCGGAGGTATGCTCTCTACCGTGTGCCATTCAAGTATTCACATGTTTCTATATCCTTCTCAATTACCACAAAAAAGTCGCCCCCTCACTCCTGGATACACCACACGATAGGGTTTTTGATAAAGAGGGATCCAAAGTTCAGTTTCCAACTCTCATTGAAGATCACTATCAGTTTCACATATTTTCTTCAGAACTGCCATTAACACCCAAAGGTGTATGGGCCACGAAAGATGACTTTGGTGCACTCGGTTTGGCCCTGAGTGCGGGATAGTCCTGTTTACTTCTCAGTGTCACATTTGTTCATTGTGATTCAAAAACATATCCCCATTTTAAAAACATGTTTCCACATTTTCATATGATATGGCAAATTGAAAAATATCCTTATAACCACCTCCATTTTATTTCAGGCCTACAAAATTCCAGGTTCTGTTGGTCAAATTGCCTTCATCACTTCGATGTCTCAGCACTTCTGCAGTTCCTGCAACAGGCTGCGCTTAACAGCCGACGGGAACCTCAAGGTACTTCGTGTATTTATCTTCAGGATGCTTGTCCATGTTCAATTTTCTCCTCACGATACAAAACAAAATTCACGATTCACGATATTTTTCACGATTCATTTCACGATATTTCACGAAAATTCACGATATTCACGATATCACGAAAAACAAAATTCACGATACAAAACGGACGTCAACATGGAGGATGCTTTCCTTGTATTACCTCGAGGAGAAAGACATTGGAAGTCACAATTAATGGGTTAATGCAAAATTGACCTCCGTTTTCTGTGGCAGCAACTCTTCTTATCCCCTCCGAGTGGCCTGCTTCCAAGGTCAAGTAAATTGTTCCAGATTTGTAAATTGTTGTGTTCTTTTGCTTGTGTTGATTGTTAGTCAGATCATGTGCTCATTGCCATGTGTTTTTTTTGCATGCCTGTTTGGTTGTTTTGACCTTGAGCGTCTGACTCGACTACTTGGACATATCCACTTTTTCCCCCGACTCACACATACCCATTTGTCATCTTCCTCCAATCATCTCTCAATCCCAATTCCTACCCTCACTAATTCCTTCCTTTATATTGTTATGTCGGTGGGGTAGAGCAATATCTGGTCAGGTAGATCTGAATAGGTAACATGCTTCGTCTGTCATGGTAGGGAATCTGCCCTGTAATATGTTCTGTGTGTTTAGTCCGGTTTGTCGGTTAAGGAGTATACCTGTGAACATACCAGGATGTTCGTGTGCTAGGTAGTGATAGGGATTAAAGATAACAGCCCTTGTGCGTCACACCTGGTAATCAAACCTTTGTCCCTTATGGCAACACACACCTGTAGACACTTAGATAGGCCCTTTATTGCACACAGTAATTAAATTCCCTTCCCTGACAATGACTTTGGAAGAAAACGGACAGGAAACCAGGCCAGGACACCGTGGATGATGGCTGCCGCCGGTCGCATCACGAACTTGCATAGCAACATGCCCAGGAGGCCTGTGATTGGTCAGCGCGAACCTCCAGCCAACCAGTGCGGGAGGCGCGAAGACGCAACTAAGAAGGAGGTTGTTCATTGGAGGGAAGTCACTGGAAGGTTCGGTGGCTGGCGGGAAGCTACGCGACGCTGATTGGGGAGCGCGCCAAGATTGACGTCAACGGGAAGGTTATAAAAAGGATGTGCTTGGCTCGGAGTAGGAGCTCACTTGGACTTGGACTTGGCTCTTAGTGGTGCAGTCGCATTCCTCCCTGTGGCTTTCCTCGTCAAGACGCTGTTCTCTCTCCTGTCTCTCCTCACGGTGGACCTCATGTGGAGATCGCTGGCAGTGATTTGGGCCGCGTGGTGCTTTTAGGGCATTGGACGCGTGGTGCTTGGAGCGGTGCTCGGTGCTTTGGAGCTTGGAGCGAGGGACCTCGTGGTGTGCTGCTGAACAGACGAGGCCAGGGCGAGCGGATCGCTCGAAGCCTGGTGGCGCACGAGCGGGGGCCGGACACCAGCCGCGTTGGTCGACGGACGCAAGACGACAAGACAGATAAGGACGCACCATTTCACAAATACACGACGAACGTGTTTTTTCGGAAACTCATTCCCTCATCTCGTATCTGCAGTCTGGTGTGTGGGATCCCAATTTAGAATTAGAATTAGTATCGCGTTTACCTGTCCCTACCTTTTATTTTGATAAACCCTTGTATTATTTTCCATTCCCTGCAAATATTGTGCCCGTTTGAGTTCGTTCCCCTTCCACAGTTACCTGCTCCCGCTTCTTCCTCTTCCCTTCTTCTCTTCCCGCGTTTGATAGCACAATCCGTGTTTGGTCGTCGCCTCAAGTAAGTCCGTTTTGGTCCATCCGCAGTCCCTGGTGTTAACCGGAAGGGTCCACGCGACAATATCTTCAAGAAAACCAAAAAGGCCCCTTTTCTCATGTTCTGATGGTCCATCTCATTCCTTGTTGGCCACGTGTTCAACAGCTTTGCTTCCTCATTCACTCCTTGCTAAACTCTATCTTTTGTCAAACTCTTCCTTTTCCACCCTGCCTGAAAAACTTTGCCTCTTTTTCTTCTTGCTTCTCAAAATGACCATAAGTAATATATTCCTAGCTCATTCATTCAGAACACTCAATCCTGAAGTCATTCAATATCCCAAGAATATTTCTTTCCTCATCTTACCTTTTTCTTACTCCAACCCCTCTCTCCCTGTCAACTCAAATGTTTTAAATGACAATTTTAAAATGTTTAATCTTCCCATACTCTCATTTTCAAATATCCTTCCCCATATGGCCTCCTGTTCTTCCCTTCCTTTCTGTTTCATTCCTGGGTTGCCTGAAAACCTCAGCCCCATCTCCCTTCCCAGTCATACATGGTTGTCTTTCTTCATGCCCTTCATAGTCCTTCCTGCCATCCCAACCCAGAGTGGTAGATAGAATGCAAGAAAAATCAAATTTATCGTGCTTCTATCAAATGTATACATATGTACCACTCACCTTCAAGCCATCTAGCCTGGGTTTGAATCTCGACCCAACTATAAACTCTCATCCTGGTGTTTGACATGTGGGACTGAATATCCATGTTTGCACTGTCCAACCGGAAGGACGTCCATCAGAAGGAAATCTGCCATGACTGATTGGTGATGGCCATTGAAGATCCAATGGTGTCATTTCTAAAGAGTAGGCGAGTTATCTCTTGCAACCTGAACAAATTCCAAATGCCTGTCACCTCCAGCTGAACGTCAGGCTTGACTGGCCAGTTTGTGGAACACTTGGGTCAAAAACGTTCCCCAGTCATCTTGTCAAAATAAGTGGGGCTGTGATAGTATACGTAGTGGTATCGTGCCATGTTACCACAATTCCACCCTCTTCTGACTTTCTTATCTCATCTCCTTCCAACTTTCACATTTTTTCAGAGAAACGGCGGTGTGGTATAGATTCTCTGTAGCCTTTCCAAAAATACAGCTCATGCTACGTACCGTGGCATATAACCAATTTTGATGGAATAAACTAAGCTAATAATTATCCATATGGCACGCTCTGGTTTTGCCTCCCGTTCTGCTCCTGAATAATTGTAACCAAATAGTTGGAGTCCATTTACTCATCCTTTGTCACATTCACCTCAAACCTGTCTATCCTGGGATTGAATCGCGAACCAGATACAAACTGCCATCCTGCTGGCAATTGTGTACATGCAGAGGCAGGATGAGTCAATAATGTGTGTGTGCCATCCCTCGGATGGACGATAAACGGGTGTCCTGGCTGCCAGCATTAGTTGGTGGATGTTGAATATCCCACGGTGTCATTTGCGAAGAGTAGGTAAACTATCGCCGGCCCCCTTCTGCCTTGTGGCGCATACAAACGAAGAAGATGAAGGGTTGGTTTGGAGGTGACATAGAAGGTGTTGGTTCTGCCCATCTCGCCTGCACTTGATCAACAAACCACCCCAATACAAATGTGCACACAATTTGACCTCACCAGAGAACACTCAAACCAAACTAATGATGACTGTGTTGTCTGTAGCTTTGTGTACTTGGGTAAGGTGGAGGGTGATTAATGTTATCAATGGCTGTACCTTCCACAGGTTTGCCTGTTTGGAAGTTCCGAAGTATCTCTCCGAGATGCCCTTCGCTCAGGAGCCAGTGAAGAAGATCTATTGGTCATAGTTGATGCAGCTGTTAAGAAGAAGAAGAAACAGCATGCTGGTACGAACACCTACAGTCGTGGCCAAAAATATTGGCACCCTGGTACTTTTTTCAAATTACTCATAATTTTCTCTAAAAAATAAGTCGAAAATGACAAAAGTATTTAGTCTCCACAATTCTTTATTTCACTGCTAATTTTACAGAACCGATATTTTTTATTCAGAACTTGATATATCCTTTTAAATCAGAAAATAAAAAGAAATGGCATTGACAAAATTATTGACACTCGGGACTTCATATTTGGTAGCACGGCCTTTGGACAAAATAACTGCAGTCAAACACTTCCTATAGCCATGAATGAGCTTTCCTACACCTCTCTACCGGCAGTTTGACCCACTCTTCTTGTGCAAACTGCTTAATTTCTCCCAGGTTCGAAGGGTGCCTTTTCCCAACTGCTGTTCTCAGATCTCCCCACAGGTGTTCAATGGGATTTAGATCTGGACTCATTGCTGGCCACTTCAGAACAGTCCAGCATTTTGTCTTGAACCATTCCTGTGTGCTTTTAGAAGTGTCTTTAGGGTCATTGTCCTGCTGCAAGACCCATGACCTTCGACGGAGACCCAGCTTTCTGACACTGGGTTGAACATTGTGCTCAAAAATGCCTTGGTAATCTCCTGATTTCATGATGCCATGCACACATTCAAGACACCCAGTGCCAGAGGCAGCACAGCAACCCCAAAATATCACTGAACCTCCTCCATGTTTGACTGTAGGGAAGGTGTTCTTTTCTTTGAAGGCTTCATTTTGCTTTCTGTAAACATAGAGATGATGTGCTTTACCATAAAGCTCTTATTTGATCTCACCTGTCCACAGGACATTCTCCCAGAAGGACTTTGGCTTGTTCAGGTGTGTTTTGGAAAACTCCAGTCACGCTTTCTCAGCATTGTGTCCTCCTGGGTCTCCTACTATAGAACCCCCTTTCATTGAGTTGGCGATGGATGGTGCGAGTTGAAACTGTCGTAACTTGTGTCTGAAGGTCAGCTTGAATCTGTTTGGCAGTTGATCGAGGTGCTTTCTCCACCATTCGAACAATCTTTCGATCAAGTTGTCTCTTGCAGCCACGTCCAGGAAGGTTGGCTACAGTGCCATGGGCCTTAAACTTCCTGATAACATTGCGTACGGTGCACACAGGAACATCAAGGTCTCTGGAGATGGACTTGTATCCTTGAGATTGGCCATGCTTGGCTACAATCTTGTGTCTGACCTCTTCAGACAATTCTCTGGTTTTCTTTCTTTTCTCCATGCTCATTGCGGTGCACACAGTGACACAAAACAGCAGAATGACTCCTTTTCTTCATCCAAACTGGTTGAATGAATGATTTTATATTGCAGGTACCTGCAACTCACCACAGGTGAGTTCAATTCCAAAGTCAATGAGCTTGAAATCTAATTATTTGTAACAACTTCTCAAAGGTGCCAATAATATTGTCCGGGCCATTTTAGGATTTTTGTGTGGAATAAGCTAAGATTTAGTAGTTTTTTCAGCTTTTCTTTGTTTTGTTTCACTGCAAACCAAAGAAATACATTTGTGGATACCAAAATCTTTTTTAATTGCACCAATTTTCTGGAAGAAATGGTGCATTACTTGAAAAAAGTGCAAGGGTGCCAATATTTTTGGCCACGACTGTACCTTATACATAGTACAAATAACCGGTGTGATGGTGTCTTTAAAAATGTTTCTGAAGAATGGCATTGTGTTCCATAAAACAGGAATGTTTAACATTTCGAAGCTGAAGAACAGACCAATGATCCTTATTGGCGGTTAATAATTATGTACGTATTTCTTCTTTCATCTCAACTGTCATCCTTTAATAAGTTTGCATGTCCACATGTTTGACAAATTATTTGTTGCAAGCAACACGTTTCCTTTTCTCTTGTTTCAGGCAAGGTTCTACCACTGAGAGGTTTGTTGGAAAGCAATGCGACTTCCTTCCGAACACCTTTTTTAGGAACATCCCTTTTGCACTTTTTACAAATGCCTGCTGTCTACAAGAAAGGCTCTGACTTTACCGGACACTTTTTGCGTGGCCTACAATACGAGGCCATTGCAACTCCTGGAGGACATGGTCGTTTATTGTCACGAAAACTGCTTTGCACAACATCCCAAAAGAAGGAAGGCGAATCGAACAACACATCTCAAACGACTGCCAAAGATAACAATATATACTTCGATAAAAGGGCTGCAGGTGATCTCTTTGGAGAACTGACCCATTTAGATGAACACGGGCAGGCACGGATGGTAGATGTGAGCAGCAAGGTTGAATCTGAGCGATGTGCCGTCGCTCAGGCAAGGGTTCAACTTGGTGAGACGGCGTTTTTAAAGCTTTGCACCGGAGGCCTTCCCAAGGGGGATGCTGTCGCCGTGGCTCGGCTCGCTGGCCTCATGGCTGCAAAGCGTACATGCGATCTTATTCCACTTTGTCATTCTGTGCCTTTGAATTCTGTCCACATACAGCTAACGACGGAGCCGAACACACACACGGTTTTGGTAACCGCAGAGTGCCAGGCATGTGCTCGCACCGGTGTTGAGATGGAGGCGCTGGTAGCAGTGAGCGTTGCTGCCTTAGCTCTGTATGACATGTGCAAAGCGGTGTCACGTGACATTGTCATACGAGACGTGCAGCTTTGCAAGAAGACAGGTGGACAGCGAGGTGATTATCACCGAATGAGCTAGCTAGTTCGACCTCGATTCTGTCATGTCACTTCAACTAACCTTTTCTTTCACTTAATAAATCCATTGATGATCCGATCCGATGTACCATACTCTGAGTTACAGAACATTGTTTCTGCCAAAAACAGTTTCTAGGCCGAGGTCATGCTGGGTGGTTTGCTATCCTTTTCCCCACAGTAGTTTGGGCACGAATTTGTAATTTGTTCAGGGTACCAGCGATGACTCTCGTACTCCTTGCGAAGGACCCCATGGGATCTTTAACGTCCACCAGCTAATGGCAGCAGATAGGATATCATCTGAGGGACGGCACACACATTGATAAATCACCCTGCCCCTGTGAAACACCAGGATGACAGATTTAGCTGGGTCGGGATCCAAAACCAGGATAGATAGCTACGAGGCGAGTGTACGTCTTTCAAAGACATCCTTCCAGCCACAACCGATGAATGTGAGAATAATGTCCGTAATCTAAGATGCTGTGATTTTAACATTTCTTCTTTTGTTTAAGTTTCTTTAATTCCTTTTGCTGTTTGTTTATTGCACTCTAAGATTATGCTTTGCCCAATCACTACTGGAACATTAGTTCTCTTAAAAAGCACAATATGTACACTAAACCTGTGTCAAGACCTCCTTGTACATCTTTGTTATTTCCTGATTTCTTTAAATTCAAGATTAATAAAATGTTATACTTGCAGCATTTGATCCCTAAAGGGTCTTCAGTAGAGTGGGAAGCATTCCACCAACAAACGATCTGTTGTTGTATCTTGATTGATGATCAGTTAAACCCTCATGTTCCATGTGGAGTGAAATGTATTGATGTTTGTAACGATCTTCAGTAACACGTGTGCCTGGATACCCTCTAGCTCCGTGGTTCCCAACCTGGGGGCCATGGTGTATTTCTCGGGGGGCTATGGGGTAATTTGCCAGAGGCAATGCAAGATGAATTCCTGGATCTCCGAAACGATTCATTTGCCAAAGACACATTCGAAGAGAAGAGCTTGATGGAATTTTGGGTGGGAATGGGTCTTTCATGGTGTGTACCCCGGTTTAGAATAGGTACACCGTATCCCTGCGCATCGTAAGAGGCGACTAAGGGTTGGCGTCAGGAAGGGCATCCGGCCATAAAAACATTGCATCAAACAGGGAATCCATGATTGTCATGGGGCCCGCAAGGCTAACCCCCGCTCTAGCAGGGAAAATGGCCTTAAAACGATCATTCATTCATTCATTCAATTGGTCGCTACCCTAATATCAGCCAGATAGCTATTCGGGTGCTTCTGCCATTCTCGTCTACCTATCTCTGCGAAGCGGGGTTTTCCACGCTGTTGAATATCAAATCGAAACAGTGTAATCGGCTCCATGTGGAAGATGACCTCCGCTGTGCCCTGACTGTGACTCAACCATGGATACCCCAATTGGTAGCTAAAATGCAATTTCAGCCATCCCACTGAGTTTTTAATTCACTTTTACGGTGCATGCACCGCGTCCCTAGTTTTGTTTACCTGAGTTGTCGAATTGAGTTTCTTTTTGTGAGATTATAACACACTACGTTAAATACAGACACAACAGAGGTTTTAGTTTTCACATATTCTTGACTTGGAACCTTTTCATACTGTTTTCTTGTGTGACAGTTCTATTTTATGCTGTCCATAGTGTTGCTACTGATAATATTAAAATCTCATATCAAACATGCATCATTCGAGTGACGTTGCTTTGTTTGCTTCTTCCAAAAACGATGTAGTTGGGAGGCAATAAGGAACAGAAAAAAACTATGGAACTAAATGTTCATGTTGGCTACTTGGAATTCCTCATTTTTTGTGTAATAATTTACCAATTCTCATACAAACAAAATAGCCAATTAAAGGAAAAATCACGTCTCAGAATGCACCACAGAGCATCTAGAAATCAAAAATTTCTGGGGGGCATGCCCCCAGACCACTCAGCCTGCTTACACGTGCTCTGCCGCTCAACCCTTGCGAAAGGGAGGGGGGTGCTGGGGATGTGCTCTGGGAGCCAAGGGGGCCATAACACAAAAAAGGTTGGGAACCCCTGCTCTCGCTGCTATGAACCCACTTCTGGTGAAACTCCCAAAATGCAGGCTCTGCTCACCTCCGATCATTGGTTCCTCTTTCCTTTCACCTGTGGAACCAACATCAACAGTCTATTCAATCTCATTATTCCCTCCAGGGCTTCAAGATGGCTGTTCAAAGACCCGCAAATTGATATGTCTAAACCTGCTGACTCACAACACAGGTTTATACATCTTGCAATATTGGAACACAAACAAGATTCGGCTACATGCCTTTTTTGTACACATAGTCGAGGCTAGTGGAAGAGCTTGTATTAGAACACTTATCGGATCAGGACACAACAGGACAAAAGGAACAGTTGAGAGAGGGGAAAAAACACCAACAGTGGAGTTGAAGGCCAAGACAGAGGTTGATGGCCAAACAACGGGTGTGAGGAGGAATGGGGGGGGGGGCATAAGAGGATGCATGGGGTGGACAAGATGGATGAATGAATGATCATTTTAAGGCCATTTTTTCCCCGGTAGAGCGGGGGTTAGCCTTTCTGGTCCCATGACACTCATGGTTCCCTGTTTGAGGCAATGTTTTTACGGCCGGATGCCCTTCCTGACGCCAACCCTTAGTCGCCTCTGACGATGCACAGAGATACTGTGTACCTATTCTAAATTGGGGTACACACTGGGATTATTCATCCCAGCAAGCTCGTACTCAGCTTTCCGACCTCGGAAGGATGACAGGCTGAGTCAACACCCCTGGCGTTAATTCCGTGATTACCAGGATTCAAGCTCGGGATCCTAGGATCCCAAGCCGGCACCCTAACCGCTAAGCCAACACCAGGTGGACAAGATGGATACATAAGGAAATTCTCAAGAGGGAAAACTGGAATTGATTAGGAATCCACACACTTGTTAACGATTCTTAAAAGCTGCAACAATTCTCTGATTCACCAGGTGGCAGCAAATGACAGCTCAAGCAAAGTGGTTTCGAGTTTCTCGACATGTTGATGACGTCGTTTAAATTGCTTGAAGTCTTTCTTGTCCTCAACTATTGATTGAGGAGATCAACATCATTGGAAACAACTTTCATTCATTTATAATAAACTCATGAAGACTGTGATAAATACTTTTTTGTATACATCCAATGTCGAGGCTTGTGGAGGAGATGGAACATAGAATGGATCAGAATGCAACAGAACAAAAGGAATAGTAGAAAGAGAGGAGGGAAACACACCCCAACAGCATTGTGGAGGGACAAAATAAAGGTAGACCTGGACATAAGAGGGCTAGGGGAAGAGACAATGAGTAAATAAGATGGATACAGCCACAAACTCTGAGGAAGGAAAAACTGGAAACTTGGGAAAAGGTAAGCATGAGAAGGGCTAATGGAGGTAGAAAAGATAATGATCATGGATTGGGGATGATCTGAGGTAGCAGTGAATAGCTGTCTTGAAGACCTGGAGGGAAGAATGAGAACTTGACTGCTTCAGTTCAATGCAGGATCAATGCCTCCCTCGACCAGATCCATTACTTTCTACTAGCAAAGGTACCTGGTGTTGCTGGGCAATGCATAGTCATTTCATGATGGGAGGATTGAGAGGGGGCGGAGAGAGAGGTGAGGGGGTGGAGGGGAGAGAGAGGTGAGGGAGTGGAGGGAAGAGACAGAAGAGTGTGAGGAGGGCAGTAGAGAGTTTGAGGAGAGCAATCCTCTGGTGGGAGAGGAGGGGTAGAGATGGGAGGAGAGAAGGGTGGGGGAGAGAGGCAGAGGGAAGAGGAGCGACAGACGGGTAGAGGAGAGAGAGAGCGGTGGGGGGGGGGGGGGGAGAGGGAGAGGAGAAATAGGGATTCAGGTGGGGACCGGAGAGATAAAGGAGGGGTGGGGGGAGCGAAGCCTCACCACATGTTGCTATACTGTACACTTTGGGAGATAGGGGTGCTGTGAGGAGGGGAGTGGCAGCGAGGGTAGGAGAGGAAGAGGAGGGTAGGGGAGATGGAGGAGGAGTGGGAGGGGGGGGGGGGAGAGCGAAGCCTCACCACATGTTGCTATACTGTACACTTTGGGAGATAGGGGTGCTGTGAGGAGGGGAGTGGCAGCGAGGGTAGGAGAGGAAGAGGAGGGTAGGGGAGAGGGAGGAGGAGTGGGACAGTGAGGGGTGTGTATGAGGAGGGGGGAGATAGAGAGAGAAGGGTGAGGAGAGGAGAGAGGAGCAGGCATTGAAAATCTGGCAGATGTGACGCCGAGTATAACTCAATTTTAGGGACAGAACACACATTAATAGCCGGTGAAGCCGGTGTTGTGAATGAACGCGTACGTATTATGTTGAAAAGCCAGATTTTGCTGAATCCTTTGAGAATTTCGAAGCTTTGACGCACCAAATCGCTCCATGGAGGCCGCCATCTTGCAGATGCGGAAGTATGCATAAAAAATTGCGAAAACGTTCAATAGGAGTTTGTTTCACCAGTCTTTTTTTGATTCACAATCTTATGCACCTCTAATTGGTCATTAAAATACTTTAAGACCAACCTTGTTCCCTGGGCCCACATGGGCCCTGGTTATCTTCAACGAAAATCATCACCAAACACCGGAACCAATGAGATTCGAGCATTTGAAAAAATATTTCAAAAAAGCTTATTACCGCGTTTCGGAGGCTGAAAACGGCGTCAAATATTCTAAAATTGACAAAAAATTATTTTTTAGAAATCTCGCAGCCGTAGGGGATAGTTTTTCACGGCCGGAAATATCCGAAGTTGAGACAGAATTCACCGAATTAATAAAGAAGGAAATTTTATAAATTTTAATCTCATCCAGAATGCAAATTGTGTCATTTTGAACTAGGTACGGTACCTACTACACCTACCTACTACCAACTACCTAACCTACTGATGCCATAGTGATGGGTAAAATAGTGGCAAGAGGCTTTGGCTTCGCTGGCTCATTGCGGCTTTGCAGTAGGGTACTAGTAAATCACCATGCATGTGAAACACAAAGATGAAAGTTTATCGCTGGGTCTGGATTCAAACCCAGGATAGACGACTTGGAGTGGGTGGGCATACCTCTCAGCCATCGTGCTTGTCCCGTTGCTTTTAATCCTCTAATTTATTTTGCGTTTCTAACTCCTGGGATGTCCCCACCAAGTATTGAGCTGCTGTATCACCATGGAAGCCAAGTTGCTTAAGCACTCAAGCAAGCACTTCAATGAAACAGTTGAAGAATAACACATTTATTTTATCACCTTAACATTGTTCTTAACATTTGTAATTTAAATTTCAAAAACGACGTCCACTGTGATAAAATAAAAAGTCAATCACACCACTTGTGACCATCGCCATGGCTTACAAACATCGGTTGATAAGAAATGGCTTGGTTTTATGGCATTATTTCACGAGGCTCTATATACACCACACAGTCAAACATAACAGTGGTGAACGAAGGAGCCTTGATGTAATCCGTAATACTATATACATTTCCTGCTCTCTTTTCAAAATCTCAGAAGTCTGATTATATAATATAATTATTCCGTGAGAGTAGATCGTTTTTCCAATGCAGGGCACATCTTCATTATTTTGTTGCATTCGATGAAACCAGCTCAATGAAGCTCGTTAATTTCAGCACATTCCTTAATCTTTTCTTCACCCACTATAATGCTCCACATAGTAGAAAAAGTTAAGTTTAATGCTTTGGCAATTTCACATTTTCTTGTGAAAATATGGTGAAGGAGGGAACAGAGCTTTGCTTGCTTAAAATACATGGGTATGTACACTTAGTTATAAAAATCGTTAATGTCTTAAATTTTTCAGATTTCAGTCCAGGTTTCGATACTTATTTAGTGTCCTGCATCAGATTGTCAAATCCAGATTTTGATTGTATGCTTTAATTAGTCCGTGAGAGTAGATCATGTTGCCAAGGTGAGGCACATTTTAATAGGCCGAAACCAAATTGCGGCTGAAGAATCCAGTGATGTGACTCAAGAGGACTGACCAAGATGGTGCACCACAATTTTTCTGTGATGAGCATCTCTACATTATGTTCAAAAGTGGTGTTTAAACACACCCAAACACCCAGATTTCATTCATGCACTCCCAGTGAGTTTGATAAGTATGCATGCAAAGTTTGGGGCTGCTAGGTTTCATTGTTTTTGAGTTATGGAAGAGACACACACTGACACACATACATTGCATTTTATTTATCATAGATTCTCCACATATCGGAGCTATTTGCATTCCAGCGGATGTTTAACTTTCGTCTCTTCATCCAATTCTTTGTCTACCTCTACTCCTTCCTGTTCCTGCTCTATGGTGGCAGTTTATAATTATTGTTGTTGTACATCAGTTGTCTGTTCTTCTTGATCTGTGTAAAGCCGAGTTCAATTTCAGTTGTTTCGCTGTGACCAATATACCATTGAATGTACAGTAGTTTTCTGTCTGAGGAAGTGGTTCAGACTCGATTGTGTTGAAGGAATCATTGCCCACAGTGAGCACCTTGAAGGAGAAGATAAGAAAACATCTGGAGGAAGCCAAACTAGAAAGTGCTGTTTTATGTTTGTCATCGCTCTCCTCGTAATTGTCCTTTGGAAGAGGTGCCTGCAATATAAAAATCACTCATTCAACCAGTTTGAATAGAGAAAAGGAGTCGTTCTGCTGTTTTGTGTCACTGTGTGTACCGCAATGAGCATCGAGAAAAGAAAAAAAACCAGAGAATTATCTGAGGAGGTCAAACACAAGATTGTAGCCAAGAATGGACAATCTCAAGGCTAAAAGTCCATCTCCAGAGACATTGATGATCCTGTGTGCACCGTACGCAATGTTGTCAGGAAGTTTAAGGACTATGGCACTGTATCCAACCTCCCTGGATGT
The DNA here is from genome assembly GCF_964187855.1 of Myxine glutinosa. Taxonomy (NCBI): domain Eukaryota; kingdom Metazoa; phylum Chordata; class Myxini; order Myxiniformes; family Myxinidae; genus Myxine; species Myxine glutinosa. The sequence continues at coordinate 36,016,469 of NC_136269.1, read as the reverse complement.
GGCCGCAAGAGAAAACCTGATCGAAGATTGCAGCGAAGGATTGTTCGAATGGTGGAGAAAGCACCTCGATCAACTGTCAACTGCCAAACAGATTCAAGGTGACTTTCAGGCACATGATACGACAGTTTCAACTCGCACCATCTCTCACCAACTCAATGAAAGGGGGTTCAATGGAGGACCCCAATGCTGAGAGAGAGACAAAGAAATCCTGACTGGAGTTTGCCAAAACACACCTGAACAAGCCAAAATCGTTCTAGGAGAATATCCTGTGTACAGATGAGACCAAATTAGAGCCTTTTGGTAAAGCACATCATCTCGATGTTTCCAGAAAACAAAATGAAGTATTCAGAGAAAAGAACACATTCCCTCCAGTCAAACATGGAGGAGGTTCAATGATGTTTTGGGACTGCTGTGCTGCCTCTGGCACTGGGTACCTTGAATGTGTGCATGAAATCAGGAGATTACCAAGGCATTTTGGAGCGCAATGTCCAACCCAGTGTCAGAAATCTGGGTCTCCGTCGAAGGGCATGGGTCTTGCAGCAGGACAATGACCCCGCACCCAGGAATGGTTCAAGACAAAACGCTGGACTGTTCTGAAGTGGCCAGCAATAAGTGCAGATCTAAATCCCATTGAACACCTGTAGCCTCGTCAAAAAATCTGAAAATGTGCCTTTATAGAATGATTGAGGCATTTTTGAGTAAAAGCAAACAAACCACTTTTTCTGGGGTAGTTTTTCATGCTGAATATGAATCTGTTGTTTGCCAAGCCCAAAAATGCGTAATTAGGTCACTAATCAAGGTCAAAGGTCAATGAGTGCAAAATTCAATTTTTTTGAAAAAATGCTTTATTTTACATCCCCTATCTGTACATTTCAATTATTTTACAATATTTTGTCTAGTAAGGTTGCTAAAGCTTTTCAAAATCTTATTTTTAAAGGAAAACGTGAGGACACATCTATGCTCATTTGCCTTTATCTCTGTAAGGGGCGACAAATAGTTTTTGCGTAATTTGCTTGCAGTTTAACCTCTAAATGCACAATGGGGCAGAGTTTTTATGCTCCTATTGATGGTCTAGAGATAGATTTTATAAAGACAGAATCTAAATGTCACCGGTAAACAACATAGGTCAAAGGTCAATGAGTGCGAAAGTCTTGCAATGACGTAACAGTTACTTGCACTTGAAACCATCCCTTTCACTCAACAGTGAAAGTGGCTTCATCTTTCTGACCCCAATGCATTTGCCATGTTTGTCAAATCATTTCCATTCAGACAGAGCAGGGTGTTCTTCAATAGACCCTTAATGATGAAGAATGAATCTAATAGCCTAGCATAAGCCATCTAGTTCGTACCCTAGGCATCAGGCATTAAACATTTCAGGAGTACAGGTAAGGGTCTTTTTAAGATTGTTAAAAAATGAAATATAAAATCAAATGAAAGTAAAGGAATGCATTCTTCTTTGGTGAGCTACATGTACATACAAATGTGTAATGTATGCTTGACATCTCACATCATAGGCAGGCCTACATACATGTACATTTACCTAACAGTAGCAAAAAGACAGGCAGGGCATGGGCATTGACGATGAGTGCCTAATGCATCTACCACTAATGAATTAGTGATATCGGTTAGATGTTTTGTCTTGAAGAAGCTTTACTTTGTGTCTTTGAGAATAAGATTAAAACCCGGGCCAACACTGCCTGCGCTTATTCGATCATTTAAGGGCTGTTGCAGTATATCATACAACGTTGTAGTTTTCATGGTCAGAACATGCGTTCCTGGTGCTTAGTTTGGTTTCTGTTTCTCCCCTCAGGCCAACCATGGAACCTATTGCCAGCCTCAAGCGACAGCGTGAGGATGTGTCGTTTGAACTTTGTATCATTTGTCAGGGAACTAGCCAGGTCAAAGATACGATTTTCAACCAGACAAACCAGGGTATTGCTGCCATCAGAGAGGCGACCGAGCTCCGATGCAAACTTAGACACTATGAATTTCGATCAGCCGTGGACAGGCTTTCGACTCTCTTTGCAGAGCCTCCAGAAAGTCTCCCCAAACTTAAATGGCATAAGCTATGTTACTCTGCATACACACACAAGGGGAAAATAAATGCTAAGCTAGCCAAGGAACAATCGAAAAACGAAAAAGATCCTGAAAGAAAGAGTGTTTCGGCTGAAGCATGTCCGTTTTTACGCAGTAGTACTACTAAGATGAACTGGACATTGTGTATGTTCTGCCAGAACTTTGACAAGAAGCAGAAGACAAGTCGTGTCACAACCTTCAAAATGAGTAATGAAATTACGGAAAAAGCTAAATTTGTACATAACATCTTAGTCCGTACTGCAAATGAGAATGATTTAATCTCAGCTGAGGCATGTTACCATGTTAACTGTCTTAGTAAATTCTTTAGGGATGTCAAAAGGGCGGAAACTGAAAGCAAATCAGCAGACATGGCGATATCATGGTTGTGTCAAGAGCTGCGTCACTCTGCTGAGAAAGGGCACGTATTTGAACTATCTGCAGTGTTCGAGAGGTACAAAGAGTTAGCCAGTGAGTGCGACGGCACAATTCCTACATCGTATCTTAGTAGACTGGGGACTTTTAAAGAAACTGTCGAATTGCATTGGGGACATTTATGAATTTCTTATGCTAAGAAATTTGGCGCCTTCAGAGAAACAAACTTTGCTTCTTCCACGACATTTCAGTCACATACCTCTTTCAGAAATGGTGTGCGGTCAGAACAGTGCAGACTATATTCCCATATTTAGGCAACAGGATGATCATTTTCTGTCTTTAGTGCACGTTGCTCTGCAACTCCGCAGTGATATCATGTCACATCCTGCATTCGAAGGTTGCGATGTAAGCGAAAAAGCAGAGTTGGCAAGTGTACCACCATCTGTACTCATGTTTGTGAATATCTTGCTTGGAGGCCAAAGTAGTGTCGATGCTGAGTTTGACGAAAGTGAGATGTCTGAAACTGGTTGGGTGAAGAAGACAAGGGTCCTTAGCATTGGACAAGACATGGTCTATGGTGTATGTGGAGACAAGAAGGCACCGCCTAAACACGTTGGAATGGGTATGACGCTGCACCAGTCAACTCGATCAAAGAAATTAGTTGAGCTATTCCATAATGCTGGGCACATAATCAGCTATAACCGGGTTCTTAGGTATGACACTGCCATGGCTGAAAACACTCTGAAAGTGCTTGATCAAGAAACTGGGGCAGTTGTTACCAGCAACCTGGTTTCGGGACGATTTGTGCATTTTTCTGGCGACAATATTGACATCAATGACTCTACCCTAGATGGCAAAAATACATTTCACGCTACTCAGTTAGCTGCCTGGCAGAGGGGGCCATCTGCTGAAAGCGGTCTTGGAGACATCAAACCATCCAATACGTCAACGTTGGATATACCAACAGCAGTTGAAAAGATCCAACAACAGCAGTTTCCGACACCATCAAAGAAGGTCACAGAAGATGCTGCAAAGTTCATTTGCCATATCTACAAGGAACCATCTGAGAACTGTAATCAAGCCCGCATTAAACTGTTCAACAAATGCCATGCAACGGAGACCCTACCTCTATCTAGTGATGCAGCAAAGTTCCACATAGAGCGTGCAAACTACCAAAGTTTCATTTGGAGAGAGGCCAGTAATCCAATGACAGATCTGCCACCGCCGACTGATTGTGGATGGAAACTCGTTGATGACAAGTTGTCACCGGTTCTTACAACTTTACCGTCAATTCCAAAGGGATGCCGAGAACTTACTCAGTGTGGTTGCAAGAAAGGTTGCAGTTCTGATAGTTGCTCTTGTCGGAAGTGGGGGAAACAGTTCTGCACTGAGGCCTGCAAGTACAATGCCAGTGAAACACCATGTCGAAACAGGCCAAAGTAGGGGGGGGGGGGGTCAGAGCTTACACAGTTAAGCTAATTGGCATTACCCTGGATGGCTCCTCCTTCCAGCCAATCAGTCTGACAGACTGCAATTGATTCAGGATTAATTAAGAATACATGTGATAATGATCAACTGCCTGCACTCCAAACATGTTTGCCATGAAGTGCATTTTGCGCCTTCTGCCATGTAAGTGCACTTTTGCGCCTTGTGACCGTTAGCCTTAATTAAGTGGCTAATTAGTCAAATATTGACATTTAGTGTAGAAAACAATCTTGCTATTATATAGGACTCAGGTAAACCACTTCACTGATGGTATTTAAGGCAACAATTCAAGTGAATTAAAACAGTATGTCAAAAAACGAAAAGTTGCTTCATTACGGATATATTCACAAAAATCTGATTTTTTCCCTTCACAATTCCCTTTACTTTCATAATTGTGAAAAGCTGTAGTAACCTTACCAGACAAAATACTGTAAAATAATTGAAATGTACAGATAGGTGATGTAAAATAAAACATTTTTTCAAAAATTTTGAATTTTGCACTCATTGACCTTTGACCTTGATTAGTGACCTAATTACGCATTTTTGGGCTTGGCAAACAACAGATTCGTATTCAGCACGAAAAACTACCCCAGAAAAAGTGGTTTGCTTGCTTTTACTCAAAAATGCCTCATGAATTCACGTTTCCCAGAAATTTGACTAGACTACTGTGGGAGATCTGAAAACAGCAGTTGGGAGAAGGCACCATTCACATCTGGGAGAAATGGAGCAGTTTGCACAAGAAGAGTGGGCCAAACTGCCAGTAGAGAGGTGTAGGAAGCTCATTTATGGCTATAGGAAGTGCTTGACTGCAGTTATTTTGTCCAAAGGCTGTGTTACCAAATATTAAGTCCAGGGTGTCAATAATTTTGTGGATGCCATTTCTCTTTATTTTCTGATTTAAAAGATTATATTAGGTTCTGCATCAAAAACAAAGGTTCTGTAATATCAACAGTGAAATAAAGAATTGTGAAGACCAAATACTTTTGTCAATTTCAACATATTGTTGTGTGGCCGCCTCTGATGAAAATCAGGTGGTCACGGAAGCCGATCGCGAAGGCCTTAGCTCTCGAGGCGAAAACTCAATGGCGGACTCGAAGACAGAAAGCTATACAAATTTTTGCGCGGGGTGGAGAGGCGGCGCAAGACCCCTGCAGTCTTACCGGTTCTCGGGGTGTCTCCAATGCCGCTGCAAATTAAATAAATCACATGGAAAACTGCATTCAAGTATATACAGAAAATAATACAACGATTTATTAATGGTTCCGAGAACAAAGAAATGTGATGCTCTAAACCCCTTATATGGAGTACTCCCACTCGACAGAGTTATTAAACAAACAACAGGGCAGACGATGAAATGAACAAAGAGGGTGTGTGTGTGTGGGGGTGCGTTCTTAGCTTTGCTGGCTCGGGAGCGTGGCGTGGAGATAGTGCAGGCCTCAGACAGCTAGGCCCCGATACGTGGGTGGGAAGGGGGCCTCCCCGACGCGACTCGCTCGCCGGGCCCGGTCCTCTCGCACCGCGACTCTCGAATGTTCGTCCCGTCCAAAGGACCATGGTCCCTGGGGCTGTCGTCTCTGCTCGGCGCTTTGGAGATTGTGGGTGGTTGGCAATGGTATGCACGAGGCCACGAACGCGGCCAACAACGGGGCGAACCTTGGCACAACAGCCGCCCATGCAAGCACGCCATCTGATCGCAGTGAAGATGGGAGAGAACGAAGGCAGGAAAGAACGAGAGGGAAATGTCCAGTGCACTCGATCACTACTGAATTCTCTCAGCTCTCCGAAATGGCATCTGCCCTGCCTCGTGTCCAACTCCGAACTCTCCTTCTTCTCCTTCGTGTCGTCACTTCCCTCACGTCCTCGCCCGGCCCTATCATGACGTCCATCGGTCCGCCTTCCCCCAGGACGTCAAAATATCCGCCCCCTTTTCATCGTGTCTCGGCAGGGCGTGTCTCAGCCTGCCCGTTTTGGTTAATGTTGTGTTATTGATGTGAAAGGGAAGGGAATTAATTAATGTGGGTGTGCTAGGGGCATGAATTCCTACTGTCTCGGTGCAGTGCCAAAAGGGACATTGGATTTACCACAGAGGTGGGAAAACACACAAAGTTACCCTTATCACCCTGACTACTTAGCACTTCCTGTCCCCGTACAGGAAACACATACGCAATTATCCCGGCATACGCCTACACATACTAAGTTAAAGGTACATAGTGGGTTCTAGCTATCGCGACATCCCGGAGCATTCGACCTACACAGATCTACCTCCATCTATGTATTCCTCTACCCCCCTGACATAACAATATTGTTGCGGATCCTGGGTTCGTCGACGTACAAAGGGGGGTTTATGCCCCGTTCCCCCTCAAACTCCAAGTCCACTGAAGCCGCCGACCGCGAGCGACTAAGCTCGTGATTGACGGATTGCTAAGCAATTCCGATCGCCAACCTCCCAACCACGTGCCGAAGAGTTTGCTGGTCAAATATTCCCAAATACCTTCAAGACACGCAACCGAAGAAACCGGGGATCGAACCCTCGCTTCCATACTTTATCGAATGCCAAGCAGATTTGCACAGTGTGGAAAGCGGCGTTACCTCAAGTGATTTACGGACCTGATTCAAGCCAAATTTGGTCTCGGATGATGCTAGGCCAATGGAGAAAAGACGTATCCGAACAGGTTTGAAAGTAACCACAAAATGTATAGCCTTTTATTTTGAAGGCACAGAGAAACAGAGACGAAGATGTAAGCTTATCAATTCCTTGCCTATCATAAACCCCACAGGCACATTCACACTCTCACACACACAGAATGACACACTGGTTATTCTCGTACCTATCGATGTACGTGCTGGGATTGCCTCGCTGGTGGCCGCGGCTGTGCGCAGTTCGATCCTCGATCCGGACCTGCAGCCTGGACGAGGTATCTGAACCACAAACTTAAGCACAGGTAGATGAACTTCAGCGCAGGTTGATGAACTTCAGCACAGGTTGATAAACTTCAGCGCAGGTTGAAACCCTTCAGCGCAGGTTGGGCTAGATTCAGCGCAGGTGGGACGACCAGCTTCAAGATGGGTCGCGGGAGCGGCCAACGCTTGCAGGTCCACCGGATCAGAGCGAGAGATTGGCGAAGCACAAAGCAAGAAAGGTCGTCGACGAAGGGTTAAAGGCAAGAGAGATCTCGTGGCGCAGCAAAATCCCAAAAGCAAGAGAAAGAAAATGCGATGGGCGGGGGTTTTATCACACCCGCCCACGCCTCCAAAATGTTCCACAGCCTCCCATTGGCTGAGGTTTGTCGCATGCTGGGGACGTGTTCCCGACTCGTCATTGATTCCGTGGGCCTGTGCTTCTGGCCACGCCTTCCTGCTCATCAAAATGTCCTCCTTTAACCACACGAAGGTTTGAAATCCTGCCTAACTCTCAACGCATATTGGTCTTGATTACTACACAATGGGAAAGGGCTAATCTTTACATTCAATAAGAAATAACTAACTACTGCAGGCTACATGTTGTCGTGCAATTAACTATAGGGGGTTTGCCTTTATGGCATAACTGCAACAATATTTTTTGAGAAAATTTATTTGAAAAAAGTGCAAGGGTGCCAATATTTTTGGCCACGACTGTGTATGTATATATATATATATATATATATATATATATGTATGTATGTATGTATATATGTATGTATGTATATATATGTATATATTCCAAGTAATAAGACCTTTAATTGACCCTTGCACGGTATTAGTGGCAATGCAATCTTTATAAAACACATTTCACACAAGTTGGGTTCGTGAGAGAAAGGATTCTTTTAACTGTGCTGAGATTGCTCTATGCAAACAAACAGAGGCAGACCGATAAGCGTGGGTTCCTCCTTTGGTTTCGTTTCCTGATAAAGAAACCATAAGAGCGATCAAAACGTGCTGACTTTACCATGGTCCAACATCTTGAGGTTTTATTTCATTGCATGGAGTATAATTTATTACTTCATACTTGGTTTATTTCTACATACTGTATTCGCTTTAATCAGACTTTCTCGGGACGTGTGATATACAGTGTGCAATTTCATTCCCAATGACTCAAAAACGCTTCGATCAAGAGGAACATTCATAACTAGAACGACACTCCATAGAGGGCATACCTTATAATGTGTATCCCACTAAGACGTCAGATCTGGATCCAGACATTAACAAAAATCGAATTGGCTTATTCTTGTCACTTCCCCCAACTCATCCACCAGGTTTTCTCATAAGTCCTCCATAATTTTTTGAAAATATCATGCTACATATGGTTTTGGCCCAATCGATGATAAAGAGTTACCGTACTTAAAATTTTCAATAAATCTCGTATCTGGATCCGTATTCGGATCTTCACAAAAATCGAATCGATTTGGCCTTATCGCACACCCAACCTGTCCACCAAGTTTCACCTGAATCCATCTATAACTTGTTGAGATATCGTTCTCAGAGACAAATACGCAAACAAGAAGACGTCATGCAGAGCACGATACTTGCAAAATCCATCCCTCCCCAAAATAAAAATTTGCCATGGATACATCAAATTATCCATTTCAATAAGATTAAAATTGACTCTTAATCAAAGCTCCGGTCAATTGGATTAAAATTGATGATTTTTCAGACGAAAATTGATGATTTTAGAAGTTTGGCCTTGAGTTGACCTTTGACCCCATAAATAGTTGGTTTTTCCAATTTATTGACTCAATATGCAAATGCTGTTCAATTTTCATGTCAATTGGATGACAAATGACAATTTTAGAAGTTCGACCTCAAGATGACCTATGACATTTGAATTCAAAATCAATAAGCTTCTTTGTTATGACGAACTCTACCATCTGGTGAAGTTTCGTGAAGATTAGTTTAAAATTGTGACCTGCAGGCGATAGACAGACAGACAGACAGACAGACAGAATGAAAAATCACTCATAGAATGACACTTGGCAAAGAACAAAGAACAAAACAGAACAAAGTAGAATGGCCCTCAGTAGAGCATCCTTTTGACCTCAAAAAATAATTTGTGGTAGAATTCAGTGACCTGATATGCAAATAGTCTTCAAAGTTTAAGTGAATTGGATGAAAATTGGCAATTTTAGAAATTTGGCCTATGTTGACCTTTTGGCCTATGTTGACCTCAAAAATAGTTGGTGGTTGGTTTCAGTAAGCTGATATATATATATATTTTTTTTTTATGTCGGAGGCTCCAGGCACGGATTATATAGCCCTCGTCGAGGCCAGGCCTTAAATAGAAGAGAAGAAAAGTTTATGATAAAAAGTGTGTGATGTTTGTTTGTGAGAAAGAGAGATTGAAGCTAGCCCGGTAGCGATAGTTTGAATGAGACAGAAAGTAAAACCAGCAATCATGACATGGAGAGTGTAAGACGGTTCCGGGCACCACTTTAACGCTCCTAAGTCAGGACGGTAGTACTACCCTGGGCGGTTGCCGTCTACAACCTACTACCTAAGGATATGAAAATCCTATTCAGATTTCAAGTCAATCGGATGAAAATTGAGGATTTTAGAAATTCAAAAAAAGTGGTTGACCTTTGGCCTATGTTGACCTTTTGGCCCATGTTGTTATCATAAATAGTTGGTGGTTGAATTCAGTTAGCTGATATGAAAATCCCATTCAAATTTCAAGTCAATCGGATGAAATTTGTGGATTTTTGAAATTTGAAAAAGGTTGTTGACCTTTGGCCTATGTTGACCTTGTGACTTATGTTGACCTCAAAAATAGTTGTTGGTTGAATTCAGTTACCTGATTCTTCCATTCAATTTTCAAGTCAATCTGATGAAAATTGAGGATTTTAGAAATTTGAAATGGTTGTTGACCTTTGGCCTATGTTGCTCTTTTGGCCTATGGTGATCTCAAAAATAGTTGGTGGTTGAATTCCGTTTGCTGATATGTAAATCCCATTCAAATTTCAAGTGAATCAGATGAAAATTGAGGATTTCAGAAATTTGAAAAAAGTGTTTGACCTTTGGCCTATGTTGACCTTTTGGCCCATGTTCATCTCAAAAATAGCTGGCGGTTGAATTCTGTTCGCTGCTATGAATACCCGGTTCAAATTTTAAGTCAATCGGATGAAAATTGAGGATTTTAGAGATTCATAAAAAGTGGTTGACCTTTGGCCTATGTTGACCTTTTGACCTCAAAAATATATTGGATTTTGTCGGACCACGAACTCTACCATTTGGTGAAGTTTCGTGAAGATCGGTTTAAAATTGTGACCTGTAGGCAAGTATAAGTGAGTGGACAGACAGACAAACACACACAAAAACCGGAGTGATCAACATACTTGCAAATTTTTTTTTGTTGTTTTTGCCAAATAATAACGCACAAGACCAACCAATATACCCTGAAAAATCTTCGATTTTGCAACTAACAAACAGACGGACAGGGGGTAAAAATTACAAAAGTTGGTGAAAGAGTCATACACGCGATGTGCAATGAGCCCAGGGTACCGGTCCTACTAATTTGCATTGAGCCCAGGGTACCGGCCGTTTTAATTGGCACTGAGTGCATGGTACCGGTCATACTAATTGGCATTGAGCCCAGGGTACAAGTCCTACTAATTGGCATTGGGCCCAGGGTACTGGTCCTACTAATTGGCATTGAGCCCAGGGTACCGGTCCAACTAATTTGCAATGAGCCCAGCGTACCGGTCCTACTAATTTGCATTGAGCCCAGGGTACCGGTCCTAATAATTTGCATTGAGCCCAGGGTACCGGTCCTAATAATTTGCATTCTGCCCAGGGTACCGGTCCTACTAATTGGCATTGAGCCTAAGGTACCAGTCCTAATAATTTGTATTGAGCCCAGGGAACCGGTCCTACTAATTTGCATTGAGCCCAGGGTACCGGTCCTACTAATTGCCATTGAGCCCATGGTACCGGTCCTACTAATTGCCATTGAGCCCATGGTACCGGTCCTACTAATTTGCATTGAGCCCAGGGTACCGGTCCTAATAATTTGCAATGAGCCCAGGGTACCAGTCCTAATAATTTGCATTCTGCCCAGGGTACCAGTCCTAATAATTTGCATTCTGCCCAGGGTACCAGTCCTAATAATTTGCATTCTGCCCAGGGTACTGGTCTTACTAATTTGCATTCTGCCCAGGGCACTGGTCCTACTAATTTGCATTCTGCCCAGGGTACCAGTCCTAATAATTTGCATTGAACCCAGGGTACCAGTCATAATAATTTGCATTCTGCCCAGGGTACCGGTCCTACTAATTTGCATTCTGCCCAGGGTACCAGTCCTGCTAATTTGCATTCTGCCCAGGGTACCGGTCCTAATAATTTGCAATGAGCCCAGGGTACCAGTCCTAATAATTTGCATTCTGCCCAGGGTACCAGTCATAATAATTTGCATTCTGCCCAGGGTACCAGTCCTACTAATTTGCATTCTGCCCATGGTACCAGTCCTAATAATTTGCATTGAACCCAGGGTACCAGTCATAATAATTTGCATTCTGCCCAGGGTACCGGTCCTACTAATTGGCATTGAGCCTAAGGGTACCAGTCCTGTTAATTTGCATTGAGCCCAGGGTACCGGTCCTACTAATTTGCATTCTGCCCATGGTACCAGTCCTAATAATTTGCAATGAGCCCAGGGTACCAGTCCTAATAATTTGCATTCTGCCTAGGGTATCGGTCCTACTAATTTGCAATCTGCCCAGGGTACCAGTCCTACTAATTTGCATTGAGCCCAGGGTACCAGTCCTAATAATTTGCATTCTGCCCAGGGTACCAGTCCTACTAATTTGCATTCTGCCCAGGGTACCAGTCCTGCTAATTTGCATTGAGCCCAGGGTACCGGTCCTACTCATTTGCATTGAGCCCAGGGTACCGGTCCTACTAATTTGCATTGAGCCCAGGGTACCAGTCCTAATAATTTGCATTCTGCCCAGGGTACCAGTCCTAATAATTTGCATTCTGCCCAGAGTACCGGTCCTACTAATTTGCATTGAGCCCAGGGTACCAGTCCTACTAATTTGCATTGAGCCCAGGGTACCGGTCCTACTAATTTGCATTGAGCCCAGGGTACCGGCCGTTTTAATTGGCACTGAGTGCATGGTACCGGTCATACTAATTGGCATTGAGCCCAGGGTACAAGTCCTACTAATTGGCATTGGGCCCAGGGTACTGGTCCTACTAATTGGCATTGGGCCCAGGGTACCGGTCCAACTAATTTGCAATGAGCCCAGGGTACCGGTCCTACTAATTTGCATTCTGCCCAGGGTACCAGTCCTGCTAATTTGCATTGAGCCCAGGGTACCGGTCCTACTAATTTGCATTGAGCCCAGGGTACCGGTCCTACTAATTTGCATTCTGCCCATGGTACCAGTCCTAATAATTTGCAATGAGCCCAGGGTACCAGTCCTAATAATTTGCATTCTGCCCAGGGTACCGGTCCTACTAATTTGCATTCCGCCCAGGGTACCAGTCCTACTAATTTGCATTGAGCCCAGGGTACCAGTCCTAATAATTTGCATTCTGCCCAGGGTACCGGTCCTACTAATTTGCATTCTGCCCAGGGTACCAGTCCTGCTAATTTGCATTGAGCCCAGGGTACCGGTCCTACTAATTTGCATTGAGCCCAGGGTATCGGTCCTACTAATTTGCATTGAGCCCAGGGTACCAGTCCTAATAATTTGCATTCTGCCCAGGGTACTGGTCTTACTAATTTGCATTCTGCCCAGGGCACTGGTCCTACTAATTTGCATTCTGCCCAGGGTACCAGTCCTAATAATTTGCATTGAACCCAGGGTACCAGTCATAATAATTTGCATTCTGCCCAGGGTACCGGTCCTACTAATTGGCATTGAGCCTAAGGGTACCAGTCCTGCTAATTTGCATTGAGCCCAGGGTACCGGTCCTACTAATTTGCATTGAGCCCAGGGTACCGGTCCTACTAATTTGCATTCTGCCCATGGTACCAGTCCTAATAATTTGCAATGAGCCCAGGGTACCAGTCCTAATAATTTGCATTCTGCCCAGGGTACCGGTCCTACTAATTTGCATTCTGCCCAGGGTACCAGTCCTGCTAATTTGCATTGAGCCCAGGGTACCGGTCCTACTAATTTGCATTGAGCCCAGGGTACCGGTCCTACTAATTTGCATTGAGCCCAGGGTACCAGTCCTAATAATTTGCATTCTGCCCAGGGTACCAGTCCTAATAATTTGCATTCTGCCCAGGGTACCGGTCCTACTAATTTGCATTGAGCCCAGGGTACCAGTCCTACTAATTTGCATTCTGCCCAGGGTACTTTTATACTGCTTGACTGACTTTCTCTTTTGAAGGACATTGTAAGATCTTAAAGATCCACCAGTGGGCATTATAAAGACCGTATATCTTTTCAACCCTCTGATCGCATGCAGCCAAACTTCATGTGATAAGACTTTGCACATTTTCTTGACAAGATTAATTATCATTTTGAATCTAAAAAACAAAAGAAAAAGAAGGAGCCAAATTTAATGAATTGATGTTACTTTCATAGTCTGGATTGCTCAAGCTCACCAGTCGCTTAAAACTGACTCGCCAAAGCTATGTGTGCTGATAAAATGGATATCATTACTTTATTACTGGAATATTGTACATCGATTTAAGACTTTCATGGAAGCTTGTATCTAAATAACTTTGGAACAAACGCAGAAGTAATCAGTGCACTTTTACATGATCTCCAAGGACATTAGGAGCCAAAGGTCAAACACTTATGGTATATGATATTTCACCCCAAGATCCCTGCATCCTGAGAGGAGGGTTCAGATGGGATTACTAATAGACCATTCAGTGTGTGTCACCTTGCTTGTTGGATCCCCCAGCTGTCATCGTCCAATAAATCACACAGTGAAGGAAGACTTGGGTACCTCTTGGACTTGTATTCTAATTTTGAGGATTTAAGTCAGCACACTTGCGCAGTTCAGAGGAATCAAATGCATCAGAAGCATGTGAACTACTGTATGTGAGCAGAGCACCAAAGAGCTTCAATGTTGGATATAACTGTCCATTTACTGATGAAGAAAAGGGAAACTTTCTATTTTATGGGGGAAGGTGGGCATTATTCCTCCAGAGGTGAGCACCTCATATTAAACGTCATTACCGGTGGATGGAGGATATATACACCGCTGTCTGTTTTTGAGCAGGGTATCTCAAAAAGTTGTGGATGGATTCGGATGAAAATTGGTGTACAGGTTGGGTGTGTGACAACATTCAATTGATTAGATTTTGGTGAACGTCTTTTTTTTTTCTTTTTTCTTTTTTTTTGTATACTGAATCGAGGCTCGTGAAAGAGCTGACATTTACTTCACAAACAAATCAACCAGACAAACAAAATATATAAAAAGAGGGAGCGGAAAACAAGATGGGGAGAGAAGGGGAAGCACACAAACACAACATTTGAGAGCAGGGAGATGTGTGGGAGGGAGAGGGCTTGGGGGGAGGAGGCGTGGGAAGGGGGGGGGGGGGGGAGGGAGAAGTATAAAACCCAAGGACTTCCAGGACAGAAGTTGGTATTTCAAAAAAGTGGAATTTGGGTGAAATTAGCGGGGGTAGAAAAGATCAAGGTTTTGGATGGGGGAAGATAACAGATGGTGGAGAACAGCTGTTTTAAAGACCTGGAGGGTGGAGTGGGATTTAAGAGAGTGAGGGAGTTTGTTCCAGAGGTGGGAGAAAAGAGGAATGAAGGAGTGAAGGTGAGCAGAGAGTCTTGATTTTGGCAGTTTAACCACAAGAGGGTTGCAGGCAGATCTTGTGCGACCTGTAGGAATATTTGGGGGACAGAGCCCAGAGAGAGCTGGGGGGGGCAAGGCCAGAGAGGAGTCGGTAGAAGACGGAAAGACCACCAACATGCCTGCGGTGAGTGAGTGAGAGGCCCTTGGAGTTAGCTTCATCGCGGGAGATTCCAATAATTCTGAAAAATCATTTTTTTTGAAAAAGAGAGTTTTTTATTTTTTTTCTATGTGATTCTTCACCATTGAGAGATGGGAAAAAACTATATATAGCACAATATTTCAAAAGCTGTGGATGAGTTATGACAAAACTAGGTGGATGAGTTGGTTCGGTGACAACAACAAGCTGATTCGACTTTGGTTCAGGTGCGGAACCAGATCCAGCATATCAGTGGGATACAAAACATAAACTGTTGAGCCTGGAGGAGGTATGCGCTCGACCGAGTGACGTTCTACTTTTGGATATTTTACTGCATTTGAATGGTATGTAACATACAGTCGTGGCCAAAAATATTGGCACCCTTGCACTTTTTTCAAAGAACTCACAATTTTCTCTCAAAATAAGTTGAAATTGACAAAAGTATTTGGTCTCCACAATTCTTTATTTCACTGTTAATATTACAGAACCTTTATTTTTTATTCAGAACTTAATACAGTATATCCTTTTAAATCAGAAAAAAAGAAATGGCATTGACAAAATTATTGACACCCTCGACTTAATATTTGGTAGCACACACATTGGACAAAATAACTGCAGTCAAACGCTTCCTATAGCCAAGAATGACCTTCCTCCACCTCTCTACTGTCCGTTTGGCCCACTCTACTTGTGCAAACTGCTCCAGTTCTCCCAGATTTGAAGGGTGCCTTCTCTGAACTGTTTTCAGATTTCCCCACAGGTGTTCAATGGGATTTAGATCTGGACTCATTGCTGGCCACTTCAGAACAGTCCAGCGTTTTGTCTTGAACCATTCCTGGGTGCTTTTTGAAGTGTGTTTGGGGTCATTTTCCTGCTGCAAGACCCATGACCTTCGACGGAGACCCAGCTTTCTGACACTGCATTGAACATTGCGCTCCAGAATCCCTTGGTAATCTCCTGATTTCATGACGCCATGCACACATTCAAGGCGCCCAGTGCCAGAGGCAGCACAGCAACCCCAAAACATCACGGAACCTCCTCCATGTTTAACTGTAGGGAAGGTGTTCTTTTCTTTGAAGGCTTCATTATGTTTTCTGTAAACATAGAGATGATGTGCTTTACCAAAAAGCTCTAATTTGGTCTCATCTGTCCATAGAAGGATAGAAGGATTGTGGCTTGTTCAGGTGTGTTTTCACAAACTCCAAGAGGGGGGGGGGGAGGTGGGACAAACACAGAAAGAGCACTGGGTGCAAGACCAGAAAGGAGGCAGAGAGAGAAAAAGAGAGAGAGAGACAAACAGACAGAGAGAGAGAGGGAGAGAGAGACAGAGAGACAGACAGAGAGAGACAAAGACACACAAAGAGAGAGAGAGACACTGAGAGACAGACAGATGGGCAGGCACAGACGGGCATACACAGACAGACAGACATAGAGACACAGACACAAGTGTTTAATAACCTTGAATGCCGTAGTTTCCACTGCATCAAGCTAAGCTAGATGTGATGCAGGCGAGCCAGACCAGAGGGGAGAACAGTACACCATCAAGCTGCAGATGAAAGTATTGTAGGTGGATATGAGTTTAGGTGTGCCAAGGAAGGACTTTGTATGATGGAGGATGCCCAGTTGGCGGCGGTAATGGGAGGCCAACTTTTAAATTTGGTTTGCTTAAAAATGATCATGGATGGCAGTGAGACCCAGGATTTTGAATGACTGAACTTCCTCAAAGGGATGTTTAAGAATGTAGATAGGAGGGTTTTCCAGATGGTCCTTTTGGAGAGAGGTAGTGAGAGTGGGAGATTTGTCAGGATTGAAAGACATGTTACAAGTGTTGGACCATCTTGTGATTTTTGTTTCAAGGTCTGAGGCTGCAGAGCGAATAGAAGAGGCTGCAGCCCGCATGTCTAAAGGATGAGGGATGTCATGGCAGAGGGTGGAGTCATCAGAAAATATATATAAAGAACATTTTCCAGAGAGTCAGAGAGATCATTGATGAGGATCAGGAATAGGAATGGTCCCAGACCACTGCCTTGATAGGGAGAGCAGATGAAAGGATTCCCTTGAGCACAAAGGCTACAAGAGTAGAGGAGGATCAGGAATAGGAATGGTCCCAGACCACTGCCTTGATAGGGAGAGCAGATGAAAGGATTCCCTTGAGCACAAAGGCTACAAGAGTAGAGGAAGCCAGTAAGTCATATGTGGAGTTGGCATTGAATGCCATGGAGAGTTTGGGGAGCAGGGCAGGATGCCAGACTGTATCAAAGCACGAGGTATGTCCAGAGAGACGGCCCTGACCTCATGTCAGACATTGAGAGCCTCCATCCATTGTTGAGTGAGTGAAACAGCATGTCCAAGGTGGCATGAGCTGGTCTGAAACCAATCTTGTGATCTGAGATGACCTTGTTGGAGAAAAGGAAGGATTTCATATTAACAACAATGATGCATCCAATGACTTTGCTGATTTCTTGGAAGCAAGCTGATAGGATCGTAGTTAAGGGGGTCAGTTTTGCACCTTTTAAGTAATGCAGTGATGTTGGCAGATTTCCAAGCAGATGGAAGTTGACCTCGTGAAAATGACAGGGTGAAAAGGGCAGAGAGAGGATGTGCAAGAGCAGCAGAGCAGGGTTTTAGGACACATGAGCTGATCCCGTCCTGTTCAGTAGCAGAGTCAGAGAGAGAGAGAGAGAGAGAGAGTCAGAGGGGATGGATGCAATATTTGGAAGCAAACACAGAATTGAGGCATTTGGCCTTCTCATGAACAGAGTCGGCTGTGGTACCATTTGAAGACATTGAAGGGATGGAAGGGGAGCGTATTCCAGAGACAGACTTAACAAAGTGCCACCATGTTTTAGAGGAGGGAAACAAGTTTGAAAGTTCATTCTTGAGGTTGGGCAGATGTTGTTTTCTGGCTCTACTGAGAGTGGACACACTTGTTGAGGACTTTTTGTAATGCACTTGACTTTGGTCTGATTAGCCTTCCAGGAAGAGAAGGCAATTTTGTTCAGAGCAACTGCCTCACCACAATATTCAGTGTACCATGGGTTGGAAGAAGGGTAAGATAATTGAAGGCGAGGTGGGATGAATCTGTGCATGAGAGAGAGAGAGATAGAGACAGACAGCATGTTTCTGTGGAAGAATTCCCAGGCTGAGTTAAAATCAGGAGCAATATATATATGGGAGACTCGTCCTGAAGGAAATGTCCCCCATTTCCAACATGATTAATCTATTGATAATAATAATAAAGGTGTGTGTGTGTGTGTGTGTGTGTGTGTGTGTATCCGTGTGTGTGTGTGTGTGTGTGTGTGTGTGTGTGTGTGTGTGTGTGTGTTTGTGTGTGTCAGTCAGTGTGTGTTTGTCCTCCTAAACTCCAAAACTGACCCCTAGTGACCCCAAACTTTGCGTGCATACTTATTGACCTCCAATGGAATGCATGAATGGAAACTGGGTGTTTGAGTGTGTTCAAACACCCCTTTTGAAGATAATTTATGCTAAAATTTACAACAAAACTAGCAACAGGCTTACCTTTGGTCAGCCTGCTTTCAGCTCGCTCAGCTCTGGGTGTTCATTCCGCCATTTTGTCCACTCAGCTGAAATATGCCTCGCCTCAGAACAGGTTGGTTTCTGTACAATAAAGCTTCATATCTATGAATGGCAATATACCTGATCTTCATACCTATGAATCGCTGCATTCCTGTATACATCACAATGCTTATAAACGCCAGTGTTCGTGCCTTTATTTAATTTCCACTAATGTTTTACATCCAACATGCGATAAGGTCGAGAATCACCTGAACCGAATTGCAAAATTTGAACTGCCAAATTGACTTTGGTAGCAGTTCCGACTCCTAAAAAGGTGTTCATTTGTCCAATTCGGATATTGTTGGATACTCCAGGCATCTCAACCGTTTCATCGGAGGAGCATGATTGATTGCTTAAGCCGCTTCGTGAGCATTCTATAAGCAGCTTGGTGATGGAAAACCCAGCTGTTCACCATTTCATTCTCTTACCTTTCATTTCCTTTATTTGTCATTTGACTTTGATGATTATACATAACTTTGATGCTCAACTTTGAGTACTTTTCTTAGGTCCTTGAAGTTAGGGTGAGTTTCACTTTATCCGTTTCCCGATTCAAAGTGTGAATTGTATCATTAGAAAAAAGGGGGGTGCTTCTAAAACCTCAATAATGTACTGTACTACAGTATTATTCACAAAATAATAATTTTATATGCCCCTGGAGTAGGAGTCTGGAGGTGGGGTGGGAGGAGGGAGGGGAAGGAGTGGGGAGAGCAAGGAGTGGGGGTGGGACTCTGGAAGGAGGGGTAGGGTTTGGGTGCGAGTTCTTTTGAGCCTGTTGTTAAGTTTGCCAAACCCCCATGTTCTATGGCGCTGCTTTCCCTTCCACTTCTCTCATGCTGCCTTTCCATCTCTTCCACTCATGCTGCGCCTTCGCTTCTCCTCTCCTCACACTGCCTTCTCCTCTCCTCTCCACACGCTGCCTTTGCTTCCTCTCCTCTCATGCTGCCTTCTCTTCTCTCCTCATGCTGCCTTCTCCTCACCTCACGCTGCCTCCCCATCCCCTCTCCTCACACTGGCTTCTCCTCTCTCCTCATGCTGCCTTCCCTTCTCTGCTCACAGCTGCCTTAAATTCCCCTCCCCTCACACTGCCTTCCCCTCTCCTCACTCTATCTTCCCCTCCTCTCTCCCCACTCTGCCTTCCCATTCACTCTCCTCACGTTGCCTTTGCTTCCCCTCCCCTCATGCTGTCTTCCCTTCCCCTCACTCTGCCTTCACATCCCCTCATGCTGCCTTCCCTTCTCTGCTCACAGCTGCCTTACATTAGCCTCCCCTCACACTGCCTTCCCCTCTCCTCACTCTATCCCCCCTCCTCTCCCCCCCACTCTGCCTTCCCATCCACTCTTCTGACGTTGCCTTCACATCCCCTCATGCTGCCTTCCCATCCCCTCTCCGCATGCTGCCTATGCATCCCCTCCTCTCACGCTGCCTTCTCCTCCCCTCTCAGCATGCTGCCTATGCATCTCCTCCTCTCACGCTGCCTTCTCCTCCCCTCTCAGCATGCTGCCTACGCATCCCCTCCTCTCACGCTGCCTTCTCCTCCCCTCTCAGCATGCTGCCTACGCATCCCCTCCTCTCACGCTGCCTTCTCCTCCCCTCTCAGCATGCTGCCTACGCATCCCCTCCTCTCACGCTGCCTTCCATTATCCTCCCTTCACGCTGTTTTCCCTTCCCCTCCACCCATCTCATCCACCCTCCCCTCCTCCTCTCCCCCTCCCCTCCTCCTCTCCCCCTCCCCTCCTCCTCTCCCCTTCCCCTCCCATCCTCCTCCCGTCTTCTCTCCTCCCTCCCCTCTCCCTCACAAGAGACCAACACAGCAAACAGACAATGTTTCCCTCAATGATCCACTATGCCACACCTGTGCCCATGGAGTGAATCAGGAATGTACAGTCAGAGACACTGAAGTGGGAATCAACCAATCAGTGAGCCGCTGGAACGAGCGATACTCCAACCAGACTACCAGCCCAAGCTATTACATGGTCTTTTATTACAGCATCGAGTGTGTGTAACCACACCTTACAGCTCCTCTCGATACAGGTGGCACTTCCCCCAATTGGCTGTTTAACACTGAGGCGTGAATGTTACTTGATCCATTACGCCCATCAGCCGATTGGTTGCTTTTCCGAGGGAATTAATGCAGTGTGATCTTATTTTTGGCCCGAATTGTAGTGCAATGTTTCAACCAAGTCCGGGGTGTCGCTAAAGCTATCTCGCACTGGCAAGAGTTAAATCCATAAGGGGGGAAAGAGAGACAGATACAGGGAAAAATACATGTAATGAGATGGGGAGGCTGGGGTTAGAAAAACACTAGGCAGGTGAATGTCTACCTATTACATAGGAAACACATGGCTATTCACATGGAGTATAACATGCTTAACTAAACAGATACTTAACAAATAACTGCTGCTATACTGTTGCAGTTTTGAGAACCCTTCACGAGTAAATACTTGTAAATAACAACTTGTAAATATTACCTTTGTAACGTTAAAAGGTCGCACCCTAGTTAGGCCACGAGCAACACGTAGCACACCATAGGCTTCTTCTTTAGTTATTTCATTAGTATGTGTTTCAGGTAAGGATCTGTTTCCAATAGTTGAATCTGCGTTGTATTAATCAAATAACCTAGGCCCCTTCTCAAATTCCCATTCCATTCATTTTGCGACGTAATCTGCCCTCCAAATCATATTGTGCTACTCTGCCAGCCGCAGCAAGACGCCATTACGCACGTGGTCAAGTTGGAGAAGAAGGGGGGAGGAGCGCCGGGAACATAGGCATGGCCCCATCAACGCATCATGAAGGGAGGTACCAATGAACCCTCGCGACCAATCCGGGCCGAGGCGTGTTCACCGGTAGGCAGAGCGAAGCGGACGCGGCTTGATACGCGAGGCTTGTAATAAAAGCGCCGCCGCGGACTACTTCGCCAGATGCGGGGGAGATGCGGCAGATGCGGCAGATGATCGGCAGACGAGGAGAGAACAGCACACCAGCGGCGGATGATAAGAACACTGCGCGGAGGATCGCTTGGGACGATCGTTTGATACGAACTGCCGTTTGGTTTTGAGAGTGTTCGGCACGCTATACGTACACAGCATTCCAGCCCCTCGTATATGTAAGGTCCGGTCGCACACCAACGATACACGAATCTGCCTGCCGTTCTTCGCCCGCGGACCTGGACGGATCTCATCGCCTGGAACCATCTGCCTGGACCTTCCTCCCCTACCAGCTACCATTCCGTGTGAGTCTGTCTGGTTGTCCTGGGGTCGTGATAAGTTAAGACTGTTTAGATAAGCTTGCCCTATGTCCTTTTATTTCCTTCTTTTGTATATTCTTCTTGCCTTTCGTTTCCTCTTTTAGTGTAGTTAATAAATCATATTTGTTCTTCCTTCACCCTTCTTATTCTTTGGTTCCTCTCATCCGATCGCTTGCGTCCTGTCCCCAATTGAGTACCTGTGGCACGATTTGGCCAACCGCTTTTAATCGGGTTTAGTCCTTTTGTTAACGGCTTGGATCATGGATTGCTAAACCGCTCGGCAATTACCATCACATCCGCGGTTCGAGCAGGGACTCAACTCCCTGCTTTGCGGAGAGATTGGTGACGGTATTTGGGAAACCTTTGACCAATCACCCTGGCCAATCTCACCCCGCAAAGGAGCGGGATAGTTCCAGGACTGGAGACGGCCAGCTTAACAAGACAAGGGGATTAACCCCCCCTTGCTAACGGGAGTGCCGTACTCTGAGATCCGTAACAATACTAAGGATTTATTTAACCTCCAAGGATAATTTTTGCAATAACATAATGTCACGTCTGAGGCTCCATTAACACGGTATGTTAACACACGCATGGGAAGCAGATGGCTCAAACCATTTGCATACATTTTAAAGGGTTTATTTGTAAGGAAACGTACAGGGAAGAGGGTAGACGAGACGTTATCATAAACAGTATGAACCAAGC
Source organism: Myxine glutinosa (assembly GCF_964187855.1). Taxonomy (NCBI): domain Eukaryota; kingdom Metazoa; phylum Chordata; class Myxini; order Myxiniformes; family Myxinidae; genus Myxine; species Myxine glutinosa. The sequence goes on along the minus strand of NC_136269.1, from coordinate 35,994,138 downwards.
GAGGATAGGAATGAGGAATAAAGCGCAAAACCTGACCCACTATCTGGCAGAGAACAAACTTTTACAAACAAGATAATAATACAGGAAGGGACTTTCCTTTGTCTATAATGTGCAGGGTGGACGCAGGACTTAATGTAGCCAGCTTTGGAAATTAGGTGCGAGAGGGCGACAGCCAGTGATGAAGTCAGTCCAAAGACGAAGTAAACTAGCCACGAGCAGCGCCAGCGACGAGTACCACCCTAAATGCAGAAAGCCAAACAGAGCACGATGAAGTGAACCAGTCACGAGGAGCACCAGCGATGATCAGTCCATCAACCAGCCCTTGTAGCTCTCTGTCCTTTCTAGACGAGGCCTCCTGGTCTGCCCTCCTTACTTTCTCTAGGCTCTTCTTCTTCACACACTTTTGTCTTCTTTGCACTCCATGCATGTGGAGTTCTGTCTCTCCTCTATCTCTGAGGAGCTTCTTCTTCCTCTTAAGCACGATCGCTTCTCCCCTTTTCAAAAACAGGGTGACAGAAGCTTGTACTGTCGGCATATTTGTCATGAAAAAAAATTCTTGTATTTTTTTTGTTAAAAGCAAAAACTCACTTGATTTTGTAAGAAGGTATCATAAGGTTTAAAAAAATTTAGGGTGGCATTTTTTCTGAACATTCTAACGGCCTGAAATCCAAGATGGCCGCCACCGTAGCAAAACGCCCTAAATTTGACGCTAAAATTAACTTAATGTGGTTTAAATATTTTTGTTTTCAGCATGAACTGCTTGGAACTTGTATATAGAGGTGACTATAATAACAATAACTTCCACCTGACTACTAATCTTTTTATTTTGCACAATTTCAGACAGAGGCTGCCTTTTTTATTTCAACATGGCGGCCGGAAAATTGACGTTCGAATCCAGTCACCGGCAGCAGTTTGTTCGCTTTATAGTGTTAGGTTCCACTTGTCCATTTTATGGTGTACTAACATATTCTTTTCTTCTTTTGCAGGCTGCAAGTACCCACAGCAACCATCACCCAGGATAACATAGCTTAGAGACCTTAGATTAACCAAAATGGCAGAGTCTTCATCTAACAAGAAGTCAAAAACGGTGGATTTTGAACTATGCTTTATTTGCCAGTTGAGCAGCAAGCAAACAGATTATACAAACTATGTGCTTCGTCCTTCTTTGCCTTCAGTAAAGAAAGTAATTACAACAACTGATGTTCGATGTTCATATGGGGAAACAGAATTCTCCACATTAAAGAATCGCATAAAAGGTTTGTCAGCCCATGAACTGTTACAGAATGGTTTTTCATACCACAAGACATGTTATAAGGATCTCACACATAAAACATGCATTGAACGAGCCAAGACCCGATATGAGAAAGGACAAGCGACAGGCAGCGTCAGTTATATAAAACAGAAGACAAAAGGACGACCGAAAAAATCTGATGCTGCATCTACAAGTGCTTCCACATCACAGCGATCTACCAGAAGTCAGGCTTTCGACAAGGAGATGTGTGTCATTTGTCAGGAAGACAAAGCAGACAAATTGCACGACGTCTCAACTGAAAACATGGGAGCTCAGCTCAAAGCCATTGGTCAACAAACAGACAGAAAACTTTTGAAAGTTAGACTGAGCAATGTTGTAGGCTCATCTGATCTTCTTACAGCAGTTGCTGAGGACATGAAGTATCACCTTCTGTGCTTAGGCCATGCAAAACGAGACATAGAAAAAGCTAACAGACCTCCAAAACAGCATGTTCATTTTGCACAGTTAGTGTCTGACCTGGAGATGCTCGACATGGTGGAAACTGAAATCAATGACCCATCTAACAGTTCAGCTTTGAATATGAACGACATTGAACAATCATATGTTGGTTTGCTAGAAGCCAATGGGTTCCCTTTACCCGACAATCCGCGATACAAACCATACTTAAAGCAACTGATTTTGGACAACATCGCTGATGTGCACTTCACCAGGCCTCCAGACAAAACCAAACCTGAGCAAGTACTTTCTACAAAATCCAAGGAAACCCTGTTAGCTGGTGCGTTGGCCTCCGATACAAAAGACCTAAGAGAAGATGTGAAAGTCCTTCTGAAAGCATCTAAAATACTGAGAAGAGACATTGCAAGTGCAACCCCGTGGAAATTCGAAGGAACATTTGATAATTATGAACCACCTGCTTTGCTTCAACTCCTCTGCAAGCTTGCTATCCAAGGTTTACATCCTGTTAAAACAATCAGCAGGGCCGAATCTATGAACCAAAGTGCATCTGTGCTGGCACAACATTTCGTATGTGCATACAAGTCTGATCGGCAGGTCACCTATGAAACAAAACATGAAGATGTCACTTTCAAACACCGCACTGAGACTCCCCTTACCGTCGGCTTAGCTCTGGATGTGCACAAAAACACCAGGTCCAAGGCCTTGTGGAGACATTAGGCAAACTAGACCTCACTGTCCCGTACAACAAGGTAATGGAAATAGAGACTGCCGTTGCAAATGCTGTTCTTGAAAGGATAAAATCCATGGGAGGAATTTATCGACCACCTTGGTTGGTTAACGACATGTTTGTTTGGTTTGCACTGGACAACATAGATTTTCTCGAATCCACGCCTTGTGGCATGAACACACTCCATGGCACTGCCACCGCTATATATCAGACTGCCATCTGACAAATCCCCAGCAACACCACTTGATATCGATTGGTCATCAAGGTCTCAAACATTAGAGGAGGCTATTCCATGTGAAATACTATCATGTGACAAATCAATACCAACAAACAAAAAGTGTGTTTGCACACTGAATTCCTGCAAGTCCAGCTCACAGTCAAACAAAGAGAAGGATATGGCATGGATTATTGGCTGTTTGGACTTCAACGAAAGTGAAGTTGAAGTAAAATCAAGCTCTACTTCTCCAGGAACATGGGGCGCCTTCAACTCTCTGTTGTCTCCATCTGGTTCCAAGACAAACATTGCCCTTGTACCACCACTAATACGATTGCCACCAACAGAGTATGACACCCTGTTCACAGGTCTGATGAGAGCACGTGCTATCGCCACTCATGTCATGGGACCAGAATCTATCACAGTCGTGACTCTTGATCTTCAGCTATACGACATGGCCATGAAGTTGTGGATGGAGCGTGAGGACATCAAGAAGCAGTTCTTGTTTCGACCTGGCGAGCTGCACATCGTCTTCTGGGCACTGGCTGCCATGGGTAAATATGTGGAAGGGAGTGGTATTGACCAAGCATGGGTCGAAGCTGGACTTTACTCACCTACAACCGTAAGACAAATACTCTACGGAAAACACATGTATCGAGCACTGGAAGCTCATTCAGTTACCTTGCTTGCTTTGTACAGTTTGTACTTCCGAAAGTTCCTGCAACTTCAGCCTGATGAAGAAGCTTTCTTGAAGGAAACATCCACTCTTTTGGGAGAAGCCTATCAGCAAGACATCAATGCAGACTCAGGAAGCAGACACAAAGTCATTGATACCGTTAAAAAAACAATCGAAATGTGAAAAATACATGTCTTTAAATAGATACTTTGTTTGTAATTACATGCGAAGGGAGAAGGTATAGTTTACATTGCGGGTGCGCGGTGGCCATTTTGGAATTTGGCATGTAGATCATACATATAACATAAATTTGATGATTCCATTCGATTCCTGGTCTCAGAAAACATATATTTAGACACTTTATTTGTAATTGTATCACATGTACTAGCGAAGATATCGCATTATTAGTGTTTGGCGGCCATTTTGGACGCCATCTTGGATTTCATAGTCTTAGAATGTTCAGAAAAAATGCCACCCTAATTTTTTTTAAAGCTTATGATACCTTCTTACAAAATCAATTGAGTTTTTGCTTTTAACAAAAAAAATACACGAAATTCCAAATATGCCTATACTATTGGGTCAATGTCAAACTTATTCTGAGAAAACTATAAGTAAAGAATGTTCTGCCTCACAAACTCCTTCGTGATCAGCATCTCGTCCTCCTCTCCTCCTGGGCGGAGTCCTACCCCCGGGCCATCCCACCCAAAGGGCGGCATCAATCTATCTATATAAAGCAGTAAAGTATGTTTGTTTGTTTGTTTGACCTCTTATAACTCGAGAACTACTCATCGCAGAGCAAAACCAAAGGCATATTCGGAATCAGTACGTCTCAGAGCAACTACAGCACACCTTAAAATTAAAAAACTTCGCGTTTTTAAATTATGACGTCATCAGCGTATTTCGGAACGTTAATTTTTTAACTTCATATTCGGAATCAGTACGTCCCAGAGAAACTTCGTAACGTTAATTTTTCAACTTCATCGGATTGACATGGGACCAACGGCATGTGACAGAGAGTGAAACATTTATTTGACGACAATGACTTCCGACTTCCGGGTTCGGAATGCGGGACCAATGCCATTTGACAGGGAATAAAAAATAAATGCGACATTCAATTGACGACAATGACTTCCGACGTGACTCCCCCCTCCCCCTCCCCTCCCCCTCCACCCTACCCCCTCCCATTCTCCCCTCTCCCACCCCACCCCTCTCCCACCCCACCCCCCTTCCCCCCCTCCCCCCTTCCCCCTCCCCTCCCCCCTCCCCCTCCCTCCCCTCCCCCCTCCCCCTCCCTCCCCTCCCCCCTCCCACCCCTCCCCCTCCCATCCCTCCCCCTCCCCCCTTCTTCTCCCCTCTCCCACTCCCCCTCCCTCCCCTCCCCCTCCCATCCCTCCCCCTCCCCTCCCCATCCCCCCTTCTTCTCCCCTCTCCCCCTCCCCCTCTTCTCCCCTCTCCCCCTCCCCCTCTTCTCCCCTCTCCCCCTCCCCCTCTTCTCCCCTCTCCCCCTCCCCCTCTTCTCCCCTCTCCCCCTCCCCCTCTTCTCCCCTCTCCCCCTCCCCCTCCCCCTCTTCTCTCCTCTCCCCCTCCCCCTCTTCTCCCCTCTCCCCCTCCCCCCCCTCTCCCCCTCCCCCTCCCCCTCTTCTCCCCTCCCCCCCTCGTCTCCCCTCCCCCCCTCTTCTCCCCTCCCCCCCTCTTCTCCCCTCCCCCCGTTCCCCTCCCCTCTCCTCCCCCGCCCGGCAATGCCGGGTATTTCTGCTAGTAAATAATAACTCTAGTGTGACTTATGGCTCTACAGCACACTACACCGCCATGGCTGGCACACACTGCCCCCAAGAGGACGTGATCAGCCTATTCACACACATGACACATGTGGCACTGTGATGGGAAGTCTTCACCTGGCACCGCCCACAAACGAGGTGTTTACGCATCTAATATTACCCTGATTATCCTGTCTATAAATTACATATGCTGCCTCAGCGTTGCTGTAACAAATGACTTACTCTAACAGATCCCTGTTACATGGCAATCTAACCTACTCGAAACACATTTTGAGATGACGTCGGAAGGAAGGATGCATATGATTAGGGTTGAAAGGGATGCATCAAATTTAATTGATGAGTTGTTATTATCGATTGATGATATCGATATATTGATGCTTGCTATTGATTGGATAATTTTGCATGCGTCAATGAGCGGATTAACATTTTATTGCTCACTCAATTGGAAAATGTTCCATGCAATGATTTCTGTGGTGTTTTAAATTAACAATTATAAAATTTCAGAAAACATCACACTTTGAAAACATCACAAAAAATTTTTAAATCATCTTACTATAATTCACCAAATGTCTGTCTGTCTGTCCGTCCGTTCCCAGGTACCGCAAAAACGGCTGAACTGATCGCAACGAAATTTTGGGTGGGTAATCCTGGGACCCCCTGGAGTAAAATAGGCTAAATTGTTTTTCAATTTCCCCACCCAAATTTTTTCCCAATTTCCAATTTTCCAGTTTTTCCAAACACGATGGAATAATATTTAACCGATATGAACAGTGATGTGGCTTTTATTGAAATTGTACCAATACTGTTTAGATTTTGATGATTTGCGTGTGATATGATTTAACAGATGTTTATATAAATCGTTTAAAATAAATAAAGCCTTCAACTTCTGATATTTTGCCTTTTCATTTGGGCCTCCCAATTGAAGCCCTGCCCATAGGGCGGGCCGTTGCTAGTAAATGCAATTCAATGTCTTAAACCATAGATAAGTTGATTCTGAGTACAAGTCGATGCCAAGATTTCCAGCGAAAAGGTATCAGTTTTTATGGCGAAAATAGGGTATTGTGGCGGACACAAAAGCCCACTGGCGTGGTGACATCATTCCGCGCACCAAGTGGTATCAGTTTTTATGGCGAAAATAGGGTATTGTGGCGGACACAAAAGCCCACTGGCGTGGTGACATCATTCCGCGCACCGTTGCTAGTAAATGCAATTCAATGTCTTAAACCATAGATAAGTTGATTCTGAGTACAAGTCGATGCCAAGATTTCCAGCGAAAAGGTATCAGTTTTTATGGCGAAAATAGGGTATTGTGGCGGACACAAAAGCCCACTGGCGTGGTGACATCATTCCGCGCACCAAGTGGGCGGTGGCCACGCCCGAGGGGTAGGCGTGGCCTGAGGATATACACGGGGCACGCAGCCTGGAGCGCGCTAGTGTTACAGTGAGCTCCTGAAATAAAGACGCTTATAAGTTACCGCTTGTCCGCTTCCTCCTTGCTCGCAAGCAGCGCGCGTAACGCCGCACTTTACTGGTGACCTCGATGTTGGATCTGCCGGAGCGATCCTTCCACACACGACGCCATTGCCATGGCCAACTTCATCAAACTTCCCGAATTTTGGGAGGCCCAGGCCGAAGTCTGGTTCATCCAAGCCGAAGCCCAATTTCAGCTTTGGCGCCTCACCGGCGACGACACGCGCTACTGCCACGTCGTCGCCTCCCTCGGGCCCGGCACGGCCGCTCGAGTTGTGTCCGTCCTTCGCCACCCACCGGACGGCCACAAGTACGAGGCACTCAAGCGGCTACTCCTAGCCACGTTTGTCCTCACGGACGACGCACGGGCCGACCGCCTCCTGGATCTCCCCGAGCTCGGCGACACACGCCCGTCGGTCCGAATGGACCATATGCTGTCACTGTTGGGCAACGAAGCCCCCGGTTCTCTATTCCGGGTGCTTTTCCATCGCCAACTTCCAGCGCAGGTTCGACTCGCGTTGGCCGGGACCGTGCTAACGGAACCCCGAGCATTGGCAGCCGAGGCGGACAGGTACTTTGCAGCCGTCACGGACCTCGAGGCTGATGCTGCTGATGATGCTGAACCACAGCATCAGCTTACACAGCATACGCAGCATGCTGATACGCACCTCGTGACTGCCGCCACGCCCCGCACACCGCCGCGGTGAAAACCGCCACCGTGGGGAAAACCGCCAACTCCACCGGCCTGGCAGAGCCAGCCGCGCTCCTCCAGCTCCATCACCTGGTGCTGGTTCCACACCAAGTTCGGCCACGAGGCTCGGCAGTGTCATCCGCCATGCTCCTTCAACAGGTCGGGAAACGCCTGGGCCGGCGCTCAATAGTGGCGATGAGCGCCGGCCGTTCGAGCAGCCTGCTGTTCATAACGGACACCTTATCCGGGCGCCGTTACCTGTGCGACACGGGAGCGCAGGTGAGTGTCGTTCCCGCCGGTACGTCAGACAAGCACGCCGTGGGCGGGGGCCCCGCGCTGCTTGCCCCGAATGGGACGCCCATCCGTACGTACGGAAAACGCTGCCTCTCTCTGCGGTTCGGAGGGCAGGTTTTCCAATGGACGTTCGTCACCGCCGACGTGCCCATGGCACTGCTTGGCGCGGACTTCCTGTGCGCTAATGGGCTCCTGGTCGACGTAAAGCGCAGACGTCTTGTCCAGGCCGAGAAGTTCAGCTCGCTCGCTTGTGCGCTGCCCAGCTCGTCGAGCGGCTCGCCGAGCGGCTTGCCAAGCGGCTTGCCGAACGGTTCGGTTCCGGCCACGTTGATCTGTACGCTTCCGGCAGCGGACGCATTCACCCGCCTCCTCGCCGGCTTCCCGGCCCTCACGCGGCCCACCTTCTTGGCGGGGGCCGTCAAGCACGGGGTGGCCCATCACATCCCCACCGTCGGGCCACCGGTCTACGCCCGGGCACGCCGCCTCGAGCCGACGAAGCTGGCGGTGGCAAAAGCGGCGTTCGCTACCCTGGAGCGACTCGGCATCGTTCGGCGCTCGGAGAGTGCTTGGGCGTCGCCGCTACACATCGTGCCGAAGCCCGGCGGGGGATGGCAACCGTGCGGGGACTATCGCCGTCTCAATGACGCCACCACCGCCGACCGCTACCCCGTCCCCCACATTCAGGACTTTTCCGCCCGTTTGGCGGGCATGGCCTTCTTCTCAAAGGTGGACCTCATACGCGGCTACCATCAGGTCCCCGTCAGGCCGGAGGACGTCCCGAAGACGGCGGTCATCACGCCATTCGGACTCTTCGAGTTCCTGCGGATGCCCTTCGGTCTGAAGAATGCGGCTCAGGCATTCCAGCGACTGATGGACAGCGTCCTGCGCGACTTGGATTTTGTCTACGTCTACCTGGACGATATCCTCGTCGCCAGCGCGTCCCGCGAAGAGCACCTACGCCACCTCCGCACGCTCTTCGAACGCCTGGGCCAGCATGGCCTGATTGTGAACCCCGCAAAGTGCCGGTTCGGCGTCGCCGTAATCGATTTTCTGGGGCACCGTGTCACCAGGCACGGAGCCGTCCCCCTGCCGGCCAAGGTGGAGGCGGTGAAGGGGTTTCCGCGCCCCCGCACGATCAGAGGGCTGCAGGAGTTCCTGGGCCTGGTGAACTTTTACCATCGGTTCCTGCCCCGTATTGCCCAGCTCCTGCGCCCCCTGCACGAAGCTCTCCGAGGTAAGCCGGGCAAAGGCGACGTTACCTGGACCAAGCAGATGTACATGGCGTTCACGGGCACGAAGCTCGCCTTGGCTAACGCCACCATGCTCGCGCACCCGGCGCCCGATGCACCGATCGCCCTCACCACCGACGCCTCGGACTACGCGGTGGGCGCGGTGCACGAGCAATGGGTGCGTGGAGCTTGGCAACCGCTTGGTTCTTTAGCCGGCAGCTTCGCCCGCCCGAACGCCGTTACAGTACCTTCGACCGCGAGTTGCTCGGGCTTCACTTGGCGGTCAGGCACTTCCGCCATCTGCTCGAGGGCCGTGCGTTCACGGCCTTCGTCGACCACAAGCCGCTGATCTTCGCGATGGGCAAGGTCACCGAGCCGTGGTCGGCCCGGCAGCAGCGTCACCTCTCGGCCGTGTCCGAGTACATGACGGACATCCGGCACGTCGCGGGGAAGGACAACCCGGTGGCGGATTGCCTTTGCCGGGCCGTCGCCCACGCAGTCCACCTCGGCATTGACTATGCCCGGATGGCAGCGGACCAGGCCGCTGACCCCGACGTCCAGGCCTTGCGGACCGCCGTCACGGGCCTCCGCGTCACCGAGGTGCCATTCGTCGGCGCGGGCGCGGCCCTCTTGTGCGACGTCTCCCTCGGGCGGCCTCGCCCCATCGTGCCCGCGGGCTGGTAGTGCCAGGTGTTTGACGCCATCCACGGCCTGTCCCACCCGGGCGCGAGGGCCTCCCAAAGGTTGATCGCCGACAAGTTCGTCTGGCATGGCCTCCGGAAGGCCGTCCGCGGCTGGGCCAGCACGTGCCTCGCGTGCCAGCGCGCCAAGGTGCACCGGCACACCCAGGCCCAGCTGGCCCCGTTCACGGTGCCGGAACGCCGGTTTGACCACGTCCACGTGGACCTGGTGGGACCTCTGCCCCCCTCGCAGGGTTTCACCCACGTCCTCACCATGGTGGACCGCACCACCCGGTGGCCGAAGGCCGTGCCCTTGGCGTCGACGACGGCGGCGGACGTCGCGCAGGCTTTCATCGCCACCTGGGTCGCCCGGTTCGGCGCCCCCTCAGACATCTCGTCCGACCGCGGCCCCCAGTTCACCTCGGAGCTCTGGGGGGCGGTCGCGCAGGGGCTCGGGGTCCGGCTGCACCGAACCACGGCCTACCACCCCCAGGCTAACGGCCTGTGTGAGCGATTTCACCGCTCATTGAAGGCCGCGCTCCGGGCCACACTCCGTGATGGCGGCTGGGTCGACAGGCTCCCCTGGGTCCTGCTGGGCCTCCGGACGGCGCCCAAGGAGGACCTGCGTGCATCCGCGGCGGAGTTGGTCTTCGGGCAACCGCTGCGGGTGCCGGGCGAGTTCCTCCCCGACTCCACGGCACCATGGTCCGCGGCACAGCAGCGCTCCGCTCTGCAAGAGACCGCCCAGAGGTTCGCCCCGGTGCCAACGGCATGCCACGGGCACCCACCGACGCACGTCGCCCCGGAGCTTCGCATGGCGGAGTACGTCTTCGTCCGCTACGATGCCCACCGGACACCACTGCGGCCCCCGTACGACGGGCCTTTCCGCGTGCTGGAGACCGGGGCGAAGCACTTCACCCTGGACATCGGCGGTACTCCTGACCGCATTTCTGTAGACCGCCTCAAGCCGGCCCACCTCGACGTGGACTATCCACCGCCAGTGGCCCGACCCCCGCATCGGGGCCGCCCCCCTGCGGGCGGACCCCCGGCACCGCCCAGCCCCGCCGCCATGCCACCCCCCGGTCCTGCACCCATCCCAGGGGCAGCCAGGGGCATCCCACCTGGCATCCCTGCACCCCGGACGCCGCCGATCGCCAGGGGGCGCTTCGGCCGGGTCATCCGTCCGCCCCGCAAACTGGCCCTCCAGGTGCGCGGGAATTCTGGGGGGGCGCGTGTGGCGGACACAAAAGCCCACTGGCGTGGTGACATCATTCCGCGCACCAAGTGGGCGGTGGCCACGCCCGAGGGGTAGGCGTGGCCTGAGGATATACATGGGGCGCGCAGCCCGGAGCGCGCTAGTGTTACAGTGAGCTCCTGAAATAAAGACGCTTATAAGTTACCGCTTGTCCGCTTCCTCCTTGCTCGCAAGCAGCGCGCGTAACGCCGCGCTTTAGTATATTCATGTCTGCAAACCAGCATCTATTAGGATTGTTTGGAAAGATCACATGGGTTTTCAAAAACTTCAAATAGCAAACCTGAGTTGCATGCACACCGTTTCTGACTATTTTTAGTTCATGACGTCACAAAAATTATTGAAATGACGACTTTACTAATCCATCACTTGAACATATGTTGCCATTTGTAAATACTTTGCATTTCTCAATTGAAACCACCTGTCCGATAAACCCCATCGCATTTTGATGCCCATGCGCGTCCCTTTATTGCAATAATTTCTGCTCATTGCTCATTACGTAATGAAATGGTCGCCATGTTGAAACAAAGGCTTCCTGAAATGAAATAAAAAAGTTATAGTAACCTACATACAAAGCCAGCAGCCACTTGCTGATCAAACACCAAAGCAATCAATGTTCGAGTTGATTTCCCAGCAGGCTTTGTGGGCACAGAATGAATGGTACACAAGTTGAAGCATCACAGCTGGAGGCATACTCGGTTTGATTTATGGCGGCGGTTCCAGAGAAAGCTGCCAAAGCTGCTGCAGGATGACATCACCGTAGTGCTGCTCGACGCATACCAATGACACCGACGGAGGATTTCACCGTCGCCGGCAACATCTCCGGCAATCGAAGATCTGTGGACACTCGCAAACACAGCTGGCTCGGTGCTCGGGCCAGGTGGCCGAACCCTCCGGGTGGCCCGCCTGGCGTTGGCCCCTAGGAGCGGACAATCCGGTCCCGTGTGACCTTATTGGACCAGGGAAAGCTCCGGTTATTGGCAGGTGGCTCTGCCAAACACCGGACGAAGCCACGGCAGGGCTTTTGCTTGTGCGGATCAAAGGCGCATTTCATGGCCTACATTTCGCTCCTCGGTGCACACGTCCCGGAGCCCTGTTGCGAACACCGCTGCTCCGACATCTAAAGTTGCCGCTTGTTGATCTCTCCTGCAACAGCCAAGTTACCTTTGTTCGTCCAGAAAGACCAAAAATCCATCGAAAAGACGGGTTTCCATGGTAACCCTCCCAAACCCCCCAACAAAAATCAAGTTAACCCGACACTTTGTTTTAACCTTCTGAAGGTCGACTCATGGTCTTGAGGGTGTTGCCTTGGCATGGACTTGGTCCCCTGGTCAATCTTAAGGTCTGTGTTCCATTCCACTAATGGACTTTGTGGATTGTGACCAGATTTCAGGGCTTGACATGGACCTTAAACGAGCTGTAATTGTCGGGCGTTTCTTTGTTTCAAGCCAAGATATCTAATGCATATGGCGGCTTTCCCACCATGTTAAGAAAACATATAATGGCTTTCCCACAGTATTTATATTTATATATATATATATGTAGCATTTTATTCGATTGTGCAATGCCTGAGTCATAATCTCAAACGTTCTCATCGAAAAACATCTGCGGAAAACATTTGAGGAACACGTGTGTCCCTTGCGTGACCCTTGGGACTCCGTTCGCTACGCCCAACGCGTGTTCCTGTGGTTTGAACAATATCGGTAGCTGTTCGCATCAGGTCAGAAACCAAACTGCTGAGCTGCTGCTAATGTAGTTTAGCAAGTCCTACTCGAATACAAACTTGGTCGTACACGCAAACATTAGTGACAACCATTTTTTTTTTTTAATCCCCCCCAAGCCATCTCCCTCCCACAGATCCTCCGTCGTCCCTGTTCTCTGCTGTTGTGCTTGTGTGCTTCCCTCTCTCTCCCCATCTTGTCTCCCGCTCCCTTTATTGTATGTTTTGTGTGTCCGTTTGTTTTTTTTGTGATTGACGTTAGCTCTTACATGAGCCTCGATCTTGTATTAAACAAAAAAATAAATAAACTCCAGACTGTCTTTTACATCCAATCTCATGGAATGCACATGTGGGTATAAATTACTTGGGGTGAACTTCCCCCCTCCCCCCCCCCCCCCCAAGAAAAATCCCATTTTTTATTACTCCTGTTTACCTTGCATTATTTACTTTCAGCTCAAACTGTCCTGCTCATTCATGGTTGCTTCCTCATTTCTCAAAAGCACTTTTTCCATCCCGCCAAATACTTGTTTTTGGTCGCAAACCGCACGGACATCAAGCAAACCTTTCGGCAAAGAATCGTTTTCAAAAGCAATGGCGAACGTCGCTGCAGGATAAATGGGACCCGTCACATGCAGATGAGTATGGGACCTGACTGTCAACAAACCGTTCGCTTTCAGGGAAAGGGAGCGGATAATATGTTGGACGTTGTCCAGGGGAGTTGACTACGTGTCTTTAAACTTGGAAGATACGAAACATATGGACTTTAATAAGTGGCAATCTATTTATTACGTTTGCAAATATGGAGGCATTTGGACAACCTTCCCTCCTCCCTCCACCCCCACCCATTTCCTCTCCAGCCCTCCTCACAGGTATGTATCATACTTACCCTTTGTCTTCCGGTCCCTTTACTCATATCCTTGCCCAAGCACCTTTCCTTTCTCTCCCCACTCCTCCCACACTACCCCTGCCTGTACAAAAGATAGTGGTAGTGTGGGAGGCTAGCAGTTTCTTGTTAAGGGTTACACTGGGTGGTTTGCCATTGCTTTCCCGGCGTAGTTTGTCTGTGCTCTATCCTTTTAAATGCTGAATATCAAGCCAGGTAGCAGCACTACAGCACGTACCATTTATTGAAGTGCTTAATTGGTACATGGCTCGGCAGGGGTTCGAACCATCGACCTCGCAGACTGAGAGCAGACGAGCCAATCATAGGCCTACCACTGAGTCTGGTATTGCGAATAAATATACAACCGGCCGGATCAGCTGAACATTGAACTGAGCTATTATTATATTATTTACATCTTATTTTGGAAATTGTCGAAGTATGATGAAAGCAAGTGCCTGGTTGAACAGATAAACAAAGGTTACACCGGAACATTCAAAGGGTTCTTGGAACGAGTTACTCACGATAGTCAGACACGCTCAGGTGTTTTTTATTATCTATGTAGAGTGTGTGTATGTGTGTGTGTGTGTGTGTGTGTGTGTGTGTGTTTGTGTGTGTGCGTGTATGTATATATGCATATATAATATATATGCATGTACTCGTATATACATGGATATATATATTATATATATACAGACTTGGCATTTAATATGGAATATTTTTTTTGTGTGGGTGAACTTACTTTTCAAGATGTCTTAGAACCAAAAGTTCATTGGAATTATGTTGAAATTATTCTAGATTTTGTTAATGTGACCTTTAAAAGAAACAAAAACCACATTTGACATTTCGAAACAAATAAATTGATCCTTGAAAGTGATGTAAACTGATATCGAACTCAATTCATGGACAGTACTGTGTTAAACTTCTGTACGTTTTCCAGAAGTATCTCTTTATTTTGCACATTAGCCAATTTTTTTTTTACCAAAAACAAAAGTTAAATTACGACTGGGATTACGGACAGTAAAATTACAGTTCAGTACTTCGTGTAACCCCCACGAGCATTCAGGAGAGCACGTACACGTTAAGGCATGCTGTTCACGAGATTTGCCAAGGTTTGGACAGGAATCAATTGCCATGCAGTGACAATAGCCTGCTGCAATTCACGCACAGAGGTCGGCTGCTGGTCCAAGTGGTCGATTTGACGCGTTAATTCTGCCCACAAGTTCTCTATCGGATTCATATCCGGGGACATGGCAGGCCACTCCATATGCTCTACACCACGGTCAGCAACAAAGTGTTGGATCATGCGAGCACGATGAGGCCGTGCATTGTCATCTTGGAAGACAAAGTTTCCTCGAAAGGCTGCATGAGCAAATGGAAGCAATGTTTCTTCCAGCATGGCCCTGTACTTGAACTGGTTCAGGGTTCCATTCAGAACAACCAGGTCAGTTTTGCCCCCTGCATGAAAAGCAGCCCAAACGGTCACCCCACCACCTCCAGCTTGGACTCTTGGCACTATACAATCTTTGTTGTAGGCTTCATGCAATTGTCTGCGCACTCTGACGCGGCCATCTTGATGATAGACCAGAAATCTAGACTCATCACTGAAGATCACGTGATTCCAGTGTCCTGGCTGCCATTGACGGTGCTCTCTGGCCCACTGCAATCGGCGCAGGCGGTGTTGTCTGGTCAGGCGTGGCTTTCTAAGGGGACGCCTGGCACGATAGCCTGCTTGAACCAGTCGTTGGTTGACTAGCCTTCTGGATACAGGCACATTTGTCAGTTGCTGCCACTCAGCCCGAAGCCAATTAGCTGACTTGGTACGGCCATTGCGGACTACCCGGTGCAGCCGGCGATCATCCCTCCTTGTAGTTCTGCGGGGACGTCCTGGCCTCGGTATTGGAGTAGGGACACCCCTCTGAGCATTTCGTTTCAGGATCTTTGACACCTGACCTTGAGTGATGCCATACTGCCGAGCAATAGCACGCTGTTTCATGCCGTAATTTCATAAAGCCACCACTCCATGACAAACAGCATTGTCGAGTTGACGGACCATCTCCAGAGGAGGCGGCAATAACTTTTGGAGACGTGCAGCAGTTGTTTTCCACTAATACAGAATGCAACAACCCTTGTATACCCGACTGTGAAGCCAATCATCAAATGCACCTGTCCGTACATTTTGCCACGCCACCTGTGATATAATCCTGTTGTTGAATTCTTGCTGTGACAGACAATCAGTGACATGGTTCTTTAAACAAATAAATCACCAAAGTGTAAAGGAAACTCACCAGATTGATATACTGAGTTAAGAAAGTAAACCCAAGTCAAGAAAAAATATATATTCCATATTAAATGCCAAGTCTGTATGTACACCGGTCAAAAGAATTAGAACACCTCAATATTTCCAGTTTTTATTGAAATTTACGCAGTTTAATGTCCAGTGAATAACCTGAAATAGTACAAAGGTAAGCAGTAAACTGCTCGAGGTTTAAAAAAAAGTTTAGGTTAGCAAAAACGAGAAAATAATGTAAATTGCACAGTTATGTTGTAAAAAAAGGCCTTCAGGGAACAAGTAATGGGTTAACAACTTACAGCTGTTCTGGAGCAATGTAAGTAAATTAAGCCTTGAAAGTTGATGCAAACAATTCCTACAGGTGTCCCAACCTCTGCTGATTACTTGATTACAAACCCCTTGTCTGTATAAAAGCAGTATTGGAACAGACTGTTATTACACCCTCTGAAGCATTATTTGTACAATATTGCACTGCAGGAAGTAGTATATTGGAAACTGGAGGAAACTCTGACAGGAAGAGGTCTGGCAAAGCCACAACAGAATCAGAAGACAAGCATCTGAGAGTTAAAGCTTGCGTGATAGGCGACTCACAGGACAACAGCTTCAAGCACAGCTTAACACTGGTCAAAGTAAGCAAGTCTCAGTTTCAACTGTGAAGAGAAGACTTCGAGCTGCAGGTTTGACAGGTCGAGTGGCAGTAAGAAAGCCATTGCTAAGATGGCAAAATAAGAAAAAAAAGAGGCTTGCCTGGGCCATGAAGCACCGCCAGTGGAATACTGAAGACTGGTAGAAGGTCTTATGGACCGATGAATCAAAATTTGAAATATTTGGTTCACCACGCAGGGTTTTTGTACGCCGTCGAGTAGGCGAAAGGATGATTCCTCAGTGTGTGACACCAACTGTTAAACATGGAGAAGGAAGAGTGATGGTCTGGGGCTGTTTTGCTGGATCCAGAGTCGGCGACTTACACAGAGTGACTGGCACCCTGAACCAAAAGGGTTACCACAGCATTTTGCAGCGCCATGCAATTGCAATACCCTCTGGTATACGCCTAGTTGGTCAGGGGTTCATCCTACAGCAAGATAATGACCCTAAACACACCTCCAGGCTATGTCAAAACTCCCTTCGAGGAAAAGAACAAGACGGTAGGCTTCAAATCATGGAATGGCCAGCACAGTCTCCAGACTTAAACCCCATCGAGCTGGTTTGGGATGAACTGGACAGAAGAGTGAAAGCAAAGCAACCTACAAGTGCAACACATTTGTGGGAACTTCTGCAACAGTGTTGGGAAGAACTTCCCGAACAATATTTGATTTCCATTGTAGAAAGAATGCCACAAGTGTGTTCGGCAATTACATCTGCAAAAGGTGGCTACTTTGCTGAGTCAAAAATTTAAATTAAATTTTGTTGAACAAAATGATTCGATGATTCCTTTTTTTAAATCTCCAATTGTTTATTTGTTCCATGCTTAATTTCAGAGTACATTGAGACATTAAATTGCGTAAATTTCAATAAAAACTGGAAAAATTGAGGTGTTCTAAAACTTTTGACCGGTGGTGTATATATATATATATTGTTGCAGATCTCGAGCCCGTCGACGTACAAAGGGGGGTTAAACCCTTCTCCCCCTCGAGCTTCGAGTCCATGAGGCCGCTCCCCACTTTACACTCGTAGGGGCGGATTGCTGAGCAATTCCAGCCGCGAACCCCGCAGCGAGCGCGCGGAAGGGTTTCCGGTCAAATACCCTGGTACCTTCGATACACGTGCCGCTGCAAGGACGGGGGTTGAACCTCGCACGAATCATGCTGGGTTGATACGCCCGAGCGGTTTGAGTGTCACGTGACTCGTGCCGTTAATTATTACTGACCCGATCGAGCGGTTTTATTTCGTGCAATGCGAGGCCAATTGGGAAAAGACGTGAACGGCCAAGTTGAAGCAAAAACACAGGTTTATTATAATTTGTACAATGGCCAGAGAGAGAAGAGACACAGAGTAGAAACTTAACTGTTCTTAACTTAATTTCCCAGACAAGGGCCCTCTCACTCACGCGGGGAAAGGAAGGAAGAAGAGGACGCGCTCAAAGCGCGGCCGCTGTGTGCAGCTCGCCCAGGACGGCTCGATGGGCGTTCCCCTTTGTGATGTTCCCGGCACGGGACGTCGACCTCGGTCGTGCACGCACGGGAATCCACCCAGCGTGTCCCGAAGTTAACGAGGCGAAGCGCTCGTGCAGGGAGCCCAGGCAGGGAGATCGTTAGAGTATCGGGCCATGGGAGGGATCGTCCTGCGAAGGCGTTTATAACAGGGCAGCAGAGAGCAGGGGCAGAACGCTGACTACAGAGAGAGCGATGAGAGCTTCTTGAGTCCGGGGGCAGAGAGAGAGCGATCTGGGCCCACAGAGAGATGTCCACCACCGAGAGAGCTTGACCACACCTTCTTACTTGGCGGTCCGGGGCGGGGCTTATATCCCCCCGGAGCCCCACTAGAATGTTCCAAAGGCCCCCACTGGCCACCGGGGTTCACGTGTCGTAATCTCCCCCCATCAGTTACTCCCCTTAGTCCTTATTGGCCGCCGTTGCTGGCCACTCCCCCTTAGCTCCATTGGCTGTTTGCTGCTTGCCAGCGACTCCCTCCGGCTCCTCCCTCCGGGCCTCCTCGACTTGTCCTGGTCCGAGCACATGGCATTCCAGCCCAATGAGGCCTACACTTACTTACCTGTCTCAACGCATACTAACACCGGGAAGGAGACTATACTTAACATTCAATAAGAAATAACTGAACTAAGCGAGGCTACATGTTGTGGTGCAACTAACTAAAAGGGGGGTTTGGTTTGCCTTTATTCCAAAAACCACAACAATATATATATATATATATATGTGTGTGTGTGTACGTATGTATATATAACATATATGTATGTAATCGGATATATATATAGTTGTGGTTTTGCAATAAAGGCAAACCCCCTATAGTTAATTGCACGATGACATGTAGCCTGCAGTAGTTAGTTATTTCTTATTAAATGTAAAGATTATCTCCCCTCCCAATGTTTAGTAATCCACACCAATATGCGTCGAGTTAGGCAGGATTTCAAACCTCCGTGTAGTTGAGGGAAGATATTTCGATGCGCAGGAAGGCGTGGCTAAAATAACAAGCCCACGTCACCAGCAGGCGACCAATCAGGTTGAAACTACGTCACCAGCAGGCGACCAATGGTGGATTGTAAAATCTCCCCGAATGAAAGGGGGAAGGAGGAATGAAACCCTCCTAGCGGGAGGCAGGGCTGAATGTGAATGACCGCGTGTGACAAACTTCGGCCAATGGGAGGCCATGGAACCTACGAGAAGAACTTCCACCCGATAAAGGTCCGTGCCCATCGTCATTTGGGCTCTCTCTTGGCGTTCATCTCTCACACCATTCATCTCGAAGCTGGCTGTCCGACGTGCTGGGTCATCCTTTCTGCGCTGCAATTCATCCAAGCTGAATCGTCGTTCGTGCGGACCTTCAAGCGGCGCGTCCTGAACGGCCGTGAGCGCACGTTTCCCGTTACAAAAATAACCAGTGTGCTTCATTCCCTGTGTGTGTGTGTGAAGGTGCCTGTTGGGATTAGGTTAGGGAAGGATTGTTAAGACTGCTTCTCGTCTCTTTTTCTGTGCCTTGTAAATAAAAGGCTGTACATTGTGTTCTTTTCAAACCTGTTCGTAACGTATTTTCCTTCATTGGCCTAGCGTCGTCCGAAACCGAATTCGACTAGTCAATCAGGCCCATCAATCACGGAAGATAACGCCGCGACCCACACCGTGTTATCCGCTCGGCACACCACAAGGTGTGGGAACGCGAGGGTTGAATACCCGGACTTTCTGGCCGCGTGCCTCGAAGGTATTTGGGATTCATTGACCAGCAACCCTTCGGCGTGTGGCTGGGAGACTGGCGATTGAAGTTGCTTCACAACCGTCGACCACGAGTTTAGTCGCGGCCGGCGGCTTGTGGATACCGGGTCTGTCCACGTACCAAGGGGGAGGGGGGGTTTAAGACCCCGTTTCCCCCTCAGACTCAGAGTCCACAGGCTAATTAAGTTTTACAGGATTAACTATTTGAAATCTAATATCTGGAAATGACTCATCCCATTATAATTAGATTGTCCTAAAACCCAACTCTACAGTCAATGAATATTGTTTGCCCGGCCTTCACTGCAGGTGTAGCCATTCGTTTGAGATAGGATTTAAGGAGTCACCCGCGATTTAGCACAGTCAGCCACTAGGTTATAAAAGGAGGCCATTTTCCCCATCATGCCCGCACTACATCAACAGGACATGAATCCAATCCATCGGCTTATCGAGTCACAAACATGAGACTTACGAGGCTGAACAGTGAACACTTGAAATGACCCAGTACTTGAACTGTCATGCTCGAGTATTTAAACCTGTAACTTGTTCAAGTAATTTCGGGAATTTCGGGAAAAAAATTCGGAATTTTTTTTATTGGAAATTAAGTTTGAACACTTTAAATTAACATTTTCCGAGAAACGACAATTGAGCTAAAACGGAGGAGAGGAAAACATACCAATTGTCAGCTAGATACCTGTAACCTGATTTGGTACCTTGCCAAGAATCGAACCCCAGACCAGGTAGCTCAATGGCTGAGAACACGCTACGAATTGAGTTTTTTTGGCACCCTCCATTTTATGAGTTGTTGTAGTTTTATCATGGGCATGTACAAAAATCGCTCTTGGAGTTTATATTATTTCTCAAACTCCCAAATCATCTGAGGGATTCAAAAAATTACAGAACAACAAGTTGTTTTTTCTTGTCGATAAGGAGTCGATGAGATTTTACGTCCTTTAAGGTTGTATTTGCACGTGCAAGTCGTCCTACGATGCCCTCGAGAGGTCGAAGGTTAGTTCAGGATGTCCAGTTACATATAGCATGGTTATGACCTTTTAAAGGTGGGACATTGAGATCCTCAAGGGTCCATCATGCTTCCTGCGTGTGCTGTGCAATCTCCGCCACCGAAGGTGGAAGGAAGTTATGTGTTCACCCCTGTTTGTCTGTCTGAGGAGGGTATCTCAAAAAGTTCTTGATAGACTTGGATTAAACTTGGTGGACGGGTTTGGTGTGTGACAAGGAAGAATCGATTCGAGCTTGGGGGAAGATCTGGACCCGGATCCAGATCAATGAATTTTTGAAAAGATTCTTCACCGTTGAGAGATTGGGCCAAAAATGACATATAGCAAAATATCTCAAAAAGTTGTTGGCGAATTTTGATGAAACTTTATGGACAGGTTTGGTGTGCGACAACAAAGAATCGATTCGATTTTGGTGAAAATCCGGATACAAGGATTATTTAATTTTTAAAGCGCTTCTTCACCGTTGAGAGTTGGGGCCAAACACGATATATAGCTTGATATTTCAAAAAGTCTTGAACGGGTTATGACAAAACTCGGTAGACAGGTTGGGTAGGTGACAAGAACAAGCCAGAACAAGGTGACAAGATTCGATTTTGGTTCAGGTCCGCATCCAGATCGGGCCTATCAGTGGGATCCAAAACGTAGACTCTTCAGCCTGGTGGAGACATGAGCTCTACTGAGTGTCGTTCTCGTTTCGAATTTGATCATCACATGGTCAGTGATGACATCATGATGTCAAAACCAACAAGTTAATTAATGGGTATTTCAGGTTGATGACCTCTGGATTCGATCGGGTCACCTGGACCAGGATTTTCTTATCTCTGTGGCCTTGGGACCTAGTAAGGTAGTTTCGCCCACATTTGCACTTTCTACCTCAATCTCGTGGTCCAGGAATTACACTCAACCTATCAATTTGGCAATTTCCACATAAGGGGAGTAAATGAGTATTTCTAAGAAAAGGTAGCACGTGCAAATACCGCTTTAAGCCTTATCGTGTTTCCACAAAATTACCACAATTGAGGTTTGCAATGACCTAGGCGTGCCCTCACACGCATTGGAACCCCACAAGTATGAGTGTATGGTATAAATTATTTTGACTGGGTAGATTCACTTGTAAATGGTATGTGGTTCTATTACCTTTGCAATAGACTAAGTAGAGTACGTCGTGGACAAATATATTCCTCTGGGAACCTCCACGGAGCAGCAGGTCAAGAGTGCAGGAACAACACTTCTATTTGGCTTACCTCTGGCAAAACAAGCTCTCACAGGCCTAATGTGTAAGAGAATGACCTACAAGGGACATTCCTTCACCGAGGGCACGACATAGTTGCAGGCTTTGGAGAAATGAGACGGATGCTCAAGAACTTTGTAAAAAGGTGGAACTTGTTTTTCAAATGCAAAAGACAAAGGGTAGATACAGAAGTGACAGTGAGTAGAAGGAACCGCGGTAGATGCAACCAGAACGAATAGGATGAGTGAGAAGAGCAGAATGGAAACATACTGCAACGACGTGGAAGTAAAAGGGGGCAGCCACCGAAAGGGTTAATGGGCGTAGAAAAGATCACGAGTGGAGACGGAGGATCACCTGATGTCTTGGTGTACTGCCAACTTGAAATACTGGAGGGAAAATTGGGATTAAACGGACTAAGGAAGCGGTTTCGCGAGTGAGGGAAGAGAGGAACAAAGGAATGGAGCTGAGCAGTGAGCCTGGATTTTAGGTTTTTCACAAGGAGTAGGTTTCTGGAGGGAGCACATGCGACACGGTCTGGATAGGAACAGAAAGATGAAAGAGAGCACGGTGGTAGGTGGAAGAGGCCACAAACGTACCTGCGATGAGCGAGCAACGGGTCTTGTCCTCCTGCTTCTTTGCATGAGATTCCAATGATGGCCAATTTCTCCAAGTCATGTTAAAGTAATAGTACAACGACAAAGTTTATTTTATGTATGAGATAGACAGATTGAGATGTACATGGCTCGAAAGACACACAACTCCAAGATGCTGCAGGTGCTCATCCCAAGACCCAAATAAATCTTCGTTTTTACAATGACAAATGATGATTCTTCCTTTCTTTGGAGGAAATTATTGCCAAATTTCTTTTTTTTACCCCTGTTATCCAACCTGAGGCCCCTCCCAATCTCCCCCTGTTATCCAACCTGAGGCCCCTCCCAATCTCCCCCTGTTATCCAACCTGAGGCCCCTCCCAATCTCACCTCCACCACCAGAAGCTCTTTTCATTTCCCCAATGCCTTCCTCACGTTGTAGACGTGCCAATGGGTGATGGATGGGATTAAGGTTGTGATAACACGGGAATGGATGGGACACAGGTACAACTACAACCGATGACTCATTACGACGTTGCTTTGGCTAATATACTGCTGTAATCATTAGTACTGTATAGTTAGGAGATTGTACAATTTGCCAGAGCACAAAGCAGTACCATGACGTCGGTCGTGATTAAACACGGTGGTTTGCAGTTATAAACATGCAAAGCTACCTCGCTATAGCTCGGCCTATTGTGTCCGCCCGACTGCAGAACGTGTTCCACCAAAGCGTAATGTGATAATGTCAGGGCTGTCCTTTCTTTTCTGGGAATTGTTGTTTTACATGGAGGCGACTCCTCCTGCCGAAACACGATTCCGAAAACACACATCCCACAACGCCCCAAACAATCCGTCTTTGTTTCTCAGAGC
The DNA here is from genome assembly GCF_964187855.1 of Myxine glutinosa. Taxonomy (NCBI): domain Eukaryota; kingdom Metazoa; phylum Chordata; class Myxini; order Myxiniformes; family Myxinidae; genus Myxine; species Myxine glutinosa. The sequence continues at coordinate 35,970,935 of NC_136269.1, read as the reverse complement.
CTTTCTTGAGCTCTATCTGTGGCCAAAAGTGGCTACATGATGCTAACCACAGGCATTCAACATTTATCTTTGTCTTGCCTGCGGATTGCTGAGGAGGAGTACTGAATACATGTTGTTGATAGTCTCTCAATAGTTGTTGTTGTTGTTGTTGTTGTTGCGTAGCCCCAGACAGTTCTCTTCAACAATCCCGTGGCAGGGAGACAGCCGATTAATCTTCCAGGAGCGACCCAGATATCCCACACATTTAGGATTGTGTAATCCCACCCTCATGAAGTCGAGGCCATGACAGAGTAAGAGAGAGAGTGAAAGAAAGAGAGAGAGTGAAAGAAAGAGAGTGAAAGAAAGAGAGAGGGTGAAAGAAAGAGAGAGGGTGAAAGAAAGAGAGAGGGTGAAAGAAAGAGAGAGGGTGAAAGAAAGAGAGAGGGTGAAAGAAAGAGAGAGAGAGTGAAAGAAAGAGAGAGAGAGTGAAAGAAAGAGAGAGAGAGTGAAAGAAAGAGAGAGAGTGAAAGAAAGAGAGAGAGTGAAACAAAGAGAGAGAGTGAAAGAAAGAGAGAGAGTGAAAGAAAGAGAGAGAGTGAAAGAAAGAGAGAGAGTGAAAGAAAGAGAGAGAGTGAAAGAAAGAGAGAGGGTGAAAGAAAGAGAGAGAGTGAAAGAAAGAGAGAGAGTGAAAGAAAGAGAGAGAGTGAAAGAAAGAGAGAGAGTGAAAGAAAGAGAGAGAGTGAAAGAAAGAGAGAGAGTGAAAGAAAGAGAGAGAGTGAAAGAAAGAGAGAGGGTGAAAGAAAGAGAGAGGGTGAAAGAAAGAGAGAGAGTGAAAGAAAGAGAGAGAGTGAAAGAAAGAGAGAGAGTGAAAGAAAGAGAGAGGGTGAAAGAAAGAGAGAGAGAGTGAAAGAAAGAGAGAGAGAGTGAAAGAAAGAGAGAGAGAGTGAAAGAAAGAGAGAGAGTGAAAGAAAGAGAGAGAGTGAAACAAAGAGAGAGAGTGAAAGAAAGAGAGAGAGTGAAAGAAAGAGAGAGAGTGAAAGAAAGAGAGAGAGTGAAAGAAAGAGAGAGGGTGAAAGAAAGAGAGAGGGTGAAAGAAAGAGAGAGAGTGAAAGAAAGAGAGAGAGTGAAAGAAAGAGAGAGAGTGAAAGAAAGAGAGAGAGTGAAAGAAAGAGAGAGAGTGAAAGAAAGAGAGAGAGTGAAAGAAAGAGAGAGAGTGAAAGAAAGAGAGAGGGTGAAAGAAAGAGAGAGAGTGAAAGAAAGAGAGAGAGTGAAAGAAAGAGAGAGGGTGAAAGAAAGAGAGAGAGTGAAAGAAAGAGAGAGAGAGTGAAAGAAAGAGAGAGAGAGTGAAAGAAAGAGAGAGAGTGAAAGAAAGAGAGAGAGAGTGAAAGAAAGAGAGAGAGTGAAAGAAAGAGAGAGAGTGAAAGAAAGAGAGAGGGTGAAAGAAAGAGAGAGGGTGAAAGAAAGAGAGAGAGTGAAAGAAAGAGAGAGAGAGTGAAAGAAAGAGAGAGAGAGTGAAAGAAAGACAGAGAGTGAAAGAAAGAGAGAGAGAGTGAAAGAAAGACAGAGAGAGAGAGAGAGAGAGAGAGAGTGAAAGAAAGAAAGAGAGAGAGAGAGAGTGAAAGAAAGAGAGAGAGTGAAAGAAAGAGAGAGAGTGAAAGAAAGAGAGAGAGTGAAAGAAAGAGAGAGAGAAAGAAAGAGAGAGAGAGAGAGAGAGAGAGAGAGAGATAGAGATAGAGATAGAGATAGATAGAAAGAGAGAGATAGAAATAGAGAGACAGAGTCGGTCCATGACGACCGATCAGCACTCGAACCGTGACCGCACAGTCCTGACGAATCCGGGCAGCAGGGAAGACTGGGGACGATTTGGCGTCACACTTGCGTTGGGAGGTACAACCACAGCGAAGAGTCGTGTCCGATAGTTGTCTCTCCGGGTAGTTGTGATGATGATGATGTCGAGTCTCCTCCGACAATTCATTGCCTTTCTATGGCTGGTACACATGGGTAAGTGTGTGATATAGACGGGGAATGTTGGGGGGGGGGTCGCCACTCCTCTCCATCAAACCAGTTATCTGGTGCCAGTTATCCGAGCTCGGAAGGATGGACAGGCTGAGTCAACCCCACCAGGCGTTAATTCAACAGGATTCTAGCTCAGGACCTAAGGATCCCAAGCCCGCCACCCTAACAATGAGGCCGACACCAGGTATATAGTTGTAAGCGACGAGGGAATAAACATAACCTGCAATGGGAATATCAACTTGCGCTGCTTGTCAGTACTTATGTGAATGGCTCTTTGTGCTGATCTTAGGGAATATCCCCTTATCGAACCTGAAATTAGCTTTGGACAGTGAAACATCTCAGGACATTAAGTGGTGACCGATGCACAAATAACGTTGTTCTTTTTAGACCATTGGGCGACATAATTTGCTTGGAAATATAAGTTTTGCATGCGTACCTTTTATCTATCTAAATATATGTCTTTTATCATGTTAAGCAAAATATTTCCATCCCAGCTTTATATACTGAACCAATCGCTGTAAAATTGAGCAGAAATGCCCCTGTGTGCGTTATGGTCTTATTACCTTTTAGCCGCCATTGGACTTAGTTAAAAAAAACCGGGACTTATGGGTGGGGTCTCGTCCCTCAGTGCATCCACAATAGGGTGGTCCAAAAATGCAAAAAAATCACTTTTTTATCTGGATTTTGATGCTCTATTGGATTATTGTTAGAAATGGTCTAAATCATTCACCCAAAAAATATTTTGCATCTGAGTCATCTATAAACTCATGCACACTCAACATATAAATTTGTCATTTTGGTCAATTTTAATGAAAATCGTCCATGTTGAGAGGCTTACAAAGACTTTAGAAATATTTTTTTCCTAAATAATGTCATTGATGGTACATACCCCTGTGAGGTCCTCATGGTCGAAACATGAGTCAGACATGTATGAACATGTTTCAAACGTGTTTCAAGCATTGTCAAACATGTTTCGACCATGATGATTTCACACTCACAGGCGCAAGCGCATGCAAAAAGTCATGAACCACAAAATGGCTTGGTACAATAGTGCAAGTACTAGGTTGCTATAGTACAATAGTGCATGTACTAGGTTGCTAGAGTACAATAGTGCAAGTACTAGGTTGCTATAGTACAATAGTGCATGTACTAGGGTGCTAGAGTACAATAGTGCAAGTACTAGGTTGCTATAGTACAATAGTGCAAGTACTAGGTTGCTATAGTACAATAGTGCATGTACTAGGTTGCTAGAGTACAATAGTGCAAGTACTAGGTTGCTATAGTACAATAGTGCATGTACTAGGTTGCTATAGTACAATAGTGCAAGTACTAGGTTGCTATAGTACAATAGTGCATGTACTAGGTTGCTAGAGTACAATAGTGCAAGTACTAGGTTGCTATAGTACAATAGTGCATGTACTAGGTTGCTATAGTACAATAGTGCAAGTACTAGGTTGCTATAGTACAATAGTGCATGTACTAGGTTGCTAGAGTACAATAGTGCAAGTACTAGGTTGCTATAGTACAATAGTGCATGTACTAGGTTGCTAGAGTACAATAGTGCAAGTACTAGGTTGCTATAGTACAATAGTGCATGTACTAGGTTGCTATAGTACAATAGTGCATGTACTAGGTTGCTAGAGTACAATAGTGCATGTACTTTTTCCACCTTGGTTGCTATTGGATTGTTCTCATTTAGCCAAATTTGGTGAAAAACGCCATATTTCAATTGAAGTGTGTATGAGTTTCTAGATGGAATTGAGCGAAAATATTTGGTGGGTGAATGTTTTACACCGTTTCTAACAATAATCCAGTAGAGCATCAAAATCGGAGAGGTCGATGTTTTTTGGACCACCCTAATCCACAACCATACCACGAACATGTATGGACCGATTTCGTTCATACTTAGCACAAAGACAACACGTGATGGTATACATAGGCACATCATTTTGTCTCGCGATGTGATCAAAGATGGCCGACTGGTAGACTGGCGGCCATTTTAGTTGTAACAAAAAAAACCCATGTTGAAAACATCCTCAATCATTTGTTGGGACATGCATTTACCGATGTTCAAACTTGGCACACAGATAACGAATGACGTCTTATATGTGCACATTTTCTTTCGAGATCAGATCCAAGATGGCCGACTGGTGGCCATTTTGTTACTCAAACGTGTCAACTATTTCTTGAACATGCATGGTCCGATTTAGTTCAAACTTGGCACAAAGACAATAGGCTACATTAGAGTATACATATGCAGAACATTTTGTTTTGTAAGCTGACCAAAGATGGCCGACTGGTGGCCTTTAACTCCGTAAAGCAAAGTTACTGAAACCACGGAAGCTATGACATTTTATGTCTTTTTATTCTTGTTAAATATTAAACACGTGAGTTCATAGAACACCTTACCTTACCCCTATGCAGTCCTGAGAAAAATAATCTGGGCAGGGTCTTGTAAACTCTTGCTTTATGTTTTGCACTTCACACAGCGCGATGCAATGCCATATTTGTCTGAATGCTGACAGGCAGTTACTCTGCCCTCAGTGCATGAGACTCGTCAATATTTGTCTAAGTACTGAACTGCTAAACAGGTTTTTTAAAGTGCCAACAATGCGATTTATGTTCTCCAGTGTTCAAGTATATAATTCATTTGAAATAAATATAAATAGACCGTGGGCCAAACAAGCAAAATGTGTCTAGTTTTTTTTACTTTCGTGGCCCACCTCTGGTATCGAGCTGAAATTTTGCATATATTTAGTTTTTAAATCACTTAGAAATAATTCATAACTCGTCAGTGCAAAAAGTTGCACATTAATTAGTTATGCTAATTAGCAAAATCTATAGCGCCATCTTGTGTCCATTATTATATAGCTGTGTACAACTGAATTGGGAATTCTAAATAATTATAAAGTATGTAGTCGATGTAGAGATGGGGAAACTGTCCAGGAGTTTGGGTGTTCGAGGTCCTACACCCCCTCACACACACCTACACCTACACCTACACCTACACACACACACCTACACCTACACACACACACACACACACACACACACACACACACACATAAACATACACACACACACGTAACACACACACACACATAACACACACACACACACACACATATACATTATACATACACACACGTAACACACACACACACATAACACACACACACACACACACATACACACACACACACACACACATATACATACACACACACACACACACAACAAACACACACACATACCACACACACACACACACACACACACACACACACACACACACACACACACACACACACATATACATACACACACACACACACACACAACAAACACACACACATACCACACACACACACACACACACACACACACACACACACACACACACACACACACACAACACACAGAAACGCAACACACACACACACACACACATAATACATCAGAGTGTTTGACCATTTGGTGATGCGAGCAAATATGACCGTGGCTCCTCACACATGGAGAGAACCGTGGCTGGCTCCCAACCATGGGTGTTGTGGTTCTGAGGAGAGAACCGTGGCCGGCTCCCAACAATGGGTGTTGTGGTTCTGAGGAGAGAACCGTGGCCGGCTCCCAACCATGGGTGTTGTGGTTCTGAGGAGAGAACCGTGGCGGGCTCCCAACAATGGGTGTTGTGGTTCTGAGGAGAGAACCGTGGCCGGCTCCCAACAATGGGTGTTGTGGTTCTGAGGAGAGAACCGTGGCCGGCTCCCAACAATGGGTGTTGTGGTTCTGAGGAGAGAACCGTGGTCGGCTCCCAACAATGAGTGTTGTGGTTCTGAGGAGAGAACCGTGGCCGGCTCCCAACAATGGGTGTTGTAGTTCTGAGGAGAGAACCGTGGCCGGCTCCCAACAATGGGTGTTGTGGTTCTGAGGAGAGAACCGTGGTCGGCTCCCAACAATGGGTGTTGTGGTTCTGAGGAGAGAACCGTGGTCGGCTCCCAACAATGAGTGTTGTGGTTCTGAGGAGAGAACCGTGGCCGGCTCCCAACCATGGGTGTTGTGGTTCTGAGGAGAGAACCGTGGCTGGCTCCCAACCATGGGTGTTGTGGTTCTGAGGAGAGAACCGTGGCCGGCTCCCAACCATGGGTGTTGTGGTTCTGAGGAGACAACCGTGGCCGGCTCCCAACCATGGGTGTTGTGGTTCTGAGGAGAGAACCGTGGCCGGCTCCCAACAATGAGTGTTGTGGTTCTGAGGAGAGAACCGTGGCTGGCTCCCAACAATGAGTGTTGTGGTTCTGAGGAGAGAACCGTGGCTGGCTCCCAACCATGGGTGTTGTGGTTCTGAGGAGAGAACCGTGGCCGGCTCCCAACCATGGGTGTTGTGGTTCTGATGAGACAACCGTGGCTGACTCCCAACCATGGGTGTTGTGGTTCTGAGGAGAGAACCGTGGCCGGCTCCCAACCATGGGTGTTGTGGTTCTGAGGAGAGAACCGTGGCTGGCTCCCAACCATGGATGTTGTGGTTCTGAGGAGAGAACCGTGGCCGGCTCCCAACCATGGGTGTTGTGGTTCTGAGGAGACAACCGTGGCTGGCTCCCAACAATGGGTGTTGTGGTTCTGAGGAGAGAACCGTGGCCGGCTCCCAACCATGGGTGTTGTGGTTCTGAGGAGACAACCGTGGCTGGCTCCCAACCATGGGTGTTGTGGTTCTGAGGAGAGAACCGTGGCCGGCTCCCAACCATGGGTGTTGTGGTTCTGAGGAGACAACCGTGGCCGGCTCCCAACATTGGGTGTTGTGGTTCTGAACGCGAACTCGCTGTCCATAGTATAGGCCCCGACATTTCGTGTGTCCGAGCATGCCTATCGTGGTGGAGCTTTTGTAAGTCGCGGCGCCTCTCCAGCTCCTCATGGATGAGGTTGTCATCGTCGTGCACGTTGGTGATTCTGGTTGGGACCAGCGATTTGATTTTTCTGCCCATTAGCAGTTCAGCAGGACTTGCCAAGCTGTAGATCACCGGGGTGGACCTCCAAGCTAGCAGAGCCAGATGAAAATCGTTTCCCGCACTTTTTGATTTGCGGAGGATGGATTTCACCGTCTCGACTTGGCGCTCAATGAATCCATTAGATTTTGGGTATGTTGGGGATGAAGTGACGTGGTCAAAATTCCATTTCCCAGCAAATGAACGAAATTCTGCGCTGGACAAATGAGGACCATTATCACTCATAAACGTATCAGGAATCCCGAACTCAGAAAAAATCTGTCCCAAGGTCGCAATAATGGTGCGACTGGGAGCAGATTCGAGCAGTTTGCGAACAGTAGGACATTTGGAATAATAATCTGCGATGACAAGCCACTGAGCTGCATCAAAATAGAACAGATCACATCCGACTTTGCTCCATGGTCTGAGTTGATGTTGCTGATGCTCCATGTGATGTTGCTGTAGTGGTTCAGGCAGCTGAGATTTCTGGTGTCATTGGCAGGTAGGACAGCATTCCACTAGCCGATCAATGTCCTTGTAGAACCATCTCATCAAGTTCTGATTGAATTTTGTCCCTGAGAGCAATAGGGGTTCTGCATGGTGGATCGACATGTGGTGGGACATTTGGGTCCACAACAAGCTTGTGCATTGTATGAAATTCACCGATGCGGTCAAATTGTTGTGGGTATGCATCCATAAGATCCTTCACACTTGTAAACCAGTGGTTGGTTACTGTTCACTGAACAATGCAACGTAACAACGTGTAGATTCTCACACGATGGGAGGCCCCGAACTGCAGGACCACTGACATCCACAACATAAAAACGTGTGTGGTCCACGGTGATCCCTTGTAACTGCAGGACACGTCCACAATGCCAAAACACTTCATGTGGGTTCCATTGTACGCAGTTAAGACACTCTCTGCTGTCTGAAGAGAGCCAATGTAGGGACTCCTGGACTATGTGTCCTCTCCTGACAAGGTGGAGAAGTTTCTGTCAAAACTCGACTCTGATTCTGCAACTGGATCAGACGGCATCAGCCCACTGGTCCTAAAATCCTGCTCTGCCAATCTATCTCACCCTCTCTCTGTTCTCTTCACCCTCTCTTTTGCTCAAGATCCATCTGCCATCAGCTTGGAAATCAGACAACATTACTGATTTACACAAAAAGGTACAAAAACAGATCCTTGCAACTACAGACCAATCAGCCTGCTCCCAATAATCAACAAAGTCATGGAATCCATCATAGCTTCGGATATCAAATCCTTCCTCTTCTCCAATGGCTTTATCTCGGATCATCAATTTCGATTCAGACCAGGTCATTCTTCTCTTGACATGCTGCTTCTTCTGTCTCAACAATGGATGGAGGTCCTCAATGCCAAACAGGAAATCAGAGCTGTCTCCCTTGACATATCTCGTGCGTTCGATACGGTCTGGCACCCAGCTCTGCTCACCAAACTCTCCTCCTATGGTATCCATGGAAACCTCCACACATGGCTTGCCAACTTCCTCTCTGGTTGCAGTCAATGTGTGGCCCTGAATGGAATTCTCTCATCTCCCCTTCTTGTTCAGGCTGGAGTTCCTCAAGGAATTGGTCTGGGCCCTGTGCTTTTTCTGATCTTCATTAATGATCTCTCCGGTTCTCTGGAAAATCCTCTCTATCTCTTTGCTGATGACTCCACTCTCCGCCGCTCCATATCTCAACCCTCAGATCAGCAGGCAGCAGCCTCTTCTCTCTCTGCAGACCTGGACAATATCTCAAACTGGTCAAAAAAGTGGAACATGTCTTTCAATCCTGAAAAATCTCACACTCTTACTTTGTCTCTCAGAAAAGACCGTCTGGACAACCCTCTTATCTACTTTCTGAACAATCCTCTTGAAGAAGTTCTGTCACTCAAGCTTTTGGGTCTCACTATCTGCCATTATCTGTCCTGGGAAAACTACATTTCGAAGCTGGCCTCCAAAGCCAGTCGCCGACTGGGCATCCTCCGTCGTGTGATGTCCTTTCTGGGCACTTCTGAGCTCCTCACCACATACAAAGCTTTCATCCGCAGCTCAATGGATTACTGTTCCCCCCTCTGGGCCGGTGCTCCTACCTCACACCTAACTCGGCTTCACGCTGTAGAAACCAAAGCTTTCAGAATCAATGGAATCTCCTGCGATGACCCTGATTCTGAGGGCTTTTTCTCTATCACCGCAGGCAGGTTGATGGTCTTTCTGTCTTCTACCGACTCCTCTCGGGCCTAGCCCTCCCTGCTCTCACTGGGCTCTGTCCCCCAGATATTCCTGCAGGACACACAAGATCTGCCAGCAGCCCTCTTCTGGTGAAACTGCCAAAATCAAGACTCTCTGCTCACCTTCACTCCTTCATTCCTCTTTTCTCCCACCTGTGGAACAATCTCCTCCAGTTTTTTCAATCCATCTCCTCCCTCCAGGTCTTTAAAACAGATGTTCACCACCATCTCTTATCTTCCCCCATCCAAAACCTTGATCTTTTCTAACCCGGTTAAAACACCCCAAATCTGCCACTTTCAATCCCCAACTTCTTTCCTGAAATTCCTGGTGGTGTTCATTTGCTTTATACCGTGTACCACTTCTCCTCCAGCCCTCCTCCTCCCACAGATCTACCGACGTCCCTGTTCTCTATTGTTGTTGTGCTTGTGTGCTTCCCTCTCTCTCCCCTCTTGTCTCCCACTCTCTTCATTGCATGTTTTATGTGTCTGTGCATGTTTTCATGTTCAATGTGTTAGCTCTTACACGAGCCTCGATTCTGTATTAAATATATTTATATATATATATAAAGGATTATAATGATGTAATAATGTGGGCGGAGGCATGCATTGGTTGACGTCGTGACGTCGAAGAGTGTCGTTCTAGTTATATAAATTGCTTATTGGCAATGCAGACATTTTCAGAATATGCATCACTTGTAATTTCTTCTTCAAAATGCGTTTACTAATGTCTACTTGTACGTACAAGTAAGCACATTTGGATTACGTCTGTCGACATGGAAAAGATGATGAAACAAGTTCAAAAAATGCCAAAGGCAAAAGGTTACCTGATATGACTCATGAATCATGTAAACGAAGCCTGTAAAGGTATATAAACAAGAATATAATGAATTAAATGAGCTCACTTGAGTGAAAGAAAAACTTGTTAAAACAGAAAAAATTGTGAAAACAGAAAAACTTGTTAAAACAGAAAAAAAAACTTGTTAAAACAGAAAAAATTGTGAAAACAGAAAAACTTGTTAAAAGAGAAAAAATTGTGAAAACAGAAAAACTTGTTAAAACAGAAAAAATTGTGAAAACAGAAAAACTTGTTAAAACAGAAAAAAAACTTGTTAAAAGATTAAAAAATTGTGAAAACAGAAAAACTTGTTAAAAGAGAAAAAATTGTGAAAACAGAAAAACTTGTTAAAACAGAAAAAAAAACTTGTTAAAACAGAAAAAATTGTGAAAACAGAAAAACTTGTTAAAACAGAAAAAAAAACTTGTTAAAACAGAAAAAATTGTGAAAACAGAAAAACTTGTTAAAACAGAAAAAATTGTGAAAACAGAAAAACTTGTTAAAAGAGAAAAAATTGTGAAAACAGAAAAACTTGTTAAAACAGAAAAAAAACTTGTTAAAAGAGAAAAAATTGTGAAAACAGAAAAACTTGTTAAAAGAGAAAAAATTGTGAAAACAGAAAAACTTGTTAAAACAGAAAAAAAAACTTGTTAAAACAGAAAAAATTGTGAAAACAGAAAAACTTGTTAAAACAGAAAAAAAAACGTGTTAAAACAGAAAAAATTGTGAAAACAGAAAAACTTGTTAAAAGAGAAAAAATTGTGAAAACAGAAAAACTTGTTAAAAGAGAAAAAATTGTGAAAACAGAAAAACTTGTTAAAACAGAAAAAAAACTTGTTAAAAGAGAAAAAATTGTGAAAACAGAAAAACTTGTTAAAAGAGAAAAAATTGTGAAAACAGAAAAACTTGTTAAAACAGAAAAAAAAAACTTGTTAAAACAGACAATGGCTGGTGCTGTGTACATGTGATGGTGAATTAACCAATGAAATGACCATTTGACGTGCCATGCTTGTTTGTTTTGTTCGATATTCGATATGTTTTTTCGACTAAATCAGCAGATATAGTAATTCCAATTGAAACTTGCAATGTAATTGCAAGTAATTGTAATTTTTGTAATTGTAATTTGCAACTTGCAATGGCATGTGATGTGATGTAAGTTTTGTTGATGTGTCATCAAGATCAATATTTTTTTTTTTTTTTTTTTTGTATACAAGATCGAGGCTCGTGTAAGAGCTGACAATCACAAAAAGACAAACTGACACATAAAACATCAGATAAAGGGAGCGGGAGACAAGATGGGAAGGGAAGCACACAAGTACAACATTTGAGAGCAGGGACATCGGGAGATCAGTGGGAGGGAGAGTGCTTGTTGGGTGTAGGCACGGGAAGGGGGAAAGGGGGCGGGGGAAAGGGTGGCGGGGCAAGTGACTGTATGTATGAGAATAGTTAATTAGCATTGCCAATTAGTAATTGCCATTTATGGCAACGTAGTTAACTTTGGTTATTCGGGACATTCGTCGACGAGGGAGTAATTTTCATGGCAGATGTTTGAAATTTCGATGTACGGTATTTTACATCTCTCATGGGGGACCTTGACCAATGATGGACGATTTTGGATGGCTACAGGGGTCCCTTACCACTGCAGTTGACTAATAACTGGAAAAATAATTGTATTTGAACATTTAAATGACTGCATGTTCGCCTCCCTGCCTAACCTGGGTTTGAATCCCGACCCAGCTATAAACTGCCATCCTGGTGTTTCACAGGCAAGGTGATTCTTCAATGAGTGTGCCGTCCCTCGGATGCACGTTAAGCCGGGCGTCCTATTTGCCGGCATTAGTCGGTGTACAACTGCGCGTTAATGACCCCACGGTGTCCTTTGCGAAGAGTCGGCGAGTTATCACCGGCAACCGGTCCAAATTACAAATTCTTAACCTAACTATACTTAGTCGAGCGTCACGCCTGGCCAGCCAGTTCGTGAAAGACTTGTGCCAAAAACTTCCTCCGGTCAACTCCAGAAGAACTTGGGAATAATTGTGGCCGTTAAACAATTGGAATGTCTGCATGATGAGTTGAGTGGACATTTCCAACAACAGCTTGCGCAACTTTTTCTTTCACTCAAGTGAGCTCGCTTAATTAATTTATTTATTCTTGTTTGTTTACTTTTACAGGTAAGTTTCATGATTCACGAGTAATATTAGCTAACATTTTTGACTTTGAAAAGTTTTGTACTTGTGTATTTAGATAGTGTGGACAGTCTTCCTAACGGTAATGATTGGATAATTTGGACTTTCGCTTCCCTTGAATGAGCAGTATCTTTATTTTGTTCAGTCTTTAACGATATACCTGATGCAGTTTGGCACACCTTGTGGTAGACGAAGCTGGTAGGGCAAGATGCCACCCACCTCTGGTCACATATTCTGTATCCTGAACGTCGGCATCAGAGGGATTTCTGGTTAAGTGAATAACGATAACGTACCAAGTGTAAAATGTTCAGTAAACTGAACAAAACGATCCGAGATTGTTCTTGTCCACTTCCTATTTTTTTGTTTCCTCTTTCCAACCCTGTGTGTCCTCACGTGCCCTCAATCGTGAAATGTTGTTGCTTTTACAGTGGTGATCTTTGACATCGTTTTAATTTCTTTAGCATTCACAACATTTCATATTACTACTACTACTACTACTACTACTACTACTACTACTACTACTACTACCACTTCCACTACTACCACCACCACTACTACTACTACCACCACTACGACTACTACCACAACCACCACTACTACTACTACCACCACTACTACCACCACCAGTACTACTACCACCACCACCACTACTACTACTACCACCACCACTACTACTACCACTACCACCACTACTACTACCACTACTACTAGTACCACAACCACCACTACTACTACTACCACCACTACTACCATAACTACTACTACCACTACTACAACCACTAGTACTACTACTACCACCACAACTACCACCACTAGTACTACTACCACCACCACTACTACTACTACTACCACTACCACCACCACTACTAGTACCACTACCACCACTAGTACCACTACCACCACTACTACTACCTCTACCACTACTACTACTACCACAACCACCACTACTACTACTACCACCACTACTACCATAACTACTACTACCACTACTACAACCACTACTACCACCACTAGTACTACGACCACCACTACTACTACTACTACTACTACCACCACTACTACCTCTACAACCACCACTAGTACTACTATTACCACTACTACCACAACTACTACGACCAATACCACCACCACTAGTACCACTACTACCACTAGTACCACCACCAGTACTACTACTACTACCACTACTACTTCAATAACCCCAATTATCACTGCCTTCTCGTGTGGTTAAGCCTGGTGTTGGCTTGACAGATAAGGTTGCTGGCTTCAGATCTCGATCCTGAGTTTAATCCCCAGTTACACCCGTTGAATTAACACCAGGTGGGTTGACTCAGCCCGTCATCCTTCCAAAATCAGGAAAATGAGTACCAGCTTACTGCGATGAATTAGCCATTCGAGTATCCTGCATCGGAGTGGTGACCCGTCCAGGATTGTGCCCGATAGCCAAGAAACTTCTTCGGCAGTCATATGTATCTGAAGATGCAAAAACCAGTAGTCTTCTTCTTCTAATGTGGTCAGTCAGGAACATTTTTGGCCTAAGTCTTTCACGAACCGGATGGCCAGACCTGACAATCGATTGAGGGTGACAGGAATTTGTAATTTCTTCAGGATTCCAGCGATAACTCGCGTACTCTTTGTGAAGGACACCGTGGGATATTTAACGTCCACCAACTAATGCTAGCACATGTGACTCGCAGCTTCCATCTGAGGGACGACACACACATTGATCTCTCGTCATGCCTGCGAAACACCAGGATGGCAGTTTACAGCTGGGTTGGGTTTCGAACCCAGACTAGACAGCTCAGAGGCAAAGGTGTTTGTACCTCGAGGCTATCCTGTCCACACACACACACACACACACACACAAGCGCACAAGCACAAACACACACACGCACACACACATACACACAAGCGCACAAGCACAAACAAACACACAACACAAACAAACACACACACAAGCACAAGCGCACAAGCACACACACACACACACACACACACACACACACACACACACACACACACACACACACACACACAAACACACAACACAAACAAACACACAACACAAACACACACACACACACACACACACACACACACACACACACACACACACACAAGCACAAACACAACCACATACAGTCATACACACACATCAACACACACACACACACACACACACACACACACACACACACACAAGGATGTAGTTTGGATTTTTTTAAATAGTAAAGAAAAATAAAATAGTAAGCAGTAAAACAGCAAGTGTTAGTGTTGTTGTTACAAGAGGAGGATGATTTGAGCCGACAGGATAATTTAGAATGTCGCGCAGTCATTAATGAACTTTGTCATCCTGTTTTGATTCCTGACCAGACTACCTGCACCTGAACAAATTACAAATTCCTGCCCTAACCTGTAGGAGGCACTGCATCAACGGCACAGCAGCGCTCACAGGAAATGACCCTACCCTCAGGTGTTTGCTGCACACAAAAGAATAAGATCACTATGGGACTTTGTTAGGGTTAGTGAAGGTTTTTGATGATTAAAACATCCAGTAGCATAACACTATTTGGGTTAGTAGTCGTAGTAGTAGTAGTAGTCGTAGTAGTAGTAGTAGTAGTAGTAGTCGTAGTAGGCCAGTATTAGTAGAACAGCATTAGTAGTACTGTAGTAGCAGTAGCAGTAGTAGTAGTTGTAGTAGTAGTTGTAGTAGTCGTAGTAGACGTAGTAGACGTAGTAGTAGTCGTAGTAGACGTAGTAGTAGTCGTAGTAGTAGTAGTAGTAGCACAGCATTAGTAGTACTGTAGTAGCAGTAGTAGTAGTTGTAGTAGTAGTAGTAGTAATGGTGGTGGTAGTAGTAGTAGTAATGTTAGTAGTAGTACAGTAGTGGTAGTAGTAATGGTAGTAGTAGTAATGTTAGTAGTAGTAGTAATGGTCGTAGTAGTAGTACTAATAATGTTAGTAGTAGTACAGTCGTGGTCGTAGTAATGGTAGTAGTAATAATGTTAGTAGTAATAGCAATGGTAGTAGTAGTAGTAGTAATGTTAGTAGTAGTACAGTCGTGGTAGTAGTAGTACAGTAGTGGTAGTAGTAGTACAGTAGTACAGTAGTGGTAGTAGTAATGGTAGTAATAGTAATGGTGGTAGTAGTACAGTAGTAGTACAGTAGTCGTAGTAGTAGTACAGTAGTAGTGCAGTAGTGGTAGTAGTAGTACAGTAGTGGTAGTAGTAGTACAGTAGTAGTGCAGTAGTGGTAGTAGTAGTACAGTAGTACAGTAGTAGTGCAGTAGTGGTAGTAGTAGTACAGTAGTGGTAGTAGTACAGTAGTGGTAGTAGTAGTACAGTAGTGGTAGTAGTAGTACAGTAGTGGTAGTAGTAGTACAGTAGTGGTAGTAGTAGTACAGTAGTGGTAGTAGTAGTGCAGTAGTGGTAGTAGTAGTACAGTAGTAGTGCAGTAGTGGTAGTAGTGGTACAGTAGTGGTAGTAGTAGTACAGTAGTACAGTAGTAGTGCAGTAGTGGTAGTAGTAGTACAGTAGTGGTAGTAGTACAGTAGTGGTAGTAGTAGTACAGTAGTGGTAGTAGTAGTAGTAATAGTAGTAGTACAGCAGTAGTAATAGTCTTTATTTAACGAGGATATTAACATGTTTAGTCCAAAGACTAATGTTACACATGGACCTCAACTTTTTAATTGTAGTAGTAACCTGGAGGTCACCTGACATCGGTATTTACGTAGTTTAGGCCTCGCTGTCACAATATGAAGACTTGTTTTATTGAAGACTTACTTTAAAGCATACATGTATAAAAATATAAATTAAATACAGTACATGATTGAGTTAACAAACACACGATGAGGTTCATAAAAGTGTGAATAACAATAAACAACACGTGGTTGTCTTTGTAAAGACTCCTGCCTAATTGCGAAAAATTTTTTTTTAAAGAAAACTTTCCATCAAGTTAAATAAAAACCAGATTTGTGTTTTATGGGTAAATGAGGAAATTCGGAACTGACGACAACTTTCATTTAACAACTATTTTTACCTTAAAAATGATTCGTGTGGTTTTTTCTGTTTGTTTGCTATGAGTAAGCGCGTGGTGCAATGAGGCTTTGTGTTGTTGTTGTTGTTGTTGTTGTTGTTGTTGTTGTTGTTGTGCTGTATCCGAGATCATGATCATTATTACCAATGTGAGTTCCTTTACAAGGAACTTCAATACAGGAGGAAGCCATTGGATGCCTGTGCAATGGTTGCCAACCTATGTTTGCTTGGCTGGGCTCCTTTTAAGTCCTCGAAGCAGCTTGTACTAATAAATCCTTTGTATTGTTATAATAATATTATTATAATATAAATGAATATTATGGTTAATAATCAAATTGAGAGAAATTCAGTTCAGTTCTTAAGCCTGGAATTCGCAGATCTTTCTGGATCAATCCGAAGGTAGAAACTTTCGCTCTGGTGCACCGCCAGCTGGTGGCGCTGCAACTCGGAGAACGTCATCCTTTAGAGGGGACCTAAAGCCGGCCGTCCTCACTTGTCTTGGGTAAGAAAGTTAAAGCAAATGTCTTTCACATAAATAGGCATTTGAGCTGGGAAAATGGCCGTATTAAACAAAATGCCGGTGTGGGTTAAATTTAGGCTGTCTCGTGGTCCCTCGTGTTGAACCCACTCCGAATACCTAGCTCTGGTGGGCCTATTGAGCTGTTTGTGCTGGGATCTTCAATATGAATTTGGATTGAAGTGAAGATCCAATCTGCGTTGGGATGTTTGGTTCTGCCATCGGAGAATTTCGCGCATTGTGCTGGGATTGCAGGTATGACCCAAGTCAAGTCATTCACGAACCGGCTGGCCAGGCCCGATCCTCGACTGCGGCTCCGTGGAGTTGGGATTCTCGAGGTTGTTCAGAGTGCCAATGATATCTCGTCTACTCTGCGCGATAGACACCGTGGGATCATTAACCGCTCACCCCAGAAGAAGGCAAATGCACCATCGACTAAAGTTTCATCAAAGCATCAAAATCCTGGAACTTTTCCATGGAATTCAGGAGGACATGGTCCACACAATACTGGAGAGATCTCCAGGTGCCTGGTCAAGCAAGAAAAGTGAAAGATTCCACCCTTACAAATAATCTACAAACGATCCCTCAATCTATCCGATTTGCAATCCCATGATAATCCCATCAGATCTCATGAGGAACCTTCACAAGGGCAATAAGGAGCACCACGAGTACCTCCATCGTTTTCAAGTTTGCTACCGTGTGATGTTGTGAAAAGACTGTGTTCGTGTCGGAGCAAACTTTGGGCAGCATGCTGGGTAGGTAATGACTCACGGTTCCTTAGAACTTTATTTGGACACTTCACGTGGCGGGTGAGCTCTTGGGGACCCTAAGATGTGACACAATGTTTGAGTGAATACAGTTTGACAAGTTCAATCCCTCGTTTGTACTCCCTATGTGGTCAGGCCTTGAGACTGGAAACAAGCCAGAGAAAAGTGTCTGCCGTCCTTTGATGCAGATGTGGCTCGCCGCTTCCCACGAGGTCCCGAGCACGTGACTAGCGGAACTTGGCCCCTCGGGCCTAGCTGCAGCTGTCTGCGGTAAGCCCTAAAGGGAAGCTGCGAAATATTTAAACTTGCTTTTTATTATTACCTTCGTCTGTCGTCCACTCAATTTGTAAGGATCAGTGCTTTGTGTTCTCACGTCATTAGTACACATATTCACATCATAATGCGTCATTAGTACACATACTCACATCATAATGCGTCATTAGTACACATATTCACATCATAATACGTCATTAGTACACATATTCACATCATAATGCATCATTAGTACACATATTCACATCATAATGCGTCATTAGTACACATATTCACATCATAATGCGTCATTAGTACACATATTCACATTATAATGCATCATTAATACACACAGTCACATCATAATGCATCATTAGTACACATATTCACATTATAATGCATCATTAGTACACATATTCACATCATAATGCATCATTAGTACACATATTCACATAATGATACATCATTAGTACACATATTCACATCATAATGCATCATTAGTACACATATTCACATCATAATGCGTCATTAGTACACATATTCACATCATAATGCGTCATTAGTACACATATTCACATCATGATACGTCATTCGTTCACATATTCACATTATAATGCATCATTAATACACACAGTCACATCATAATGCATCATTAGTACACATATTCACATTATAATGCATCATTAGTACACATATTCACATCATAATGCATCATTAGTACACATATTCACATTATAATGCATCATTAGTACACATATTCACATCATAATGCATCATTAGTACACATATTCACATAATGATACATCATTAGTACACATATCCACATGATAAAACATCATTAATCCACATCGTCACATCATAATGCATCATTCGTACACATATTCACATAATGATACATCATTAGTACACATATCCACATGATAAAACATCATTAATCCACATCGTCACATCATAATGCATCATTCGTACACATATTCACATCATAATGCATCATTCGTACACATATTCACATAATGATACATCATTAGTACACATATCCACATGATAAAACATCATTAATCCACATCGTCACATCATAATGCATCATTAGTACACATATTCACATAATGATACATCATTAGTACACATATCCACATGATAAAACATCATTAATCCACATCGTCACATCATAATGCATCATTCGTACACATATTCACATAATGATACATCATTAGTACACATATCCACATGATAAAACATCATTAATCCACATCGTCACATCATAATGCATCATTCGTACACATATTCACATAATGATACATCATTAGTACACATATCCACATGATAAAACATCATTAATCCACATCGTCACATCATAATGCATCATTAGTACACATATTCACATAATGATACATCATTCGTACACATATCCACATGATAAAACATCATTAATCCACATCGTCACATCATAATGCATCATTAGTACACATATTCACATAATGATACATCATTAGTACACATATCCACATGATAAAACATCATTAATCCACATCGTCACATCATAATGCATCATTCGTACACATATTCACATAATGATACATCATTCGTACACATATCCATCGCATTATGATGTGTACTAATGACTCGGCAACGGTTGCTCGAGTGAGATGTGCATGGAAGAAGTTTCGGGAACTGGGTGGCGTGCTGATGATGAGGGGAGTGTCGTTGAAGCTGAAGGGAAAGGTGTATGCTACATGTGTGAGAAGTGTTATGATTTATGGGAGCGAGACATGGGTAATGAACGTAGAGCAGTAACGAAGGTTGGAAAGGGTGGAAATGCGAATGGTTCGGTGGATGTGTGGAGTATCGTTGAGAGAGAGGAAGACAAATGATGAATTGCGAAAGATGATGGGAATAGAGCCTGTGATTGATGCCGTGAAGAGAAACAGGTTGAGATGGTTTGGTCATGTGTTGAGGAAGGATGAAAGTGACTGGTTGAGAAGAGTGATGGAAATTAATGTAGAAGGAAGTAGAGGACGGGGAAGACCGAGAAAGACTTGGCTAAAGATGGTGGAAGAAGAAATGCGGGCAAGGGGGTTAACAAGGAGAGATGCAGAAAATAGGGCAAAATGGAGAAGATTGTCATGGGGACCGCAAGGCTAACCCCCGCTCCAGCAGGGAAAATGGCCTTTAAAATGCATGTTGTTGTTGTTGTATTCGTACACATATCCACATGATAAAACATCATTAATACACATCGTCACATCATAACGCATCATTAGTACACATATTCACATTATAATGCATCATTAATGCATCGTCACATCATAATGCATCATTAGTACGCATATTCGCATTATAATGCATCATTAGTACACATATTCACATTATGATACATCATAAATCCCTGGTGTTGGGCTAGCGGCTAGGGTGCCGGCTTAGGATAAAAACCAAGGATCCTGGGTTTGAATCCCGGTCGATCGCTGAATTAACGCCAGGGGGGTTGACTCAGCCTGTCATCCTTCCGAGGTCGGCTAATTGAGTACCAGTTCACTGGTAATTCCCTGTTTGTCGTTAAAGGCGGCAAAAAGGGTTGGCGTCAGGAAGGGCATCCGGCCGTAAAACATTGCTTCAAATAGGGGACCGAAAAACAACAACAACCACGGTTCCCGAAAAAGGCCAACCCCCGCTTTGCGGGGAAAAATGGCCTCTAAAGGTGGTTTTAGTGCTTTGTGTTCTCGTCTCTTTAGGCATTCCTACTCCTCAAAATGTCAGCATGTTTGAGGCAACGGTTGGAATCCTCTGCATGTGTTCTTTGATTCATGCACAGGTACTTTTTTTTACTCTTTTCAAAAATATTTTCTTTCCTCTTAAGGTATTTTAAGCGAACGGCTCTACCTGCTTTGGGGAAACATCTCTATTGCAGGTTTGCTGCAATTGTCCAAAGCCCTAAGGCCTTGAGGCCTGCACAGCTTTTTCCAAGAGGGTTGATAAAATGGCCTTTTGTGGTGATAAAGATTTGCTTTCAGGACATTTGGGTTGACCTCGTGGTGTTCCCACCTGACACAATGACACGATGAAAAGAATCCTCCTGTCTATTGTGCACCAATGTCCTTGTAATTAATGTAAGAGTACACTGTCGTCAACTAATGTCTTGATGTGCTTGATTAATGTACAAGCTTCTCTATGACCCAAAGATCGATGTAAAATAAACCAATAATTATAGCATCGAATTAATTCTTCAAATGTAGATGTGGCAAAATGTGCTGAATTGTCCCCTCCCAGCATTTGTGAGACTAATGTGGGACAAGATGGTCCTGTTGGGTAATGTGGGGCAGGACGCCCTCCTTGTATGTGCAAAAGGTGTTTCCGTATGTGTGTATCTATATTATAATAGCCGTAGTCCCGTAGATGATTCTGTCTGTCTGTCTATTGGGCGTCTGTCCGGGGTGTGGCTTACTCGGTTTGCAGAGTAGCTCCACACATAGCTCCACCCATTCTGGGAGAGGCTTCGCTTCATATAAACAAATATCCACCATTTTATTAACTCGCATAGCTTTGAGGCCTGTTTTGTAGGCCCGTGGTGTCTTGCTCTCTCTCCCAGTTTTATTTCAAATCAAATTCGATATATCATTTCATTTTTCACAGTCGCTAACATAGTTTTAGACTCGGTTGAAAAAAAACGGGAAGAAAATCCGATGAAAGTTGCCGTTTATAGAACGAAATGAATTCTCAAAGGCCTGTAACTTCAAGGCCATTGAGTCAATCTCACGCCTTCATCTCCAATCTAACTCGCCATATGATTTCATTTTTATCCATGGTTTTGGACTCGGTGTCAGCAACGCGGGAAAATGCAGAGATATATTTTTTAAAATACACCATATCACCGCCCACCGCCCAACCGCCAACAACCGCCCAATATGTATCATACACCGCCCAACATGTATCATACACCGCCCAACATGACAGACGGCAACATGTCGACATTATCACTTTTTCTTTAAACCGAGTGAACCGAGCCGAACCGAATAAACCGAGTGAATTCACCGTTTACTTTTGATGACAGTCGTCACAAAACGACATATATTTCTTCGTTTTTATTTCATTCAACATTATTAGCCGGAAGTAAAATATGGTTCAGGAAATTACCGAGAGATATTTCTTCGTTTCTTTATTTATTAGTTATTTGTGCATACACTTTAAATAGGTTTATTTGAAATCTTTAATTTTCACAATGTAATATATTTGTCATTTGATGATGACGAGACACTTCCTCTTGACTCGTAACAATTCATGCGTTGCGTGGAAACTTCCATTTCCAAAATGAATGACACAGTCGATGAAGAACGACTCGGTGTCACCAACGCGGGAAAATGCAGAGATATATTTTTTAAAATACACCATATCACTGCCCACCGCCCAACCGCCAACAACCGCCCAATATGTATCATACACCGCCCAACATGTATCATACACCGCCCAACATGACAGACGGCAACATGTCGACATTATCGCGTTTTCTTTAAACCGAGTGAACTGAATAAACCGAGTGAATTCACCGTTTACTTTTGATGACAGTCGTCACAAAACGACATATATTTCTTCGTTTTTATTTCATTCAACATTACTAGCCGGAAGTAAAATATGGTTCAGGAAATTACCGAGAGATATTTCTTCGTTTCTTTATTTATTAGTTATTTGCGCATACACTTTAAATAGGTTTATTTGAAATCTTTAATTTTCACAATGTAATATATTTGTCATTTGATGATGACGAGACACTTCCTCTTGACTCATGACAATTCATGCGTTGCGTGGAAACTTCCATTTCCAAAATGAATGACACAGTCGATGAAGAACGACTCGGTGTCAGCAACGCGGGAAAATGCAGAGATATATTTAAAAAAATACACCATATCACCGCCCAACAGCCAACAAGTATCATACACCGCCCAACATGACACAGACAGCAACATGTCGACATTATCGCTTTTTCTTTAAACCGAGTGAACCGAGCCGAACCGAATACACCGAGTGAATTCACCGAGCGAATTTCAACCAATTCCACCGAGTTTCATGAAACCGAGAGATATTTCTTCATTGTTATTTTATTAGTTACCAGCAGAAGTACCCAGCGTGCCGGGCGGGGGAGGGGGGAAGGGCACGTACACTTTAAACATGTATATACTGTACATGTGGGATGTGGGATATATACATGTGGGACATGTGTACGTGTGTGTGTGTGCGTGTGTGCGCGTGCATATATGTGTGTGTGTGTGTGTGTATATATGTGTGTGTATGTGTATGTAGGCTAACCCCCGCTCTAGCAGGGAAAATGGCCTTAAAATGCATGTTGTTGTTGTATGTGTATATATATGTCTGTGTGTGTGTGTGTATGTGTGTATATGTGTCTGTAGGTGTGTGTGTGTCTGTTTTTGTGTATGTGTATGTGTATGTGTGGAGATGTATATATGTGTATAATGTGCATATATGTGTATATGTGTATACATATGTGTATACATATTTGCATATGTGCATATGTGTATATGTGTCTGTACGTGTGTGTGTGTGTGTGTGTGTGTGTGTGTGTGTGTGTGTGTGTGTGTGTGTGTGTGTGTGCATGTGTGTCGATGTACGTGTGTGTGTATATGTGTGTGGGTGTATATATGTGTGTGGGTGTATATATGTGTGTGTGTGTGTAAACATGGGCCGGTGTGTGTGTAAAGTGTGAGGAGGTATTGGAGAGGAAAATGCAGAGATATATATTTTAAAATCGCGCCATGATGATAAACGAAAATACACCGCCTAAAATAACAGTCGACATATATTTAAAATTCGTCACACACATCCATGCCCGTGGGAATCCCATGGGCATGGATGTGTGTGACATTTCGACATATTGAGTTAGATGCTGCGCATGCACATTCAGTTATATAACATGGTTACTGGCAATTGATCACATCCACAAATGATGTAATCCACACAATTTATGTACTTTACATAACGTTAATAGGAATGCCCGTGTAGATGGGAATGACATATAATTCACCGAAAACGTTGAAGCAACCGCATAATATTACGGTGATGTTTAACTCTGAGTGAGAATAGTTCTAAATTTTAAAAACTTTCTTCTGATATTTGTGATTTATTTCAAACAAACTGTATTTCCCATCTACACGGGCATGTATTCCTATTAACGTTATGTAAAGTACATAAATTGTGTGGATTACATCATTTGTGGATGTGATCAATTGCCAGTAACCATTTTATATAACTGAATGTGCAGGTGCAGCATCTAACTCAATATGTCGAAATGTCACACACATCCATGCCCGTGGGATTCCCACGGGTGACCCACCCCGCTAGTATGTATATAGTATAGCAGGACTGTCTGTCTGTCTGTCCCTCCCTGAACTACGCCCAGCCAAACTTTATTTGGAACATTTTAGGGCCCCTGCAGATGTCTTAAGGTGGTTGGGAGTTTCATAAAATTTCTCAAAACCTCAAAGTTTTTTATGGGATTCTTGGGCTCCCACCCACATACCTCTGGTACCTCGGGTGTGTGTGTGTGTGTGTGTGTGTGTGTGTGTGTGTGTGTGTGTGTGTGTGTGTGTGTGTGTGTGTGTGTGTGTGTGTGTGTGTGTGTGTGTGTGTGTGTGTGTGTGTATGTATGTATGTATGTATGTATGTATATATATATATATATATATATATATTGTCCTGTGGCTAGGGATTAACCTCCAAAGAAATGGATAGCCAAACGAGCTTAACACTCCGAGGCGTTCAGTCAAAAATGACGGTGTTCTTTACATGCGAGGGAAAGGAGAATGACGAACTTACCTTTACGGGTCCTACCAGACATCCTCAAACCTGCGATAATCAACTTAAACTGACACGGATTCAAAATGTACAAAAATACCGGCTTTATTGAAGAAATGCCGGTACCGAAGAATGCACGATAAAATAGGATTCCTAAATGGAACATCACCACACAGACCCGTATACAAACAAAGGGAAAAATAAAGGTGAAAATAAAGCGTGTGGGTTTGTGGTATACTTAGTTTGTACTTAGCACTGAGCGTCTCCTGAACCCCCTCGGGAATCGTCAAAACCCCCGCGTCCTTGGCGGGAACAGCACAGGCCGCCATGCACAGTTTGCTCGTGGGAAATGCAGGCCTCGGGTCCGCAGTTCGTTCCTCCTCACGATCGTCGAAACCTCCAATGTCCCTAGCGCGAAAGCGCTATTGTTACATATTTATGTGAATGTATGTGGATTACCATTCAGGTCTTTGCTTATCCGTGTGTAGTATATTAAGGGTTGTTGTGATTGGAGGGTCAGGAGCCCTTCTGAACAAGTGGCCGGAAACGGAAGTGACCGGAAACGGAAGAGGAAAAGACACGAGGAAAAGGGACGAGGATTCTTCTTCCTCGCCCCGCTCCGACAAAAGGTGGGATCGACCTTGCGCTGCGTGGAAAAGCGGCGTTCCGAAGCCTGTCTGGCGAGAGGAATTACCGGGACGTGTACCTGCCCGGTGGAGACGTCAAGTTGACGTGGGGCCGTGCATCGACCCCGCGTCTGGCATCGTTCGCGGCACCGTCCAAACAGACGCGTGCGGGTCGCACGTTGGGGCCTAACGCGCCTTGCAAGCGGCGTGGGGTTTGGCTTGCTCTACCGTATCCGCTTCGCGTGGCCACGAGGGGCTGCAGCCACGGTGCCTGGTACGATACCTGCCCGGTGGAAACACGTCCACCCGGGGTTCGTTCAACCGCCCGAGTGCGGCGACGGCGACCATCATCTTGGTCAGGAGGGGCCCAGAGACATTGTGCGGGACCGAGACCAAAAGGGTGTCGTGAGTACTCACCGGGACACACATGTATAAGATGGCCATCTTAATCATAGGGAATTGATTGTGAATTGGGAATTGGTGAGGATTGTGTATTGTTGATTGCTCGGGGAAAATCTCCGTGGTTGTGTCATTGAAATTGTATGGTATCATTACCATTGGAAATATATCCTTGAACATCAGTTGTCTCCTGGGTGAAATTCATATGGATTGCGTGGCGAAAGCGCATATATAATACAGCTTGCTGGCGGAGTTCCTCTCACGGTCCGGGGGTCACCGAGACCAGGTATTCACCGAGGGGACCACGTAACAGAATTGGGGGCTCGTCCAAATTACGATTTGCGGTTTCGCAATTGGGTCTACGTCCGGGATTTAAAATTGTATAAAATAATAAAATAATAATTTTTTATTAATTAAAATTTATTAATTAATTATTAATTGGTAAATTTTTTTGAGAAATTGGGGTAAAGTCTTGGGTGAAGGTTAACAGGTGTTAACGATAGGCACCATGGCGTTTGTGGCACAGAACTTTGGGGTAACCCCGAGTGAGGCACAGTTCCGAGCGTTGCTAAAGTCGGACCTCTTGAAATTGGCCAAACATTTTAACTTGGAGGTCCGAACTAATTTGAGGAAGGCAGAGTTGCAGGCCACGGTGATACAATCTATGGTGGGATTAGGAACATGGGACGAGTTAGCCTGGGAGTGGCTACCCGAAGAACCAGAAGACGTTGAGCTCCGGAAACTGGAGTTGCAATTACGGAGCCAGGAACGGATTAAAGAAGAAGAAAGGAAAGCAGAAAAGGAAAGAGCAGAAGAAGAAAGGAAAGCAGAAAAGGAAAGAGCAGAAGAAGAAAGGAAAGCAGAAGAGAGGAGGGAAGAGAAAACAGCACAAGAAAGAACCGAGGAAAGGAGAGTGGAAAGAGAACTCCAGGAAAGAAGAGAAAAGGAACAAGCAGAGGAAAGGAGAGCTGCAAGGGACCTCGAAGCAGAGGAGAGAAAAGCGGAAAGGGAATTAAAGGAACGTGACATGGAGCTTCAGCAAGAAATCAAATTCAAGGAGCTGGAGTTAATGAGAGAACGGGGAGAGGCACCACCCTTGCTGACGGGGTCGACACCTAACCAGAAAACCTGGGATGTGGGCAGACATGTGAGGCTGGTTCCACCGTTCAGTGAAAAGGAAGTCGCGAAATTTTTCCCACACTTTGAGAAAGTGGCTCGACAATTAAACTGGCCGGAGGAGGCCTGGACCATACTCGTGCAAAGTGTGCTGGTGGGGAAAGCTCAGGAAATTTATTCGGCGCTACCAATGGACCAATGTGCAGATTATGAGGTACTGAAGAAGCACATCCTCAAGGCCTATGAGTTGGTTCCGGAAGCTTACAGGCAAAAATTCAGGAATGCCAGGAAGAGGGAGAGTGAGACCCATGTGGAGTTTGCCAGAGTGAAAGAAAACATGTTTGATCGGTGGTGTGAGTCAAAAGGAGTCGGGAAAGACTTCGAGACATTGCGGGACTTGATCCTGGTGGAGGAATTCCAGCAGTGTGTCCACGAGGACATCAAAGTGTACCTGCAGGAAAAGCAGGTACCAAAGTTGTGGGACGCAGCCACCATGGCAGATGATTATGCCTTAACCCACCGAATAGGGGTCCACGAACCTAACTCCTCGCCTAGATCTCCGCAGGGGAGGTGGGGAACAGCAGGTGCGGAGAACGACCATACATGGCGGCGGCCTCGAGATGATTATGGGGACAACTATGATACCCCACCGGTTCGAAATCAGAGGGATGCGGGCCCAAGACAAACTTATAGTTCGGGGGGCCCGAGGCAGACCCCGAGTTTTTCCTCCGGGCCTACTTGCGCGTTTTGCAAGAAACCTGGACACTTGATGTCCAGTTGTTACCTCATGAAAAGGGACAACCCAGAGCGGAGTCCGACTATTACAACTCCGAATGCGATGGCTAGCGTAAGAAATCGCCATCAAAAGGGTTACCAACCATTTATTTCAGAGGGGTTTGTGTCACTGGATGGAGCCTCGACTAACCGGAGACCGGTTAGGATATTGAGGGACACAGGGGCCCATCAATCTTTAATGCTTGAAGGCATTTTGCCATGGTCCGAGGAGACGGCAACGGGGGATAGTGTTCGTTTACAGGGGATCGGGGGCGGTGTTAGTGCTCCCCTTCATGTCATCCATTTGGAGTCCGATTTGGTGTCAGGACCGGTCACCGTCGGTTTACAAGCCACGCTTCCTGTAGAGGGTGTATCTGTGGTTATCGGGAATGATTTGGCCGGGGGTCAAGTTTATGGTAACCTGAGGGTTGGTAAAGAGCCCAGCAGGGAAAATAACACCACACCAGCTCGGGATGGCGACAAAAGTGCCAAGTTATTTGTAGGGGGACTGAACTTCAAAACAGAGGAAGAAGTTCTGACCTCTGTCTTCAACAGATATGGGCCGCTGGTGGAAGTGCGGTTGGTAAGAGACTGGGAAACGCAACAGTCAAGAGGGTTCGGCTTTGTCACGTTTGCCAGCACAAAAGACGCCAGAGAGGCAGAGAAGAATTGGAATGGCAAGGATTTGGAGGGTCGGACCATAACAGTAGGGAAGGCATTCCGTAGGCGTCGAGAGGTCTACAGGAGAGGACAACTGGGCGGTAGTTTTGGTGGTGGCCACAATCAATATTATTATGGAGGCTCCCTGAGTTACGGCCGCTCCCGAAGGAAGGATTGGCAAAGTAGTGGCCGAGAAGGAGACCGCTATTCATGGGACTACAGGGACCAGTGGTCCCACCCTAATTATTAGGGAAGTTCTGAAAAGTTGAAGCACTGAAGGCGGCGGAGCCGCCGAGCCAAGATTCCTACACGAATTCACCGTGAACGCCGTTCCTAAAGGCGTCCATGTAGTGAACTTTCATGCACGGACTAACCGTGAACTCCACGTTCCTCAAGGCGCCCATGTAGAGAACTTTCCTGCACGGACTAACCGTGAACTCCGCGTTCCTAAAGGCATCCATGTAGTGAATACTCGGCTTGGCCTCCCAGAAAAGTGCTATCGAGTGGCTTAACTTTGGATCTTTGATCAACCCCTTAACCTTCATTCACAAGAAACTGGCGGTCAAAGTCAGAGGGTCAGGAGATGGAGTTTGATTTGGCAGGGACAATGTCGTTGCTGGTGCTTAGTCCAGAGTGAGTAATCTGGAGGGGTTGTGGTGAAATTTTGGTTGCTTTATTTTTAAGTGATAACTGTGCCCGGGGGCAACTGATAATGTGGGGGGGGGTTGAGTTATCTGGTTTGTTTCTCCAAATTGGCCGGCAAAGAAAGTTTTCGCTGGGTTCAAACTTTCTTTCTTGAAGGGGGGGAGTGTTACATATTTATGTGAATGTATGTGGATTACCATTCAGGTCTTTGCTTATCCGTGTGTAGTATATTAAGGGTTGTTGTGATTGGAGGGTCAGGAGCCCTTCTGAACAAGTGGCCGGAAACGGAAGTGACCGGAAACGGAAGAGGAAAAGACACGAGGAAAAGGGACGAGGATTCTTCTTCCTCGCCCCGCTCCGACAAAAGGTGGGATCGACCTTGCGCTGCGTGGAAAAGCGGCGTTCCGAAGCCTGTCTGGCGAGAGGAATTACCGGGACGTGTACCTGCCCGGTGGAGACGTCAAGTTGACGTGGGGCCGTGCATCGACCCCGCGTCTGGCATCGTTCGCGGCACCGTCCAAACAGACGCGTGCGGGTCGCACGTTGGGGCCTAACGCGCCTTGCAAGCGGCGTGGGGTTTGGCTTGCTCTACCGTATCCGCTTCGCGTGGCCACGAGGGGCTGCAGCCACGGTGCCTGGTACGATACCTGCCCGGTGGAAACACGTCCACCCGGGGTTCGTTCAACCGCCCGAGTGCGGCGACGGCGACCATCATCTTGGTCAGGAGGGGCCCAGAGACATTGTGCGGGACCGAGACCAAAAGGGTGTCGTGAGTACTCACCGGGACACACATGTATAAGATGGCCATCTTAATCATAGGGAATTGATTGTGAATTGGGAATTGGTGAGGATTGTGTATTGTTGATTGCTCGGGGAAAATCTCCGTGGTTGTGTCATTGAAATTGTATGGTATCATTACCATTGGAAATATATCCTTGAACATCAGTTGTCTCCTGGGTGAAATTCATATGGATTGCGTGGCGAAAGCGCATATATAATACAGCTTGCTGGCGGAGTTCCTCTCACGGTCCGGGGGTCACCGAGACCAGGTATTCACCGAGGGGACCACGTAACAGAATTGGGGGCTCGTCCAAATTACGATTTGCGGTTTCGCAATTGGGTCCACGTCCGGGATTTAAAATTGTATAAAATAATAAAATAATAATTTTTTATTAATTAAAATTTATTAATTAATTATTAATTGGTAAATTTTTTTGAGAAATTGGGGTAAAGTCTTGGGTGAAGGTTAACAGGTGTTAACGATAGGCACCATGGCGTTTGTGGCACAGAACTTTGGGGTAACCCCGAGTGAGGCACAGTTCCGAGCGTTGCTAAAGTCGGACCTCTTGAAATTGGCCAAACATTTTAACTTGGAGGTCCGAACTAATTTGAGGAAGGCAGAGTTGCAGGCCACGGTGATACAATCTATGGTGGGATTAGGAACATGGGACGAGTTAGCCTGGGAGTGGCTACCCGAAGAACCAGAAGACGTTGAGCTCCGGAAACTGGAGTTGCAATTACGGAGCCAGGAACGGATTAAAGAAGAAGAAAGGAAAGCAGAAAAGGAAAGAGCAGAAGAAGAAAGGAAAGCAGAAAAGGAAAGAGCAGAAGAAGAAAGGAAAGCAGAAGAGAGGAGGGAAGAGAAAACAGCACAAGAAAGAACCGAGGAAAGGAGAGTGGAAAGAGAACTCCAGGAAAGAAGAGAAAAGGAACAAGCAGAGGAAAGGAGAGCTGCAAGGGACCTCGAAGCAGAGGAGAGAAAAGCGGAAAGGGAATTAAAGGAACGTGACATGGAGCTTCAGCAAGAAATCAAATTCAAGGAGCTGGAGTTAATGAGAGAACGGGGAGAGGCACCACCCTTGCTGACGGGGTCGACACCTAACCAGAAAACCTGGGATGTGGGCAGACATGTGAGGCTGGTTCCACCGTTCAGTGAAAAGGAAGTCGCGAAATTTTTCCCACACTTTGAGAAAGTGGCTCGACAATTAAACTGGCCGGAGGAGGCCTGGACCATACTCGTGCAAAGTGTGCTGGTGGGGAAAGCTCAGGAAATTTATTCGGCGCTACCAATGGACCAATGTGCAGATTATGAGGTACTGAAGAAGCACATCCTCAAGGCCTATGAGTTGGTTCCGGAAGCTTACAGGCAAAAATTCAGGAATGCCAGGAAGAGGGAGAGTGAGACCCATGTGGAGTTTGCCAGAGTGAAAGAAAACATGTTTGATCGGTGGTGTGAGTCAAAAGGAGTCGGGAAAGACTTCGAGACATTGCGGGACTTGATCCTGGTGGAGGAATTCCAGCAGTGTGTCCACGAGGACATCAAAGTGTACCTGCAGGAAAAGAAGGTACCAAAGTTGTGGGACGCAGCCACCATGGCAGATGATTATGCCTTAACCCACCGAATAGGGGTCCACGAACCTAACTCCTCGCCTAGATCTCCGCAGGGGAGGTGGGGAACAGCAGGTGCGGAGAACGACCATACATGGCGGCGGCCTCGAGATGATTATGGGGACAACTATGATACCCCACCGGTTCGAAATCAGAGGGATGCGGGCCCAAGACAAACTTATAGTTCGGGGGGCCCGAGGCAGACCCCGAGTTTTTCCTCCGGGCCTACTTGCGCGTTTTGCAAGAAACCTGGACACTTGATGTCCAGTTGTTACCTCATGAAAAGGGACAACCCAGAGCGGAGTCCGACTATTACAACTCCGAATGCGATGGCTAGCGTAAGAAATCGCCATCAAAAGGGTTACCAACCATTTATTTCAGAGGGGTTTGTGTCACTGGATGGAGCCTCGACTAACCGGAGACCGGTTAGGATATTGAGGGACACAGGGGCCCATCAATCTTTAATGCTTGAAGGCATTTTGCCATGGTCCGAGGAGACGGCAACGGGGGATAGTGTTCGTTTACAGGGGATCGGGGGCGGTGTTAGTGCTCCCCTTCATGTCATCCATTTGGAGTCCGATTTGGTGTCAGGACCGGTCACCGTCGGTTTACAAGCCACGCTTCCTGTAGAGGGTGTATCTGTGGTTATCGGGAATGATTTGGCCGGGGGTCAAGTTTATGGTAACCTGAGGGTTGGTAAAGAGCCCAGCAGGGAAAATAACACCACACCAGCTCGGGATGGCGACAAAAGTGCCAAGTTATTTGTAGGGGGACTGAACTTCAAAACAGAGGAAGAAGTTCTGACCTCTGTCTTCAACAGATATGGGCCGCTGGTGGAAGTGCGGTTGGTAAGAGACTGGGAAACGCAACAGTCAAGAGGGTTCGGCTTTGTCACGTTTGCCAGCACAAAAGACGCCAGAGAGGCAGAGAAGAATTGGAATGGCAAGGATTTGGAGGGTCGGACCATAACAGTAGGGAAGGCATTTCGTAGGCGTCGAGAGGTCTACAGGAGAGGACAACTGGGGGGTAGTTTTGGTGGTGGCCACAATCAATATTATTATGGAGGCTCCCTGAGTTACGGCCGCTCCCGAAGGAAGGATTGGCAAAGTAGTGGCCGAGAAGGAGACCGCTATTCATGGGACTACAGGGACCAGTGGTCCCACCCTAATTATTAGGGAAGTTCTGAGAAGTTGAAGCACTGAAGGCGGCGGAGCCGCCGAGCCAAGATTCCTACACGAATTAACCGTGAACGCCGTTCCTAAAGGCGTCCATGTAGTGAACTTTCATGCACGGACTAACCGTGAACTCCACGTTCCTCAAGGCGCCCATGTAGAGAACTTTCCTGCACGGACTAACCGTGAACTCCGCGTTCCTAAAGGCATCCATGTAGTGAATACTCGGCTTGGCCTCCCAGAAAAGTGCTATCGAGTGGCTTAACTTTGGATCTTTGATCAACCCCTTAACCTTCATTCACAAGAAACTGGCGGTCAAAGTCAGAGGGTCAGGAGATGGAGTTTGATTTGGCAGGGACAATGTCGTTGCTGGTGCTTAGTCCAGAGTGAGTAATCTGGAGGGGTTGTGGTGAAATTTTGGTTGCTTTATTTTTAAGTGATAACTGTGCCCGGGGGCAACTGATAATGTGGGGGGGGTTGAGTTATCTGGTTTGTTTCTCCAAATTGGCCGGCAAAGAAAGTTTTCGCTGGGTTCAAACTTTCTTTCTTGAAGGGGGGGAGTGTTACATATTTATGTGAATGTATGTGGATTACCATTTAGGTCTTTGCTTATCCGTGTGTAGTATATTAAGGGTTGTTGTGATTGGAGGGTCAGGAGCCCTTCTGAACAAGTGGCCGGAAACGGAAGTGACCGGAAACGGAAGAGGAAAAGACACGAGGAAAAGGGACGAGGATTCTTCTTCCTCGCCCCGCTCCGACAAAAGGTGGGATCGACCTTGCGCTGCGTGGAAAAGTGGCGTTCCGAAGCCTGTCTGGCGAGAGGAATTACCGGGACGTGTACCTGCCCGGTGGAGACGTCAAGTTGACGTGGGGCCGTGCATCGACCCCGCGTCTGGCATCGTTCGCGGCACCGTCCAAACAGACGCGTGCGGGTCGCACGTTGGGGCCTAACGCGCCTTGCAAGCGGCGTGGGGTTTGGCTTGCTCTACCGTATCCGCTTCGCGTGGCCACGAGGGGCTGCAGCCACGGTGCCTGGTACGATACCTGCCCGGTGGAAACACGTCCACCCGGGGTTCGTTCAACCGCCCGAGTGCGGCGACGGCGACCATCATCTTGGTCAGGAGGGGCCCAGAGACATTGTGCGGGACCGAGACCAAAAGGGTGTCGTGAGTACTCACCGGGACACACATGTATAAGATGGCCATCTTAATCATAGGGAATTGATTGTGAATTGGGAATTGGTGAGGATTGTGTATTGTTGATTGCTCGGGGAAAATCTCCGTGGTTGTGTCATTGAAATTGTATGGTATCATTACCATTGGAAATATATCCTTGAACATCAGTTGTCTCCTGGGTGAAATTCATATGGATTGCGTGGCGAAAGCGCATATATAATACAGCTTGCTGGCGGAGTTCCTCTCACGGTCCGGGGGTCACCGAGACCAGGTATTCACCGAGGGGACCACGTAACAGAATTGGGGGCTCGTCCAAATTACGATTTGCGGTTTCGCAATTGGGTCTACGTCCGGGATTTAAAATTGTATAAAATAATAAAATAATAATTTTTTATTAATTAAAATTTATTAATTAATTATTAATTGGTAAATTTTTTTGAGAAATTGGGGTAAAGTCTTGGGTGAAGGTTAACAGGTGTTAACGATAGGCACCATGGCGTTTGTGGCACAGAACTTTGGGGTAACCCCGAGTGAGGCACAGTTCCGAGCGTTGCTAAAGTCGGACCTCTTGAAATTGGCCAAACATTTTAACTTGGAGGTCCGAACTAATTTGAGGAAGGCAGAGTTGCAGGCCACGGTGATACAATCTATGGTGGGATTAGGAACATGGGACGAGTTAGCCTGGGAGTGGCTACCCGAAGAACCAGAAGACGTTGAGCTCCGGAAACTGGAGTTGCAATTACGGAGCCAGGAACGGATTAAAGAAGAAGAAAGGAAAGCAGAAAAGGAAAGAGCAGAAGAAGAAAGGAAAGCAGAAAAGGAAAGAGCAGAAGAAGAAAGGAAAGCAGAAGAGAGGAGGGAAGAGAAAACAGCACAAGAAAGAACCGAGGAAAGGAGAGTGGAAAGAGAACTCCAGGAAAGAAGAGAAAAGGAACAAGCAGAGGAAAGGAGAGCTGCAAGGGACCTCGAAGCAGAGGAGAGAAAAGCGGAAAGGGAATTAAAGGAACGTGACATGGAGCTTCAGCAAGAAATCAAATTCAAGGAGCTGGAGTTAATGAGAGAACGGGGAGAGGCACCACCCTTGCTGACGGGGTCGACACCTAACCAGAAAACCTGGGATGTGGGCAGACATGTGAGGCTGGTTCCACCGTTCAGTGAAAAGGAAGTCGCGAAATTTTTCCCACACTTTGAGAAAGTGGCTCGACAATTAAACTGGCCGGAGGAGGCCTGGACCATACTCGTGCAAAGTGTGCTGGTGGGGAAAGCTCAGGAAATTTATTCGGCGCTACCAATGGACCAATGTGCAGATTATGAGGTACTGAAGAAGCACATCCTCAAGGCCTATGAGTTGGTTCCGGAAGCTTACAGGCAAAAATTCAGGAATGCCAGGAAGAGGGAGAGTGAGACCCATGTGGAGTTTGCCAGAGTGAAAGAAAACATGTTTGATCGGTGGTGTGAGTCAAAAGGAGTCGGGAAAGACTTCGAGACATTGCGGGACTTGATCCTGGTGGAGGAATTCCAGCAGTGTGTCCACGAGGACATCAAAGTGTACCTGCAGGAAAAGAAGGTACCAAAGTTGTGGGACGCAGCCACCATGGCAGATGATTATGCCTTAACCCACCGAATAGGGGTCCACGAACCTAACTCCTCGCCTAGATCTCCGCAGGGGAGGTGGGGAACAGCAGGTGCGGAGAACGACCATACATGGCGGCGGCCTCGAGATGATTATGGGGACAACTATGATACCCCACCGGTTCGAAATCAGAGGGATGCGGGCCCAAGACAAACTTATAGTTCGGGGGGCCCGAGGCAGACCCCGAGTTTTTCCTCCGGGCCTACTTGCGCGTTTTGCAAGAAACCTGGACACTTGATGTCCAGTTGTTACCTCACGAAAAGGGACAACCCAGAGCGGAGTCCGACTATTACAACTCCGAATGCGATGGCTAGCGTAAGAAATCGCCATCAAAAGGGTTACCAACCATTTATTTCAGAGGGGTTTGTGTCACTGGATGGAGCCTCGACTAACCGGAGACCGGTTAGGATATTGAGGGACACAGGGGCCCATCAATCTTTAATGCTTGAAGGCATTTTGCCATGGTCCGAGGAGACGGCAACGGGGGATAGTGTTCGTTTACAGGGGATCGGGGGCGGTGTTAGTGCTCCCCTTCATGTCATCCATTTGGAGTCCGATTTGGTGTCAGGACCGGTCACCGTCGGTTTACAAGCCACGCTTCCTGTAGAGGGTGTATCTGTGGTTATCGGGAATGATTTGGCCGGGGGTCAAGTTTATGGTAACCTGAGGGTTGGTAAAGAGCCCAGCAGGGAAAATAACACCACACCAGCTCGGGATGGCGACAAAAGTGCCAAGTTATTTGTAGGGGGACTGAACTTCAAAACAGAGGAAGAAGTTCTGACCTCTGTCTTCAACAGATATGGGCCGCTGGTGGAAGTGCGGTTGGTAAGAGACTGGGAAACGCAACAGTCAAGAGGGTTCGGCTTTGTCACGTTTGCCAGCACAAAAGACGCCAGAGAGGCAGAGAAGAATTGGAATGGCAAGGATTTGGAGGGTCGGACCATAACAGTAGGGAAGGCATTTCGTAGGCGTCGAGAGGTCTACAGGAGAGGACAACTGGGCGGTAGTTTTGGTGGTGGCCACAATCAATATTATTATGGAGGCTCCCTGAGTTACGGCCGCTCCCGAAGGAAGGATTGGCAAAGTAGTGGCCGAGAAGGAGACCGCTATTCATGGGACTACAGGGACCAGTGGTCCCACCCTAATTATTAGGGAAGTTCTGAGAAGTTGAAGCACTGAAGGCGGCGGAGCCGCCGAGCCAAGATTCCTACACGAATTAACCGTGAACGCCGTTCCTAAAGGCGTCCATGTAGTGAACTTTCATGCACGGACTAACCGTGAACTCCACGTTCCTCAAGGCGCCCATGTAGAGAACTTTCCTGCACGGACTAACCGTGAACTCCGCGTTCCTAAAGGCATCCATGTAGTGAATACTCGGCTTGGCCTCCCAGAAAAGTGCTATCGAGTGGCTTAACTTTGGATCTTTGATCAACCCCTTAACCTTCATTCACAAGAAACTGGCGGTCAAAGTCAGAGGGTCAGGAGATGGAGTTTGATTTGGCAGGGACAATGTCGTTGCTGGTGCTTAGTCCAGAGTGAGTAATCTGGAGGGGTTGTGGTGAAATTTTGGTTGCTTTATTTTTAAGTGATAACTGTGCCCGGGGGCAACTGATAATGTGGGGGGGGTTGAGTTATCTGGTTTGTTTCTCCAAATTGGCCGGCAAAGAAAGTTTTCGCTGGGTTCAAACTTTCTTTCTTGAAGGGGGGGAGTGTTACATATTTATGTGAATGTATGTGGATTACCATTCAGGTCTTTGCTTATCCGTGTGTAGTATATTAAGGGTTGTTGTGATTGGAGGGTCAGGAGCCCTTCTGAACAAGTGGCCGGAAACGGAAGTGACCGGAAACGGAAGAGGAAAAGACACGAGGAAAAGGGACGAGGATTCTTCTTCCTCGCCCCGCTCCGACAAAAGGTGGGATCGACCTTGCGCTGCGTGGAAAAGCGGCGTTCCGAAGCCTGTCTGGCGAGAGGAATTACCGGGACGTGTACCTGCCCGGTGGAGACGTCAAGTTGACGTGGGGCCGTGCATCGACCCCGCGTCTGGCATCGTTCGCGGCACCGTCCAAACAGACGCGTGCGGGTCGCACGTTGGGGCCTAACGCGCCTTGCAAGCGGCGTGGGGTTTGGCTTGCTCTACCGTATCCGCTTCGCGTGGCCACGAGGGGCTGCAGCCACGGTGCCTGGTACGATACCTGCCCGGTGGAAACACGTCCACCCGGGGTTCGTTCAACCGCCCGAGTGCGGCGACGGCGACCATCATCTTGGTCAGGAGGGGCCCAGAGACATTGTGCGGGACCGAGACCAAAAGGGTGTCGTGAGTACTCACCGGGACACACATGTATAAGATGGCCATCTTAATCATAGGGAATTGATTGTGAATTGGGAATTGGTGAGGATTGTGTATTGTTGATTGCTCGGGGAAAATCTCCGTGGTTGTGTCATTGAAATTGTATGGTATCATTACCATTGGAAATATATCCTTGAACATCAGTTGTCTCCTGGGTGAAATTCATATGGATTGCGTGGCGAAAGCGCATATATAATACAGCTTGCTGGCGGAGTTCCTCTCACGGTCCGGGGGTCACCGAGACCAGGTATTCACCGAGGGGACCACGTAACACTATGAACTGTGACTGCACGGCACCAATGTTCCAACGCAAGAGGAGGGAAAATGTCGGAACACAACCGTTCATTGAGACTGTCCCCACTGCAAGAGAGCTTATCGGCGAACGTTCACCTCCAGATCCAGAAACCGAGAGAAAGCCAAAAGAGAAAATGTTCGACCGTTCGTTATGAAATCCCGAAGCAGAGAGAAAGCCAAGAGAGAAAATGTCGGGATTGCGCTCTTTTGTACTCA
Source organism: Myxine glutinosa (assembly GCF_964187855.1). Lineage (NCBI taxonomy): Eukaryota > Metazoa > Chordata > Myxini > Myxiniformes > Myxinidae > Myxine > Myxine glutinosa. Next base: position 35,932,899 of record NC_136269.1, on the reverse strand, counting down.
AGGCTCTGACTTCATCCGATGCCACGCGTTCCTGCTCCCAGAAACCAGTCCCTCTCTTCTTTGCTCCACAAATCTCACCAATCTCCACTCTCCGGGGCGTGGCCTCCCGGACCTGCCTGCTTGATGTTATCACACGTCGGTAGTATCATCATTGGTGCTCAAAGTCCTGTTTCCGGTTAGGTTTTATTTAGTGTGGTTTAATGCACTATTGCGTGGCTTTGTATGTGTGTCTGCATTGTCATACGGAACAAAGGGGAAATAACAGAGGCCATTTACATACAGGGGATTTACCATTAATCCGTAACTAATTAACATAACCCCACCCCTCTCATGGGGACACTTATACACACTTGCACGGCATCCGGTCTAAACGAATTTCCTACTTATGATACATGGGGTTCCTTCTGCTTCATCGCGACATACGGAGCATGGTATACTATACAATTCTACCTGAACTAAGGTAATCATTGCCTATCCCCCACAAACTTAACAACATATACATATATAAATATATATATTGTTACGGAACCGGAGCACGGCACTCCCGTTAGCAAGGGGGGGGGGGGGTTAATCCCCTTGTCTTGTTAAGCTGGCTGTCTCCATTCCTGGAACTACCCCGCTCCTTTGTGGGATGGGATTGGCCAAGGTGATTGGTCAAGGGATTCCCGGACACCTCCACCAATCCCTCCACAAAGCAGGTGGATGGCCCCGCTCGAATCTCGGACAAGATGGAGTTTGCCGAGCGGTTTAGCAATCCGGAATCCGAGCCGTTAGCGATGGACTAAACCCGATTATAAAGCGGTTCGACCAAAATCGTGCCACAGGTACTCAATTGAAAGAAATCACGAAAGCGATCGGAAGAGAATGAAACCAAAGTAAGGAGGAACAGGTATTTATTAATTATTTACAACAAACCAAAGGAAGAGAAGGAACGAAAGTAATTTACAGAAGAAGAAGAAGACAGAGCAAACTTATCTACACAGGCTTAACTTATCCCCATGACAATACAGACAGCACAAACTCACGTACACGAATGGGAATTGCAGGCAGGAATGGCTGGACGAAGGAGAGAGGGGCAGACGGTCCACATAGCTGGGGGGTAGGGAGGTCCGGGGATCGCGGCACGCCGTTGGTGTCTCGCGTGCACGCCCTCGCTCAGAGTCAGGTTCAGCGGCGAAAACCCGGTCGTCAGTGCTGGTTCTTCCTCCTCGGTCATCAGCCTCCTTACGCGTCTCTCTGGTGCAGTCCCTCGCAGTTCCTTTTATTGCTGTCGGTCGTATCAAGCCGCCAGCTCTGATGACACGCCTACTGGTTGGCTCACCTCGGCGCTGGTTGGTTGGTAAGGGCTCTCTGACTCCACCTTTGATGATGAGTTGGTGCCATGCCCGTGATCCGGCGGCTCCTCCCCCCTTCTCCGTTCTTGGCCTCGTGCGTAATGGAGTTTTGGTGGTGTGGTGCCAACAAAACAGCCCAATGCAACGGCGGTGAACGCCGCCTTACTGGCACTTTAAAGAGACGATTGGGGAAGTTGAAGGGGGCCTATCATATTTGATTGATGCAACGTAGAGTCAACTATTGGAAACACAGCCTTACCTGGAACACATAATAACTAAATAACGATGAAAAGGGCCTATGGTTCGCTACGTGTTGCAATGTGGACTAACTAGGGGACGACCTTTGACCTTTACAATGAATGGAGGTATTTACACAAAGATAATTATTTACAAAGGGGTGTATTGACAACAATTTACAAGTGCAGGGTTCTCAAAACCCCAACAATATATATATATATATATATAATCAGAAGTAATTAAATAATTTACTGTTACGTGCTCCTCCCCAAACCCCGGTCACGGTGTACCTCCGAGCCCCGAAAGGAGTCATGGCAGAAAGATGTGTTATAATGTGTGTCAATGACCAATGGTGAAGCCACACCAACCAATTGTTACCAAAAACAAGTATTGTATTAAGGTCACACAAGTATAACAGCAGAAGTACAATATGTTTCAATTGCACCACAAAAATACCATATAATTCCTATGATGGTACCATCAGTTTCTTATTCAATAACTCACTGTGCTCCAAGTGAGCGAAAAGAACATTCCCAAAGTCACTGTCCCGAGTGTCCCGGCACCAAGCCAAAGTCGATCCACGCTCCGGTGATCGCAAAAAAAATGTCGACTCGAGACCAGAATCCAAGTCAGCTGACATTCAACGCTGCCAAAGAGGCGCAAAGGTGCACCCAAAAGGCGACTGGGAAATCACACCTTCGGGTATGAACGTTCAGCGGCTCCCAAACGGAGAACCACAAATTCCCAATCGAAATCCACGTTACACTCGCAAACAAGGCTAACGGCTGGGTGCGGTGAAATGGCTGGAGTGAGGTGAAAAGGCTGGAGCGATGCGAAATGGCGGGAGCGAGGCGAAATGGCAGGCGGGCCCGTACTGGAGGAGTACCTGCTCCACAACGATTCTCTCTGGAATCAACCGCAAAACCCGACACGCAGGTTTATCTGTCACAGCGATAACCACTCTGTCACAGGAATCCCTTTCCCAGGAAACCCAAAGTTCGCTCGTGACCCCCGTTCGCCAGCGTCTCCTCGAGACCTCAAAGCAGCTCGGCTTTTCTTCCCGACCTCACTTGCTCCGCCTTTTTCTTCTTCCTCCTCTTCCTCTTCCGGTTTCTCCCGATCCGGTTTCCGGTTTCTTTTAAAACACTAATTTTTTACCTTTTGAAAACAGTTATCTCCATTTCACTTAAACGATAACAATAATAGTACATGGAACCAAAAATGCTTACAGTGGATGAAAACCACAACGACGGAAGTGACGAATCCGTAACATTACGGACGTAGCTTCAAGATGATGTTTTATTTTTGACAAGCTTTCGGCCAAATAGGCCTTCTCCTCAGTCTACAAGAACAGCAGGCATGCATATAAGACACATCATACCAATGTCTTGTAGAGAATTACAAAGCCTAGTGTTGGTTTAGCGGTTAGGGTGCTGGCTTGGGATCCGAGGATCCTGAGTTCAAATCCCGGTCGATTGCTGAATTAACGCCAGGGGGGTTGACTCAGCCTGTTCATCCTTCTGAGGTCGGTGAAATGAGTACCAGCTTACTGGGATGAATGAGCCATTCAAGTGTCCTGCATAAGAGTGGTGCCCCGACCAGGATTGTGCCCGATAACCAAGAAAATTATTCGGCAGTCATATGCATTTAAGGACGCAGGAGTGGTCATCCATCCATCTATATATATATATATATATATACGTATATCTTGTCCTGTCTGTCTGGTATGTCGTCTATGACCTCCGAAGTTGCTGGACAGAATGAGCTGAAACTTGGTAGTTGTACTTGTGGTGTTTGTTTGTGTTTTTTCATACAGTCACGTGAAAAAGTAAGTACACCCCATGTAAAGTTTTGACTTTTTCAACATATTTCAACATTCAGCTATTTGATCTTCATTTCAACAATATTGATAGATAAAGGTGATATAATATAACAAGTATCATGAAACATTTACATTTTGAAGTCCATTGTATAATTTAAATAAACATAAATGCAAATTTCACATGTGGAAAAAGTAAGTACACCCCATGAAATGTTTTTTAAATCTTTTTAACATATGTGGACATATCAATATTTGATCTTCATTTAAACAGTATCTATAGATAAAGGTGTTCTAATTGAACAAAAAACAATGACAAATTGACTTTGCAATAATTTATTCAATAAAAAATTAACAGAGATGCCATTTCCTTCTGTGGAAAAAGTAAGTACACCCTTGGTTCTAATAGGTGGTATTGCCCCCTTTGGCAGAAACAACCTCAAGTCGGCGTTTCTTATAACTGTCGACCAGTCTCTGACATCGACTGGGAGAAATTTTTGCCGACTCCTCCAAGCACACTTCTTTCAGCTGTGCGATGTTTGAGGGGTTTCTTGCATGCACAGCTCGTTTCAAATCCTCCCACAACATCTCGATGGGATTGAAATCCGGTTTTGACTTGGCCATTCCAGAACCCTCCATTTCTTTCTTTTCAGCCATTCCTTGGTGGATTTACTGGTATGTTTAGGGTCATTGTCATGTTGCAAGGTCCACTTTGGTTGACCTTCAACTCTCCGACAGATGGCCTCACATTATCCTCAAGCACCCTCTGGTACATTGAAGAATTCATAGTGGATTCTATGATGGTGAACTGCCCAGGCCCTGATGCAGCAAAGCTGCCCCAAACCAGAATATTTCCACCACCATGCTTTACAGTTGGTATCAGGTTCTTGTGGTCAAATGCTGTCTTTGGTTTTCACGAAACATGTCTTCTGGTGCTGTGACCAAATAGCTCTACCTTTGACTCATCTGTCCAGAGCACATTGTTCCAGAAGTGCTGGTCTTTGCCTCCGTGTTCATTGGCAAACTTTAGTCTTGCCCTGATGTTCTTTCTGGACAGCAAAGGTTTCCTCCTGGCACACCTCCCATGTAGATCAAATTGGTGCAGCCTCTTTCTAATGGTAGACTCATGCACTTTGACATCAACATTGGCAAGAGCTACCTGTAGGTCCCGTGATCACATGCTGGGGTTCTTAGAGACTTCTTTCAGCATCTTGCGGTCTGCTCTCAGGCTGAACTTGCTGGGGCGGCCTGGCCTGAACAAGTTGGCAGTTGTTTGGAATCTTTTCCACTTGTAGATGATCTTCTGGATAGTCGAATGATTGATTTCAAATTGTTTGGAGATCTTTTTAAATCCCTTCCTAGACTCGAAGGCATCTATAACCTTCTTTCTGAAGGCCTCAGAGAGCTCTTTTGATCTCGGCATCGAGTCGCCGCACACTTCAACAACAAAGAGCAAACCAAACTAAATGTCTGAGGTTTAAATAAGAGAGGTTCCTCCAAGATCCTCTCTAACGATGTTTTCATCATTTGCACCTGAGCTGGTGCACCTAATTCTAATTTTAGGTATTTGAAGTAGTGATAAATGTAGGGGTGTACTTACTTTTTCCACATGCGAAATTTGCATTTATGTTTATTTAAATTATACAATGGACTACAAAATGTAAATGTTTCATGATATTTGTTATATTATATCACCTTTATCTGTCAATATTGTTGAAATGAAGATCAAATAGCTGTATGTTGAAATATGTTGAAAAAGTCAAAACTTTACATGGGGTGTACTTACTTTTTCACGTGTCTGTAAGTGGCCACACAAAGTCTGTATGTAAATGTGCATCGTGTAGCGTCGCCTTTGCTGTTGGGAGTGGATATTGCAAGTCGTAAAAAAACAAAAACATAAATTCTTTGCATTAAAACGATAATAAAATTATTATTTAGTATACAGCCTGTACTGCTGGTTGCATCATTGCTGGAGGCACGGCTGATGCAGTGCCCACTGTTCCCAATAAGCTGGTACTCATCATGGTGACCTCAGAAGAATGACAGGATGAGCCAACCCACATGGAATTATTTAATGGCTCAAAAGGGGCTCAAAATCAAGACCCTAAGATCTTAAGGCAGCCAGCCACCTTAACCATCAAGCCCACACCAGGCTAAAAAACGATAGTACAGTATATCTTAATAGCTTTGTATAATACTGTTTGTATTTACAGTTACAACTGATACACAGTGGTGTTATTTTTTTTTTTTACATAAGATTCTGGCTTCAAAGGAAGCGGTAGCACACTCGCATTTAGATCTTCTGGCAACTGCAAACCAGCTCGAGGATTCAATGCCTATGACGTCACGATGCTGAGGTGGTGGGAGCTCTCACTTGCACATTTAAGGGAGACCCTGAACTTGACTAGACCTGACATTTCTAAAGCACGCCCTCGGGCCTTGTTTGGCTTTTTAATTGTACGTCGAGGGAGAAGCCAAATAAGTTGTAACACCATCGCAACATTTCAAGATTTCATCCTCCTGTCAACAAATGTCGCCATTGCTGCTGGGTAAGGGTTTTACGGCTGTTAAGGAATCTGGTTCAGCCGATGAGGCCCACCTAAGCATGCATTCCCAGTAGGAGCCTACACGCAACACCCTGCTCTTTTCGAAAGGCATCATGGGATCTTGAACTGCCACAAAATGGTGGAACCCGTGCGGGGACAGCCTGCCTATGACGTCACAAAGGGCAGGCAATGGAAAGCAAATCAGACTTGAGTAAGTAGTGTCTGAGCTGCCTTGTCGGTCCTGAGAATTGAGTCAATGAAGTGAACCCAGACATCGACATAGAGAAGCAAGTTATGAGGCCGCAAAGTGCTGTTGGGCTCTCTAAACTGTGGAGCCACAGCTGTGTCGTGAAGCCATTCGCTGTAGTAATTAAAACTTTGTTATCTTTTGAAAACAGGATTCCCTGGAGTCAAATGCATTAAAACTGCAACAACAATCCCTGCTGTACAAGTTATGGTAGCTGCTTGTTGATGCCTCGGAGGAAGCTTTGGGTGCTTTTATTAGTGTTTTTGTTTCTCCGGTTCGTGCATGGTGGGGCTTCTCCATGCATCACGTGTTGGAAAAACGTCGTTGGGAGACTATGGGTACTTTGGGAAAAAGTCGTTGGGAGACTACGGGTACTTTGGAAAAAAAGTCGTTGGGAGACTTTGGGTACTTTGGGAAAACGTCGTTGGGAGACTATGGGTACTTTGAAAAACGTCGTTGGGAGACTTTGGGTACTTTAGGAAAAAGTCGTTGGGAGACTTTGGATACTTTGGAAAAAAGTCGTTGGGAGACTTTGGGTACTTTGGGAAAACGTCGTTGGGAGACTATGGGTACTTTGAAAAACGTCGTTGGGAGACTATGGGTACTTTGAAAAACGTCGTTGGGAGACTTTGGGTACTTTAGGAAAAAGTCGTTGGGAGATTTTGGATACTTTGGAAAAAAGTCGTTGGGAGACTTTGGGTACTTTGGGAAAAAGTCCTTGGGAGACTTTGGGTACTTTGGAAAAAGGTAGTTGGGGTACTTTGGGAAAAGTCGTTGGGAGACTTTGGGTACTTTGGAAAAAAGTCGTTGGGAGACTTTGGGTACTTTGGAAAAAAGTCGTTGGGAGACTTTGGGTACTTTGGCAAAAAGTCGTTGGGAGACTCTGGGTACTTTAGAAAAATGTCGTTGGGAGAATTTGGGTACGTTGGAAAAAAGTCGATGGGAGACTTTGGGTACTTTGGAAAAAAGTCGTTGGGAGACTATGGTTACTTTGGAAAAAAGTCGTTGGGAGACTATGGGTACTTTGGAAAAAAGTCGTTGGGAGACTGGGTACTTTGAAAAAAAGTCGTTGGGAGACTGGGTACTTTGGAAAAAAGTCGTTGGGAGACTTCGGGTACTTTGGAAAAAAGTCGTTGGGAGACTGGGTACTTTGGAAAAAAGTCGTTGGGAGACTTCGGGTACTTTGGAAAAAAGTCGTTGGGAGAATTTGGGTACGTTGGAAAAAAGTCGATGGGAGACTTTGGGTACTTTGGAAAAAAGTCGTTGGGAGACTATGGTTACTTTGGAAAAAAGTCGTTGGGAGACTATGGGTACTTTGGAAAAAAGTCGTTGGGAGACTGGGTACTTTGAAAAAAAGTCGTTGGGAGACTGGGTACTTTGGAAAAAAGTCGTTGGGAGACTTCGGGTACTTTGGAAAAAAGTCGTTGGGAGACTTCGGGTACTTTGGAAAAAAGTCGTTGGGAGACTGGGTACTTTGGAAAAAAGTCGTTGGGAGACTTCGGGTACTTTGGAAAAAAGTCGTTGGGAGACTGGGTACTTTGGAAAAAAGTCGTTGCGAGACTATGGTTACTTTGGAAAAAAGTCGTTGGGAGACTATGGGTACTTTGGAAAAAAGTCGTTGGGAGACTTTGGGTACTTTGGAAAAAAGTCGTTAGGAGACTGGGTACTTTGAAAAAAAGTCGTTGGGAGACTTCGGGTACTTTGGAAAAAAGTCGTTGGGTACTTAGGAATGCATTGCAAGGACATCAAGTCACATGGTGGTCAGGCACAGGTATGCACACTTACACCTGAGCTCTCTTGCCTAGGTTTGAATCCAGACCCAGACCCAGCTATAAAATGTCACCCTGGTGGTTCACAGGCAGAGGGTCCCTCGGATGGACGTTAAACCGGGTGTCCCACGTGTCGGCATTAGTTTGTGGATGTTAAAGGGTGTCCTTCGCTCAGAGTAGGCGCATCTAAAATTACAAATTCCTATTCGAATCTAAAAGGGTGGCACTGCATCAGCGGCACTGCTGTACCCCCAGCTAATGATGTTACCCACAGCTATCTGCTGCCCACAAAAGGACACACTTGTGTCGGCCCGTTGGATGCTCCTATTTGAGCATGTCTTACAAGGTTGTGACTCTGTAGGGTCATCTGCCATACACTGGGTTGTGTATGAGATTTTCAATCCCCGAGCATGACAGTTTTTGCCATTTCAACCTGGCGTAGGAGCCTCACACTAAGGACACGTGTTCAGATGGGAGCATCAAAGCTGGCCAATCCAATGCAAGTCCACCTGCATCCTTTTCCCAAATAGGTTGCTACATCATCAAGTACTTTCGATCACTTTATCTTCCTTCTACGTCCTGGAGAACTGCTGTTTAAAACGGTTTCTCATGTTAGTACAACCAATTTATGGAAGTTCGAGTCATAACTGATAGGGAGGACACTATTATCAAAACATAAGCGGGAATAACAGAAACATTTAGTGTGAAACGAGGTTTGCCAAAGCTTATCAGAATGGCGAGGGAGAGAGAGAGCAGGCGAATGTGTGGGGCAAATGCGGAGGAGAGAAGGGTGGAAGAGTGGAGAGATGATAAAAAAAATTCCACCACAATTCCCGTACTTAATAAATAGACTGGGTAGGTAAGGCGGTGCTGTAATCAATTCCGGATGCAGCCTGTTGCTGCTGATTGCATCATTTCTGGGAGCACACCTGTGCCGCTGAGGCGCTGATGTAGTGCCCCCTGTTTCGAGTCATCTGGTGCTCATTTTGCCAACCTCGGAAGGTTGACAGGCTGGGTCAACCCACCTGGTGTTATTTAACGACGTCCAGTGACTCAAACTCAAGACCCTGAGATTTTAAGCCAACACCAAGCTCAGGATGGTGCTGAGTTTTTCAGAAAGAGGTTTGATGGTAATGACCTTCATACTGCATTGTCTTGAGGCATTCAAGATGTTCTCTGAACGAGATACTCACGATAGTCCAAACAACCTCAAGATAGCGTGGTCGGCCGGTGAGCATAAATGCCACTTTCTGTGATACTCGGCTTGCGGGAGTGGAATGCTGCTGACGAGCAGAGGCAGGGGCAGCTACCTGCGTGAAACAGCGCAGAGGTGACAGGGCGCACCAGGCATCGGCCGATCAGGTTCTGCGTGCACACACCTGCGGGTGCCCGCGAGCACACAGCTGTTTGCTGCCTGGCACGTTTGATAAGAAAAAAACACTCCTACCCACGCGCCTTGGCCACACGACTCAAAAATAAGTGCAGGGGCAACTTTTTTCTAATGGGGTCATCAACTTAGTACGTACATTCACTGGAGACTGTGGTGGTAAGGGGCAGCTACCTGAGAAAATTATCATTGACAAAAAATAATAATCGGGAGGATGATGGTATTGGGGAGAGTAGGTTGAAGTGAACCAGGGAAGGGCAGTGATGTCATCTGGGGAGATGGGAAGTAGGGGTCGATAATCCCGCAATGTGTGCGCTCTGTTTGCTGGTTTGCATAGGTAATAAATGGATGACTGCAAATGTAGTGCTGACATATTAAAAAAATAAACATAGATTCATATGCACAGATGAGCTGTAACTTCCATTGGAGCTGAAATGGGGTTATCAATGAAGTTATTACTGGGGTCGAATTATTTTTGTTGTTTACTAAGTCGAGGCTCGTGTAAGAGCTAACACATAGAACATATGGTAAAGGGAGTGGGAGACAAGAGGGGGAGAGAGAGAGGGAAGCACTACAACAGTAGAGAACAGGGACATCAGGACATCTGTGGAAGGGAGAGGGGTGGGGTGGGGTACACGGGATAAACAAGATGGCACTACAGGGGATTTCAGGAAATAAAACAGGGAATTTGAAGGAGGTTGGTTTGGGGTGGATTTCCAGGAGTAGAAAGGATCAAGGTTTTGGATGGGGGAAGATAAGAGATGGTGGTGAACAGCTGTTTTAAAACCCTGGAGGGTGGAGTGGGATTGAAGAGAGTGGGGGAGTTTGTTCCAGAGGTGGGAAAAAAGAGGAATGAAAGAGTGAAGGTGAGCAGAGTAATAAACCTTTTGTTCATAAATACCTGTACGTAGTCTTTTGAGGTACGGGACTTTAGACCAGTTGGAGTAAACCCAGTGCAAGGGTATTAAGCGCCCTAGGCGAACCTTCAGCTTTGCGCCCCTACTCCCCCTCCCCTCCACCCCCACCACAATTAAGTTTTTTAAATTAACATTGTGCATTAGTATGAATAAAATATCTGCATTCACAGAGTGGAAGAACAAGGGGTTAATATAGCTTAGAAGGACCCAGAGTAGGTGAGACAATAGATAGATAAGGTGGGGAAAGAGATTAGGTTTGGACAGATTAGGGCGAAGCCGGCTGTCTTTCCTGCTTGCCGGCCTCTACCGGCCAGCCATATAATCAAACTGCCAGCCATGCCATCCGCATGCCAGCTTGCATCACCTCTGTGCGGTCCCTGCCACAGAAACTTTTTTTCCCATTCAGATTAATACTGTTACGGCCCGGGGTTCTGGTATACTCCGAGGGGGTTAGCCTCCGTTCCCTCCTGAACTTACCGTACCTGTGGCTGCCACACACGAATAACTTCGTACTTCAGCAGGTTGCGAACCAGCAACTATGAACGCCAATTGGACCGTCGAGCGATACCTGTGCCACGTGACGGTTTCAATCGGGGAATGTACCTTCCCTCCGGCGTTAGACCACTTTAGACGGCCGAGCGAAAACGGTTGGTAACCACCAGAGTAATGCTAATTTTATTATGGCCGATTGCTAACCTGGGTGCGAGCAATGGCGGATCAATGGAGGAAAAGACTTTCACGGACAGAAAGAAAAGGAAACGTTTCACGGTTTTATTTATTTACAAATATTTACAGTGTAATTTATCAATAGGAAAGAAAAAAGGACGAAAAGCAGAAACTTACCTTATTCTACGCCTTATTACGACCACTACGAATAAACACCACATGGGCCCAGCACACATTCACGAGGGAGGGAGAGGGGAGTGAACGAACGTTGGAAACCTGATAGCACAAAGGCTACAATGCTCCAGGTGCCTCTCCTATGCCCCCGTCCCGGTGTCGCCACTAAGCAACACGAGCAGGTAATCGCGATCCCAGCACGGACATACGGACATGAGCAGATAAAGGCGATTACCAGCAAGAACACGAGCAGGTAGTTCCAGCACGAACACGAGCAGGCATAGGCGTAGTTTGACTTCTCTATTTTGGGGGGGGGGGGGGGGGGGGGGGGAGAGAGGGCTTAATATTAATAATGGATAGCTTGGTCTTACTTCCAAAATTACCGTTTGTTAGTGTAGTTACAGTGTATGTGAAATCACAAGTACAGTTTACGTTCATTATTGTTACTCATGTTTAAATACGGGATGTTTTTATCTTGATTGTAAACGACTGAAAAAAGGTGGGGACATTGCCCCCTCCCTGCCCCCACCCAAACTCTGCCGGTGTGAGCAGGCAAGGTCGATCTTCAGCACGGACTTGGGCAGGTGAAGGTCAGCACGTGCAGGTAAACAAAGTCCGATGTGAAGAGGAGTGCAGTAAAACGTGTTCAGCCACAAGGTCCAGTGTGGAAGAGAGTAATGCAGGCACGTGCTGAGGCCTGTTAGAGGGTCCGACCAAAAGAGAGAATCCAACCACGTGTGCTTCCAACGAGGCCAATGTAAAAAGAGCCAGTCACGTGCAGAAGCTAACAAAGAGAGAGTGTATCCATCCCACATAATCCAAGCGAAGAGAGAATAGAACAAAACACGTGTAGAGTCCCGCGAGAGCATCCAGTCAAGAGCGGATGAACACGTGCTCTGCTAACAGAGTCCAGAAGCCAAGAGTGCAAAAATTGTGTTGAATAACCTTTTGTACACCCTCACCGAGGAGGGGGGGGGGGGTGTTGGAGGGTGTCCTGGCTCCCAATTGGTGGAGTCTGCTACTGCACCCCAGAGGCTTCCCCGAAGTTCCTCAGGCCCTGATTGGTGGGGTGTCGCTTCCCCTGCCCCCACAAACTCTCTCAAAATAACTTTTACCTGGTGCTTGGATGGTGTGCCTTTGAGCCTGCATGCACTGCCTGCCAAAATATCCCTTATGAGTGGAGGACCTGTGTTTCCCTTCCCAACGCATAAAGACGTACTAACCCGAAATAAGGGGAAGGGGCTAAGATTTTTTTTTTTTTCGTATACAAGATCGAGGCTCGTGTAAGAGCTAAGATTAATCACACAGAAAGACAAACCGACACATAAAACATATAACATCGGGAGCGGTAGACAAGATGGGGAGAGAGGGGGAAGGACACAAACACAACATTTGAGAGCAGGGACCGAGAGACATGGAGACATCGAGAGATCTGTGGGAGGGAGAGGGCTTTGGGGGGGGGGGAGGCATGGGAAGGGGAGGGATAATGATAATGATAATGTTCTTCTATGAAATAACAATTCTAAGGGACCTGTATGGTGGTTGCCATTACTTTTTAGGGGTTTTCCAAAACTGCAACAATACTATTTCATATTGCGTTAATGATTATAATCATATTTCTGGTGAATATGTGAAGCCTTAATACCAAGAAAGTTTATGATGGATTTGTCTGCTTTTGCAAAAAATCAGGTTGTGGATTTATCTGCTTTTGACGCAAAGCAAATTGAAAAGTATCAAATTATGTTTTTATTAAATTTAGATTTGTAAAATTCTGGTCTTGTGCAAGTTTTTTTGCCTCAATTTCGGACCACCCTTTTTAGAATCGATATGTAATATCTTATACCAAGAAAGCACATTTTAAAAATTTTGATTTACCGAAAATTGAAAAAATGGAATTATCTGTTTTTGCATCTGAACTTTTCATATATATATATATATATATATATATATATATATATATATATATATATGTTTTCCATTTTCCATTCAGTATATATATATACTCTTATATTTAGTACTAGCAGGAGTGCCCAGTGTTGTCCAGTGATATTCTAATCCTGTTGACATTCTGAAGAAATCAATTTTTTTTTTTCCCTACTTAACCAATGAGGAAAATGTATCTTTAAAATTTATATTACACCCTCCCTTCCCCCCCCCCCCCCCCCCCCACACACAACACTAATCGGGGATAATTTAATGTTACCTTTCATATAGGTACAGAGGCTCAGGCAATATAAAGCGATTCCAAAAAAAACAAAAAACTTTTTTTGTTTTTGTTTGCCTAAATACTCCCTGGTATTCACTGATGAACCTCTGAAAGTTTGATGAATATCCGTTCAGCCATCACTGAGGAAAATGGCGACACACACAGACAGACAAACGACTCTCTTGTCACATATATATATATATATATGATGTATAGTATTCTCAAGGTGTGTTCCTTTTGGTCTTTTTCCTTATAGTTTCCCTTCGAATACATCTTTGAATAGACCTTCCCTCCTCATGTGTCCCAACCAGTTCTTCTGCCTTCAGTCTATGTGGCTGACAATGCTATATGTTTCATCACCGACCTGCAGCACCTCTTAGTTTGTCATCTTTTCTATCTCCGGCTGATCTTTTGCATTCCTCTCCTTATACACCTTTCTAAAAGCCTGGTGTTGGCAGGTTAAGGTGGCTGGCAGGAGATCTTTTAATGGAGGTCTAATTAATGTTAGAGTCCTGAGTTCAAGCCCTTGTCATGCCGTTGAATTACCACCAGGTGGGTCGACTCCGTCTGTTCATCTTTCCGAAGTCGGCAAAACCCCCACCATTCAAAAATATAAATCCTTCCCTCCCCCCTGGCCCCCCCCCCCCCCCCACCATTCATATGTATCCACTTTTCCTGTGTCCCCACAAATTTTCCAATTCCTCCAAACTTTTTCCCATCTAAAGTCCAGCAATATTTTTTTCCAGAATAAAGTTCCTCATATTGGGATACATGTCGTGAAACCAAAAAAACCGCTGTATTTGTAAAAATTCCTTCAGTTGGATGTAAAGATTCACGAATGATGTGTAAATGCTGTTTAACAAGTGTAACACCAACGAATGGCAATACTGACAACAGCTTATCTCTTCCACCGCAGCTGCGTCGCATGTCTTTGAAGTTGTCAAGGCCTATGGGTACAAGAACACAGCTGTTGGTGAGTCACGAGCAAGTTGTCATTATTGGAGGAATTTTCTTTAAAAACTCTGCATGTCACATTTGGGACGCTCGATCAACCGCAGCACGACCGCAGCACACGGGCTATTAATGGTCCTGTTTCAATCCGGGATCTCCATACCGAAAATCTCATGCTACTCCCAGGTGACAAACTTTCCTATTAAATATTTGGTCTTTGAAATCGTTTTAAAGACTGGGAGTCATTACGTATATGGATTGGAAGGATACCCTAGAGGTGTGCCCACTCGCCTCAAAGCTGGATAGCCTCAATTTGAATCTCGTCCCAGCTATAAACGATCATCCTGGTGTTCTACATGCATGTGTGCACTGTCCCTCGGATGGACGTTAAACTGACATCCCCTCTTGAGTGCTATGCTGATGTCTCAGTTTGGATGTGATGTGTTGGCATTATTTATGCACGTGATGTCAGCATCACGTCATAGGAGGGTCAGTGTGCTTCTTTGGTTGAATGAAATATTTCTGGCTGCAAACCTCCTAACTGGTGATCAGCAGGGCAGAGACAATGAGTCTCTCGTGGCTTGCTTTGTCAAGTTAGGGGGTCCAATAGGTGTGTGTGTGTGTGTGTGCGTGTGTGTGTGTGTGTGTGTGTGTGTGTGTGTGTGTGTGTGTGTGTGTGTGTGTGTGTGTGTGTGTGTGTGTGTGTGTGTGTGTATAGTCCCTTCAGAAAGTATTGTTGCACGAATGCCCTCGGTTAATGCCGTGGGATCGCGGATGGCCAAACGGGCTTTAACTCCGAGGCGATGATCAATTGCGGATTTGACTATGCTAGCACAGGAGGAAGAAGGAAGAGGAAGAGGCGGCGAGCTCCTACCTGACGCATTCCGAGCAATCCCGATCCTGCAGGAAATGAACTCACACTGGAATCCGGGTTAAAATGTACAAAAATAACCGATTTATTAGGAGGAACCCTATACAAGGAGACGCGACGGTAAAATCTAATTCTAAATTGGGATCCCGCACACCTCACTTCAATAACAGCACAGGCCACAAGGGAATGAATTAAATAAACAAACCGTCGTGTTGTGAGTTTGTGGGTGCGAGCTTATCTGTCTGGCAGTGTAGTGTCATCAGGAATCGTCCAGCTCCGATGTTGGCGCGAAGAAAGGCCTCGATGTGCCCCCGCTCGCCCGCTCGTCGGTCGCACGCAAGGTCCCGTTTGCTTGTAGCACCAAGCCTCGCTCCAATTACCAAGCCTTGCTCCAAGCACTGTGCACCAAGAGCACCAAGACCAATCACCAAGCACCAAGAGCACAAAGACCAAACCAAGCACCAAGAGCTTGCGAATAATCCAGGGAAGATGACCACATGACAGGAACCAGGGAAGAACCAGGGAAGCCCGCAAGCGAGTCGTCTTGTCCCTTGCGGTGTGACGTCAGCTCTCTCACGTTACCAATCAGTGCCTCACTTCTTTGTGGTCTTTTCCCGCCTTCTGACGTCACCGGCCCTTCCCGGCACACGGGGGAATGTTACCCATAATCCCTGTACTAATTAGCATGCCCCGCCCCCTCACAGCGGGGACACAGATACAACTTATTCCGACATACAGCTAAACATAGAACTTATTACAGGTAGATTCCCTATCACGACAGTCGAGTACCTACCTATGCAGATCTACCTGGATCTAGATATTCCTCTACCCCTAATTCATAATAGTATTCACTCCCATTGACTTTTTCACATTTTGTTGTGTTACAGACTAAATTATAAATTAATTAAATGAAGATTTTTTTTTGTCACATAATACACCATAATGACAAAGTGGAATAATTAAAATAATTAAAAATGAATTACAGAAATATCTAATTTACATAAGCATTCAACCGCTTGAGTCAATACTTTGTAGACGCACCTTTGGCAGCGATTACCACTTTGAATCTTCTTGGGTGTGTCTGCATCAGCTTTGCACATTTGTATTTGGGGAGTTTCTCCCATTCTTCCTTGCAGATTTGCTCAAGCTCTGTCAAGTTGAATGGGGAGCATTGGTACACAGCAATCTTCAAATCTTTCCACAGATTCTCAATGGGATTCAAATCTGGGCTTTGTCTGTGCCACTCAAGGACTTTCATATTCTTGTTCAGAGCCATTCCAGTGTTGCTTTGGTTATATGCTTGGGGTCATTGTCCTGTTAGAATGTAAATCTTAGCCGCAGTCTAAGGTCTTTTGCAATTTGAAGCAGGTTCTCCTCAAGGATTTGCCTGTATTTGGTTCCATTCATTGTTCCGCTATCCTTATGAGTCTCCTAGTCCCTGCCGCTGAAAAGCATCCCCATAGCATGATGTTGCCACCACCATGCTTCACGGTAGGGATGGTGTTAGATGGATGATGAGCCATGCTTGGTTTCCATCAGATGTAGTGCTTTGTATTCAGGCCAAAGAGTTAAATTTTCATCTCATCAGACTCTAAAATATTTTGCCCCATGCTCTCAGAGTCTTTCACGTGCCTTTCTACGAACTCCAGGCATGCTGTCAATGTGCCTTTTTCTCAGGAGTAACTTCCATCTGTCCACTTTCCCAAAAAGCCTACATTTGTGAAGTACTGCAGAGACTGTTGCCCTTCCAGCAGGTTCTCCCATCTCAGCCAAGGAACTCTGTCGTTCTGTCAGAGTGGTCATTGGGTTCTTGGTCACCTCCCTGACCATTGACCAAGGTCCTTCTTGCCGAGTTACTCAGTTTGGCAGGCCAGTTCTAAGAGTAGTCTGGGCAGTTCCATATTCTTTCAATTTCTCTATCTTGGAGCTCATTGTGCGCTTGGGAGCTTTCAACACTCTAGAAATTGTTTCATTCCCTTCCTCAGATCTAAGCCTCCTCACAATTATATCTCACATTTCAACAGACAGGTCTCCTGGGACTTCATGGTGGAGTTTCTTCTGTGAAATGCACTGTCAACTGTGGGACCTTATACAGAAAGGTGTGATTCTTTCTAAATCATGTCCAATCAATTGAATTGGCCACAGGTTGGCTTCAATCAAGTTGTAGGGACACCTCAATGATGATCAAAGGAAAATTTAATTTTATGCACCTGAGTTCAATTTTGAGTGTCAGAGCAAAGGGGTTGAATCAAGGGAGGCGCGAATCACCCCTTTATATGGGATGGTTTCTCTGTATGCATCTTTAACATAGGGACTGAAAATTGCTTTCTTGGCTCCTACTGGATGAAATCAGCTGCAAATTTCAGAAGTAAATGCGTAGTAATATGTTCCAAATTTCACAATCGTTCGTTTCCGCATTCTTCAGTTTTATAAAGAAACCCTCGAATTCACGTTGGTGTCTGTCAATCCGTCTGTCCGCCCAAAATGTGTTGGTGTTCATATCTCAAAGACTATACATTGAAACCAGCTGAACATAAGCCAATAGGTCTAATTAATGGCTTTCCAAACAAATTCAAAATCTGCGCTCATTAAGGTACTTATTGACTCAAGAGCT
Source organism: Myxine glutinosa (assembly GCF_964187855.1). Classification (NCBI taxonomy): domain Eukaryota; kingdom Metazoa; phylum Chordata; class Myxini; order Myxiniformes; family Myxinidae; genus Myxine; species Myxine glutinosa. The sequence continues at coordinate 35,915,161 of NC_136269.1, read as the reverse complement.
CATTAAGGTACTATACATATATATATACATATGTGTCTGTGTGTGTTTGTGTTTATATATATATATATACGTGTGTGTTTGTGTGTTCTTCTGAACTTGTTGATGCTCAAACCACACCATAGGTCCTATATATACGACCATGAGGGGTCGCTAACTGTCTGGGCCATTGTGACGTTTGTGGGTTGCCACGTGCTCTCTGATAACGTAATACATGTTCGGCGGTCCGGTCGTTCTTGTTTTTCCACTAAGTATCACAAATGCCTTTTATTGACATGTTGTGTCCCGAAAACATTATTCCTCAACCGTCTTGTCAAGGCCTGCAGTGAAGTTGATGTGAGGATCAAAATTTGAGATGAGGTCGCACTTTCAATCTTACTGGCACACTTACAAAAATAAAATAATCTCATGAGATGTTATGAGAGTCAGAATCTCATCACGTCTCAACAAGAGAAATCATATGAGTTTTTTTGGTTTGGAAGTGTGGTCCACATTTTCCAAGATTTACCACAGCTATCTGATGTTCCATGGTGGATGTGGTGTGCCACATACTAGGATAGCTTGCGTTATGGTTGCTCTACGTACAAGTCGCAATAAATTCCAGGTGCAAAGATATTTATGAACGTCATACATCTCATGAACATTATATTGCCAGAAATATTAGAAACCTAGACCCAAATTTGAAATAAATCTTCCCAACATTAAATGCACATTTTTACATCGAATTCAAAGGAGGCTGTGATTTTCTTTTTCATGGATCTTGCCCTCAACAAGTCCAAAGGCTACTTACTCTAGGTCGTGGGCTACACAAGGAAAGTGTTAACACAAGACATTTCTGACAATGCTTGCGCTCCCAACTTTGATGGAATACCATACATAGTGATGTCCTTTATGTCCAGGGCAATCAACACCGTCTCGCAGCATGATTTTGTACCTTGGTATACTGGAATATATTCAAAGCCAACAGCTTTGAATATCTACAATGGCTAGCCCAAAACCCTGACTTAAACCTACATGCTCTGGGATTACTTGGAACACCGCTTGAGGCCAGAGTAATGTTGATCTGAAGTGACCCAGAAGTTGGGCTGAAGGACGAATGGTGTGACAGTACACTTTGTATCTACCAGCATTTGGCACAAAGTGAAATAGAAATGACACCTGATTCAAAATCAAATAAGCTGTTGTGAGTTACTGGCCCTCGATATTTCTTTACTGTATCACTGTAAGTAGTATCGTATATGTGCAGTCAAACGGGATGGTGCACAGGTAGCACACTTGCTTTTGAGGTGTCAAGCCTCACTTTGATTCCTAACCTGACTACAAACTGTCGGATTGGAGCTTCACGGAGAACACAGTCGACCAACCATCCCTCAGATGAACTGAAGTCTTGGACCCATCTGTTACTATTAGCTGGTGTCCGTTATAGATAATAAAAATGGGATCTCAAGTACGAAAGAGAAGAAAGGTATTAAGTGCATGTCAAGGTACTTGGCCCACACACTCATTAAATAGCACATTCCTTCTTCCCCTCCCCAGCTTCAATCTTTCTGCCCAATGCCACCTCCACCTCTGATCTTTCCAGTAGCTCTTTTTTTCTTTTTTGTATACAAGATCGAAATTTTTGTATACAAATATTATTTATTATTATATTTCTAAATAAATATCTAATAATTCTAAATATATTTAATAATTAATTAATTAATTATTTCTAATCATAAAATAGTTAATTAATTATAATTAATAATAATTCTAAATAAATAATAAATAATGTTCTTCTATCTCAACTCATGCTAATCATCTATTGAATTGCCTCATTGTATTCTCCTGTTTTGCTGTTCATTCCAATCTTTGAATGCCGCACCTCACCACCCAGGGCCACCGAGAGCCAGAATGGACCAGGGGTAATACTAAGTTTTGGGCACCCTTCATCCGCGCCCCTTTCAAATTTTTTTTTATCAACCTGTAACTACGGAGGTTTCCACATTTTCTTCACATCAAACACATGCCATGGTTAAAGGAAATTGGGGGTGTTATTCATTTATTCCTGTACTAGCAGGTGGGTAGCATTGCCGAGTGATGTTCTACCTGTTGGCATTTTGAAGAAATCAATTTGGTTTTTTTCTATTTTTTTGTATGTGCCTAAAACACTCCCCAACTGCACCCAATAAGGAAAATTTGTATTTAATATGATATCACACACACACACACACACACAGACACACAGACACACAGACACACAGACAAACACACACAGACACATAAACACCCCTCACCCCCCCTTATCTCGGCGGCCCTGTCACCACCTTCTTCTGCCCTGTCGTGTGCTTGTTGACAAAAGTTAGTCTTTTCTTGCTGACCTTTACCTGTCGCTCTGCTTTTCCACACTGATATTGTTTGTATTTTTGAATCGTGTCCATCTGTACCCATCTGCCTTGCTGCCAGTATGTCTCCCAACTGTAGTTTGTTGCCTAGCTCTTCCATGAGCCTTGACTTCTGTTTGGGGGATGGGGTGGGGAGGAGGAAAATACACTTCAAAGCTGTTCGCCACATAACGTTTTGACCCACTCGTTGCTTTACATCATTGCTTCATTGATAGTTATCCATATAAAATGTACATTTTTGGCTGAATCAGAACAAGACAGAAGTTTATATGTCTATTTCATACTTGTTTTTTGGCATTTCAAATCAGGTGACACTCCTGGCTTATTTACATTCATATAATGGTCTCCATGAGACTAATGAGAAACTAGGAAACACTTCTTCAAACGTAATATGTTGGATTTTCATTTCAATCATTGCTCAAAGACTTTTGAAAGAGCCTGAGATCACTTTTGAAAGAGTTTGAGATCACTTTTGCAAGATTTCGAGATCACTTTTGAAAGAGCACGAGATCACTTTTGAAAGAGCCTGAGATCACTTTTGAAAGAGCCTGAGATCACTTTTGAAAGAGCACGAGATTACTTGTGCAAGAGTTTGAGATCACTTTTGAAAGAGTTTGAGATCACTTTTGAGATAGTTTGAGATCACCTTTGCAAGAGTTTGAGATCACTTTTGAGATAGTTTGAGATCACTTTTGAAAGAGCACAAGATCACTTTTGCAAGAGTTTGAGATCACTTTTGCAAGAGTTCGAGATCACTTTTGAAAGAGCACGAGATCACTTTTGCAAGAGCCTGAGATCACTTTTGAAAGAGCACGAGATCACTTTTGAAAGAGCACGAGATCACTTTTGCAAGAGTTTGAGATCACTTTTGAAAGAGTTTGAGATCACTTTTGAAAGAGCACGAGATCACTTTTGAGAGAGTTTGAGATCACTTTTGAGAGAGCTTGAGATCACTTTTGAGAAAGCTTGAGATCACTTTTGAAAGAGCTCGAGATCACTTTTGCAAGAGTTTGAGATCACTTTTGAAAGAGTTTGAGATCACTTTTGAGAGAGCTTAAGATCACTTTTGAAAGAGCACGAGATCACTTTTGAAAGAGCACAAGATCACTTTTGCAAGAGTTTGAGATCACTTTTGCAAGAGTGCGAGATCACTTTTGAAAGAACACGAGATCACTTTTGAGAGAGTTTGAGATCACTTTTACAAGAGCCTGAGATCACTTTTGCAAGAGTTTGAGATGACTTTTGAAAGAGCACGAGATCACTTGTGCAAGACTTTGAGATCACTTTTGAAAGAGCATGAGATCACTTGTGCAAGAGTTTGAGATCACTTTTGAACGAGTTTGTGATCACTTTTGAGATAGTTTGAGATCACCTTTGCAAGAGTTTGAGATCACTTTTGAGATAGTTTGAGATCACTTTTGAAAGAGCACAAGATCACTTTTGCAAGAGTTTGAGATCACTTTTGAAAGAGCACGAGATTACTTGTGCAAGAGTTTGAGATCACTTTTGAAAGAGTTTGAGATCACTTTTGAGATAGTTTGAGATCACCTTTGCAAGAGTTTGAGATCACTTTTGAGATAGTTTGAGATCACTTTTGAAAGAGCACAAGATCACTTTTGCAAGAGTTTGAGATCACTTTTGCAAGAATTCGAGATCACTTTTGAAAGAGTTTGAGATCACTTTTGAAAGAGCACAAGATCACTTTTGCAAGAGCTTGAGATCACTTTTGCAAGATTTCGAGATCACTTTTGAAAGAGCACGAGATCACTTTTTCAAGAGCCTGAGATCACTTTTGAAAGAGCACGAGATCACTTTTGAAAGAGCACGAGATCACTTTTGCAAGAGTTTGAGATCACTTTTGAAAGAGTTTGAGATCACTTTTGAAAGAGCACGAGATCACTTTTGAGAGAACTTGAAATCACTTTTGAGAAAGCTTGAGATCACTTTTGAAAGAGCTCGAGATCACTTTTGCAAGAGTTTGAGATCACTTTTGAAAGAGTTTGAGATCACTTTTGAGAGAGCTTAAGATCACTTTTGAAAGAGCACGAGATCACTTTTGAGAGAGTTTGAGATCACTTTTGCAAGAGCCTGAGATCACTTTTGCAAGAGCCTGAGATCACTTTTGAAAGAACACGAGATCACTTTTGAGAGAGTTTGAGATCACTTTTACAAGAGCCTGAGATCACTTTTGAAAGAGCACGAGATCACTTGTGCAAGACTTTGAGATCACTTTTGAAAGAGCACAAGATCACTTGTGCAAGAGTTTGAGATCACTTTTGAAAGAGTTTGTGATCACTTTTGAGATAGTTTGAGATCACCTTTGCAAGAGTTTGAGATCACTTTTGAGATAGTTTGAGATCACTTTTGAAAGAGCACAAGATCACTTTTGCAAGAGTTTGAGATCACTTTTGAAAGAGCACGAGATTACTTGTGCAAGAGTTGGAGATCACTTTTGAAAGAGTTTGAAAGAGTCACTTTTGAGATAGTTTGAGATCACCTTTGCAAGAGTTTGAGATCACTTTTGAGATAGTTTGAGATCACTTTTGAAAGAGCACAAGATCACTTTTGCAAGAGTTTGAGATCACTTTTGCAAGATTTCGAGATCACTTTTGAAAGAGCACGAGATCACTTTTTCAAGAGCCTGAGATCACTTTTGAAAGAGCACGAGATTACTTGTGCAAGAGTTTGAGATCACTTTTGAAAGACTTTTGAGAGAGTTTGAGATCACTTTTGAGATAGTTTGAGATCACCTTTGCAAGAGTTTGAGATCACTTTTGAGATAGTTTGAGATCACTTTTGAAAGAGCACAAGATCACTTTTGCAAGAGTTTGAGATCACTTTTGCAAGAGTTCGAGATCACTTTTGAAAGAGCACGGGATCCCTTTTGCAAGAGCCTGAGATCACTTTTGAAAGAGCACGAGATCACTTTTGAAAGAGCATGAGATCACTTTTGAAAGAGTTTGAGATCACTTTTGAAAGAGCACGAGATCACTTTTGAGAGAGTTTGAGATCACTTTTGAGAGAGCTTGAGATCACTTTTGAGAAAGCTTGAGATCACTTTTGAAAGAGCTCGAGATCACTTTTGCAAGAGTTTGAGATCACTTTTGAAAGAGTTTGAGATCACTTTTGAGAGAGCTTAAGATCACTTTTGAAAGAGCACGAGATCACTTTTGAGAGAGTTTGAGATCACTTTTGCAAGAGCCTGAGATCACATTTGCAAGAGCCGGAGATCACTTTTGAAAGAACACGAGATCACTTTTGAGAGAGTTTGAGATCACTTTTACAAGAGCCTGAGATCACTTTTGCAAGAGTTTGAGATGACTTTTGAAAGAGCACTAGATCACTTGTGCAAGACTTTGAGATCACTTTTGAAAGAGCACGAGATCACTTGTGCAAGAGTTTGAGATCACTTTTGAAAGAGTTTGTGATCACTTTTGAGATAGTTTGAGATCACCTTTGCAAGAGTTTGAGATCACTTTTGAGATAGTTTGAGATCACTTTTGAAAGAGCACAAGATCACTTTTGCAAGAGTTTGAGATCACTTTTGAAAGAGCACGAGATCACTTTTGCAAGAGCCTGAGATCACTTTTGAAAGAGCACGAGATCACTTTTGAAAGAGCACGAGATCACTTTTGCAAGAGTTTGAGATCACTTTTGAAAGAGTTTGAGATCACTTTTGAAAGAGCACGAGATCACTTTTGAGAGAGTTTGAGATCACTTTTGAGAGAGCTCGAGATCACTTTTGCAAGAGTTTGAGATCACTTTTGAAAGAGCACGAGATCACTTTTGAGAGAGCTTGAGATCACTTTTGAGAAAGCTTGAGATCACTTTTGAAAGAGCTCGAGATCACTTTTGCAAGAGTTTGAGATCACTTTTGAAAGAGTTTGGGATCACTTTTGAGAGAGCTTAAGATCACTTTTGAAAGAGCACGAGATCACTTTTGAGAGAGTTTGAGATCACTTTTGAGAGAGTTTGAGATCACTTTTGAAAGAGCACGAGATCACTTTTGAAAGACTTTGAGATCACTTTTGAAAGAGCACGAGATCACTTTTGCAAAAGTTTGAGATCACTTTTGAAAGAGCACGAGATCACTTTGCAAGAGCACTAGATCACTTTTGAAAGAGCCGAGACCACTTTTGCAAGAGCCTGAGATCACTTTTGAAAGAGCACGAGATCACTTTTGAGAGAGTTTGAGATCACTTTTGAAAGAGCACGAGATCACTTTTGAAAGAGCACGAGATCACTTTTGAAAGACTTTGAGATCACTTTTGAAAGAGCACGAGATCACTTTTGCAAAAGTTTGAGATCACTTTTGAAAGAGCACGAGATCACTTTTGAAAGAGCACGAGATCACTTTTGAAAGACTTTGAGATCACTTTTGAAAGAGCACGAGATCACTTTTGCAAAAGTTTGAGATCACTTTTGAAAGAGCCGAGACCACTTTTGCAAGAGCCTGAGATCACTTTTGAAAGAGCACGAGATCACTTTTGAAAGAGCCTGAGATCACTTTTGAAAGAGTTTGAGATCACTTTTGAAAGAGTTTGAGATCACTTTTGAAAGAGTTTGAGGTCACTTTTGAAAGAGTTTGAGATCACTTTTGAAAGAGCAGGAGATCACTTTTGCATGAGTTTGAGATCACTTTTGAAAGAGCACGAGATCACTTTTGCAAGAGTTTGAGATCGCTTTTGAAAGATCACGAGATCACTTTTGAAAGAGTTTGAGATCACTTTTGAAAGAGCACGAGATCACTTTTTAAAAGAGTTTGAGATCACTTTTGCAAGAGTTTGAGATCGCTTTTGAAAGAGCACGAGATCACTTTTGAAAGAGTTTGAGATCACTTTTGAAAGAGCACGAGATCGCTTTTGAAAGAGCACGAGATCACTTTTGAAAGAGCACGAGATCACTTTTGAAAGAGTTTGAGATCAATTTTGAAAGAGTTTGAGATCAATTTTGGAAGATGTTTCAAGTTTCGACAACTGTGATTATTCATGTTTGAAGTGTGAAAGCAATACTCCTTCAATTAACCTTACTCAGAACTTTGATATTTATCCCTCTAATCCAAAATGAAATTGTCATTGGAGGGTTTCCTTGAATAATGTCATGGCAGGAACAGCTCTCACATCAACTGCTTAACCACAACCACAGCGAGCACAAAGACTGAACACGACAGAGATCCCTCTGCAGATGACTGTAATTTGAAGAGAAATTAGGTCCAAATGGTTAATAACCTGTTTCCGTATTCCGATCGAGGTCTGCACCCCATCGACTATTCACAATTACAATTCATGAATTACTTCCCTCACTCGTTCTCAATAAACCGAATCAGACAATGTGGGAAAGGATGGCAGTAACAGTTGTGCATGCAAGCTTAAGGAATATAAATAATTTAATGGCAACACAATATTTATTTTCACAAGGAAATAAACTAATCTCTCTATGTGCGCACGCACACACACACACACACACACACACACACACACACACACACACACACACACACACACACACACACACACACACTGAATAATTGGGTGTGATAATTTGAAACTGGCAGGCAGTGGAAAGTCTCAGGTCAAATGGCAGTCTGTGCATGCATCTTGTAAAGGCAGAACATCCCATCAGTGGAGACACAGGCCAAGCTCGATCGCTATCAGAGACCATGGGATCCAGAGCCCTAACTGCATGAGAGACCCAAGCACCCAAGCTCACTCACACTAATCTCTTTATAGACCCCCATCCCCTTCATCCTTAAGGCATTGGGGTCAGCACCCCTAGGGCACCAACCAATTCCTTGGCACCACCACACACATTGACAGCATCTCACCCAATTGCATGATGCCGATTCTGCACCAATGGGTGTTGTGGTCCCTGAGCAACACAGGTCAATGGCAAAATCGCCTAGCCGAGACATCCTTAACCTCTCTCTTCTAAAGTTCGACAGGACCTGTCTCTCTAACAGGGCTTACATCAGAGAGTTATCCATAACACATGTCCTTATATGTTCAAAAGTCCTATAAAGTATGCAAGCACAAACATTGCTAAGCCCTTAAATTGTAACTACAGAATCCAACCCAATAAACATGCAACACTTGTTGGATACCCTGTGATGTCCATAAACCTTTGAAATCCAAAACAAACCAGAAAGAGCAATCAGGGATTGCAGACTTTTGCCAAGGCAGGTTTGTGTGGTGTATATTGTGTGGCGTTTATTAGCTGCTGTATTTGTGTGGTTTATTGACGGCAAAGGTTTATGTTCAATCCAATATGGCTGCCGGACCACGTGACTGATGACGTCATCAATTTTATTCTCCCATACAATTCTTGTTCAGATCATGCTCAATAAAATTCAAACTGTCAAATGTTCTACTTGTCTTAGTATGACGTCATAATAAAGGCACCAATGACATCATCATGAATATATGGTGTTCCCCGTGGGGAGTATTTGACAATGAGCTATATTTCAATTTCGCCATGGAGCAGTTTCAGAGATATAGAAGTGCAAATTTTTTTCTTTTTACAGATGGAAACTTTTGTCACGTGGTAGGGGTCACCCTACTATGTGACCTATGTCGTCATAATTATCATTAAAAATTCTACTGGAGGAGACGCTCCTATGGTAAAAATGTATTGGCAATTGGACCAACATTTGCAGCTAAAAGCATACTTAAGTTCTGTGTGGACAACCAAACAGACAGACAACTGACAGACAGACAAACAATTGGACCCTCTGCTGAGGGCAATTGCATGATACAAAGAGAAATGTTGAGGCTCTTTGAACTTCCAGGGAGAGCAGTTGAGCCCAGCCCAAAAGTAGTTATTAAAGATCTCATGGTGGTGACTTTGACAAAAGTAAGCTGTTGGTAAAAATGTCATGGTCGAGTTCAGGTGGGTAGACCAGTCATTCGTACTCCATGCCGTATGACATTCCGACAGCTATTATGGACCCCGTATCTGAGCTTATCCATGGACTGCATGGACACAATTCCACACAAACGGTATTTTTGAAACAATATGAGGCAATTCTAAGTGGTTAAATCTGGGCCCGAGACGAGTATGTGAACACTTCAATGATGCTGCTTAGACCGGATTTGAATTGCTGAAAAGGTTAAATGAGGAAAAGGTTAAATTGTGTTAAAAAGGTTTAAAAAAAAGAGAAAAAAAAAAGGAAAAGGTTAAAAAGGAAAAGGAATGCTACAAGTGCATTAGCAACATAATAACTGCTTTTGTATTTGCTTTTGCCTTGACTAGGGTGGAGTAAACTGATAATGTTAACGAGAAGCACACCTACAGTCACGTGAAAAAGTAAGTATACCCCATGTAAAGTTTTGACTTTTTCAACATATTTCAACATACAGCTATTTGATCTTCATTTCAACAATATTGATAGATAGAGGTGATATAATATAACAAATATCATGAAACATTTACATTTTGTAGTCCATTGTATAATTTAAATAAACATAAATGCAAATTTCGCATGTGGAAAAAGTAAATACACCCTTGGCTCTAATAGGTGGTATTGCCCCCTTTGGCAGAAACAACCTCAAGTAGGCATTTCTTATAACTGTCTACCAGTCTCTGACATCGACTGGGAGAAATTTTTGCCCACTCCTCCATGCAGAATTCTTTCAGCTGTGCGATGTTTGAGGGGTTTCTTGCATGCACAGCTCGTTTCAAATCCCCCCCACAACATCTCGATGGCATTTACTTGGCCATTCCAGAACCCTCCATTTCTTTCTTTTCAGCCATTCTTTGGTGGATTTACTGGTATGTTTACGGTCATTGTCATGTCGCAAGGTGCACCTTCGGTTGAGCTTCAACTTTCCGACAGATGGCGTCACATTATCCTCAAGCACCCTCTGGTACAATGAAGAATTCATAGTGGATTCTATGATGGTGAGCTGCCCAGGCGCTGATGCAGCAAAGCTGCCCCAAACCATAATATTTCCACCACCATGCTTTACAGTTGGTATCAGGTTCTTGTGGTCAAATGCTGTCTTTGGTTTTCGCCAAACATGTCTTCTGGTACTGTGGCCAAATAGCTCCACCTTTGACTCATCTGTCCAGAGCACATTGTTCCAGAAGTGCTGGTCTTTGCCTCCGTGTTCATTGGCAAACTTTATTTTTGCCCTGATGTTCTTTCTGGACAGCAAAGGTTTCCCCCTGGCACACCTCCCATGTAGATCAAATTTGTGCAGTCTCTTTCTAATGGCAGACTCGTGCACTTTGACATCAACAGTGGCAAGAGCTACCTGTAGGTCCCATGATGACATTCTGGGGTTCTTAGAGACTTCTTTCAGCATCTTGCGGTCTGCTGTCGGGCTGAACTTGCTGGGGCGGCCTGGCCTGAACAATTTGGCAGTTGTTTGGAATCTTCTCCACTTGTAGATGATCTTCCGGGCAGTCGAATGATTGATTTCAAATTGCTTGGAGATCTTTTTAAATGCCTTCCCAGATGCGTAGGCATCTATAACCTTCTTTCTGAAGGCCTCAGAGAGCTCTTTTGATCAAGGCATGGTGACACCACACACTTCACCAACAAAGAGCAAACCAAACTAAATGTCTGAGGTTTAAATAAGACAGGTTCCTCCAAGATCCTCTGTCACGATGTTCTAATCATTTGCACCTGAGCTGGTGCACCTGATTCTAATTTTATGTATTTGAAGTAGTGATAAATATAGGGGTGCACTTACTTTTTCCACATGTGAAATTTGCATTTATGTTTATTTAAATTACTAGGACATGCCCGTACGTGGGTGCCCGTACGTGCGTGCAAAAAAGCGTGCGTGCAAACAACAACAACAAAAAAAAACTTTGAAACCACGTGGCAGTAACGACCACAGAACCCCCCCCTCTATTTACATGAAATGGTTTGGTCCATTCGCAACGACCACAGAACCCCCCCCCCCCCTCTATTTACATGAAATGGTTTGGTCCATTCGCAAAGCCAAAGCGAACGGCGAACGGCTAAATCGCCATAGCTCGGTAACTACTTCTCCGATTAATTTCAAACCTTGAAAAGGCACATCCTCGGGTCCCCAGCAATATACCTGGCAAGTTTCAAGTATATCGGACCGGTAGTTGTCGAGAAACAGCGGTCACAGACAAACACACAGACACACAGACATTCACACAGAGATTACTGGAATTATAGATAGATACAATGGACTACAAAATGTAAATGTTTCATGATATTTGTTAGATTATATCACCTTATCTTTCAATAATGTTGAAATGAGGATCAAATAGCTGTATGTTGAAATATGTTGAAAAAGTCAAAACGTTACATGGGGTGTACTTACTTTTTCACGTGACTGTATCCTTCAGAGTTGAGATCATAGCACGAGATCTGGCAAAGGCAAAGAAACTGGCATCAACACTGGCAAAGAAAAACATCCACCAAACCAACAAATCCGCCAAACCAACACATCTACCAAACCAACAACCTGCGCCCAACTAACACACCCACCAAACGAACACATGCGCCAAACCAATACATCCTCTAAACTAATACATCTGCCAAACCAACACATCCCCCAAACCAACACATCCCCCAAACCAACACATCCCCCAAACCAACACATCCCCCAAACCAACACATCCGCCAAACTAACACATGCGCCAAACTAACACATCCACCAAACCAACACATCTGCCAAATCAACACATCCGCCAAACCAACACATCCACCAAACCAACACATCTATACTAGCATCCCAAGAACACAACACAGTAAAGTGTTCTTGGGATGCTCGTGTGCTGTACTCCAGCCAGAGTTAAAGTGTGGGTAAGATAGGGCTTACTTTGCAGAAAGAGACAAATGGCAAGAGAACGTTCTCAGAACAATAATAATACGAACAGGTGTGGCCATATTTGTTGCTCAACTTGGCCTTTGAATAATTGGCTTACAATGGCTGGTCATGAATTCCATGAAAATCGTCATCCACGTGTAAAAAATTAAATCCATTAATTTATACTCCTTGTGCTAATTTTATTGTGCCATATATCTCGTAGGTTTTGGTTATAAACAAATAGAAACGCTAACTTTTAATTTCGTTTTGTATCAAGGATATTTGGCTTGGCTAACCCCCGCTTTTGGATATTTGGCTATTTAATTTGGCTAACCCCCGCTCTCGTAGGGAAAATGGCCTTTAAAATGCATGTTGTGTGTTGTTGTGTATCAAGGAGATAACTCGGCCTAGCGGTCAGAGTAGCTTAATAATAACCGTTACATGTTCAATGATGAAATTAAAATAAATTTGTTAATTTGTTTAATTGCTTATTATTTGTTCCTCCATCCGAGTTCTGTATATCCACAACTTTCTCTACTAAGATTTCCAATCCTATTTTGGATACTTTGTCATTTCAGCTGTGTTAACATGTCACAAGCGCACTTGTGATCCCGTCACATTACGTGTGATTCCGTCACATTACCTGGTCTGCCACCTATAGTTTGCAGTTTCTGCATTGCATTACCAATAAGACTGCGATAGGAAAGCAGTACTATTGTTGACGTCCGAATTTTTTTTTCTAGACCTTGTGTTCACTAACAGAGCAGAGTTTTTATATCAAATCTCATTAGTCTGTTTACCATGTCCACATAGTGTGATTCCGTCACAAGACTATTCTGGGTCACAAATTTTGTTAACCGGGGTAAGCCTCACTGAGAGTAGTACTCGTCTGTAGCCATATGACAGTTCTGGTTCAATACATATAATTGAATTCTCTCTGCTCTTCTTAGCATTCAAGATAATTACCTTATATCTTCAAAATTAGAGTGTACATGGTGATTCCGTCACGATGGAATTCATGTGGTCAGAACAGATAACCTTTCGGCACTTTGTGTGTTTACAAGAATTGATATTGCCAAGAGTCTTTACTGATACCAAAATATGTGTGTGCACGGACTTTACTAATTGTTTGTAGACAGGATTTATTAGCCCCAGTTGGACTTCTGCTTGGACGGACGAGACCCAATGCCCCCGCATTGGGTCTCGTCCTGGGTCTCGTCCGTCTGTCCGTCTGTGTGTATGTGTGTGCCCACAACTATATCTTGGAGACGTATAGACCTATTTTGTCTCTACTTGGCCCAAAGACAATACATGATTATATACATTTGCACATCATTTTGTTTCGCGATCCAATCAAAGATGGCCGACTGGCGGCCATTTATATTGTAAAAAATGCGATGTTGAACACGTCCTCAACGATGTCTCGGACATTCATTTCCCGATTTTGTCCAAATCTGGCAAAAGTATAGAAAATGAAGGCATACACATGCACCTCACTTAATTTTGCGATCTGATCAAAGATGGCCGACTAGTAGACTTGCGGCTATTTTAGTTGTAAAAAAAACCGATATTGACCACGTCCTCAACCCTTTCTCGGGCATGCATGGACCAATTTGGTTAAAACTTGGCACAAGGACAACACATGAGAGTATGCATATCCAGAAGATTTTGTTTTGTAATCCGACCAAAGATAGCCGACTGATGCCCTTTAACTCCGTAAAGCAGAAATACTAAAACCACGGGTGCTATGACATTTTATGCCTTTTTCTTTTTGTTGGTCATAGTGCGAGCTTTTCAGTGTACGTATTGCGTGGTGAAATGTGGAGAATTAAAGTTTGCGGTCAGATGAAAACAGTAAAAGCTGCATTTACACACCCTGCATGTAATGTTGTCTAGAGTGAAAATAGGATTTAACAGCACAGCACCAGAAAGGCATTTTCCTGTCAGATTTGGATTAGTTGGGACAATCGAATCCAGACTACAGACAAGTCAGTGCTCTGCAAGTCACCCACACTCCCACACACTCCCTCCTGGCCGACCCCTTGGGTTTCATTAAATTCTTGTTCGTTGCTGCAAGGTCAACTGCTCTCCAGCCATCAACGGCTTCTGTTCTTTCGAGACCGGATTGGTGTCAAATGAGCACAAGTCATCTATCAGCACGAACCTGCGCACGACGCCATAGTGAAATGGTCGACTTTACTTGCTGTAGCTCCATCTTCATGTGGCCATTAAGCCCTCCTTGTCAACAGAATACCTTCTCAAGTTTCAAAACAGAGCTCTGCAGCTGCAAATGCTTCTTAACCGAGGCTACAATAATTGCTTTCATACAGGTAAGGCATACACCAAAGTGGTCCTATTCAGTGTAGGCTTTCCCTGTTTATTTAGCATAGGTCTTAAAAACTATTTTATTTACCTAACATAATCTATTAACTGTTAACTGCACAGCATTCCTGAAATTCCTCATTTGTTTTAAGTACGTCGTTCATTTTCTGACACTATTGGAGAAATTTATTTGAACAAAAGGAGTAAAAAAAGAAAATGAAGATGCTGTTCAAAATCCCATCACACAGTAAGCTTGCTTTCGATTTCATCGAATGCCGCCCTACAACATGAACTTGTATATTGCATGGATAACAACAAACCTTACAGTGCAAGCAAAGCAAAGCGATAATGATGATATGGAAAGCAGCGTCTGGCTGGCAACAGAAAACAAACTTGTTCAAGATGTTTAGATCGTGTGTGTGTTTGTGTGTGTGTGTGTGTGTGTGTGTGTGTGTGTGTGTGTGTGTGTGTGTGTGTGTGTGTGTGTGTGTGTGTGTGTGTGTGTCTTTGGTTGCTATCTCCATTTGCGGGTTTTGGGAGGTGGAACGGAGTTCCATATTATTGACATGGGCATTGAGGAAGTTAGGAGTGGAGGAATGGTTGATCAGAGCAGTGATGGCAATGTACAAAAGAGCGCGCACAGCTGTAAGGACGAAGGACGGGAACAGTGGTGAGTTTGAGGTAAAGGTGGGAGTGCATCAGGGGTCGGTACTAAGTCCACTACTTTTTGTAGCTGTGATGGAGGTGCTGGCTCAGAACGTAAAGGAGGGTTTACCGTGGGAGTTGTTGTATGCAGATGATCTGGTGTTGATTGCGGAAAGTATGGATGGACTGAAGGAAAAGATGAACAAGTGGAAGGAATGTATGGAGACAAAAGGTCTGAAGGTGAATATAGGAAAGACGAAGGTGATGGCAAGTGGTAAAGCATGTGGTGAGGTGGAAAGAACTGGGAAGTGGCCATGTGCTGTGTGCAGGAAGGGTGTCGGAGTGAACTCCATTCAATGTACAATGTGCGCTGAGTGGGTTCATCGAAAATGTAGTGGTCTGAGATGGTCATTAACCAGTGTGGCAGCTACATTCAAATGTAAGGTGTGCACAGAGGGGGCTGCAGATGGAGGAATTGTTGAGTTGGATCTTGGAGACGGCGTGAAGCTGGAAGGTGTGAAAACATTTTGCTACCTCGGAGACATGCTGAATGGAGAAGGTGGATCAGACTCAGCAACAGTTGCAAGAGTGAGATGTGCATGGAAGACGTTTCGGGAACTGAGTGGCATGCTGATGAGGAGGGGAGTGTCGTTGAAGCTGAAGGGAAAGGTGTATGCTGCATGTGTGAGAAGTGTTATGATTTATGGGAGCGAGACATGGGTCATGAATGTAGAGCAGCAACGAAGGCTGGAAAGGGTGGAAATGCGAATGGTTCGGTGGATGTGGGGAGTATCGTTGAGAGAGAGGAAGACAAATGATGAATTGCGAAAGATGATGGGAATAGAGCCTGTGATTGATGCTGTGAAGAGGAACAGGTTGAGATGGTTTGGTCATGTGTTGAGGAAGGATGAAAGTGACTGGTTGAGAAGAGTGACGGAAATGAATGTAGAAGGAAGTAGAGGACGGGGAAGACCGAGAAAGACTTGGCTAAGGATGGTGGAAGAAGAAATGCGGGCAAGGGGGTTAACACGGAGAGATGCAGAAAATAGGGCAAAATGGAGAAGATTGTCATGGGGTCCGCAAGGCTAACCCCCGCTCTAGCAGGGAAAATGGCCTTAAAATGCATGTTGTTGTTGAACGGAGTCCTCCCCATGACCCAAATGGACCAAGCTGTTCAACTCTTTCAGAGTTTTGTTCTAAGGACACTTTTCAGGATCGTCACCGAAACACACACACACATCAGGATTGTCTCCAGTTGTAGTTCATTTGTGGTAATATTCCCAGGGATGGTTTTTAAAATTACAGTGATGTTCTTCTTTATCATTCCTGTAGTTCCAATTATCAATGGTAGCATTTCGATGCTCTTCAGCTTCCAAGATCTCTTGACCTCATTTTTGAGGTCCTGGTATTTGGTCATTTTCTTTGATTTCTGCGTTTAGGCCAAACTCGCTGGGTACTGATATCTCATCATCAATGCTGTTTTTCCCTTTTTGTTCCTGAGTACAATGTCCGGACGCAATGCCTTGTTTTCTATGTTCACGCTCGATGGAATCATCAGGTCGTACATGAGCATGACGTCCTCATTTTCAATATTTGCCCTTGGTTCATGTTTCCATGAGTTTTCTGGTACTGGGATGTTAACATTTTTGCAGATTTGCCAATGAATCACTTTGCATACTTTGTTGTGCCGTTGTGTGTAAAGTTGTTCTGATAATAGTTTTTTGCATACCGAGAGCAGGTGACTAGTACCTTCTGTTTCTGTCTTGCAGAATCTACACTTGTCCATCTGGCTCAGTCCCGCCATCTTTTTAAATCAATTGGTGTAGTGTCCTTGATTTTGGGCATTTATTATACCCAGCTAACACAACACCGTTGGGCCAGCATTGGCATTTGGTCAATTGGTCGCAAGTGCATTGTTGGCGTCAGGGTGACGTTGTTTATTGGTTGCAAACGCAATATCTATTTTCCAACGTTGGACCAACGTTGTTTATCAGTTGCAAACGCGACGTCTATTTTCTAACATTGACCTAACGTTCGTTGTCTATTGCTTGAAATCGCGACGTCTATTTTCCAACGTTGGCCTAACATTGTCTATTGGTTGCAAACGCGACGTCTATTTTCCAACATTGGACCAACGTTATTTATCAATTGCAAACGCGACGTCTATTTCCAACATTGACCAAACGTTGTCTATTGCTTGAAATCGCGACGTTTATTTTCCGACGTTGGCCTAACATTGTCTATTGGTTGCAAACGCGACGTCTATTTTCCAACATTGGACCAACGTTATTTATCAATTGCAAACGCGACGTCTATTTTCTAACATTGACCTAACGTTGTCTATTGCTTGAAATCGCGACGTCTATTTCCAACATTAACCTAACGTTGTCTATTGCTTGAAATCGCGACGTCTATTTTCCAACGTTGGCCTAACGTTGTCTATTGCTTGAAATCGCGACGTCTATTTTCCAACGTTGGCCTAACGTTGTCTATTGCTTGAAATCGCGACGTCTATTTTCCAACGTTGGCCTAACATTGTCTATTGTTTGAAATTGCGACGTCTATTTTCTAACATTGACCTCACGTTGTCTATTGCTTGAAATCGCGACGTCTATTTTCCAACGTTGGCCTAACATTGTCTATTGCTTGAAATCGCGACGTCTATTTTCCAACGTTGGCCTAACGTTGTCTATTGCTTGAAATCGCGACGTCTATTTCCAACATTGGCCTAACGTTGTCTATTGCTTGAAATCGCGACGTCTATTTTCCAACGTTGGCCTAACGTTGTCTATTGCTTGAAATCGCGACGTCTATTTTCCAACGTTGGCCTAACGTTGTCTATTGCTTGAAATCGCGACGTCTATTTTCCAACGTTGGCCTAACATTGTCTATTGCTTGAAATCGCGACGTCTATTTTCCAACGTTGGCCTAACGTTGTCTATTGCTTGAAATCGCGACGTCTATTTCCAACATTGGCCTAACGTTGTCTATTGCTTGAAATCGCGACGTCTATTTCCAACATTGGCCTAACGTTGTCTATTGCTTGAAATCGCGACGTCTATTTTCCAACGTTGGCCTAACATTGTCTATTGCTTGAAATCGCGACGTCTATTTTCCAACGTTGGCCTAACATTGTCTATTGCTTGAAATCGCGACGTCTATTTTCCAACGTTGGCCTAACATTGTCTATTGCTTGAAATCGCGACGTCTATTTTCCAACGTTGGCCTAACATTGTCTATTGGTTGCAAACGCAATATCTATTTTCCAACGTTGGACCAACGTTGTTTGTCAGTTGCAAACGCGACGTCTATTTTCTAACATTGACCTAACGTTGTCTATTGCTTGAAATCGCGACGTCTATTTTCCAACGTTGGCCTAACATTGTCTATTGGTTGCAAACGCGACGTCTATTTTCCAACATTGGACCAACGTTATTTATCAATTGCAAACGCGACGTCTATTTCCAACATTGACCTAACGTTGTCTATTGCTTGAAATCGCGACGTTTATTTTCCGACGTTGGCCTGACGTTGTTTATTGGTTGTTAATGTGACATCTATTTTCCAAATTTGGCCAAACATTTTGCAAACATTGCAAACGCGACGTCTGTTTTCCAACGTTGGATACTTTAGGTAAGGCAACTATGTTTTGAGGTTTGCCATTTAAATCAATAAAGTTGTATATGGGTCATTGCGAAACTAACATCATTAACAATCCGTTAAATTATATTAAAGTTTAGGAACAACCAATACTGTACGATTAATTAAACGCATCTTCAAATAAGAATTGAATAAGAAAGATAAGAATTGAAAATCATAACAGATGGAATTGTGATTAACAGAAATAAAAAAACAAGGTGTGTGTGTGTGTGTGTTTGTTTGCGTGTGTGTGTGTTTGTTTGCGTGTGTTGATGGTAACACCAAGCTGAAAATATAATTCAGTAAACACAGTATTTGTCATGTAAATAAGTATCTCGTGCATTTGTGAACCCTTTGATTGGAAAGCAGAATAGGATGATGAGGCCATTGAAAAGCGGCAGGCACAAGCTCGGGAAGGAATGACGAACTCCAAGATGCTTTTTCACGAGAAATATCGCAAATGATCCTCCGAATTTAATTTACCTCGAATAACCTCGAGAAGGTTTATTATTCTCTCCGGTATTGTTCTGCCGTACAGATATTGTCTCGCGCGTGCACCACAAAGGAATCGCAGGTGTCGAGCCCACTGTAAAGTGAAGCTTTCTAAAAGCCGAGTGCCAAGCCCACTGTGATCTGACACCTTGCATGTGCTGGCTTCCTTGTGGTTGCCAAAGTCTGGGCTTTAATTATGCAAGCGCAATAATGTACCACCCTCACCCACGCCTCACAAATGCGAACATGCCATTCATACAATGCAGGCAATACATTTTCCTTATATATACAGACTTGGCATTTAATATGGAATTTTTTTGTTTCTTGACTTGGGTTTACTTTATGAACTCGGTATATCAATCTGGTGAGTTTCTTTTACGCTTCGGTGATTTCTTTGTTAAAAGAACCATGTCACTGATTGTCTGTCACAGCAAGAAGTCAATAACAGGATTATATCACAGGTGGCATGACAAAATGTACGGACAGGTACATTTGATGATTGGCTTCACAATCGGGTATATAAGGGTTGTTGCGTTCTGTATTAGTGGAAAACAACTGCTGCACGTCTACAAAAGTTATTGCCGCTTCCCCTGGAGATGGTCCGCCAACTCGACAATGCTGTTTGTCATTTAGTGGTGGCTTTACGAAATTCCGGCATGAAACAGCGTGCTATTGCTCGGCAGTATGGCATCACTCAAGGTCAGGTGTCAAAGATCCTGAAACGAAATGCTCAGAGGGGTGTCCCTACTCCAATACCGAGGTCAGGACGTCCCCACGGAACCACAAGGAGGGATGATCGCCAGCTGCACCGGTTAGTCCGCAATGGCCGTACCAAGTCAGCTAATCGGCTTAGGGCTGAGTGGCAGCAACTGACAAATGTGCCTGTATCCAGAAGGCTAGTCAACCAACGACTGGTTCAAGCAGGCTATCGTGCCAGGCGTCCCCTGAGAAAGCCACGTCTGACCAGACAACATCGCCAGCGCTGATTGCAGTGGGCCAGAGAGCACCGTCAATGGCAGCCAGTTCACTGGAATCACGTATTCTTCAGTGACAAGTCTAGATTTCTGGTCTATCGTCAATATGGCCACGTCCGAGTGCGCAGACAAGTACATGAAGCCTACAACGAAGATTGCATAGTGCCAACAGTCCAAGCAGGAGGTGGTGGGGTGACCGTTTGGGCTGCTTTTCATGCAGGGGGCAAAACTGACCTGGTTGTTCTGAATGGAAACCTGAACCAGTTCAAGCACAGGGCCATTCTGGAAGAAACATTGCTTCCATTTGTTCGTGCAGCCTTTTGAGGAAACTTTGTCTTCCAAGATGACAATGCACGGCCTCATCATGCTCGCATGATCCAACACTTTCTTGCTGACCGTGGTGTAGAGCATATGGAGTGGCCTGCCATGTCCCCGGATATGAATCTGATAGAGAACTTGTGGGCAGAATTAACGCGTCAAATCGACAACTTGGACCAGCAGCCTGCCTCTGTGCGTGAATTGCAGCAGGCTATTGTAACTGCATGGCAAGCGATTCCTGTCCAAACCTTGGCAAATTTCGTGAACAGCATGCCTGAACGTGTACGTGCTCTCCTGAATGCTCGTGGGGGTTACACGAAGAACTGAACTGTAATTTTACTGTCCGTAATCCCAGTCGTAATTTAACTTTTGTTTTTGTTAAAAAAAAAATTTGGCTAATGTGCAAAATAAAGAGATACTTCTGGAAAACGCACAGAAGTTTAACACAGTACTGTCCGTGAATTGAGTTCTATATCAGTTTACATCACTTTCAAGGATCAATTTATTTGCTTCGAAATGTCAAATGTGGTTTTTGTTTCTTTTAAAGGTAACATTAAGAAAATCTAGAATAATTTCAACATAATTCCAATGAACTTTTGGTTCTAAGTCATCTTGAAAAGTAAGTTCACCCCCACAAAAAAAATATTCCATATTAAATGCCAAGTCTGTATATATGTCGAAAGATTATGTCTAGATTATGTCTAAAGGATCGCACACTGAGCAATAAAATAATTTAAATTCTTTATTAATAGCCTGACGTTTCGAGAGCACACACTGTTTCACATTAATAAATAATTTAAATTGTTTTACTGCTCAGTGTGTTATCCTTTACAATATATATATATATATATATATATATATATATATATATATATATATATACACACACACACACACACTACATGCCCAAAAGTATGTGGACACGATGTATCAAACATCTCATTCCAAAATCATGGGCATTAATATGGAGTTGGTCCCCCCTGTACTGCTATAAGAGCGTCCACTCTTCTGGGAAGGTTTTCCACTAGATGTTGGAACATTGCTGTGGGGATTTGCTTCCATTGAGCCACAAGAGCATTAGTGAGGTCGGGCACTGATGTTGGGCGATTAGGCCTGGCTGGCAGTCGGCGTTCCAATTCATCCCAAAGGTCTTCGATGGGGTTGAGGTCAGGGCCAGTCAAGTTCTTCCACACCGATCTCGACAAACCATTTCTCCATGCACCTTGCTTTGTGTACGGGGGCATTGTCATGCTGAAACAGACAAGGGCCTTCTTGGGTCAAAGCGGAGCTCAAACGATTGCAAAAGATTAGGGTCATTGAACTGGTGAAACACACTGAGTGGGCAATGCCCCTGTTCACAGTGATAAACCAGAATGGAGCTTAATTGACAAGACAGGAAGGGCGTTCGGGAAAACCCAGCAGAGTTGGTGGAGAATCAGCAGGCTTCCCTCACCCAACCCTCCCCATGCAGAGTAGACATACTAACGTGACATAACCCAGCTTTGATGAGGAGAGAGCGTGGCTGTCTGGGTATGGGTGTGGGTCCGGCGCGCAGCACTACCAGTTTGTAGTACAGCCTTTGCTTTTGCATCTCCCGGGGTGCTCCTGCAGCTTCCACTGTTGCTCTGACCTTATGCCTTCAGTCCCATGTGTCACAGTCATCTTGAGCAATAAAATTATGAAGTCCTGCTGGATATGCAGGAGCACCACATCAGGGGCACAGTGGTGCCTCAATGATGATACAATTTGGCAGAATTCAGGATCGAATCCCAGTCTAATATGCATTCGCCAAGAACAACACACCTTTATGCCCTCAGTCCTGTGCGTCACCGATGATGGACCACGCCCTTCCCCTCTCACTCAACATTGGTAGTTTGCTCTTCTGGGCGCAAAGTGACCCTTCACCCTGATGTCCAGAGTTGATGCGGGGCAGGTCGTGATAGTGAGGTGGCTTTTTCCTCCAATACTTTCACTGCTGGCCGAGCGAAACACTAAAAGAGACATTTAGGATTGATTACAGAGGGTAAAACAGTAAGAATGGTTGATAATTACCCTGCACTCACGAAGCGAAAACAGGGTTAAGCATTCGGTTGTGTCCATATGTGCGTACATGTGGCATACGTGTCTGCATTTTAAAAATTCATTTTCTCGGCAACAGTTGGTCCGATTGACACGGAATTTTACCATAAGAGTGCTTCCGCCGGTATAATTCTTTTTCATAATTATGATGTCATAGGTCATGTGGCACGGACGCCATCTTGGAAAACGTTACACATCTATATCTCCCAAATTGCTCAATGGAAAGAATTGAAACATGGCTCATTGTCAAGTACTCCCCATGGGGAATAAAATATGTTGATGATGATAATAATAATAATAATAATTCATTTATTTTGTATAGCGCTTTTCATGAAGCCCAAAGGCGCTTTGACAGAGTGCAAAACATAATGCATAACAGAACATGAAAACAACAATTGCAAAAAGACAAGAATCAATAGGGAAATATTTAAAGCAAAAGGAGGGAGAAGGAGAAGTGATCGTCAGGGGTTAAATGCTGTGGGTTGAATGTTGAATGCAGTGCTGAACAGGTGGGTCTTGAGTGATGTTTTGAATGTGGTGAGTGAGGAGGAGTCTCTGATGGTGTGAGGTAGTGAGTTCCAGAGGGTGGGAGCAGCGATGGAGAAGGCCCTGTCCCCCCAGGATCTGAATTTGGTCCGGATGGGGGGGGGGGGGGGTCAGGAGGTTGGTACCAGCAGAGCGGAGGTTGCGGGTGGGAGTGTGTCTGGAGAGGAGGTCAGCCAGGTAGGATGGGGCCAGGTTATGGAGGGCTTTGTAGGTCAAGAGGAGGATTTTGTACTGGATTCTCTGGGAGATGGGGAGCCAGTGAAGCTTGTAAAGGACGGGGGTGATGTGGTCACGGGTCCGGGAATGGGTGAGTAGACGGGCAGCGGAGTTCTGAATGTATTGGAGTTTATTGGTGATTGTTGAGGGTGAACCATAGAGGAAGCTATTGCAGTAGTCCAGACGGGAGGTGATGAAGGCGTGGATGAGGGTTTCTGCAGCCGTGGAGGAGAGGGATGAGCGGAGACGGGCGATGTTTTTCAGGTGAAAGAAGGCTGTCTTTGTGATCTGTTTAGTGTATTTGTCGAAGGAGAGGGTTTGGTCAAAGATGACGCCAAGATTCCGGATGAGAGGGGAGGTGGATACTGGGATACCGTCGATGTTGAGGGCAAAGTTATGGGTGGATTTTGTGAGCGTTTTTGGGCCAATGATGATTATTTCAGATTTATCACAGTTAAGTTTGAGGAAGTTGATTTGAAGCCAGGATTTTATTTCAGAGATGCAGTTTGTCAGGATAGAGTGGGTGTCGGTGGAGACGGACTTGGTGGAGATGAAAAGCTGGATGTCATCGGCGAAGCAGTGGAATTGGAGACCATGACGGCGGATTAAGTGACCGAGGGGGGACAGGTAAAGGATGAAGAGGAGGGGGCCAAGAACTGAACTTTGGGGGACACCTTGGGGGAGGGGAGCAGTGGGGGATTTGCAGTTATTGATGGAGATGAACTGGCGTCTGTCAGAGAGGTATGATTTAATCCAAGAGAGGGCAGTGCCGGTAACGTTAAAGGTGGATTCAAGTCGGGTGAGGAGGATGGTGTGATCGATGGTGTCAAAGGCAGCGCTGAGGTCGAGGAGGACGAGAATGTTGAGGTTGCCAGCGTCAGAGGAGAGGAGAAGGTCGTTGGTGATTTTGAGGAGAGCAGTTTCAGTA
Source organism: Myxine glutinosa (assembly GCF_964187855.1). Taxonomy (NCBI): domain Eukaryota; kingdom Metazoa; phylum Chordata; class Myxini; order Myxiniformes; family Myxinidae; genus Myxine; species Myxine glutinosa. The sequence continues at coordinate 35,890,833 of NC_136269.1, read as the reverse complement.
CTGTGGTTGGAGCGGAAGCCGGATTGGAATGTTTCATACAGGTTATTGGCAGAGAGGTGATGTTTGAGATGAGTGGCTACAGCGCGTTCCAAAACTTTCGACAGAAAGGGTAGGTTGGAGATGGGTCTGAAGTTGATTATGGTGTCAGGGTTTAGACCAGGTTTTTTTAGAATGGGGGTAACAGCAGCAATTTTGAGGGATGGTGGGACGATGCCTGTAGACAGGGAGGAGTTTATTGTTGCAATGATAAGTGGAGAGAGAGCAGGGAGGGAGGCCTTGACAAAGCTGGAGGGGATGGGGTCAAGAGTGCAGGTGGCAGTTTTCATTCCTATGAGGAGTTCAGAGAGGTCAGTAGGGGAGACCGGGGAGAATTGAGACAGGGGAAGGCAGGATAAGGGGGGGGGGCAGGTGGTTGGAGGGGGAGCGGGTGCGGCGGTGGTCAAGCTGTTGTAGATGTTGTCAATTTTGCGTTGGAAGAAAGAAAGGAAGGAGATGCAGTTGTCTACTGTGAATGACTGGGAGGTGGTGTCCAGGGGGTGGAGGAGTTTGTTTATTGTCGAGAAGAGTGCTTTTGGGTTTCCGGAGCCAGAGTGGATAATTTGAGAGTAGTAGGCGGAGCGGGCGTGGGAGAGGGCATCTTTGTAGTGTTGTAGGTGGTCCTTGTAGGCTTGGGAGTGAACTGTGAGACCTGTTTTATTGCGGAGTCTTTCAAGTTGGCGAGCACGAGTTTTCATCAGGCGGAGTTCAGCGGTAAACCAGGGAGCAGAATGGGTGAAAGAAACTGTTTTGGTTTTTACAGGCGCAAGCTGGTCAAGGCAGGAGGAGAGAGTGTGGTTGTAGTAGTCAGTGAGGTCGGAAGGGGTGTGGAGGTCAATGAACGGAGAAGTGGACATTTTTTCAGAGAGGGTGGATGAGAATGAGGTAGGTGAAAGAGCGTTTAGCTTACGGAAGTTGATAGTGCGATAATGTCTTGGTGTTGGGGTGGGGATGTTGATGGTCATAGTGATGGCTAAGTGGTCAGAGAGGGTGAGGTCAGAGCCAGAGAGATGGTGCAAAATTAATCCAGTGGAGCAGACAAGGTCCAAAATGTGACCACGGATATACGTAGGAAAGTTGACATGTTGAGTGAGGTTAAAGCAGGTGAGTAAATCAGTGAAGTCAGTGGTTATTGTGGAGTCAGTGGAGTCCATGTGGATATTGAAATCACCAAGGAGGAGGATTGAGGGGGAGAGGGAACATAGCTGGGTCAGAAAGTAGGAGAGGTCAGACAGGAATAATGGGTGTGGTTTGGGAGGGCGGTAGACGACAGCCATGACTGACTGCGTGTGACCAGAGAGTTTAAAAGCCAGGTGTTCAAAGGATGAGGATGAGGCGATGGGGATGAGGCTGGTCCTGATGTCTTGACGGTGGGTAACGGCAATTCCACCACCTCGGCCCTCCGAGCGTGGTTTATTGACGTAGGAATATCCATTTGGTGTGGTGAGGTTGAGCGTGTAGTAGTCCAGTGGTTGTTGCCAGGTTTCGGTGAGGCAGAGAAAGTCCAGTTTGTTATCCAGGATGTAGTCGTTGAGGATGAGACATTTGTTGTTGAGGGACCCGGTGTTGAACAGGGTGAGCTTGATGTTGTTTTGAACAGCGGGGATGAATTCAGGTGATTTAGCCAGGGTTCGCAGGCAGGAGGTGCGATTTTGTGCGTTGCCGTGACTAGGTGCGCTGGGACGATGAGTGGGAGTGCGCTGAGCCGACCAGAGGACGGGGATGGAGTGACCTGATTGTACATACACAAACTTACGACCGGAGCCACGGTGAATGTACCTGGGTCGTCGGAGGAGTCCATTTGATTTGATGGCAGAGATGCATGATGGGGTGGAGCGGGTATTGAGCAGAAGGAGCCTTGCAGCGGAGTACCGCAGAGCCATGCCAGGCAGGAGCGGAGAGGCGAGCACGAGGCCAAGGTTGAGGAGGTGAAACAATGGTCCCAACGCACGGGAGCAGGCCCAAGGAAACGAAGGAGACGAAGGAGCCAGGTCGGTGAAGCCAGGAGCAGAGTCGGGACCAAGCAGAGGGCAGACAGGAGCAAAGAGACGATCACGAGGCCAAGGTTGATCACGGCAAAGCGGGAAATGCAGCAGCAATCAACCGCCGCCGCTACAAATGAAGATCACGGTGGGAAAACCGCCGCCACACCGCTGCGAAGGACACAACCCACGAGAGCGTGCCCGAGGAAACAGCGAGCAGGCGAAGGAGCCGGGTAGGCGAAGCAGGGAGCAGAGCCGGGACTATGCGGAGGGCAGACTCAATGGCCAAAAAATCCGCACGACCACCAAAAAAGCAAGCCACAGACAGTGGCCCAGTCGAAGAAGCGGCGAGCATGTGACGCCTGCGTCCTCTTCAGACCGGACCGGAAGCCTTCATTCCGGACCGGAAAATGTCATTGGTGCCTTCAATATGATGTCATAATTCGACAAGTACAACGCTTGATCTGAACAGTATGAAAAAATTTTACCCTGCAACTGTTAGTCCGATGGACACGAAATTTTCAGAATATTTGTGGCTCCTGTAGAATGTAAATGATAATTATGACGTCATATGTCACGTGGTACTGGCACCATCTTGGAAAAATCGAAAAAAGTTGCACCTCTCTATCTCCGAAACCACTCCATGGAAAAAATTGAAACATGCTTCCTTGTCAAGTACTCCCATTGGGGAATAATATATGTTAATTATGATGTCATCGGTACCTTAATTATGACGTCATAATTCAACAAATACAACGCTTGATTTGATCAGTGTGAATTTGTTTCACTGCAATTCTTGGTCCGATTGACACGAAATTGTCACATGGAATGTTTTATTTCACCATAGAATATATAATATATTTTACCGTATAATATTTTATTTTACCATAGAATATCCCATAAAATTTTCACCATAGAATAGCCTCCTCCTGGAGAATATTTTAATGATAATTATGACATCATAGGTTACGTGGTACAGGCACCATCTTGGAAAAAGTTCACATCTCTATATCTCTGAAACCACTCCATAGAAAAGAACTCCATGTGGGGAATAGGTGTTGTTAACGATGACGTCATTGGTGCAGTAATTATGACATAATTCGACAGGGACAACGCTAAGTCTGATCAGTTTGAAATTTATTGAGCGTGATCTTTGCAACAATTATATTAGAGAATATAAACTTATGATATCATCGCTCACATGGTCTGGCAGCCATACTGGATCAAAGGGAAAAAAAACGTTCAAAAACAGAAGAGTTGGCTCGCACCAATTTGACTGCGCAGGGTAAGTATTCTATGAACACCATCTGGTTTTAGATGCAGTCACTGGGAGAGGGAGATGTCATCTAACTATTACATAAGTGACACATTTCTAATATCACAATTAATTAGATATATGCGACCATAAAGCGATCACCAAGGGTAAGCCTCATCTTTTTTCAGACCACCATATGACCTTCACCTTCAACATTTAGGGATCGTGTAAATTAATGAAGTATTGTTACGTTTGTGGGGGTAGATGATGGAATCCTATAGAACAGATATGATTGTATAGGTATAGCATGGACCATGGACGAGTAGGAAACATCTCGTTGTATTAAGTAGGGAAACTGGAGCTTAAGTTGTTTATGTGTCTTCACACGAGGGGTGAAGCTATGGTAATTAGATATGGGTTAAGATTAGTTTTCCCCCAGTGTGTGATTGCCCTCAGTGGTTTCCCCCTATTTTTGACGAGTGCAACAAGGACGGACATAAAACCATCCATAAAAACTCATGTTTTTAACAACAACAATAACAACGGTCCCATGCAAGGCAGGCAGAGCCATTCGGCAAGTAAGCCACGCCTTAATGACGCTCACGCCAGACAAAGCCGACAGGCCACACCCCAAAGTTCATCATTGGTCGAGCACGACCATGGGGTGATTCGATGGGGCTCGGCGATTGGACAGTATGACGTCATCGAGAGATTTCGATAGCAGAGGAAGAAGAGTCTCTAGCTCTTGGTTGCCTTTGCCTCTGTCTTTTCGGTTGCGGCTGGCTCGTGCGCACTTGTGAGGAGACTTTTTAGAGCTTTGTGTGAACGTTTGCAACGTTGGAGGAGGGAGTGTTATTTGTCTGTGGTGCTCTTCGGGGGAGCGGAGGGCTGTGTTGCGCTTGACGGTTGAAGCAAGGAAGGGCCGTTTTGACTGCTTGCTCACGCCTGGGCGTTTTCGACATGCGGATCCGGCGCCATTGTTGGAGCGCTTCCCGCGCAAGTGACTACACCGGCTGCAGCGACAATCCAGCCCCTATAAATGCATTTTGGACAAGAGCTGAGTAACGGCCGTTTTAAAGGGAACATTTATTTTTATGTTATCTTTCCTCTTGTTCGTATTTTTGTCTGACTGAAGGGTCCTCAAACTAGGAATTTCGATTATTTTACGTCAACCTTTATTTTGCATGATATTTACTTTCACTAGTACACCCGCTAACTCCGGGAGAGGCAGAAAGGGTCATTCCTCTTTGGGGTACATAGATTACAGTCGATCTATGGTCTGGTCTCAAGAACATTGGGTGTGTGTTCATTTACCAAGTTTCTTGTGGAGAGATCGCCAAGTGGTTTAAGCATTCGAGCAAGTATTCCATTCAAAACCGTTAAGGAATGGCTGGCTTGGCAAGCGCTAGCTAGCTGCTTGATAAATGAGCACACCCCAGGCTTCCTCCCTTTCAGTTTCGTGTTAAACAGAAGGAGCGAATTTCAAAAGTTCACTACGAAAAACGCCACATTATCGGCAGGAAGGGTCATGTTATTAACCCAACACTTATGGGGTACCTAGAGTACAGTAGATCTTCGCTCAGTTCTGCAAGTAAAACTTACCTCACGCATGCGGGATTCCTCCAAGTTTCTTCATTTAGTTGTTAGGGCTGTGAAGTGTGTTATAAACAGCATTAGCGACTGTTTAAAAAGCTAATCACACGTGTTTGTGGTTCATAATTTTCATTACTGTTCATTAATGGTCATTACTTCTGGTCGAGGCCGTTGCTCCCACGAAAACGCCATGATAAGCTATTTATATACGTTGACGCCGGAAAAACCCCTTGGGGAGGTGGGATATTATTGGTATTAATATTGTTTTGTAATAACATTGATATTACGCTATTATCGTTAGTTTTGTTATTCGAAGCGGCCTTGGAAAACGCCACGATAAAGCTAACTTAATATGGCTATACACCTCAACATGCAACCCATTGACGGCAATGGTGGGGAAAACCCGCTCGGGGGAGAAAACCCCTTGGGGTTGGGGGCAAATGAATGTGCTACAACCTTCATTATGTAACCCTTGGTCATCGTGTCAAGTTTGGTTGAGATTGGATAAGTAATGACGGAATGTATTGGCATCAAAAATTCATCAGACAGACAGACAGAAATGGCGTATTTTAGTATGATTAAATTCATTATTGTTGCATTTTATTTGTCGTGTTTCTTTGTTCTTGGTTTCGGGAATCAACCTGTGTGCTTTGTTCAGGTAAGCATCTTGCTGCCTTTCATCCCGTGCGTGCCAAAAAGTACCGCCAAGATTTTGGCCGTTCGCCTCAGGAGAAAAAAACGATCGGCCATTCGTCACCCAGTGGTCTTAATTGCTTGGTGACGTGACAGTATGTTACCATCTGCAATCTATCCATAAAACATGTTGTTGCTTGAAACACCATATTTAAAAATATAACAACGTATTTAAAAATACGTTCAACATTATGTAAAATTTGCTTTACTCTGTCATAAAAAAATTAAAATAGAAAAGTTAGGTACTGGATCTCATTGTTTATAGTTTAGGATATTTGATTCACTGAAGAAATTAATTGTGCCAAATTTTAAGTAGGCTATACTTCTCTTCTGCTTCAAATTTTACTACTGAAAAATTGCCTAAGAATGTGCTAGATTCTGTGTTAAACGCATAAAAAATTTCGCTCATGATTTATGAGTGCGCAATAATATGTAGTAGAGCGGATAGGGGGAAGAATCGTGCACTTTTTGATAAAAGCATCAAACTTGGTACATATCATCAGTAGGCCATTACAAGAAAAAATAGATATAGTGCCATCCCAGTTTTGGCCTATGACGGCTGTGGCGGCCATTTTTTCAAAATGGCCACCATCTAATACTAAAATACCATATAACTCAACAACCAAGCGGCCTAGAATCTTAATTCTGGTGCCTATATATAGGTTTTTGGGGTCAAATAATTCAAAGAAGGCAATAAGGAGTATGTGTGATCACGTCTTGTACCACTTTTGGAACATAAGTGCCCTTTTCCAGTTTACAGAGACACAACATTTGGCGGTCTTTGTATTGCTTTATTTTGTATTGATGAAATATAAGATACCTGTACCGTAAATTAAACTAACTAGCAACGGTACCCGGCCTGCGGGCGGGGCTTCAATTGGTAGGCCCAAATGAAAAGGTAAAATATCACAAATTGAAGGCTTCTTTATTTTAAACGATTCATATAAACAAATCATCAAAATCTAAACAGTATCTTTAGAATTTCAATAAAAGCCACATCACTGTTCATATCAGTAAATATTATTCCATCGTGTTTCAAATGGTGATCAAGATCTGTTAGCGTATACACCGCCCAAATAGCTATGTGGAATTCTCTCATGTGGAGATTAAACAGCGTTTGAACATTGGCCGAGGTCATTATTTACTTTTAATGATGCTTATATACAAATGATGTTTATATTGGTTTTGGGTCGTCCTTTCCGCATATCTCGTGGGATTGTGAGTTGGAGAGACGGCCATGATGGCGGGGAGGGCGATGGAATTCTCTTAAGTAGGGATTCAACCCGTGTCCTTATAAAAGGTCTTTCTCCGAGGTCACCGAGTCCGATCGGTGCAGCTGTGCAGCAATCGGTGCAGCCGCTTGTACGGCACCCGGGAAAACAAAACATTGTCACAATGAAAACATCGTCAAAATGAATGTTATGCGAACGCGAATGTTATGCGGGAGTCCAAACCTGAGAATGCTGGAGACTAAAGCTGAAATAGGAAAAACAATATAGCCTATTTTACTCCTGGAGATCCCAGGATTACCCACCCAAAATATCGTTGCGATCGGTTCAGCAGTTTTTACGGTACCTTCGAACGGACAGACAGACGGACGGACATTTGGTGAATTATAGTAAGATATTCAGTGAAGTTATTGATTTTGCATCCCAAATAGCTGCACAACCTTTCCTGCATCTTGCGTGATGTAACACCATGCTTAACTGATTTAATATCTTCACCTCACCCTGAACTCACCTGTCACCGAATCCTACATCTGACAGCTCAGAGGTGAACATGTCACCAGAAATAGATGATTTGAGGACAGGAGTGTTTTACCTTAGCATGTGCAACACACTCAACAAAGTCAAGGAATAGTAGAAGATTGTCAAACAGTTGAAAAGAAATTGAACTTTGATTCCGAATTGCTCATCCATTTGTTAAGCGTCCGATGGCTGAAGGCACTGAGATCGTTTTAGGTTGTGAGGTCTGAGTTGCACTCAAAGTCGCCCGGAGGTTCGGTACATTTTCAGAGCTTACCATTTTGTAAACCACAAACGTGAGGGCTTTGGGGGCACATGCTATATTGGGACACCCTTTAGCACTTAATATAATTGGCCAAGATATCCCAATGCATCCTGGTTTCCTCTTTACATAATCAAGTGTTTTCCATTTCCAAATCAAGTGATATCCCTCAACGCAACTTTTATGTTGGAGTCATCCATTTATGCGCAGCAGGAGACATTTTGCTCAGCAGAAGACGGGTTTTACAATCACTTGTGTGTGCACGTCTGTGTGTGTGTGTGTGTGTGTGTGTGTGTATGAGTGTGTTTGTGTGTGTGTGTGTGTGTGTGTGTGTGTATGAGTGTGTTTGTGTGTGTGTGTGTGTGTGTGTATGTGTGTGCGTGGTGGTGGGTGTGTTTGTGTGTGTGTGTGTGTGTGTGGTGAGTGTGTGTGTGTGTGTGGTGAGTGTGCGTGTGTATGTGTGTGTGTGCGTGCCTGTCCGGGCCGTAACTGTTTTTACCATTTGAGCTAGTGTCATCAAATTTTCACCAAAGCCTTATTATTTATATACGCGGAGAAGACAAATTAATAATTTTATCAAAAGGTTAAAGGTCAGTGTCACCTAAAATCATCAATTTTCATCCAATTGACCTGAAATTTATATTTGATATTTGAGTTTTGTCATCAAATTTTCAACAAAGCTTTATGATGACATGGAGAAGGTAAATTAAGAATTTGGTCAAAAGGTCAAAATTTAAAAGTTCAAGGTTGCATAAAATCCCCAATTTTCCCCTGATTGACCTGAAACTTAAAGAATTTACAAATTGGGTCAATGAATTGGTTCACCAATCAAAAGTTACAATTTGGTTGTTGTTTTTTTTTTTAGATCAAAAGGTCAAAGGTCAAGGTTGCGTAAAATCTGAAATTTTCACCCGATTGACCTTAAATTTAAAGCATTTGCATATTGGGTCACATAATTGGTTCACCTATCAAAAGCTAGAAGCTTATTATTTTTTTCGATTGAAAGCTCAAAGGTCAAGGTTGTGTAAAATCATCAATTTTCATTTTGCATTTAAAAAAAAACTGTTTTCGTTATTTTGAATATATGGATTTAATATATGTTTATACTCACTCATATTTAATATATGTTTAATTTTAGATTAATATGTTTAAAACTTTATTGGGTGATGTTCTGAGTTTCGATAGGGTGAGGCTTTTGTAATTACTGCATTGAACTACATTGATTATGGTGGGTGTGTTAGTTCTAGTTCAGTTATTAGTTCAGTTAGTTGCTATTTGTGCTTATTTAACTAGTTCAGTTATTTCTTAGTGAATGTAAGCATAGTCCTGTCCTGTGTTAGTTTTGCGTTGAGCAGGCCCGTCAGTAGGGCGGTCTTTTGGTGATAGCATGCCACGTGGCAGGCCTGAACAAGTCTGGCGAGGCCGAAGGGAGGCGCTGCATGAGGAGGCATCTGTTAGGTTATCTGTTAGGTTATCTTCGAGGTATATTGTTACAGATTCGGCACTTCCGTGGTGGTGGTTTTCATCCACTTGAAACATTTCTGGTTATATGTTATTATTCTTATTGGGGTTTGAAGGAAACGGCGATTATTGTTGTTAAAAGGTAAGGTTATTGTTGTTAAAAGGCAAAAAGGGTTAATATTTAAAATGAAACAGGAAACCGAATCAAGAACCGGAAGACATCGAGAGAGAGAGGAAGAAGAAGGCGTGACGAGAAAAAGTCGGAGAAGACGCGTGTCTTGAAGCTCCGTAGCGAGCGTGATCGAACGAACGTCGCGAGTGAACTTTGAGTCTCCTTGAAAGGAGTTTCCTGCGATAGGTGTTATCGCTGGAGGATTGAGAAACCTGCGTAGTCAGGTATAGGCATTGCGGTTCCGGAGAATCCTCGCCAAGTCGCTCTGACTCAAGTAAGAGCCGTCGGCCATTTTGAACCTCGCGCTTCGTTCCCCCCCCCCCCCCCCCAAAAGGTTTTGCTACGCGTCAGCCTCTCTCACCCTCCGGTCGTCTGCCGGGGATGTGTGCGCGCAAAAGCGGCGTTTGAAGAATACGTTGCGGTTCGCTGATTGAACTGTGAACGTGCACGTCTGGATCGCGCCTTTGGGATTTCCCTTTCCGCCGCCAGTTTGCTGTTGGTTTGGACCACGTGACTGTCCACGCTTTGCCTACGCCTCATTACTCGCCTCTTCGCCGGGAGCACCTTTGAGTTATAGAGACTTTGAGGAGTGTTCTTTTCCATTCACTGGGGGCGCAGTGAGTTATCTTGCTTTAGCGGATGGTACCATCTTAAGATATTGTTGCGAATATGGAATTTGGCCTCCATATCCGCTTGTAAATATTTCCCTATTTTCTCCAATACTCCCCAACTTTCCCCGATCCCCCATTCCCTAGTCCCATTGCATGTAAATAACAATCAGTAGAGCCGACCTTCCCCTTATTCCCCCATTAAATGTCGTGCCCAGGTCCACCGCACCACACGTAGACAACTTTCGGACATCTTCCTAGTTATTCTTATTCTATGTCAGTTAAGGCCTCGTCTCCATTAATTATGACTCTTCGTTGCACCAGAATGTGATTATATGGCATCAGTAGTGAGTTTAGGACCTTTCCCATACCTCCTTCCATCTTCTTCCCCAACAATAACAACAACAACAACAACAGAGGAGATGGCGGCGGAGCGGGGGAGGATGCGTCCTCACACCGGCTCGATTAGCTCCAGACCATGCGCTCCACGGGGTTACCACGAAGGGGCTCCTTGTCAGCTCCTCGTCAAGGGCGGAGCCTGGTAAACCCCCCGCACGCACCCAATGAGAAGCAACGTGCCGATTCCACGAGGCGGAGCTAACGAGCCGAGGGCGTGTCACTCCCCGCCGGATATACGCGGCCACGCGCCGGATGTGACGAGAGATGCGCACCCAGCTTGGAGAAGGAAAGCCACCTGCGAGCGCTGAGTCAGATGCGCCCCCAGCTTGAGCAGACAAGACGCCATCCGAGCGCTGTGACCTCCCCGCATCTCTGGACCGGACCGAGTCGATTCTGACCTTTGAGCCCAGGTGCACCTGGAGCCATCGCTACCTGCCTTTCCTTGCCATCAATCCCCGTGTGAGTCAGCATTTTGTCCCGTTTATCTGTCGTCTGTTGGGAATAATATAAGATTGTGTCTAAGTGCTTGTCTTTCTATGCTGTCCCTCTTGTAGTTGTAATCTAACCTTCCGCCTTAATATAACCTCCTCCGGAGGTCTTGAGAACTGAACCCCTGGTGTCGTATTGTGTTATTGTAGTCCAGCCGGGTGTCTTCTTTTTCTTATTGAGCCAGCATAGCGCGACTAGTCAACGTTCGGGCACAATCGGGTAACTTGTGCAGACGTGGTCATACCAATAAACCGCTCGGTAAATAACATCCAAGCCACGTCTGTAACAATTGGTGTCGAGGAGTGGAATTCGAACCCGGGACTAAATTAGTTAGGCCCAAATTTTGGGAGGGAAAATCGAGCCGGAGCGCGTACGGCGCTCGACCGAATCGATTCGGAGCGCGTTTCCCGCGCGAAATTATAACGGCGAAATTTGAATTTGTTTTACGAAAATAAAATAAAAAACCGAATTTTGAAAGTCGCGCTATGGCGGATCAAGACGGCTGGGGTCCGGTAGGGGAGAGTGAAGCAGGGTCGGTCCAGGACCAAATTGAGGGACATGAGGGACATGAGGAGAGCGAAACAGCGAGGGTAGCAGGCACGCAAAATGGCGCCTCGCAAGAGCGCGCGGTAGCCGAGCCCGCTGTATCACCGGGCTTTAACATGCAGCCGATTGACATACAGGCCCTCATTGCGCAGCTACAGGCAGCTGTACAGATGAGTATGGGGAGCCAGATTGAGCGATTGGGTGAGCGGATGGGGAACCGGATGGATGCTCAGAGTGAGCAAATGAGGGTTGATAGTGGGCGATTAGAGGGCCAAATGAGGGGTACCGGTGAGAAGTTAGACAATAATTTTGAGGAGTTAGACAAGAAAATTGGGAAGTTAGACAATAATTTTGAGGAGTTAGACAAGAAAATTGGGAAGTTAGACAATAATTTTGAGGGGTTAGACAACGGGATAAAAGAGGTGAAACATGGGTTAACGGGGGTAGAAAATAGAATGGCTGCCCAGGAGAATCAGATAGAGGGAGTGAAAAATGGGTTAGAGGGGTTAGAAAACAGTATGGAAGGCAAATTGAGGGACATGAGGGACCAAGCGGAAAGGGAAGTTAAACAAATGGAGCAGCAGATAGAGGGGGTCAGAATGGGGGTAGAAACCAAACTGGATGCTCACAGGGAGGAAATGGAGCAGATGAGGGTGGCATCTGGGCAGGAGATGCAAGTGATGGGAGAGGAGATCAGAAGAGGAGTGAGTGAGGAGGTCGGAGGAGTGCGCGAGGAGGTGAGGCACTGTAAGGAGCGCATGGAGAAAGAGGTGAGAAAGGGGACTGTAAAATTGCAAGGTGGTATAGAGGAGTTGACGCTGGGAGTAGAACAACTGACAGTGGGACAAAAGGAGTTGGGGGACCAGGTAAAGAAGAACACAGCGGTAATAGAGGGTTTAAAATCGACACAGAAGGAGATGAAAAAGGACGTAGGGGTAATTAAAAAAGAGTGTCAGACGGTACATGAGGACCTGACGAGGAAAATGGACAAGGTGGTAGAGGTAATGGAGGTTAAAGAGCGGGAGGTGCGGGAGCACATAGAAAAAAATAAAGTGGAGTTAGAGGAAGAACTTAAAGGGGCGCACGAAGAGATGAAGGAGATGAAGCAAAAATTAGAAGAAGTGGAAGAAGGGGTGAGCGAAATTAAAAAGCGACGGAGAGAGGATAAGAAAGAGATAAAAGAAGAGGTAAAAGAATTGGTCCAGAGTCTGTGTTCGGATCGTGATGATGTGCTCATTAACCGGATGAGGGATTCGCAGGTGATGGAGGAGAAGCGAAGAGAAAGAGGACCCGGTGTAAGTGGTGACCAATATGGTCGTGCGTATGATGCGCCAGGGGATTTAATAAGCTTGGGGGTCGAGATAGACCCGAGTGTTCGTGAGAGGCCGTTGGTGAAGTGTGCGACAGGTCTGGTGTGCGAAAGAGGAGGTGTGCGAGAAAGTCCGACTCTGGGGTGTGTGAGGAAAAAGTGCGTGCCAAGGAGTGAGGGTGCTGGCGAGAGTGAGTCGGTCGTAGCGCGTGTGCGAGGGGGCACATGGAAGCGCGGTGTGGTGAGTGTTACAGAGGGTGTGACGGGAGAGTGTGCGCAAGAGTGTGCGCGAGAAAGGTGTGTGACGGACAGGTGCATGAGGAAAGAGTGCGCTGTCAGAAGTAAGGAAGAGTGTCCACCTGTGGTGAGTGTTACAGAGGGTGTAACGGGAGAGTGTGCGCGAGAAAGGTGTGTGACGGACAGGTGCATGAGGAAAGAGTGCGCTGTCAGAAGTAAGGAAGAGTGTCCACCTGTGGTGAGTGTTACAGAGGGTGTGACGGGAGAGTGTGCGCAGGAGTGTGCGCGAGAAAGGTGTGTGACGGACAGGTGCATGAGGAAAGAGTGCGCTGTCAGAAGTAAGGAAGAGTGGCCACCTGTGGTGAGTGTTACAGAGGGTGTAACGGGAGAGTGTGCGCGAGGAAGGTGTGTGACGGACAGGTGCATGAGGAAAGAGTGCGCTGTCAGAAGTAAGGAAGAGTGTCCACCTGTGGTGAGTGTTACAGAGGGTGTAACGGGAGAGTGTGCGCGAGAAAGGTGTGTGACGGACAGGTGCATGGGGAAAGACTGCGCTGTCAAGAGTAAGGGTGAGTGCGCTGTCAAGAATGGAGGTGAAAGTAGTGAGAGTGACATGGAGCGTGAGTTAGTTGTGACAGGTGAGCGAGGATGTACACCTGGGATGGAAGGATGCACACCTGGAATGGTAGAGCGTGAGTGGGAATGCACGCTGGAGTTGGTGGTGAGGCACGTGGTTGGGTGTGCGAATGAGAGCACACCTGTGATTGTCACAGAGGAGGTGACTGAGGAGGGGGCGCGAAGAGGTGTTTTGGTGAGGTGTGCGAGCAACGAATGTGTGCCAAAGTGTTCGGTGGTCAGGTGTGTGACCAAGGCTGTGAGTGGAATGGGTGTACCTGGGTGTGTAAGGAACGGTACGAGGAGCATGGAAACGGCTGGATGTGTGAGCAAGGAACGGGCTGCGGGGTGTAAGCGTCCAGGTGAAGCATCGACGTTAGACGAGGTAGAGTTTAGAACGACTTATAGCCGAATCGGGCCCTCGGTGCGTGCTGGGCTTCGCTTTGAACGGCCGCGTCCGTGCTCCACTAGGCGGAGCTGGCAGCCCGATAGAAAGGGTCGTCATGGCGACCACTTTTTGGTGAGACGTGCCGGCAGGTCTAGATCGGGGCATTGGATGGCTCCACGCCGAGGAGGTGCGTGGGATCTCGGCCCGGGTAAGCCCCCGTCCCTGCCCCGAATGCCGGACGCATCCAGCCGCTGGCACAAAACAACCCGCATTCATGGCTTGGCTTTACGAAGCCGGGCTTTGGACGGGAATTGGCGCACCGAGAGGTATTAGTGAGTAGACTGGGTGATGAGGTTAGTGTATTGGACCCAAAATTAGAGAAAAACAAAATTTGATGATTGGCAAGGGATTGGCAGTAGTGATTGGCAGATGATGGGTAGTGATTGGCAAATTTTTAATTTGTTGAAATTTGATGTGCAAAATTGGTAGTGAGAGACCCCCGATGTGGTGGGATGGCAAATCCACCATCCTTCCCATGTGTGGGGCAAAGGAGCAATAGCTTATGGGGTGTATGGCAGTGAAAACTAGCCCGGGTGGGTTAGGTTATATTGATAGGGATCTAGAGAAGATGACATTAGGTAACGTTAAGTTTAGTTAGTGACTGATACCTGTAGTGGGGACGCAGGTAGATTAGTATGGATGATAATGACGTGGGAGCGCAATAGTTTAAAGGGACGACTGGGAAGCGCAAGTTTCAGAAGGGAGTAGTTAGCTGAGATGATGCCGTGTGTGTGAGAATTGAACAGGTGTGATTGCACAGGTGTGCAACTGGACAGGTGTGTGGAGCAGTGTATGAGTAGTGAGTGTGTGGATCAGCGCGAATGCGCTTGGGGAGAGAAGGGTGCAGGTGGCACCAGGTGTGAGAGCACAGGTGTGCAAGTACAGGTGTGTGGAGAGAGTTGGAGTAAGTGGTACGGAGTGGTGTGCATGGTGCGAAGGTGTGGATGGGGGAAGAGTGGACCCCCTTTCACGAATACCCGGGGCGGGTAGTGTAAGTGTTAGGTAGAGGGTACAGGTAAATTGTGATTGGATATTGGCATTTGTGGTGCGGTTGCAGAATGGTGTTGTGAATGGGTGCATTAGTGTTGTGGAAATGGCTGGGCGTGTAGCCTGTTAGTGTGTGTAGTTGGTTGGGCACTCCACCACTGTGAGGATGTCGGCCAGGTGAGGCCGCAGGTGGGCTCTGGGAGCCGGTAGAGTTGTTGTGGATGGGGCCCGAGGATCCGGAGGACGGACCCGGGTAGCCCAGTGCCAGAGAGGGCACCGAGTGGGGAGAGCGCCAGAGGGCCTGCCCCAGGTAGTTAGGTTAGGGTAAGGAGCAGGTAAGCTCGGAGGCAACTGCAGTGGTGGAGGTGTGCAGGTGGGTAGACCCGCTGGGAGAGGTACACGTCGCAGCCCAGAAATTGTACGAGGGCACCGGGAGATGAATCGGGGGAGTGAGACCCCAAATTGAGAAGCACCACAGTTGGCCAATGGGAATTGGTTTTTAGAACCCATAGTGTAAGAGGGCCAATGGTTTGGCCGGAGAAAGACCCCGGGTAGTGTAAAGTTGTTAAAGTCATTTAGGAAATAGTTAGGATTGATGAACCTGTCGCACCATACGCAGTCACTTACCTGTGGTGATGATGATGACTCCACACCTGTGTTTTCTTTGTTTGTTGCAGGAAATGAGATTGCTGTGTGGATTTGTGAGACGCATCACGACGTGGATGAGACATTGGGGTGATTCCATCTCTCCCTCCCTAGGAGGGACTGATGATGAATTGGTAATGGCAAATTTTGATGTTGAGTTGAAAATGGCAAATTTTGATGAGAGTTGAAAATGGCAAATTTGATTGGTTAGGAGGGAGAGAAGACGAATTTGGTATATGGGAGGAACGGGGAAGACAGTAGGGATGTTTGTCGATTTGTAAAGTAGATGTTTATGGGTAGTGTTGTGTTTTGTGGATGCAGTAAGGGGTAAGGGAGGGGCCATGTAGGTTACCTGGTGGGGGGGGGCGTACGATAGGAACGTACCTGTCTCACCTGGTTCCCATGTGCCCCCAGTGTGCATCACCTTACATTGCGTGCACTTTTGCGCCCTTACCACCTTACTCACTTGTTTCTTCTTTTGTCTCCCACCTCCGAGGATCTGGCTTTGGGGTAGAGAGAGAGGAGAGAGAGGTGCTGGCTGCGCAGTTGTGGGCCTGCACTTTCGCTGTTTGCTGCCGGGATCGATACACCATATGGACCGCAATGTTTGTGGCCACCCACAATGGACCGCAGTTCGTTTGCGGCCAAGCACCACCCGGGGATGGACCTATGGGTCAACGTGGCACCTATGCCATAAAGGTGAACCACTGTTAATTAACACCAAGTGCACCACAAGAAGAGCAAGAGACACCTGCAGGGTTAGGGGTTGTCGAATTTATTTTTATTCCAATGAACAATGGTGACTGCACCGATTGGTGGTGGGGTGGTGCTGTTGATGCTCGGGAAGGGTGCTCTGCACGTTATTAAAGGCCGTCGGCCACAGAGCACTCGTGGGTTGGTGTATCGATGCTGGCAAGCGCGCTCTCTCTATGCATAACATCTGCATGTGTCCCTCCAAAAACAGGTCCTGGATCGTAGTGTAAATAGCAGCGTAGTCGTGTAAATAATGCTCCCTACCGGCTGTATGTTTAGTTTGAGAATTCTTTCCGGATTCGGTTATCCTGTGGGTGTATTTCTGTGAGGAGAAGGGTGCAACGTCGCAGGGGGACATATTTACTCATTTGTGAATATCTGTAAAACTGTCGCACTCAGGGTAGAGTTAATAGTAGAGGGAACTACATTGCGTGCCACACTAAAGTAGGTAAAAATTTATCGGGTCGGGACGCCCCGAGGGTAGAGAAGGGTGCAATGTTGCGAATATGGAATTTGGCCTCCATATCCGCTTGTAAATATTTCTCTATTTTCTCCAATACTCCCCAACTTTCCCCGATCCCCCATTCCCTAGTCCCATTGCATGTAAATAACAATCAGTAGAGCCGACCTTCCCCTTATTCCCCCATTAAATGTCGTGCCCAGGTCCACCGCACCACACGTAGACAACTTTCGGACATCTTCCTAGTTATTCTTATTCTATGTCAGTTAAGGCCTCGTCTCCATTAATTATGACTCTTCGTTGCACCAGAATGTGATTATATGGCATCAGTAGTGAGTTTAGGACCTTTCCCATACCTCCTTCCATCTTCTTCCCCAACAATAACAACAACAACAACAACAGAGGAGATGGCGGCGGAGCGGGGGAGGATGCGTCCTCACACCGGCTCGATTAGCTCCAGACCATGCGCTCCACGGGGTTACCACGAAGGGGCTCCTTGTCAGCTCCTCGTCAAGGGCGGAGCCTGGTAAACCCCCCGCACGCACCCAATGAGAAGCAACGTGCCGATTCCACGAGGCGGAGCTAACGAGCCGAGGGCGTGTCACTCCCCGCCGGATATACGCGGCCACGCGCCGGATGTGACGAGAGATGCGCACCCAGCTTGGAGAAGGAAAGCCACCTGCGAGCGCTGAGTCAGATGCGCCCCCAGCTTGAGCAGACAAGACGCCATCCGAGCGCTGCGACCTCCCCGCATCTCTGGACCGGACCGAGTCGATTCTGACCTTTGAGCCCAGGTGCACCTGGAGCCATCGCTACCTGCCTTTCCTTGCCATCAATCCCCGTGTGAGTCAGCATTTTGTCCCGTTTATCTGTCGTCTGTTGGGAATAATATAAGATTGTGTCTAAGTGCTTGTCTTTCTATGCTGTCCCTCTTGTAGTTGTAATCTAACCTTCCGCCTTAATATAACCTCCTCCGGAGGTCTTGAGAACTGAACCCCTGGTGTCGTATTGTGTTATTGTAGTCCAGCCGGGTGTCTTCTTTTTCTTATTGAGCCAGCATAGCGCGACTAGTCAACGTTCGGGCACAATCGGGTAACTTGTGCAGACGTGGTCATACCAATAAACCGCTCGGTAAATAACATCCAAGCCACGTCTGTAACAATATATTGAGTGCACTTTGATTGCTACTGGTTGTACCGTTTTTCTTGTGTGTGATTTTTAATACAACATTTGTTCATTTAAAATCATTGGTGTGGTTTCACTGTTGATTTCTAACACAGAATAACATAATTTTCTGCCGTGGCTCCTCTCGGGATTCGGAGGTACACCGTGACCAGGGGATCGGGGAGGAACACGTAACAATATGTACACTCACCTCTAAGCTCTCTCGCTTGGGTTAGAATCTCGACCCAGCTGTAAACTTTCACCCTGGTGTTTGATGTTTCAAATTCCAGGTGATTCATCACCGTGTTCACCGTGTCCTGTGTGTCAGCATTGGTTGGTGGACGTTAAATATGTCACGGTGTCTTTGGCGAAGACGGGGCGAGTTATTACCGGCACCTTGAGCGATCGAATTGCAAAATCCTGCCTGAATATGCAGGGGCACTGCAACAGGGACACAGTTCCTCGATAATGATGCAAATAAATGGGCAGAATTCCGGATCAAAACCCTGTCCAAATATGCATTCTCGAACAACAACAACAACAACAACAACAACAACAACAACAACAACACAAAGCAATGATGTCCAATTAATTCATACATTTTCTTTCTCATTTCTTTCTTCCTCCCCCTAGACGTTTGTGTTCTTTGACCAAAATGACTTTCCATTTGTCAATGTGGATTCACCTTTTGATGTTCTAGAGAATGTTACCCTCTGCGAGGATGCTTCACTAATTATATCATCTCAAGGTCCAATCTGCTTGCCAATCATCAAGCACAAATAGCCAAATCTGACTTTGTCCAATTGTGGAGGAAACAATCATGTCCGACCCTAATGATGACACGTTTACCCCTACCCACGGACACACACAGGTGCAATTTTGTGGTGATATCCAGGTAACAAGCTGGTAAAAATGGGAAACAGGGATAAAAAAAACCACACCCTTGAAGTCAAACGGGACCCCAAGGTCCTTAGCCCTGGTGAAGTTCACTTGAGAGAGTGATTCTGCTCTCGTGATGGCACCTCGGCGAGGTTGCTAGCAAGGACAAGGGTAGGGGTGAGAGCGAGTGGCGCTGTTATGGCACCTCAGTGAGGTTGCTCGTGAGGACAAGGTCAAAGGTATGAGTGTGAGCGAGTGGTGCTGTGAGGGCACCTCGGTGAGGTTGCTAGTGAAGACATAGGTGGTAGGGGTGTGAGTGAGTGGTGCTGTGATGAGACCTCGTTGTGGTTGCCAGCGAGGACAGCCTTCTTGCATGGACACTGTCTCCATGGAGTGTGCAGGCTATGTTCTGTGGAAGGAAAGTTCTTTATCTTTCAGAACTGTTTGGCTCCAACCATTGTGCGGCAAAATGCTGGAAAAAGTGAAATAAAGGTCATCCATTTGGACCATGAAATTCCTGCTGTTGGTTTAACGGTTAGGGTGCTGGCTTGGGATTTTAGGGTCCCGAGTTCAAATCCCGGTCGGTCGTTGAATTAACACCAGGTGGGGTGACTCAGCCTGTCATGCTTCCGAGGTCGGTGAAATGAGTACCAGCTTACTGGGATGAATGAGCCATTCGGGTATCCTGCGTAGGAATGACACCTGATCAGGATTGTGCCCAACAGTCAAGAAACTGCTTCGGCAACCATATGCATCTGAAGATGCGGGATTGGACATCATCATCATTTGTACCATGGCATTCCCTTTGCCTGATTCAGCATTTGGACCATAACTACAACCTGATTATGGCATTCAGACCATATAACTACAACCTGATTGTGGCATTCGGACCATATAACTACAACCTGATTATAGCATTCAGACCATATAACTACAACCTGATTGTGGCATTTGGACCATAACTACAACCTGATTATGGCATTCAGACCATATAACTACAACCTGATTATAGCATTCAGACCACATAACTACAACCTGATTATAGCAGTCAGACAATATAACTACAACCTGATTATGGCATTCAGAAAATATAACTACAACCTGATTATAGCATTCAGACCACATAACTACAACCTGATTATAGCAGTCAGACAATATAACTACAACCTGATTATGGCATTCAGAAAATATAAATCCAACCTGATTATGGCATTCAGACCATATAACTACAACCTGATTGTGGCATTCAGACCCTATAACTACAACCTGATTGTGGCATTCAGACCATATAACTACAACCTGATTGTGGCATTCAGACCATATAACTACAACCTGATTATAGCATTCAGACAATATAACTACAACCTGATTGTAGCATTCAGACCATATAACTACAACCTGATTATGGCATTCAGACCATATAACTACAACCTGATTATGGCATTCAGACCATATAACTACAACCTGATTATGGCATTCAGACCACATAACTACAACCTGATTATAGCAGTCAGACAATATAACTACAACCTGATTATGGCATTCAGAAAATATAACTACAACCTGATTATAGCATTCAGACCACATAACTACAACCTGATTATAGCAGTCAGACAATATAACTACAACCTGATTATGGCATTCAGAAAATATAACTACAACCTGATTATGGCATTCAGACCATATAACTACAACCTGATTGTGGCATTCAGACCCTATAACTACAACCTGATTGTGGCATTCAGACCATATAACTACAACCTGATTGTGGCATTCAGACCATATAACTACAACCTCATTATAGCATTCAGACAATATAACTGCAACCTGATTGTAGCATTCAGACCATATAACTACAACCTGATTATGGCATTCAGACCATATAACTACAACCTGATTATGGCATTCAGACCATATAACTACAACCTGATTATGGCATTCAGACCATATAACTACAACCTGATTGTGGCATTCGGACCATATAACTACAACCTGATTATAGCATTCAGACAATATAACTACAACCTGATTATGACATTCGGACCATATAACTACAACCTGATTGTGGCATTCGGACCATATTACTACAACCTGATTGTGGCATTCAGACCATATAACTACAATCTGATTGTGGCATTCAGACCATATAACTACAACCTGATTATAGCATTCAGACTATAACTACAACCTGATTATAGCATTCAGACAATATAACTACAACCTGATTATAGCATTCAGACAATATAACTACAACCTGATTATGGCATTCAGAAAATATAACTACAACCTGATTATGGCATTCAGACCATATAACTACAACCTGATTATAGCATTCACAGACAATATAACTACAACCTGATTATAGCATTCAGACAATATAACTACAACCTGATTATGGCATTCAGAAAATATAACTACAACCTGATTATGGCATTCAGACCATATAACTACAACCTGATTATGACATTTGGACCATATAACTACAACCTGATTATGGCATTCAGACCATATAACTTCAACCTGATTGTGGCATTCGGACCATATAACTACAACCTGATTATAGCATTCAGACAATATAACTACAACCTGATTATGACATTTGGACCATATAAGTACAACCTGGTTATGACATTTGGACCATATAACTACAACCTGATTATGGCATTCAGACCATATAACTTCAACCTGATTGTGGCATTCAGACCATATAACTACAACCTGATTATAGCATTAAGACAATATAACTGCAACCTGATTATGACATTTGGCCCATATAACTACAACCTCATTATAGCAGTCAGAGAATATAACTACAACCTGATTATGACATTTGGACCATATAACTACAACCTCATTATAGCAGTCAGACAATATAACTACAACCTGATTATGACATTTGGACCATATAACTACAACCTCAATATAGCAGTCAGACAATATAACTACAACCTGATTATGACATTTGGACCATATAACTACAACCTGATTATGGCATTTGGACCATAAACTACAACCTGATTATGACATTTGGACCATATAACTACAACCTGATTATGACATTTGGACCATATAACTACAACCTGATTATGGCATTCAGACCATAACTACAACATGATTATGACATTCAGACCATAACTACAACCTGATTATAACATTTGGACCATATAACTACAACATGATTATGACATTCAGACCATAACTACAACATGATTATGACATTCAGACCATAACTACAACATGATTATGACATTCAGACCATAACTACAACCTGATTATGACATTTGGACCATATAACTACAACATGATTATGACATTCAGACCATAACTACAACATGATTATGACATTCAGACCATAACTACAACCTGATTATGACATTTGGACCATGAATGGAGATCTGAAAGTTGAACTCCTTGTGTGTCCACCTGTCTTTTGTGTTTTCTTTGTTTAGAAACCTTTGGTCAAAGTTATTGTTCAGATTTGTGAACATAGTATATTGTATGCACATTGAAGGATTATAATAGGTACGGTATACAGCGCTCGATGAACACTCATGGTATTTGAATAACTATTGATAAGAGCACCACTCATTACTGTGGTTGTGCAGAGTTTAATATGTTTATTTTTCCGTAACTGGACTGACTCGACCCTTCGTTCATTTACCGTCCATGGTGCAAAGTTGAGCATCGTAGTTCATAGGTAGTGCCACCTGCGGGGTTTAGTGAATGATTACGAGTCCACCCAAGGGTTAAACGTCTTAAGTCGTTGTTACGATTGAGTCCTATCCAAAAAAAGCTTCTGATTGTATCTTGCAGAATAAGCCAAATAATAACAATGCATCATCTTGTTTTATTCCAATGAATACAAATGTGTTTTTTTAATGAGACTTTAATTTGTGCGAACAACAATGTTTGCATATACTGTACTCATGGTTTAAAAACTTGCCTCCGGGGAAACTGTTCTGATCCACCAGTTACCTCCCTCCATGTATTCAAGGAAATGAATTCGTGTACAATACGTAATGGAGCAAAGGACACGCTGAAGAATATTCTGAAAAAAGATGTTTAGAAAAGCAACTTTCAATTTTCTTCATTTGCAGTAAACATATGCAAATCATTGTGTGTGTGTGTGTGTGTGTGTGTGTGTGTGTGTGTGTGTGTGTGTCATTGGCTGTCATTCCCCGAACGGAGGCCCAAGAAGATCCTTACCAGCTCTCGATGTATCCACCTTCATGTGTGTGTATGTGCGTGTGCGTGTGTACGTGACTCCTCCATAACTCGAAAACCATGAAACCTAGCGACCCCAAACTCTGAATGCATACTTCTCGACCTCCAAGGGATTGCATGAATGAAAACTGGGTGTTTGAGTGTTTTTGAAGATAATTTACACTAACAGGATTACCTTAGGTCAGCCTCCATTCAGGTCGCTCAGCTTATGGTCTTAATTCGGCCATTTCGACCACTCAAGTAAAGTCTGCTTTGCCTCAGAACAGGTCGGTTTCTATAACAATAAAGCTTCATATGTAGAATGTTAGTATAGCTGATATTCACACCTACAAATCGCTGTATTCCTGTAAACATCACAATGCTTACAAATGTGAGTGTGAGTGTCTTTATTTAATTCATGCAAAGCTCGAGAATCTCTTCACCTGAACCAAATTTCAAAATTTTAACTCCGCAATTGACCTCAGCAGCAGTTCCCACCATTAAAAAAAGTGTTCATTTGTCTAATTCGGACATTGTGGGACACTCCAGGCATCTCAACAGTATCGTTGGAGTGCTTAAGCTGCTTGACGAGCGCTCTACAAGCAGCTTGGTAAAGGAATACCTCGCTAGATGCAACACCCCTGGTACCTCCTCACATTGAGTCTATTTTATTTATCTTTTTTTAAAGTTTGACTTAAAAAAGGTTAATTGTGTTGCACTCAATTCAAAAAAAATCCAGACTTTTTAAGTTGAGACCAATTTGTCATCCTGTTTGCTAAAAATTGCTAAATTGGTCATTTTGGCCTCAAAACGGCTTTTGAGGCCACGTCCACATAGCCCATGGTACTTCCCACTCAAGGTTGTATCTGTACCCCGATTATGGGGTTTGTAGCTCTAGAGATGTGGCTGTGTGTAAAAAAACCACCTTTAGAGGCCATTTTTCCCCGCAAAGCGGGGGTTGGCCTTTTTCGGGAACCGTGGTTGTTGTTGTTTTTCGGTCCCCTATTTGAAGCAATGTTTTACGGCCGGATGCCCTTCCTGACGCCAACCCTTTTTGCCGCCTTTAACGACAAACAGGGAATTACCAGTGAACTGGTACTCAATTGAGCCGACCTCGGAAGGAATGACAGGCTGAGTCAACCCCCCTGGCGTTAATTCAGCGATCGACCGGGATTCGAACCCAGGATCCTTGGTCATCCTAAGCCGGCACCCTAGCCGCTAGCCCAACACCAGGGATTGTGGTGTGTGTGAGTGTATGTGGCTGTGTGTGAGTAAGGAAATGGCCCACGGAGAAAGGGACATTGATTTTCAGCAGGAAAAAGATTTATGGGGACACATTGAAATAGTATTCAGGATGACAGATTTACATCTACCTTTTTTATTTATTTATACTTCTCAATGCAGAACCCCTCGATGCCACCGCAAAAGAATCTTGTTTTTTTGGGGGAAAGTCAGATCCACAGGAATTGAGAACTTCTGTAAAGGACGAGATTTAATGTTCAATTAGATTGAATCCTAAATCTAAGGGATTTTATCGATGGCTTCACCACAAATCTTCAAATGTTTTCCTCCAGTTATATAAATAAAGAGGTTTATCTTCGTAATGCTGTTATGTTAATGAGTATGTTTACCAACCAAGTCGACCTGCCCCATTAATACAAAACTTGAGTTCTTCTCACAAGCTTTTCGAAAGCTTTGCTGAAACACCCATGCAGAGCAAGCTCTAATGAATGTAAATTACTTTGTCATTGTAATGCAGTTAGAGCCATCTTGCTAAGTTGATAAGAGAGATAAATAACCTGTGCAGATTGAACCCCTGCTGTTTGGGCCCAAACTCTGACCCACCCTATAAAGTTTGGAGGCACTTGATTAAATTAGCTGCAAGAAATCTGCACTTAAATGGTTAAACATCGCATTGAATGCTTCCCCAAGCTGATATAACATCTTTCACAGCAAGGAAAACTCCTCCTCACTCCCTCTTCTCATTTATCCAGCCACTGATTCTTCCACTAAAAATATCCTCTGTGTCACCATTCATGCAGCAGGCAAAGCAAAGTGTAACTTTGGTCAAGGCCGTCTTGGTATCAGCACGAGATGCGATTGGGTTGTCCTGCATGATAACCTGCATGAATCAGAGAAAGAAGAGATATTTTAATGCACACAATTAACAATTTCTCACAGAGACTTAGTGGCTCAATTAGGGAAGGAATAAAGCACCAAAGGTTTAAAAAATGGGAAAATAATCATAGCTCCAAACGACAGGTAACTAAAGCGCAGGAAATGCACAAGTGGGTGAATAAAGTGCCACAGGTCTAACTTTGGGTTAAAACCCACAGGCACACATGAGGGGTCTATAAAGCACCAGAGCCCCCAAATTAAAAGTGAATGAAGCACCACAGGCCTCAACTAGAACGGCACTCAGTGTGGCGCATACCTCTGCCAGGCTGAACAGTTTACATTGTGTATCCAACTGATAGGCCAGATCTGAATCTGGACCTGAACCAAAATCGAATCGGCTTGTTTTTGTCACCTAACCAACTCGTGCACCTAGTTTTGTCATAACTCGTCCATCACTTTTTTAAATATCATGCTACATATCATTTTTGGCCCATCTCTCAATGGTGAAGAATCACTTTTAAAAAAACTAGTTGGTATTCAAAGAATACTTACCCTGCGCAGTCAACTTGGTGCAAGCCAACTCTTCTGTTTAATGGGTTTTTTTCTTTGATCCATTAATTATGACTGTCAGACCATGTTAGCAATGACATCATAAATGTATATTCTCTAATATAATTGTTGTGTAGCTCACGCTCAATAAATTTTAAACTGATCAGACTAAGTGTCATAATTACATCATAATTACAGCACCAATGACGTAATCGTTAACAACACATATTCCCCATGCAGAGTTCTTTACAATGAGCCATATTTCATTTTTTTCCCCATGGAGAAGTTTTGGAGATTATAGAGGTGCAACATTTTTCGGTTTTTCCAAGATGGCGCCTGTACCACGTGATCTGTGACATAATAATTATTAAAATATTCTACTCGAGGAAGCGCTCCTCTGGTGAAAATTTCCTGTCAATCGGACCAAGAATAGTGGCGAAAAAAAAATTCATACTATTTGAATCAAGCGTTGTACTTGTCGAATTATGACATCATAAATAAGGTACCGATGACATCGCCATTAACATATTGTATCTTATTCCCCATGGGGAGTACTTGACAATGCACTATGTTTCAATTTTTCCATGGAGTGGCTTTGGAGATAGAGAAGTGCTACGTTTTTTATTTTTTCCCAAGATGGCACCTTACCACGTGATGTATGACGTCATAATTATCATCAAAAATTCTACAGGAGGGGCCGCTCATATGGTGGAAATTTCGTGTCCATCGCCCTCGCAATTGCAGAGGATTTTTTTTCATACTGATCAGATCAAGCGTTGTATTTGTCGAATTATGACGTCATGAAGGCATGCCATCATCACCAACATATCTTATTCCCCATGGAGAGTACTTAACAATGAGCCTTGTTTCAACTTTTTCCATTGAACGGTTTGGGAGATATAGTGTAAAAAAATTTCCAAGATGGCATCCGTACTACGTGACCTATGACATCATAATTATAAACAAAAAAATTCTACAGGTGGAGAAAATTTTTTCCTGTGTCAATCGGACCAATCGGTTGCCGAGAAAGTGAATTTTAAAAATAAAGACGCCACATGAACGTACACAATCGAATGCCTAACCCTGCTTTTTTGCAAGTGCAAGGTAATTAAAAAATTTCTCACATTGTGATCCGCATCCGAATCTTCATCAAAATTGAAACAGCTCTTCCTTGTCACTTACCCACCAGTCCACCAAGTTTTGTCTGAATCCGTCCACAACTTTTTGAGATATCCTGCTCACAGACAGACAAACAGCCATGGGTGAAAAGAACCTCCTCCTACCTTCAGTGGTGGAGGTATCTAGGATAGTTTGTTTCATGTATTGTTGCATTGTCCTGATCGTTTTCATTGTTACCATTATCGCTGTCTCGTATACAGTGCCTTCAGAAAGTATTTACACCCTTTGACATTTTTTACATTTTGTTGTGTTACAGCCTTAATTTAAAATGGATTGAATTGAGTTTTTTTTTTGTCACTGATCTACACATAATGAATGCCCCATAATGTAAAAGTGGAATTTTTTTTTCGAAACTTTAACAAAATAATTAAAAATGAAAATCTGAAATGTCTTGAGTCAATAAGTATTCAACCCCTTTCCTATGACATTCCAAATTGAGCTCAGATGAATCAAATTTCCTTTGATCATCCTTGAGATGTCTCGACAACTTGAATGGAGTCCACCTGTGGTCAATTCATTTGATTGGAAATGATTCAGAAAAAACACACCTTTCTCTATAAGGTCCCACAGTTGACAGTGCATGTCACAGCAGAAACTCCAACATGAAGTCCAAGGGACTATCCGCAGAACTCCGAGATAGAAGTGTGAGGAGGCACAGATCTGGGGAAAGGTATAAACAGTTTTTGGAGTGTTGAAAGTTCCCAAGAGCACAGTGAGCTCCATTATTAGGAAATGGAAAGAATATGCAACTAGCTATGTCGGGAGACGAATCTAAATAATGACATGGTAACCCGTAATCTTTAGTTAGCTTGCCATGATCCCTTTGTAATTGTAACTTGTAGGGACTTTAAAATAATATAGTCTTGTAACTTTTATAACCAATTTGGGAAGAAATGGATCCAGATATGGGAATATAACATATAGTATTTACTAGCTAACTCGTAGTGTCCTTCTGCTAAAATAATAAAGCATCCTCTGTTAAATCACGCAGCTCTTTGGAACGTAAAACGCGCGCTGGGAAAACAATTAATTATGTGTGAGTGTGTTGCCTTTAAGGCATTTAGTTAACTTTCTAAATGTCATATGTAAATAATTTAAATAATTTCTAGTGGAAAATGAGAAGTGAATAGCTTACTTAAATGCTTAACAAAGTCTTTTGTAGGATTTGTATTAGTTTCACTCATGTGATGCAACGATGTCACTTCCTGTTTGGTCACTTCCTGTTTGGCTCTTCCTGTTTGGTAACTTCCTGTTTGGTCACTTCCTGTTTGGTCACTTCCTGTTTGGCTCTTCCTGATTCTTCTGAGGCAAGAGATAGACATGTGCTGCATGCTCCCAGTGCAATCCATTTGCATCCATTGTCAATCATCGTAAAGCAATGCTGTAAGTTGGTTTATTTGACATTGGACATGTTAGGGTTCATGTGTGGGTGATTATTTCATTGAAAATTACGATTTATAAGATGTTTTAGGAACAGTTTATTTACAATTGTGAACGGGCTCACAGCACTGCCATTGCCCTTGGAGGCTGGTTCCAAAAGTGCAATATTCTTATTTACATCCATGTACAATGGAAGAACGACACTGAATGTATTTTTTGTATTGTTTTATTTACAGTTTTTACCACAACATCTTGATGGAGAAGAGTGAAAGTAAATGGTGAAACTTACTATGACTGTCTTCATTAGATACGGTTTAACTTGGTGTTTAGTCGGTTCCAACACTACACGAGAACACTATAGTGGGCCTTGCGAGTTTTCTCTTGGCACGGCCTCACAAGGTCTGGATTCACTCACCGCCTGCTAGATTGGCTCCGAGGGAGTTCCTTCCCGGGCAAACGACCGGATCCTACTGATAGTTAAAGCCGTAAAATCTCTGAACTCTCTTCTCTCTCTCTCTCTCTCTCTCTCTCTCTGTCTCTGTCTCTGCTTGGCCACCTGGCACTTGTAACGTTTTATGACTGTTGTTATCTGATGTCAAATTGTATTTATACATGGGCACCACAATTCTGCTTTAGAGTAGTCTTGGTGATGGTCTCAGGTTTGTCCACCTCGTCAAAATCTCCTCTCCACGGCTGTGTTTCTCGGTTTACTTATAATTAAAACCACTGTTTTCTTTAAACTGAAACAACTGGACTCCTTCGGTTTTCTGCCTCCGGGGCGAGCGGTACCGAGCGGCGGGATCCAGCATTTGGCGTCATGGACAGGATGGGACTCAGAAACCTCAGCGGGATGAGCCCTCGAGGGATCAGAGGAGGGAGGAGCCACGGCTGGGCACTCATTCGATTAAAGGTGAGCCTTTTTGAGCTTGGGATTGTACTAAATTCTGCCCGACCCATCCCTAGAGTATAGACTTGCCCATCTGAGGTTGTCTGTGCTCCAATCCAAATGAGAATTATGAAATTTGTAAAGGCGGGGGTTCTTTTTTTCTCCCCAGTGGGTTATTTGTCAACCGAGGGGTAAGGGATTTCATCAGAGAAGGCGGGTTTGTGAGGTCAGGCGTGCCTAAGGGTGCTGCGGGTAACTACTGAGATCAGCCCAGGGATGTTAGTCCAACTATGGGGTAGGCCCCAGGCAAGGAGAGCTTGCCTCTCAGGAACCAGGAAAGAGTTAGGCTAAACGGACGAAGACCCTGAGGGAAATGGCCAGAAGGAAGGATGAAGCGCAGCTACCAGGTAGGCTTGGTTGGGTAGTGGAAACTACAATGTCAGGTCAGTTAGAGACCAGGGTCAGGAGAAGGAAGACGAAGCAGTGAAGCGTCTCTACCGCCTCTGACATCAACTCATCCTGGGAATTCTTTCAAAGTAAATTGCTCTCTCTCATGCACAGATTTATCCCATCTCGTCTTCAGTTGTCATACCCTTCCTCCCGTCCATGGTACACGGAATCTTGTGGTGAGGCTGTTGCCCTGAAACAACTTGCTTTCGTCTCCTGGAAAGCAAATCCAACGGAAGGAAATCTCATTTCCTTTCACAAAGCCCGAAACAAGTGTGTGTCCACCCTCAGGAGAGCCAGGAAACAATATCTCACCATTCTCAAGACCGAACTCTCTTATCTGTCTCCCTCTTCCAAATCCTGGTGGCATCTGGTCAAATCTGTTTCTGGTGTTTGTTCCCCCTCCATCCCCTCCCTCACCTCAAACGGCTTAATGGCTGACTCCGTACGTGAAAAAGCTGAATGCCTCAACTCTGTGTTTGCCTCTAAATCTTGTGTCTCAAACCCATCCCTCTCTGTACCCACCGTACCCAGCTGCTCCTGGACTCTGTGTCCTTTCCTCCTGACAAGGTGGAAAAGTTTCTGTCAACCCTCGACTCTGATTCTGCAACTGGTCCTGACGGCATCAGCCCACGGGTCCTAAAATCATGTTCTTCTGCTCTTTCACTCCCTCTTTCTGTTCTCTTCACCCTCTCTTTTGCTCAAGGTCATCTGCCATCTGCTTGGAAATCAGCCAACATCACCGCTTTGCACAAAAAAGGTGCAAAAACAGATCCCAGCAACTACAGACCAATCAGCTTTCTCCCAATTATCAGCAAAGTCATGGAATCCATCATTGCTTCAGATATTAAATCTTTCCTCTTCTCCAATGGCTTGATCTCTGATCATCAATTTGGTTTCAGACCTGGTCACTCTACTCTGGACATGCTGCTTCTGCTTTCTCAACAATGGATGGAGGTCCTCAACGCCAAACAGGAAATTAGAGCTGTCTCCCTTGACATTTCACGTGCCTTCGATACGGTCTGGCACCCTGCTCTGCTCACCAAACTCTCCTCTTTTGGTATCCATGGAAATCTCCACGCATGGCTGGCGGACTTCCTCTCTGGTCGTAGTCAACGTGTGGCCCTGAATGGGTTTCTCTCATCTCCTCTTCCTGTTCAGGCTGGAGTTCCCCAAGGTAGTGTTCTGGGCCCTGTGCTTTTTCTGGTCTTCATCAATGATCTCTCTGACTCTCTTGAAAATCCTCTCTATCTCTTTGCTGACGACTCTTCTCTCTGTCGCTCCATTCCTCATCCCTCAGATCGGCAGTCTGCAGCCTCCTCACTCTCTGCAGACCTGGACAAAATCACAGACTGGTCAAACAAGTGGAACATGTCTTTCAATCCTGACAAATCTCACACTCTTACAATGTCTCTCTGAAAGGACCGACTGGACAACCCTCCCATCTACTTTCTCAACAATCCTCTCCAAGAAGTTCTGTCGCTCAAGCTTTTGGGTCTCACTATCTGCCATGATCTTTCTTGGGAAAACCACATTTCCAAGCTGGCCTCCAAAGCCAGTCGCCGACTGGGCATCCTCCATCGTGCGAAGTCCTTCCTTGGCACACCTGAGCTCCTCACCACATACAAGGCTTTCATCCGCAGCTCAATGGAATACTGTTCCCCCCTCTGGGCTGGTGCTCCTGCCTCACACCTTGCTCGGCTTCACGCTGTTGAGGCCAAAGCTTTCAGAATCATTGGAATCTCCTGCGATGTAGTCAACTCCGAGGGCCTTTCACTCACTCACCGCAGGCAGGTTGGTGGTCTTTCTGTCTTCTACCGACTCCTCTCCGGCCTTGCTCCCCCAGCTCTCTCTGTGCTCTGTCCCCCCAATATTCCTTCAGGTCGCACAAGATCTGCCTGCAACCCTCTTATGGTTAAACTGCCAAAGTCTAGGCTCTCTGCTCACCTTCACTCTTTCATTCCCCTTTTCTCCTGCCTCTGGAACAAACTCCCCCACTCCCTTCAATCCCACTCCTCCCTCCAGGTCTTTAAAACAGCTGTTCACCACCATCTCTTATCTTCCCCCATCGAAAACCTTGATCTTTTCTACCCCCGGCAATTCACCCCAGAGTCCTTGCCGTGTTCATATGTTTTATTCCTCTCCCACCTCCCCCCAAGTCCTCCCGATGTCCCTGCTCTCAAATGTTGTGTTTGTGTCCTTCCCCCTCTTCCCCCTCTCTTTTGTGTCCTTCCCCCTCTCTCCCCATCTTGTCTGCCGCTCCCCTTGTTTTTTGTGTTTTGTGTGTCGGTTTGTCTTTTTGTGTGATTAATGTTAGCTCTTTCACGAGCCTCGATCTTGTATACAAAAAAAAGAAAAAAAAAAGCGTAATACTACTAAACAGGCCAGTTCGGGCAGTGATAGTGCTAAAACTCCAAGGAGAGAAAGCACAGGAAGACAGGATGCAGAAAAAGACCTATGCAGGAATTGCATCGACAGAGATTAAACATATGTAGATACCGAAACAGGACAGGTCATTGCCTCAAGGGAAAGGCCCACAGCATCGGGCCAGGTAGAAATACAGGTAGGGATCTTGAGAGAAACGGATCTACCTGGAATACAGGATTGGAATTCCCAGGCAGGTAAGGAAGGACAGGATGTAGCAGGACAGGATCCCTGCCACCCCACCTCCCCTTCATACCCCCCATCGATACCCCCCCCCCCCTGGTGGCACCCCCCGGTGGCAGCACCTCCCCATACCCACCCCCTCCACACCTGACTATCTCCCCGAGTACCAGGCGCTGCCATCCCGACTCACCCATACCCTGTCACCCAATCCTCAAACACCCCCCCCCCCCCCCCCCCTGGAATGAATGGATTTTGAATGGTGCGGGAGGAACATGGATGGATGAGGATGGTTGGACAAGATTGTACAAAGACAGGTGTGCCGGCAAAGATCAGGGTGTGTGGTGTGGTGACGGACTGCCGGTAGATGTATGGAAAATATATTTGAATGAATGTGTACAGGTGCATGTATTTCCAGCCTCAGAAATTGGCAGGTATTCTTCGATCCAGGTGGTGTCTGCATTGCTCATACTCCGAGGTGTCCTGGAGTGTGCAATAAGGTTGATATCCCATGGATGTATATTTTTGTATAATCATGGTGAGGTCCTAGAAGCTAATATGACTGGTAGATGCCAGGGAGGGATGAGCAGGACTGAAGGTTGTTACAACTATTAGGATGTAAATATTGTGTTGTGAATTTTGACAAGATTGTGCGTGACACAAGTGTGCTCAGGTGTTTGACAGGTCATGTGGTGTGTGAGTGAGTGAGTAAGTGTGCAAGTAATGTGAGTATGTTGACACCACTAGGTGTGCAACACCACTAGATGTGCGCGGTGTGTGAAAGTACGAGCGGTATGAGATGCCGATGGTCACGTGGTATAAATGGTTGTGGTAGCGATGTGTGGTACGCTAGGATTAAATCAGGAAATACAAACTTGTGAAAATGGGGAGTTTTGCAGGTGGAGTTTGATCTTGCAGTGATATCTTGCGGACAAGGTCTGCAGGCTATGGAAAATAATCACGAGAGTGTGTCGTGACGTTATGGTGTGCTCCAGGATACGGCGTGTCAGCCGGCCGAATGATTGTGACCTCGCCTGTAAATAGGTGCGGAGGATTTGGGGCTGTGATTCGCCTGCTTAACGTGCGTGGAAATCCGTGCCGGATGTTTGATGTTTGAGAGATACTGGTTTTAACATCTATCCGAGGGTCGAAGTCCTGGTGGTGTCCGTTGGATTGAGCCACAATTGATTGCGGTGTTGCTTTAAATTGATCGCGGCGTCGAGCGATCGTCGATTGTGATAAATAAATAAATGTTGTCCACCGGCAAGCATACGTAATATGTGGATTTCGGCATGTCTACTGCTCGTTGGTTATTGTTGTAGTTGTTGGTTAAATTGGCCGGATGCCGCTGTTGATTGGCTGCAATTTTTGAAGTTTGGAATTCTTGATTTAATGGAGTTCTTTGTTCCTCTTTGAAGACGTTAGTCACATGACGCTGTGCGGAAGCAGCTCGTGGGAGATGTAGCTTAAACCAAAAATGCAGGTGAACAAGTGGAAGGATGGAAAAAATTTAACTGCTCGCTGGGCAGACTAAAATTGTGTGCATAATTTGTGAACGAAAGAGATGGTGGCTCGGTGGAGGATGTGTGTGACCTGTTGAAGATCGTTTTGTGGGCCTTGCTGTTAGGATCGATCAATTGGAATGTAGGGGTCTCGTTCGGAGCCCCCGCCTTCGTCCCCCGCATGGGTCCACAGGCGGTTGTTGTCCCCGTTGTGGGGGCGGGCCTGGGGGGGAGTGGGGACACGAGTGGTTGCCACGCTGCAGATCGATCAGGGTGGTTCATGGTCTTGTGGGGGCACTAAATGGTGCTGTGCGGATGTGAGTTTGGTTGGGAGAGCACTCGGATGAACGTTGATATGAAGCGGTTTATTGGGGAGGGTTACACTGGATGGGCTGCCGTTGCCTTTGGGGCAACGTTGCCAGCAGCAGTTGGGGCAGGAATTTGGAATTTGTTGAATTGAATTCAGAATATGGAATTTGTTCAGAGTGCCGGTGATCACTCGCCTGCTCTTGACAGAGGACACTGTGGGTTGTTTGTAACACTGATGTAGTGGACAAGATTCCCAGTTTTAATGTCTATCTGAGGGATGGAGCACACGTTATGGAGTCTCCCTGCCTGACAAGAAATGGGATTTAATGAGATTTGTAATGGGATTAGGACGAGTCTGAAAGAAGATCCGGTTGTGTGAGTAGTGGATGGAATTTGAACTTAAATGGTGGTGGTGCTGATGGCACCGGGCGGTCGCGTTGTGGCATTGTGGTGTGTGGTGTCATTCAAGTGTGGAGATGTTGATCAGCTAGGATGTTGCGGATCTTTGTTTATGTTGTGGCCTTGTTGTTGACAGTGAGGTCATTGATGATGGGGCGTGTTTCGCGAGGACAGATTATTGGATTTTGGTGGGGATGTAGGTGATGGCCAACCACCGAGTGCCATTCTAGTTGTAAAATGCCATTTGTCAGAGGGCATTTTTTCAGAATTTAATGTAGATATTGGGAAATTCTGAAGGATTGAAGTGGAGAGACCCAGGATTGGACTTAATTACAATTTTTGGAACAATTCCCTTACCAATTCGTGAGAAACGCCATGGAAGTCACATAAATTAAACAGGTGCATGATACGCTGAAAGCAAGACCCAAGGGGAGGCCAGGTGGAGTTACGCTCTCTACTGAGACCCTGGCTTGCACACATGGTGCATCAGGATGGCCATGTGTGTGCAAGAGGAGGGTGATGGAGCAGGTAAGTTATTAATGGGGCGGCCCATGAGTTTGCCTGTTTCGGCCCTGGTGGATATGTCTAAAATTGATTGCCTGTGATGGATGACGTGCTTTTAAAATGTTGCATAGGATTGTCCAACGTGGCGCGCAGCATCCACGCACGAGTACAACAGGCATTGCCGGAACCAACAGACCACGCCATCCACAACTTCAAGGCGGGTGACCAAGTACTGGTAAAACGCTTCACCAGGAAGACCGCCCTCGAGCCACGGTGGATTGGGCCTCTGCAGGTATTGTTGACCACACCAACCACAGTCTTCTTCAAGGGTAAGACTTCCTGGATACACGCCACTCACTGTAAATTGGCCATCCCCACCGAACCCAAAGATGGGACTACTGGGTAGGACATTGGCCCTGGCATGGGGGATAGGCTTAATCACCCAAGGGGTCACCTCAAATGTTCCCAAGTTATTTGCCAAAGACACAAAGGGAGATACCTATTGTTGCCCCGGCCTGGATTTATGAGGAAGAGAACTCACAATCTGCACCGCCAAGTGGGAAGAACGAGGGATATGGGTAAGTCCCATGCTACCCAGAGAATTGACCGTGGAGGACGGCGAAAAACGGCTGCTCCCCTGCGTAGAAACATGACCACGGTCAATGGAGGGGGGCAATTGGTTTGACCCCCTTAACACCCAGACAGTACTGAAGTGGTACACTTCCTCACCAACACAGGAACATATAGAAATGCTATACATAAATGACATGTCCCGGGTGATACAACCATGATATCATTTGGGACACAGCTGCTTCTCGTTGGCCTTTAAGGTCGCCTTTGGCAAATCCACTAGCCTAGCCGTGTATTGCTCGATTCAAGGTGGGAGGCGAGGTCAGCCAGTCATTAGGAAACTGCAAATATTAATTTTAAGAAATAAAGTATATAGGGAGATAACGAGTTTGAAACTGGGGGAATCAAACACCTACTGGGGAGTGAGTAGGGAGATTATGGGGGTCTACGAGCAAAACTGATGCTGGTCCTGCATGCCCTTCCCAGAGAGTTCAGGGGCGGATATCAAAATGCACGCACTACCATACTCCCTTAATGATATGTGTTATGGATCCATGGGGCCCTCCTGTATAGCTACAACAATCGAGAGGGCAGGTGTGAATCAGGACCGTGAGTGTGAAAGACAATTCATTAACCACATACACATAACCTCCCCCTCCACCAGGCCGAAACTGGTATGGGTGCGAGCAGTCAAGGGGTTTGTCTGTCTGGAAGCATCAGGAAAGCTTGAAATGGGAATATCC
This sequence comes from Myxine glutinosa, assembly GCF_964187855.1. Taxonomy (NCBI): domain Eukaryota; kingdom Metazoa; phylum Chordata; class Myxini; order Myxiniformes; family Myxinidae; genus Myxine; species Myxine glutinosa. The sequence continues at coordinate 35,854,705 of NC_136269.1, read as the reverse complement.
AACTGTGCATACATAATACCGGGAACTAAACCAGTACACATAACCGGCCCCATGATCTTAAGGGTACCGCTTCGAGATAACACCACCACCATAACAGCCATTACCTTCGCCACGCAGGGAGGCCCAATGGACTTAGAGTGTCGAAAGGGACGCCAGAATCCCCCCCAAGGGCCTATGTGGGTGTGCAGAGATAAAGCATACCCTTATTTACCAGATCAGTGGGGAGGACGTTGCTACCTGGCCACGGTAACACCTGAATTGGAAATGGCAAAGGAGGTTCAGGACTTATACCCTTCATCGAGTCGATACAAACACCAGGTGTTACAGGATATATCATCTAGGGGCCGCCATAAGAGACACACCATGTGGGACGAGGACGGGCAGACCACTCTGCATGGCCATGGTTGGGAGAAGGCAGTGGGCTTTTTCTGCCCCTTTTGTGGTACGGTAAGGAACAGCTATCGCTTGGATAAATTTACCTTGGTCCTAAAAAAGGTGGCTAACCAAACAGCACAGGCCCATCAGGAACTATTAAACGCAGTAACTGAAATGAGGACCATGGTGATGCAAAACCGGGTAGCCCCAGACATGATATTGGCTGAACGGGGGGTGTATGTGGGATCATAGAAGGAAAATGTTGCACTTGGATCCCGGATCCACGAGAGGGCGTTCAGGCGGCGATTATCGAGATTAGGAAGGTGGGCTTGGGCCTGACCAGAGATAGGCTAGATCGCGAGGACTTAGGGATAACCGCTTGGTTTCAATCCTGGGGTGGGAAAATAGTAATGTGGATGTTTACCGCTATAGGAGTGATCATTGTGATTGTGCTGTTACTGATTCTAATGAAAGCTCTTGTGCTTGTGTATGTGAGAAGGTACTTTGCAGTAGGGAGACCAAAGGAAGCGCCGGCGAAGGCTATTGCCCTGTCCGCTGATCCGAATGAGTACTTGGACGACTCGTCTTTAGGCAGCAATGATTGCTTATCCCTAAGCCACTCCCATCCAGTGTTGTATCCCTTACCTATGTCTCCCCTTATCCTAGATGAATGTGATTTTGATAGTTTAGATCGCTATGGGGTTTTGGACATGGAGGACATGGATTTTCTCTATGCGCTAACTGCACAAGTACAGCAGGAAAACCAGCCGTTGGAGAATGCATCACTGCAAATTGATGCCGATCATGCAAGTCATTTCAGTCAACACCGAAGGACTGATTAGGGATAATCTGCCGCCATGGGATGGGGATAATCTGCCGCAATTGGACGGGGGGGGGGGGGGGGGGGGGTTTCGGGGGTTGTTTCGCCTTAGTTTTATACATGCCTGTTGCGCTTTCGCCCTTCGATTGGGGGGAATTTCAGCTTCACCTCCGCTGCCACAGGGGTGGGTTGGGAGACGCCCCGGGCGCAAAATGGTGTAAGGAAGTGCACTGCCGAGGACGAAGAGGCTCCTGCGATTCTACTCGTACCAGTTGTTTCTGCGATATGGTTTCTGTAGAAACAAAAGGGACAAATGTCGGGACACGAATCTAAATAATGACATGGTAACCCCTAATCTATAGTTAGCTTGCCATGATCCCTTTGTAATTTTAACTTGTAGGGACTTTAAAATAATATAGTCTTTTAACTTTTATAACCAATTTGGGAAGAAATGGATCCAGATATGGGAATATAGCATATAGTATTGTTATGAATTTTGGGGTAGGGGCATATATAGATTTTGGTAGATCTGAATCGGTATCATGCTTCATCTGTCGAGTTAGAACAATCTCGATGTAATAGGTTCTGTTAGCCCGGTTTGTCAGATCAAGTGTGTACCTGTGATCATAAGAGGATGATCGGCTGATAAATAGTTCTAGGGAATAAGGATAAGATTCCCCTGTGTGTCAGACCTGGTGATCAATCCATTGTCCCTTATGGCAATGCACTCTTATACGTTAGCTAGATACATTAGTGCACACATTAATTAATTCCCCGCCACCACAATGACTGACCGAAACGACCGACAGGAAGTGGCCGCGTACAACGGCGCCATGGCAGGCAAACATCGTGCAAGGCAGGCTGAGGCCACGCCCACCGCGCGATGGATTGAGACCGAGGGTTTGGTGGGCGGATCGCGCGACTGGGAGGAGGGGACTCATGAATTTGTGGAGGCCCGGATGACGTAAGAGCCGCCCGGACAAGAGACTTGGAGCGGTGGACATTTTCTCTCTTCGCCTCTGCCTGTCTTCGCCTCCGCTTCTCGCTTCCCTTGGCCCTCTTGCTCTGGACTGTCCAATTGAGCTCTTCCCTTTGCGCTTGCCCTTCTCGTTCCGGCTTCTTCCCCATTTGGACCTCCCTTCTGCCCTTGCTTCTCGTTCCCATTTTGGACTTTCGCGTGGTGGACATTGGAGAGACGTTGGGGTGCCGACGATCATGCTCTGGGGTGCCGATCATGCTCTGGGGTGTTGGGGTGCCGACGATCATGATCATGACGTTGGGGTGCCGACGATCATGCTCTCCTGGTGCGAGCGTACGAGCAAGGCTTGGTGCTATGAGCAAACGGGAACTCGTGTGCGAACGACGAGCGGGCAAGGCGTGCCGCTGAGCAGACGAGACCGGGGCGAGCGGGTGGCTCGAGGCCTAGCAGCGCGCGAACGAGGCAGATGGAGGCCTGCTTCGTGCCAACCGGAGCCGCGTTGGATGACAGAGCTGCACAACCAGACGATTCCTGACGGACACCACATCCAGACAGATAAGCACAGACGCGTAAACAACGGTTCCTTTGATTCCTTCTCCCATTGTTTTGTATATGAAGTCTGTGAGTGGGATCCCAACCGAGGTCTTAGTTCTTCCGTCTCGTTCTTTGTTATCGGGTCCATTAATAAATATTTCTTGTTGTACATTTCATATCCATTTTGGTTTGATTTATTGATTTTCAGGTTGAAGACATCAGACCGTGAAGGTAAGTCAGCATTCTTCATTCCTTCTCGCGTATGATCCGCCATCAATTGGGAAATGCCTCATTAAGCTCGATTCCATCTATGGACGCTCTGTCTCAACAGAGAGCGTTCGCACGACAGTATTTACTAGTTAACTCATAGTGGCCTTCTGCTAAAATAATAAAGCATCCTCTGTTCAATTGCGCAGCTCTTTGGAACGTAAAACGCACGCTGCAAAAACAATTAATTATGCATGGGGCTTGCGCGTTTTCTCTTGCCACGGCCTCACAAGGTCTGGATTCACTCACTGCCTGCTAGATTGGCTCCGAGGGAGTTCCTTCCCAGGCAAACGGCCGGATCCTACTGATAGTTAAAGCCGTAAACATCTCTGAACTCTCTTTGTCTCTTTTTCTTTCTTTATTTCTTTCTTTCTTTCTTTCTTTCTTTTTCTTTCTTTCTCTCTCTCTCTCTGCTTGGCCACCTGGCACTTGTAACGTTTTATGACTGTTGTTATCTGATGTCAAATTGTATTTATACGTGCACACCACGATTCTGCTTTAGAGTGGTCTTGGCGATGGTCTCGGGTTTGTCCACCTCGTCAAAATCTCCTCTCCACTGCCGTGTTTCTCGGTTGACTTATAATTAAAACCACTGTTTTCTTTAAACTGAAACAACTGGACTCCTTCGGTTTTCTGTCTCCGGGGCGAGCGGGACCGAGCGGCTGGATCCAGCACCTAGACTCTTCCTAGAGCTGGGTGTTCGACCAAACTGAGCAATTATTGGTCATGGAGGTGACCAATAACCCAATGACCACTCTGACAGGACTACAGAGTTCTTGGCTGAGATGAGATAACCTGCCAGAAGGACCACACTGTTTTCAGCATTTCATAAATCTAGGCTTTATGGGAGAGTGGCCAGGCGGAAGCAACTCCTGAGAAAAAGACACATGACAGCATGCCTGGAGTTTGTAAAATGGTACAGGAAAGAATCAGAGCATGAGGCAAAAGATTATATGGTCTGATGAGTCGAAAATTGAAGTCTTTGGCCTCAATGCAAAGCGTTACGTCTGGTGGAAACTGAGCACAGCTCATAACTCATCTAACACAATCCCTACCATAAAGCATCATGCTATGGGGATGCTTTTCAGCGACAGGGACTGGGTGACTTGAAAACATAGATGGAACAATGAATGGAGCCAAATACAGGCAAAGCCTTGAGGAAAACCTGATCAAAGTGCAAAAAACTTTGGACTGTGGCAAAGATTTACATTCCAACAGGACAATAACCCCAAACATACGACAAAGCAACACTGGAATGGCTTCAGAACAAGAATGTGAAAATACCTGAGTGGCCCAGCCAAACCCCAGGCTTGAATACCATGGATAACCTGTGGGAAGACCTGAAGATTGCTGCTTACTGATGCTCCCTATCCAACTTGACAGAGCTTGAGCAAATCTGCAAGGAAAATTGGGAGAAACTCCAATAAATCCAGATATGCAAAGCTGATACAGACATACACAAGAATACTCAAAGCTGTAATCGCTGCCAAAGGCACCTCTACAAAGTATTGACTCTGGGAGTTAAATGCTTATGTAAATTAGATATTTATGTATTTCATATTTAATTTTTTTCGTAAGAAATTCAAAAAAAAAATCCACTTTGACATTATGGGGCATTATGTGTAGATCAGTGCAAAAAATCTCACTTTAATCCATTTTAAATTTAGGCTGTAACACAACAAAATGTGAAAAAGTCAAGGGGTGTGAATACTTTCTGAAGGCACTGCAATTTGCCCTGGAAATATATTATGGGGGTGGCAGGATACCCTAGTGGTGTGTGCACCTTCTTTGGAGCTGTGTATCTTGTGTTTGAACCTTGAACCAGTTATAAACCATCATCCTGGTGTTTCAGAGGCAGGGCAAAGCCTTCAGAAGGAAGATTAGCCGGAGGACCTGTCTGCCAGCCAGAGGTCGTTGGTGGACAGTAAAGATCACATGGTATTTGTTTTTCAAACAGTAGGCGAGTTATCAACGGCACCCTGATTGTTAATTTCTTAGTGAAGTTGCAACTTGATAAAGAAGTACAAGGACACCTAGACCCGGGAGGAAGTCCTTGGTCCATTTAACAACTAAACAACAATCACACGGCCACCTCAGGTCTATCATATGATATGCAAAATAACAACTAAACAACTATCATATGGCCATTTCTGTTCGATATCATGCTCTAGAGTCTAGATGAACGACGCAACCTGGCTACAACTATATAAGTTTGAAACGTTTGAATGGATCTTCATGTATTTTACAGATATACAGCCTTATTAAATACAGTACATGGTAATCAAAATCAAACCGGCAGTCATATCGAATCTGCGATTGCTCTAAAAAATTTTTTTTTAAACATTATATAGTGTAGAGCCTATCGCTTAGCAACAAACAAACAAATCCACAGTCAAAAGGGTTTGAATGTGAAGTTATGAAACCACGAGGCAGGTATATGAAGCAGACCAAGATGAAGACAGAAAAATAAACTTGTCACATTGTAGGAAGAATGCTTTTAAGGAAATAGAAAAAAAAATCAGATCAAATCGTTCATAATCCAAAAAATGTCTGAACACTTAAGCAGCAGAGAAAGACGAGGGCAGTTCAAAAAATGATGAATGAGGTACTCAATCATCATCATCATCATCATCATCAGCCTGTTTTCAGTCCACTGCAGGGTGAGGAGATCCCTCACTTTACCTGCTGGGATATTGGCATACCCACCTGTGTGCCTTGGTCGGACAATGCAAGTACTTGCAAAAATAATTGCATGATGGACAAGAGATGTGTTGACATTTTCGTTTTCCCATCTGAGCACATCATTAATGATGTAGGGAACCTGGTGTCAGGAAGGGCATCCGGCCATAAAAACATTGCCTCAAAACAGGGAACCATGATTGTCATGGGGCCCGCAAGGCGAACCCCTGCTCTGGCGGGGAAAATGGCCTTAAAACGATCATTCATTCATATTCAGTTATGGCCGGCACCCTAAATAAATTACAAATTCCTGACCAAATCACAACCGGGCAAACATCAGGCCTGGCCATCCGGTACATGAAACACGTGGACCAAAGTCGTTATATGGCAGAACTTGCAGAGTTGGGAATAACTGGGAACGTTAAAGGAAGCATTTCATTAATTTGCTTTCTTTTTACCTATTATCATCTTAACTAATTTGCAATCCTTGCTTTATTTTACACCACTCCTTTCCTATTCCAAACGGGCCCGGCGATGACGTGTGCTGAAAGGGAGTACTCAGTTTTCACTCTGTTTGTTTGTTTGTTTTCTTGTTTGTTTTTGTTTGGCTGGGAGATATCTCAGCCATCCTTTGAGCTAGGAAGCTGAAATTTAGGCACAATAGTGAGCACATGTTTTGGCAAAAACGATATTTTTTGTTTTTTGATTAATCAATTAATTGAACTTAGCAACGCTACCCGCCCTATGGGCGGGGCTTCAATTGGGAGGCCCAAATGAAAAGGCAAAATATCAGAAATTAAAGGCTTTATTTATTTTAAACGATTTATATAAACATCCGTTAAATCATATCACACGCAAATCATCAAAATCTAAACAGTATTTGTAGAATTTCAATAAAAGCCACATCACTGTTCATATCGGTAAATATTATTCCATCGTGTTTGAAAAAACTGGAAAATTGGAAAAATTGGAAAAACAATATAGCCTATATTACTCCAGGGGGTCCCAGGATAACCCACCCAAAATTTCGTTGCGATCGGTTCAGCCGTTTTTGCGGTACCTGGGAACAGACGGACGGACATTTGGTGAATTATAGTAAGATAATTACTTAATTATTATCAATTTATTAATCACTTATTTATTTTCTTTCTCATCTGGGAAATATCTCAGGAACCTTTTGAGTTAGGAAGCTGATATTTGGACACGACAATGACCAAGTGATTTGGCTGTAAATGGTATTTTTAATTTAATGATTAATGAGTTAATCAATTAATTATTTTATTTTTGATTAATTAATTATTGAATTGATTTTCTAAAAGTTACAGCTTCGGATGAAACGCTGGTGGTTTAGGTATGCTATTATCCAATTGATTTAGAAATTAATTCTTTTTCGATGATTATTTATTTATTTTAATTACACAATTAATCAATCAATTATATTGTACACCTCTCCCTCCCAATACCGTCTCTATGTCCTGCATGACGGCATCGCCGGGCACCTAATGCTCCTCTTAGGGGACCTATTGTTATTGGATATGTTATTTATTTGGCATGGGGGCGGTGTACTTTGAATGTATCTGTACTTGTTTTTGTTGTCTTTCTATGTAATTGGTGTGTGTAATTGGCCTTTTGCGTTGGTGCCTGGTCCAAATCACTGCTTCGAGTGGTATTTTATATAAAACGAAGTAATCAGCTGACGTCAGAAGTGGGGTGAATTGGTGTTTTATTTAACAGCATGATGACTTCATCTCGAAGAGACCACAATACGCCAGGGTAATATGAATCTCGTTGTCTCCAGGCGATTTACAATGGCTGCTGTTAGCATAAAGATGCGATTGTCATGAACAATGTGGGTTGTTACCACAGATGTGGTGGCCTCGTGTGCATTTGAATGTCTCAGCAGGAGGGATCAAGAGCCACGGCCCCAACAATGTTCACATCTCCTGTTTGCCTTAGCCTGTTGCACTTCCCAGAGCAAGGCTGCAGTCCGTTCCGACATCCTTATCAGCATGAGGGCCCTGCAAGAATTGCCTTCATCGCCGAGCAACAGCTGCCTGACTGTAGGAACAGCACAAGAGCTCAATCTTAAGTCAAAAATACTCTCCATTAAGAATTCCAGCTCGATAATTAGGGCCTTAGGAGGAGGTTTTGAGGCCTAATGATTTGCCGGCCTTCTGGGATCGGGGAAGTTTGCTCGAGGGTTATTATTGTGAAGAATGGCACCGACTGCACTTAAACCAGGAGACTTTGCAAAGTGCACGAACAACCGCGATCACGCCAACATGCACGACAACCATCTGGGCCATCTATTTATTATGTACACAACGAGGAGGGTTTGTTTGGGAAAGAGGGATGGGAGCGGAGCAAACCTGACAAAAGGATAATTTTAAAAAAGGAGTGTGGTGGAATAGCGGGAGAAGGAGAGCAGTTTTGGAGAAAAATGAAAGGGGTCGTATGGAGAGCATAGGGTAGAAGAGGAGAAATCAAAACACACTTATAATTATGTATGGTACGTAATAAATACACAAACCAGGTCTACATACAGATACAATTTGTTAATACAGAATACTTTCACACAGTCAATCTGAATGCAAATGAAGGCAAATTATTTGCAAAGCGATACACCCAAAGTATTCAAAATTATGGAGGGGGAAGGGGATGGTGAGGGAGGAAGTCATTCATTTGTACATTTAAAACGTATCATGGGTCATTGTTGTTACTCATTATGGTATTCTGAGATTACAATGGAATGCAATGAAGAAGAAGAGGCCCTCGCCACTGATTTGACGATACCAGAACACGAGACCAAGGGGGATTATGTTATTATCCTTATTCAAATGGTTAATTCAGAACACCTCTTCAAAATACCTCTCGATGTGTAATTCAAAACACCTCACTGCACTGGAAAACGTGGGGGCTGCAATACTGTACAGTAAAGGGTGTGGACTTGTAATACCCTCTCCCACCTGGAGTGGCGCTACACAATACACATTTACATAGATAATTGTGTCCCTTTCCCATCCCCCTAAGACCACCGGCAAAGAAAAAAACATCCCTGTCCACTAATTGGGGTCATGCTGATCCTATGTAGTAAGTCTGGATGGAATCAACCAGACATTGTAAGAGCATCATGACATACAAACACACACCAGTCAATGAATTATAGTAACTAGTGAGATACCCGTGCTACGCACGCTAAAGCATGAAACCAATAAATTCCAGATTCCTGTAGCACCCTCAGTCACACGTCAGATATGGACAACAAGTTCGTGAAGGACTTCCATGATAAACGTACCCTTTCGCAAACAAACGGGTACGTTCGTTCACGTATAGAAACATCGATCGTGGATCCGTGGCGAATCTGCATATGGCGATCCGCGAAGTTCACATTTAGAAAGTAGAAACCATCACGGCATATCGTCATTTACTTGAACTCGATATCTCTTTTTTCATTCCAAACAACACAATTCCAATCACAAATTAATCACAAAATAAACTTTTAACAACATTGTTAATGTTTCCTTCATTGTAAAATCTACCAAGTCAACAGCTAAAAGGATTTTGAGCCGATAGGTGTTACGATAGCCGATAGCCGATAGCCTTGGCAATATCGATGGAGACAGCGATCTGTTAGCGTATACACTGCCCAAATAGCTATGTGGAATTTTCTCATGTAGAGCTTAAACTCACGTCGTTTGAACTTTGGCCAAGGTCATTATTTATTTTTAATGATGTTTATATACGAATCAAAAAGCAGATAATTGGTTTTGGTTGAGTGAGTTGAGTGAGATAATTGGTTGAGTTGAGTTTGGGTTTGGTTTTCAATATACATGAGTTGCTAATATGAAATGTCTTCGTTTCTAATCCATCACATTTGCCAATTAAATCTAATTCATGACTCATTGTCAGGTGTTCATCTCTACATATCCATAAAGCAAAAGGCCCACTTTTCATATTGTAAAATACACATTTATCAGGATTAACTACTAGCTTAAGACAAAATGGCTAAAATTTCAATAATGCGACACCAATTTCAATAAAATTTAAATAAAAGACAATTGAGTTTCTGCATAAAGAAGGAAAGATTGAGTGAAAAAAGTGAAAACAATCATAGGTAGAAGACCCAAAAACTGTCAAAGAAGGATAAGCAATACTTGAAGATAATATCCTTCTTCTATAATAATAAAAGTCAGTGTCCATCCGTCCGCCCGTCCGTCCATCCGTCTGTCTGTCTGTCTGTCTGTCTGTCTGTCTCCACTATAACTCCAAAACCATGAAACCTAGCGACCCCAAGCTTTGCATGCATACACCTGGATCTCCAACAGATTGCAAGGATGAAAACTGGGTGTTTGGGTTTGTTATAACATCCTTTTTGAAGATGAATAACAGGGTGCTCATAAGTAAAAAAATCCCCGATGTGGTGGTTTACCAATATGGCGGCCCGCCATCTTGGTCAGCCCACTGCACCTCACTGGGTTATTACGCCGCCATTTTGTTTCGGCCTACTCAAACGTGCCTTGCCTTTGAAACACGATCGATTACTAGTACCGACTGCAAAGCCGCAATGAGCCGGCGAAGCCAAAGCCTCTTGCCACTATTTTACCCATCACTATGGCATCAGTAGATTAGGTACTTGGTAGTAGGTAGGTGTAGTAGGTACCGTACCTGGTAAGACTTGGTAAAAGAGAAGAGCAGAGAGTCCTCCCCAATGGCAATACGTGCATACAATAAATGTCACAAGAAGCTTAAGGAAGTAACTATACGATGTGCGAGCTTAAGGCCTATTTTAAGAAATTTTAACTGGGCTTAACATACGTTTTCACAGTACCGTATGTGTGTCGTCTTCTAACTTCAGTCACTGTCAGGCGCCAGGGCTGGTTCTCTGACTCTCCGGGCACGGCAGCTTCCTCCACCAGAAGACGTTAGCTTGCAATGATTAATTCAGTGAATTCCGTCTCAACTTCGGATATTTCCGGCCGTGAAAAACTATCCGTATTTCTAAACTAAATATGTAAACCGCTTATACCATATTTCTGGCCGTGAAAAACTATCCCATACGGCCGCGAGATTTCTAAAAAATAATTCTTCGTCAATGGTAGAATATTTGACGCCGTTTTCACCCTCCGAAACGCGTAATAATATTTTTTCAAATGCTCGAATCTCATTGGTTCTGGTGTTTGATGACGATTTTCGTTGAAGATAACGAGGTTGGTCTTAACGTATTTTAATTACTAATTAGAGGTTTCATTAGATTGTGAATCAAAGAACAACGGGTGAAACAAACTCCTATTGAACTTTTTCGCAATTGTTTTATGCAAACTTCCGCATCCGGTCGATGGCGGTCTCCATTGAGTGATTTCATTTTAGAAATATTTTTGCAAATGCTTGACTCTCATTGGGTCCAGTGTTTGGTGACGCGTTTTGTTGAAGATAACCAGGCCCGTGCGGGCCGATGTTGGTCTTAAATTATTTTATTAATACATTGGAGGTGCATAAGATTGTGAATCAAACGATGATGGGTGAAAGAAACTCCTAATGAACGTTTTAAATTTGTTATGCATACTTCCGCATCCGCAAGATGGCTGCCTCCACTGCGCTTCGGATTCTCGAGCCAAGGCATAATCAGGTTTTCAACATAATACGTACTCGTTTATTGACAACACCGGCTTCGCCGGCTATTATCATTACATAATTGAAGCATATCATCAAAATCTGGATTCAGATATGAGGATTGGATGCTGTAGACTAAATAATGTCCAAATGTGGAGTGAAATCTGACAACATTTACCGCATCTTGTGATTTTATAACTAAGTGTATATATGCATTTATTTAAGCGAGGCTGAGATTCTCGTTCTGCTGTTAGGTTTTTTTTTATATCTAACTTTGTGAGGTAAAACGCATCTCGCTATACGAGATCGGTGCCAGTGATAGATATACTACGGTGGTATATAAAGAGTCGGTGTTTGAGAAAACGATCCCGTAAACTGTGTCGATCACCGAAATGGAATTGTGATGGTTGCCTATGCGGCGTTGTTGGTTCGTTAAGATTTATTACTAGTACCCTACTGCAAAGCCGCAATGAGCGGGCGAAGCCAAAGCCTCTTGCCACGATTTCCGTCTCAACTTCGGATATTTCCGGCCGTGAAAAACTATCCCCTATGGCCGCGAGATTTCTAAAAAATAATTCTTCGTCAATTTTAGAATATTTGACGCCGTTTTCAGCCTCCGAAACGCGGTAAAAAGCTTTTTTGAAATATTTTTTCAAATGCTCGAATCTCATTGGTTCCGGTGTTTGGTGAAGATTTTCGTTGAAGATAACCAGGGCCCGTGCGGGCCCGGGGAACGAGGTTGGTCTTAAAGTATTTTAATTACAAATTAGAGGTGCATAAGATTGTGAATCAAACAAAAACGGGTGAAACAAACTCCTATTGAACGTTTTCGCAATTTTTTATGCATACTTCCGCATCCGCAAGATGGCGGCCTCCATGCAGCGATTTGGTGCATCAAAGCTTCGAAATTCTCAAAGGATCCAGCAAAATCAGGCTTTTCAACATAATACGTACGTGTTCATTCACAACACCGGCTTCGCCGGCTATTATTATTATTATTATTATTTAACTTTGTCAGGTAAAACGCATCTTGCTATACGAGTTCGCCACCAGTGATAGATAAATGCATCTCGCTATACTTTCCATCTGTAAGGCTTCAAACTGTTACTGTGTGTGCCACTGTGTGTGTGTTACTATGTTTGTGTGTGTGGGTGTGTGTGTTACTGTGTGTGGGTTACTATGTTTGTGTGTGTGTGTGTTACTGTGTGTGTGTGTGTGTGTTACTATGTGTGTGTGTGTGTGTGTGTGTTACTGTGTGTGTGTGTGTTACTATGTTTGTGTGTGTGTGTTAGAGTGTGTGTGTTACTCTGTGTGTGTGTGTGTGTGTTACTATGTGTGTGTGTGTGTGTGTGTGTGTGTGTGTGTGTGTGTGTGTGTGTGTGTGTTTGTGATCATTTAATGAAGAGTCTGTATTGCAGAATGAGTCCAAGGTTTGTGTCACGACTGAACCATGACACAGTCAGATCGAGACATCCTTGAAAACCCCTTTGAAGGCTGGTAACAGTCATTACTTAACCCTCTCACTCCCCCAGAAAACCTTTGACCAATCACAATGGACGTTTATCAAAGCTTAGGCCAGGGTCCGCAGTTGCAGAAATAAAACCATTAAGGATGAAGATTTATGGTAATTGATCAAAAGAGCTGGGTGGGTCCACTCGCACTGAATATTTGAAACCATTATGTTAATTCTATTGTTTCATCAGCATTTATTTAGTAAGTGAAGTTTATGCTTCAGTTCTTTGAGGACACTTTTACACCATGTGGTAATTGCTTATAACCATCATGGATGCCTTATGTGGGAAACGTTTTTGTTCCTGCTTGTAAGTATGATTTTGTTGTCAGACATGTCTATCTGATTTGATCACGTGATTTTGATTATGATATTATGTTGTTGGGTGGTAACGTGGTTATTTACAAACCACCCTGTGTACTGATTTATAACACTGTAACCAAAGGCATTTCTAACAAAGGTTTCATATAAAACAAAGTGTATCGTTGTATCATTTGTGGTACTAAACAACCAAATTTGTCCAGGTCTTTTTGGAACACCCTGTATATCGTTTTTGGCCCAATCACTCAATGGTGAATCCAGCGTGGAGAATCGAATTCTAAAAATCACTTCGAATTTTAAAAGTTCTCAGATCCAGATCCGGATCTTCACCAAAATCTAATTATTTTGTGCTTGTCACAAACCCAACCTCTCCACCAAATTTCTTCCGAATCTGTCCACAACTTTTTGAGATATCCTGTTCACAAAAAGACGTTCAAACATCGGTGAAAACATCACCTTCACCTTCGGTGGCGCAGGTACCAATGCTGGGAAGGCAATGGAAAGCACCCAGTATAACCCTTGCCAAGAAACTGCTTCGGTTGCACTAAAACCAATGATTTGTGAAGAGTACGGTAGGTACATCGACATCACCAGCAGACGTCTCTCACCTGGGCTGTAGGTGTTGCGAACAGGAACACAGGTACACTTATCTCCGGCATGGTTGTTTAACACCTGGTGCGTAGGATTTTAAAATTTGATGTTTGTGCAACCACGGAGACAGTAGATCAAAGCCTTTCTTATAAGTCGTCCCTTTGAAAGGAAATAAAAGGAAAGTATAAAGTTGGTATTGAAGGAACTGCGCTCCAACGCGAGTCGAAAGAATTGACGCGACCAAAGATGGAATTCGTCCGAGTTGCTTTATTGAAACAAAACAGCTCAGGTATTCTGACAAAAGCCCGTTTATCGGGCAGCAATATATATACACATTTATGTCGGGAAGTTTGCCCGGCAAAAGCTATACCGGGCATGCCCGGGTGTCAAGGGCGAGCCTTGGAAAGGCGAGTCTGGACCTGCCCGGGCGTGTTTGGCTGCGGCCTGGCAAGTCGAGGCTGGGCGTGCCCGGGTGCTCTGGACGAGCACTGGAAAGGCGAGAGCGGGCATGCCCGGACGCTCTGGGCGAGCCCTGAAAAGGCGATAGCGGGCATGCCCGGACGCTCTGGGCGAGCCCTGGAAAGGCGATAGCGGGCATGCCCGGACGCTCTGGGCGAGCCCTGGAAAGGCGAGAGCGGGCATGCCCGGACGCTCTGGGCGAGCCCTGGAAAGGCGAGAGCGGGCATGCCCGGACGCTCTGGGCGAGCCCTGGAAAGACGAGACCGGGCGTGCCCGGGAGGTTCGGGCGTGCCCGGGAACAGTGAGTCCGGGCATGCCCGGGAGAGGCGCGTCTGGCCGGTGCAAGGCGATTGTGTGCATCCAGCGGTAACCGCTACAGTATAATCGATGTTTGAAAAAAGGGAATCTATAGGTATGAGGAGTGTACGAAACCATCCAATACGTAAAGGTTAATTTTTACGGCGTAGCCCATCGGGCAGAGCTGTCTCGAACATTGTTTGTCCGTATGGATGTATGTGTGTATGTATATATTCACTCACTGTATGTATATATGCACTCACTGTATGTATGTATGTATTTATGTATGCACTCACTGTATGTATGTATGTATGTATGTATGTATTCATGTATGTATTTCAACATAATACGTACGCGTTCGTATGTATGTATGTATGTACGTATGTATGTATGTATGTACGTATGTATGTATGTATGCACTCACTGTATGTATGTATGTATTCATGTATGTATGTATGTGTGTCATGTATGTATGTATGTATGTATCGTCCTGTTGACGACTCTATTAAGACAGAGCGTCCACGGATAGCAATCAAGCTTAATGAGGCGTTATCCATTGCCGGATTAACCATTAGGCAGACAAGGCATGTGCCTTAGGGCCAGCCAAAAATTCGGGCCACAAAAATGGACAAGCAGTTTTCGTCAATTTTTATTATTTTAAACAAATTATTTCTAATTTCTGTCCCTGCCAGGGTAAGTCCCTGCCACCAATTGCTCAGGAGAACGCTCATTTTCGCAGCTAAAGAGAATCAAAGATGTGAAGCGTTCTACCATGCATCAACAGCGTCTTGGTGCGTTGGCCCTTTTGTGCATTGAAAGTGATTTGCTCCGAGAACTGGACTTCAGTTCCGTAATTGAAGAGTTTGGAGTTGTAAACGCGCGCAAGGTTACAATCTAAGGTCTAGTAAACTGTAAAGCAAAATGCCAAATCTGTGCGTGTTTGGTCATGCATATATTCAATTATTCATACACTGCAAATTGTATAGACTAAACTAGTTTGAAAGTAGTTTCTTTTCACATTAAATATTTGTCTTTTTTTGCATTAAATATTTTGTTCATGAATCAGTTTATCTTTTGTCTGGGGTCCATTTCCATGAGCCCGAGATATAATTTAAATTGTTCAGGCCATTCTCTAAAATTTCAAAATGTGCCTTAGGGCCAACCGAGGCTTAATCCGCACTGGCGTTATCCAATTCAATGGCGGATCATATGCGAGCTGGGGGGTTTGGGGGGAGAATGCCGCTTACCTTCATGGCCCCGCGCGCAGTCTTCACCCTTTGGAAAGCAACTCATGAACGAAAACGGAATTTATGGTGCAAAAAGAAATGATTTATTATTCGGAACCCGAGAACAATGGACGCGACGGAAGAACTAAACCCCTCTAATGGAGCGCTCCCACACTGACTTTGACTATACAAGACAAATGGAAGGATAATAAAATAAACGTTTCGTTGTGTTCTGTGGTGCGTCTCATCTGTCTGGATGTCGGGTCCGTTCGGCTGTCCAGGCTCGGATGTTCCCGCTCCATCAGGCTTCACTGAGCGCCTCGCTCGCGCCGGTCTCGCCCGCTCAGCGGCAAGCCTCGCTCGCCCGTGAACGCCAGGGAGGGGAATCGATGGCGCTCCAACGTTTTCCCAATGTCCGTCGTAGCGCAGGCAATTTGTGGATCGCAAAGGAAACTCGGGGCAGGCAGGAGGTCCAAGAATGAGAGAGATGGGTCTCACTGAGAGAAAGGCAAGGGAAGAAGGGGGGGAGGGTCCAGGCAGGAAGGAAGCCAATACGAGAGGAGGGAAATGTCGGCCAGCTAATGGTTTTATATCTCGTCGTCTGACGTCAGCTCTCTCCCTCTGCCAACCAATGCCTCGTTTTCTTGTCACCTTTCACACCTTTACACGTCACCAACACTTCACCTCCAACCAGTGTGTAACTTCTTGGTGGTGGTTTCGCGCCTTCCACACTGATTGGCCGTGGTGTCATCGGTCGGCGGCCAATTAGTGTGGCACGTCCTTCACCTTCCTTACCCCCAATCACGGGGAAGCTTTCTGTCCCTTCTCCGACCAATCACACGTCCTTCCCTACTCTGCCAATTGGTGGCCTGCTCTTTGCTCGCTCCTCCCCCCTGTCAATCAAGAGTCCTTCTGGGCATGGCTGTTGCCTGCCTGGTCGATGTTTGCTGCCCTGCCGGTGTTGTCAGCCCAAGTGCGTGGTCGCTTGCTGTTTGGTCTTCCGATCAGTCATTGTGAGGGGGGATTTAATCAATGTGGTGCGCTATTGGGGCTAACTAATGTATATGAGTGCATTGCCATACGGGATACTGGATAGATCACAGGTTTGTCATACCTGGGAGTTAGCCTAATCCCTATTCTACCTATCACCCGATCATCCTCGTATGATCACAGGTATACACTTAATCCGATGAACCGGGCTAGACAGGTCCCTGACTTACTGTACATCGAGATGGTTCTTGCTACCCACGATCATCAGAGCACCTACCTATGCAGATCTACCTAAATCTAAATATGCCCCTACCAAACCGATGCAACAGTGTGTGTGTATGTATGTATGTATGACATTGTATGCACTCACTGTATGTATGTATGTATGTATATATGTATGTATGTGTGTGTATGTATGTATGTATGTGTGTATGTACTCACTGTATGTATGTATGTATGTATGTATGTATGTCCCCTCAAACGTATACCAATCAGAGCTGAGGATATGGTCACATGACAGGGTGATGTGATTACGTCTGATGTCATGACGGTGGTGCTGCGGCTGACTATCCACACACCGCCATTTTGATTTATATGCCAACCATGCCAAACATATCGTCGAACCTGTCATATATCACAATTGCCATGCTCTACCTTTATGTTTTTCATTCAGTGTGAAACACAAACAAATCGATTGTTAAAATGAGCATAAAATATCGAAAGCATCGGCGTTACAGCTCTTCCAACAATACATGTTACGTATAGGCCTTAGGCGTTATGACTCACCTTCCGCTTCAGAGAAATTAAACCCAGGTTTCTTAATACAGTGGTATCGTTTCAGTAGTTTCGTTTTCGTAGTAATAATAATATTATAGTAAATATAACCATACCTTAACACTTTAATCCCAATGTCGTGAATGGAATGTTTATTGATTGAAGTGGTGTAAATTGCGGAAGTTAACAATTCACCTCGGTTTAAAATATATATATATAATTTTCGTAATAATAATGTAACGTTATTATTATAGTAAATTAAATCGTAACACATCCCTTTGTAGTGACTGCAACGTCACTGGAGGTTAAATATATATCTTATGTATATTAAAGTAGCGGCAGTTTTGTGTCTGGTCGTCATGCTACGTCATTACGTATATGATGTCATTTCAGCGTAATCATCCGCTCACTTCGGAGCGGCAGGAAAGGTCATTCCTCTTTGGGGTATATAGATTACAGTCTCTCTATTTTCAGGTCTCAAGAACATTGGGTGTGTGTTCATTTACCAAGGTTCTTGTGGAGAGATCGCCAAGTGGTTTCAGCATTCGAGCAAGCACTCCATTCAAAACACTTAAGGAACGGCTACCTTGGCAAGTGCTAGCTAGCTGCTTGGTAAATGAGCACACCACCAACCCTTGTGGGGTATATATTATATATTGTGGTGCTGTGCAACCACGACTCGTTTGCCAAGAAGGTAGGCCACAACGCATTGTACAAACCAAAACACTTTAGTAACAGCTCGCACGTCAGCACTGGGCGGGCTCGACTTTCGAGCCCGCATATATGTCCCGAGGCCACGCCTTGTCCCCGGGCGTGGCCGGTCGGCCGAAAGGTGGGGCATGTATCTCAGTTCCACCCTGCGCCTCGTGACGCGTTTGCTCCGGGCGTGGCCCGAGCCGTGCTTCCACGCCCGGAAGCTCGTGCCACCGAATGGTGCGCGGAATTATTGCCCACTGGCATTGTGTCCGCCACATGCGCCCCCCCAGAATTCCCGCGCACCTGAAGGATGAGCTTGCGGGGAAGCCGGATGATCCGGCCAAAACGCCCTCTGGCGATGCGTGCAGGGCTGGGGGGTAGCGGGATGGGGGGTGCCGGGGGACTGGCCGCCGGGGGGCGGCCTCGACGCGGAGGCAGAGCTGCTTGCGGGGGGTGGTCCAGGTCGAGGTGGGCCGGCTTGAGGCGGTCCACGGAGATACGATCTGGAGTACCGCCGATGTCCATGGTGAAATGCTTGTCCCCGGTCTCCAGCACGTGGAAGGGCCCGTCGTACGGGGGCCGCAGCGGCTCCCGGTGGGCGTCGTGCCGGACAAAAACGTACTCCGCCGTGCGAAGCTCCGGGGCGACGTGGGAGGACGGGCAACTGTAGGGTGTGCCGTCGGGACCGGGGCGAACCTCCTGGCGGTCTCCTGAAGGGTGGAGCGCTGTTGCGCCGCGGACCAATGTGCCGTGGAGTCGGGGATAAATTCGCCCGGTACCCGCAGTGGTTGTCCGAAGACCAGCTCCGCCGAGGACGCGCGCAGGTTGTCCTTGGGCGCCGTCCTGAGGCCCAGTAGGACCCAAGGGAGCCTGTCGGCCCAGCTGCTGTCGCGGAGGCTGGAGCACGGCCTTCATTGAGCGATGGAAGTGCTCGCACAGGCCGTTGGCCTGGGGGTGGTAAGCCGTGGTGTGGTGCAGCTTGACACCGAGCCCTTGCGCCACTGCTCCCCAGAGCTCCGAGGTAAACTGGGGGCCGCGGTCGGACGAGATGTCCGAGGGGGCGCCGAACCGGGCAACCCAAGTGGCGATGAAAGCTTGCGCGACGTCAGCCGCAGCCGGCGCCGCCAATGGCACGGCCTCCGGCCACCGGGTGGTGCGGTCCACCATGGTGAGGAGGTGGGTGAAACCCCGCGAAGGGGGCAGAGGTCCCACCAAGCCGACGTGGACATGGTCGAACCGACGTTCGGGCACTGTAATCGGGGCCAACGGGGCTTGGGTGTGGCGGTGGACCTTCGCGTGCTGGCACGCGAGGCACGTCCTGGCCCAGTCGCGGACGTTCTTCCGGAGGCCATGCCAGATGAACTTCGCGGTGACAAGCTTCTGGGAGGCCTTCATGCCCGGGTGGGACAGGCCGTGGATGGCGTCAAAAACCGGGCGCTGCCAGCCAGCGGGCACGATGGGGCGAGGCCGGCCGAGGGAGACGTCGCACTAGAGGGCAGTGCCCGCGACATCGAACGGCACCTCGGTGACGTGGAGGCCCATGACGGTGGTCCGCAAGGCCTGGACATCGGGGTCGGCGGTCTGGTCCGCCGCCATCCGGGCATAGTCGATCCCGAGGTAGACCGCGTGTGCGACGGACCGGGAAAGGCAATCCGCCACTGGGTTGTCCTTACCCACGACATGTCCGATATCCGTCGTGTACTCAGACACGGCAGAGAGGTGACGTTGCTGCCGGGCCGACTACGGCTCGGCGACCTTGGCCATCGCGAAAACAAGGGGCTTGTGATCGACGAAGGCCGTGAACGGGCGGCCCTCGAGAAGATGGCGGAAGTGTAGGACCGCCAGGTGGAGCCCGAGCAGCTCACGGTCGAAGGTGCTGTACCGGCATTCGTGCGGGCAGAGCTGCCAGCTAAAAAACGCCAGCGGCTGCCAAGCACCACTCACCCACTGCTCGTGCACCGCGCCCACCGCGTATTCCGACACATCGGTGGTGAGGGCGATTGGTGCATCGGGCGCCGGGTGCGCCAGCATGGTGGCGTTGGCCAAGGCCAGCTTTGCGCCCGCAACCGCCACGGCCATCTGCTCCGTCCAGGCAATGTCACCTTTGCCCGGCTTTCAACAGAGGGCCTCGTGCAGGGGGCGCAGGAGCTGGGTGACGCAGGGAACGAAGCGATGATAAAAATTCACCATGCCCAGGAATTCCTGGAGTCCCTTGATCGTGCGGGGGTGCGGGAAACTCCTGACTGCCTCCACCTTGTCCGGTAAAGGGATGGCCCCGTGCCTGGTGATGCGGTGCCCCAAGACGTCGATGGCGGTGACGCCGAAACGGCACTTCGCAGGGTTGATTATCAGGCCATGCTGGCCCAGGCATTCGAAGAGCATGCGGAGATGAAGCAGGTGCTTCTCCCGGGATGCGCTCACGACTAGGATGTCGTCCAGGTAGACGTAGATGAAGGACAAGTCGCGTAACACGCTGTCCATGAGCCGCTGGAATGCCTGGGCCGCATTTTTCAACCCAAAAGGCATCCGCAAGAACTCGAAGAGGCCGAAAGGTGTGATGACGGCCGGCTTTGGTACATCGTCCGGTTGTACGGGGACCTGGTGGTAGCCCCGGATGAGGTCCACTTTGGAGAAAATGGTCGTGTTCGCCAACCGGGCGGAAAAGTCCTGAATATGCGGGACCGGGTAGCGGTCGGGGGTGGTGGCGTTGTTGAGCCGGCGGTAGTTACCGCACGGCCGCCATCCGCCGCCGGGCTTGGGCACAATGTGCAGAGGAGAGGCCCTTGCGCTGTTGGAGCGCCGTATGATGCCCAGCCGCTCCAGCGTGGCGAACTCCGCTTTCGCCACGGCGAGCTTCGTGGGGTCGAGGCGGCGCGCCCGGGCGTAGACCGGTGGTCCGACGGTGGGAATATGGTGTTCCACCCCGTGTTTGACGCCCCCGCTGAAAAGGTGGGCCGTGTGAGTGCCGGGAAACTGGCGAGGAGGCGGGTAAACTTGTCCGCTGCCAGAAGCGTACAGACTAACCTCGACGGGACGGAACCGCTCAGCAAGCCGCTTAGTAAGCCGTTCAGTGAGCCACTCAGCGAGCTGCTCAATGAGCCGCTCAGCGAACAAGCGAGCGAGCTGAAGGTTTCGGCCTGGACGAGGTGTCGACGCTTAACGTCCACCAACAGCCCATTTGCACAAAGGAAGCCCGCACCGAGCAGGGCCATTGGCACGCTGGCAGTGACGAAAGACCATTGGAAGTGCTGTCCTCCGAAACGCAGCAAGAGGCAACGCTTCCCGAATGTGCGGATGGGCGTTCCGTTGGCGGCGAGCAAGGCGGGACCCCGGCCCGCGGCTTGCTTGTCGGACGCGGAGGCAGGGAGGACGCTTACCTGCGCTCCAGTGTCGCACAGAAAACGGCGACCAGACGAGGTGTCAGTGATGAACAGGAGGCTGCCGGAATGGCCGACGCTCATGGCCGCAAGTGAGCGCCGGCCCGGTCGTTTCCAGACCCGTCGAAAGAACACGGCGGGCGGCACGCCCTAGCCTTGCGGCCGAACCTGGCATGATAGTAACACCAGGTTTGCCCCGGTGGTGGCTGCCGCGTCAGTCGTGACGGCGGTGGTGGACAGCGGGGTGTAGCAGCGGCCACGAGGGGGCGCGGTGCTGAAGCCTCCGCACCGGGATCCGGTATGGCAGCGCCAT
Organism: Myxine glutinosa; assembly: GCF_964187855.1. Taxonomy (NCBI): domain Eukaryota; kingdom Metazoa; phylum Chordata; class Myxini; order Myxiniformes; family Myxinidae; genus Myxine; species Myxine glutinosa. Next base: position 35,832,887 of record NC_136269.1, on the reverse strand, counting down.
GTATCGGCCGCATGTGCGGCGCTGAAACCTCCGCACCGGGATCCACTACGGCAGCACCATACGTGGGCCGCGTGTCGCAGACCGCGAAAAATTTGTCCGCCTCTCCGGCCAGGGCACGGGGTTCCATTATGTTCGAACCGGCCAGCGCGAGCCGCACCTGCGCAGGTAGCTGGCGGAGGAAAAGCGTGTGGAAAAGGAAATCCGGGTGCTGGTCTCAAAGAAGGGACAACATGTAATCCATCCGAACAGATGGTCGTGTGTCGCCGAGGGTAGGAAGGTCCAGGAGGCGGTCGGCGCGGTCGGCCTCCGTGAGCCCGAACGTGGCGAGGTGAAGACGTTTGAGCGCCGCGTACTTGTGGGCGCCCGGTGGGCGCCGAAGGATGGACACGACGCGGGTGGCAGTGCCGGGCCCGAGGGCGGCGACCACGTGAAAGTACATGGTGTCGTCCGCCGTGATGCCCCGGAGCTGGAATTGGGCTTCGGCCTGCACAAACCAAACGTCGGCTTGTGCTTCCCAGAACTCCCGGAGTTTAACGGCGACAGCGTTGGTAGCCATGGCGCGTCAGGGGTCAGCTACAGCTGAACCAGTCGGGGTCACCAGTGTGGTGCTGTGCACACACGACTCGTTTGCCAAGAAGGTAGGCCACAACGCGTTGTACAAACCAAAACACTTTATTAACAGCTCGCACGTCAGCACTGGGCGGGCTCGACTTTCGAGCCCGCATATATGTCCTGAGGCCACGCCTTGCCCCTGGGCGTGGCCGGTCGGCCGAAAGGCGGGGCATGTATCTCAGTTCCACCCTGCACCTCGTGACGCCTTTGCTCCGGGCGTGGCCCGAGCCGCGCTTCCACGCCCGGGCGCTCGCGCCACCCAATGGTGCGCGGAATTATTGCCCACTGGCATTGTGTCCGCCACAATATATTACAATAGATCTTCGCTCAGTCCTGTAAGTAAAACTTACCTCATGGATGTAGGGATTCCCCCAAATTTCTTTGTTTAATGTTATAAACAGCATTAGCGACTGTTTAAAAAGCCAATCATGTGTGTTTGTGGTTTATAATATTTTACAAACCCGGTTACTCCGCTGTTAGAATTTGTCTTGTTTTATGTTATTTTCAATAGAGAGCATATTATTTGGAAGAAAAATCTTACAAGCTAAAAATACCTTTATATTACCGACTTCGGACTCCTCTCCGGAGTCTTCTACCGACTCCTCTCCGGCCTTGCTTCCCCTGATCTGTCTGTGTTCTGTCCCCCAAATATTCCTTCACGTCACACAAGATCTGCCTCTTATGGTTAAATAGAGATCTTATGGATCTCTTATGGTTAAACTGCCAAAATCAAGACTCTCTGCTCACCTTTACTCTTTCATTCCTCTTTTCTCCCACATCTGGAACAAACTCCCTCACTCTCTTCAATCCCTTTCCTCCCTCCAGGTCTTCAAAACAGCTGTTCACCACCATCTCTTATCTTCCCCCATCCAAAACGTTGATATTTTCGACCCCCGTTAATACACCCCAAATCCACCTTCTTCAAATACCGTTTTCTTTCCTGAAAGCTCTAGTAGTAGTGTTCATTTGTTTTATACCATGTACCCTGCCCCAGCCCTCTCCCTTCCACAGATCTCCAGATGTCCCTGTTCTCTACTGTTGTTGTGGTTCCCTCTCTCTCTCTCTCACCCTCTTGTTTCCCGTTCCCTTTTTTATATGTTCTATGTGTTCGCTCTTACAAGAGTCTCGACTTAGTATACAAAAAAAAAAATTATATGTAAATGTTGCCCAATCAAGGTATGCAAATTCGGTAGAGACCTATCTCAAGAGACTCACAGCTGTAATTGCTGTCAAAGGTGCTTCCACCAAGTATTAACTCAGGAGGCGTGGGAAGGGGACAATTAGCCAAACAAGTTATTCTAGTTTTGTATTTTTAAATTATTTTCTGAAATTTGTAGAATTTGTTTTTCACGTGTAAGTTTTGGGTTACAATGTGTAAACAAAGGTGGAAAAAGGAAAAAGTCTGATTTAATGTATTTTAATTCCAGGCTATAGGTAAACGAAAGGTGAAAATTTTGAAAAGGGGGTGTAGACTTTCTATAGGCACTATATATATATATATATATATATATATACACACACACACACACACACACACACACACACACACACACACACACACACATAATAAAGACAAGAGAGCACCACTTGAGATTCTTATGAGATTACACAAATTGGGTTTATAAAACGTCAATTTTTTTCATTCATCCACCTTTTTATTCATCCATTTCTTTATTAAACGCACTGTGAGATTCTGAGCATGAACCTGAGCTTTTGTTGAAACATTCTGAACTGGAGTGAACTCACAAAATGACTCACGTTCTATAATAAGACTATTAGTCACCAAGCCTTCCGCACCAGCAATCTATGGTGAAGTATCAGACACGGTGTTTGGTGTGCATGTCACACGCTTTCTCTTTAAACATCGCACACTTTGCCATGAGATGTAATGCTGGTTATATAACGAGACCCTTGTGCATTACAGAACAATGTTTTCGATGGAATAGCGCAGCACATGAGCCAAATAGATAAGAGCAATCAATAATTATGGATTAAGAAACATGCAAGATTCAAATTCTAATTCTTTCACATTATACACACCATGTGTTATAGCATGCATTGGAATCATATAATAAACAGGTTTGATCCAGATATTGTTTGTGTGTGTGTTCAGGATGCCCATTGATCCAGCCATGTTGATTGTGTTTCAATTATCAGACATTGTGGGAAAAATTGGTATTATGTTATCAATTCAGATTCTTTAATCCCATTTCACCTGTGTCATTTTTCACTCTGTGGATCAACATTGTAGGTTTGGATTTACGATGGTGTATGTGCGTGTGTGTGGACGTGTGTGTGTGGGCGTGTGTGTGTGTGTGGGCGTGTGTGTGTGTGGACGTGTGTATTTGTGTGTGTGTGTGTGTATGTGTGTGTGGGCATGTGTGTTTGGGCGTGTGTGCATGTGTGTGTGTGTGTGTGTGTGTGTGTGTGTGTGTGTGTGTGTGTGCACGCGTGCAGGCGTGTGTGTGTGTGTGTTCATGTGTGTGTGTGTGTGTGTGTGTGTGTGTGTGTGTGTGTGTGTGTGCACGCGTGGGCGTGTGTGTGTGTGTGTGTGTGTGTGTGTGTGTGTGTGTGTGTGTGTGTGTGTGTGCACGCGTGGGCGTGCGTGTGTGTGTGTGTGTGTGTGTGTGTGGGGGGCGTGTGTGTGTGGGGGGGCGTGTGTGTGTTTGCGTGTGTGCGTGTGTGTGCGCACACGTGGGTGTGTGTGGGGGCGTGTGTGTATGTGGGGGGGCGTGGGGGCGTGTGTGTTTGTGTGTTTATGTGTGTGTGTGGGCGTGCATGCGTGTGTGTGTATGTGTGTGTGTGTGTGTGTGTGTGTGTGTGTGTGTGTGTGTGTGTGTGTGTGTGTGTGTAAGTTGCTATTGTTGACTGCTACCTCCACACGTGGATGGGTTTCAGGAGATGGAACTGGTGATGGAGACCAACAAAATCTCGATGTATGCACCTCCATGTGTGTGTCTGTGTGTGTATACAATGTATAGAATGTCACTTATATTATGTATAAATCACGATTCATGTATGTGTGCATGAGTACGTGCCACCGCCACCCATCGTTATCTCCACTTGTGCGTCTCGAATACTGAATGAAACCTTCCCTTGTCTTGAAGCATCCATCTTCACACCAGCAAGGAACCACAACTCATGGTCCAAGCCGTCGTATCCTTATATTTGCTCCATTTCCCCCTTCGTCCCCAAAGTGGCAATGATGTAGATCTGTGCGACCTCCCGCAGAGCCTCCGGGATATGTCTGAATTTTTCCGAAATGGATTTTATGGATATGCCTGGTGTATGCCTGGATTTTCCCCAAATATGCCAAACTAGCTCCTGTTGGCCAAACCCAACAAGTCGCAAGGCAAGGCCAGGGCAACAGGCATATCAATCTGTGCAACCCCGGGTGCCTTTTGTGCAACCCTCATCCTCACCAAATCTGCCATCCTCGGTTCGGTTCTCGCTCCCATCAAAGCGTTGTATTCGGCATGGTCCTGGATCCCACAGAACTCTGTTCCTCCGGTTGGAACTTGGCAAAAAGGGAGTCTACAAAACTCGGGCCTTCTCGTCATGATGGGGTCTGCAAAACCCAACAGGCCACAAGACCAGGCCACATGCCAAACGCATGTCGATCAGCACGACTCTGGGCGCCACATGTGGGTCCTTGTTCTCACCAAAGCTGCCGTCCTTGGCTCATTTCTCACTCCCATTGAATCATATTCTTCGCAGTCCTCAAAGTCATTATATTTGGTGCAGTAGTCAGTGCAGAGCAGCCCAATCCTATAAAACTCATCCTCTCTCACCCTCAACTGGCGGAAACTTTGCAAGTGGAAGTCTTCTCTCCCACCAGCCATCTCACATGGGGGCAAATGTGTGTGTGTGTGTGTGTGTGTGTGTGTGTGTGTGTGTGTGTGTGTGTGTGTGTGTGTGTGTGTGTGTGTGTGTGTGTGTTTGGTTGTTATCTCTATATTCAGGTTTCAGAAGGTGGAACGTAGTGCTCCGAGATCTCAAAGTATCCACCTTCGTTTCTGTAAAGGATAATGCTGCATGGATCAAGCTGTGAAGTTTTCTTATTCTCAAAGTTGTGTGTTCCGAGGGTTTTCTTCAGGATCGTCACCAAGCCTTGGACAGCTTCCAACTGTATTTTTTGTAGTAATATTCCCAGGGATGTTTTTTAAGATCTCCGAAAGGTTCTCTTTATCATTCCCGTTGCTCCAATTATCACTGGTACCCTCCAAGATCTTTTTACTTCATTAATGAGATCTTAGTATTTGGTAATTTTCTTGATTTATGCATTGTTTAGGCCAAAGTCATTGGGTACTGAAACCTCCATGAGAAATGCTTTCTTTTCTTTTTTTGTACCTGAGCACTTTATCCGGTCGCAATGCTTTGCTTTCTATGCATTCCCCTCGATGGTATCATCAGGTCGTACATGAGCATTACTTCCTTGTTTTTAGTGATTGCTTTTGGTTCATGTTTCCATGAGTTTTCTGGAACTGGCATATTGAGGTTTTTTTGCAGATTTGCCAGTGGATTACTTTAGATACTTTGTTATGTCTTTTTGTGTTCAGCTATTCTGACAAATGTTTTGTACATCCTAAAAAGAAGTGACTCATGCTTTCTGTTTCTACCTTGCAGAATCTACACTTGTCTGAAGGACTTTGGGTCAAGCTGTGAAGTTTTATTATTCTCAAAGTTGTGGTCCGAGGGTTTTCTTCAGGATCGTCACCAAGCCTCGGACAGCGTCCAACTGTATTTTTTGTAGTAATATTCCCAGGGATGTTTTTTAAGATCTCCGAAAGGTTCTGCTTTATCATTCCCGTTGCTCCAATTATCACTGATACCCTCCAAGATCTTTTTACTTCATTAATGAGATCTTATTATTTGGTAATTTTCTTGATTTATGCATTGTTTAGGCCAAAGTCATTGGGTACTGAAACCTCTATTAGAAATAATATTTCTGTGGCCTTTCATAAGTCCTTTCATCATTTCATCATCATCAAAGGGTAAGTCCTTTCATCATCGTAAAGCCATTCACATAGTGTCCTTGGTCTTGGGCATTTATTATGATTATTTCATCATCCAAGATGAGTTGACATTTTCGCCATTCCAAAGAGCCATTTTTGTCTACGTCAAATCTTTTTTATATATCCGTGCTCTTTTGTCGTTCTCGCAGTTGTCAGTGTATATCTGTTGATATTTCACTTTAGATTTTTCTTTTCTCTTTTTTGCAATCATTGCAGCTGTATTTGGTGCTGTTTCAGTTTCATGGGTAACACCTTCTATTCGCACATGTCTTTGGAATATTTTTGCAAGGTGGGTTCGGGAAACCTCGTCTTCCTTGCTGTCTTTGTGTCTGCATGTAAATTGCATTCAGTAGTCTGTTGAACTTTTAATGTTTTTGACCAATCCTACAGTTGTCATTCTGTGCACTTTGTTGAGCTCCATCAGGCCGCTACCTCCTTCTTGCCTCGGCAGGTACATTCTCAGGCTGCATTGATTTTTGGAGAATATTTTGTGGATGGTAAAGAGTTTCCTTGTTTTGATATCCAGTTTATTGATATCTGCTTGTGGCCAGTTTATTAACGCACAGGTTGTAAACCTGGTGCGTTATAGCGTTTGCCTGGGAATTTCTGTCTCTCCAAAAGTGAAGCTCCGTTTCTGTCGCTCAGATGTGTAGCCAGTTTCTGTCGCTCAGATGTGTAAACATGACGTCATCAAATCTATATTTAGGCTAACCATGGGCTGGTTAACCTGGCAGGCTAACCCCTTTGGCTGGTACGCGGCCGCTCGCTAGTACATAATATAGGATATATTTGTTATATGTTATGTTATAGGATATATAGGATATATGTTATATGATATAGGATAGGTTATAGGATATATATGTTATAGGATAGGAATATAGGACCCAAATGACCCAGAGGACCCAAATGACCCAGAGGACCCAAATGACCCAGAGGACCCAAATGACCCAGAGGACCCAAATGAACCAGAGGACCCAAATGACCCAAATGACCCAGAGGACCCAAATGACCCAGAGGACCCAAATGACCCAGAGGACCCAAATGACCCAGAGGACCCAAATGACCCAAATGACCCAGAGGACCCAAATGACCCAGAGGACCCAAATGACCCAGAGGACCCAAATGACCCAGAGGACCCAAATGACCCAGAGGACCCAAATGACCCAGAGAACCCAAATGACCCAAATGACCCAGAGGACCCAAATGACCCAGAGGACCCAAATGACCCAGAGGACCCAAATGACCCAGAGGACCCAAATGACCCAGAGGACCCAAATGACCCAGAGGACCCAAATGACCCAGAGGACCCAAATGACCCAGAGGACCCAAATGACCCAGAGGACCCAGAGGACCCAAATGACCCAGAGGACCCAGAGGACCCAAATGACCCAGAGGCCCCAAATGACCCAGAGGACCCAAATGACCCAGAGGACCCAAATGACCCAGAGGACCCAAATGACCCAGAGGACCCAAATGACCCAGAGGACCCAAATGACCCAGAGGACCCAAATGACCCAGAGGACCCAAATGACCCAGAGGACCCAAATGACCCAGAGGACCCAAATGACCCAAATGACCCAGAGGACCCAAATGACCCAGAGGACCCAAATGACCCAGAGGACCCAAATGACCCAGAGGACCCAAATGACCCAGAGGACCCAAATGACCCAGAGGACCCAAATGACCCAGAGGACCCAAATGACCCAGAGGACCCAAATGACCCAGAGGACCCAAATGACCCAGAGGACCCAAATGACCCAGAGGACCCAAATGACCCAGAGGACCCAAATGACCCAGAGGACCCAAATGACCCAGAGGACCCAAATTCTATGTATGTTTCTATGATGATGTATGTTTTGGTGAAAGTACATAATGTGAATACTAGTAGCAATTTTACAAAAACCATGGCATAATTTCAAATGTTGACCCGAGATGATAATTATGCTACATCATAATTTCCATGTGCCAACCTGGGCGGAATCCAAGTGGATTCACTTGACTTGTTGTTCCGCAGCTTTACTGGAATAATGGTGCTGCCAGTTGGTTTATGGCTTTGGTTTTGTTTCTCAGGGAGAGGTATGATTTCAGGATCCGTCTCTTCATATACAGGTATTTTTTGGTAATTGTTTCACGCATTTGTTTGTGAATTATTTGTGGGACCTCTTCTAGTCTGAGGTATGTGTGTGATGCTTCGTTCTCTAGCTCCTGTTGTTGATTTCAATGTCATCAGAGTATCGCTTCACTAATTTCAGTTGTTCTTCCAATTTTTTGTCGTTTGGTGTGAAGAGCATTAAATCATCCATATACGGTCAATCTGTCACCTTTCCTGTTTCTTTGGACATTTTTATATTGGATGTTAGGTTGTATCTGTGTCCTTCCTCATTAATGAGGTTGTTAATTGGGTCCAAGGAGAGGAAAAACAGGAGAGGGGAGGTAAAGGCTGTCACCCCAGAAGATCCCATGACATATCTTCATTACTGGTATTTCGATTTTTCCTTCCTATTGCTGTAGTTTAAATGTGGTATTCCAGAACTCCATTGCTTTCTCTATCGGTTTGATTATTTGGGGCTCATCTTGTACAATTGCATGCATTTTATCAACCATGAATGTGGAACACTATCGGAAGCTTTTTTGCAGCCTATCCAAGCTGTGGATAATTTGGTTCTTTTCGTTTTCGTTTTCGGAATATGGCCTTGTTCAGTAGTAGGTGGTCTATTGTTCCATAACATCCTCTTTTACATCCTTGTCAGCCTGCTTGTTGTGTTAGGTGGTGGTACATTATTTATGTGATGATTCCCGTCAGAAGTTGAATGTTGTTTGTAGACATATTGTTATGTTTACAAACATTATGTTTACAAACACAAGTTTACAAACTTCTATTGGTCGGTATTTGTGAGGTAGTTGTGTTTATTCAAGGTGTTACCTTATGTGAGTCATTCATCCACTGCCTTTTCTTCGTGGATACATTCGTTGAATGCTCAAGCGTAATGAGTGTGGATAGCATCTCGTGGCTTTAGCCAGAAGTTTGGAATTACATGCAGGCCAGGGCTTTTAAAGTTTGGCATTTTTTTGGAGTTTTTATTTTTATTTTTTAGTGGTGAAGCCACTTCAATATTTGGCTGTCAGTCCCTCCATTAAAAATGAAGAAGAAGAATCTTTCAAACCCACTGTGTTTTATTCCACAGTGTTCCAAAGGGTAACTCTAGACTAGAAGGTAATGCTGAAGGCTTCTGAAGGGTAATTCTAGAGAGTTCTAATGGGTGATTCTAAAGGGTAATTCTCAAGGGTTCTAAAGGGAAATTCCAAAGGGTTCTAAAGGGTAATTATAAACGGTAATTCTGAGGGGTTATAAAGGGTAATTCTAAAGGGATCTAAAGGGTAATTATAAAGGGATGTAAAGGGTAATTATAAAGGGATGTAAAGGGTAATTATAAAAGGATGTAAAGGGTAATTATAAAGGGATGTAAAGGGTAATTATAAAGGGATCTCAAGGGTAATTATAAAGGGTAATTCTGAGGGGTTCTAAAGGGTAATTCTCAGGGGTTATAATGGGTAATTCTGAAGGGTAATTTTCAAGGGTTCTAAAGGGTAATTCTAAAGGGTTCTAAAGGGTAATTCTGAGGGGTTATAAAGGGTATTTCTAAAGGGTTATAATGGGTAATTCTGAAGGGTAATTTTCAAGGGTTCTAAAGGGTAATTCTAAAGGGTTCTAAAGGGTAATTCTGAGGGGTTCTAAAGGGTAATTCTCAAGGGTTCTAAAGGGTAATTCTAGATGGTTCTAAAGGATAATTCTGAGGGGTTATAAAGGATAATTCTGAGGGGTTCTAAAGGGTAATTCTCAAGGGTTCTAAAGGGTAATTCTAGATGGTTCTAAAGGGTAATTCTGAGGGGTTCTAAAGAGTAACTCTCAGGGGTTCTAAAGGGTAATTCTCAGGGGTTCTAAAGGGTAATTCGCAGGGGTTCTAAAGGGTAATTCTAAGGGGTTCTAAAGGGTCATTCTCAGGGGTTCTAAAGGGTCATTCGCAGGGGTTCTAAAGGGTAATTCTGAGGGGTTCTAAAGGGTAATTCGCAGGGGTTCTAAAGGGTAATTCTCAGGGGTTCTAAAGGGTAATTCGCAGGAGTTCTAAAGGGTAATTCTGAGGGGTTCTAAAGGGTAATTCGCAGGGGTTCTAAAGGGTAATTCGCAGGGGTTCTAAAGGGTAATTCGCAGGGGTTCTAAAGGGTAATTCTGAGGGGTTCTAAAGGGTAATTCTCAGGGGTTCTAAAGGGTAATTCGCAGGGGTTCTAAAGGGTAATTCGCAGGAGTTCTAAAGGGTAATTCTGAGGGGTTCTAAAGGGTAATTCGCAGGGGTTCTAAAGGGTAATTCTCAGGGGTTCTAAAGGGTAATTCGCAGGAGTTCTAAAGGGTAATTCTGAGGGGTTCTAAAGGGTAATTCTGAGGGGTTCTAAAGGGTAATTCGCAGGGGTTCTAAAGGGTAATTCGCAGGGGTTCTAAAGGGTAATTCGCAGGGGTTCTAAAGGGTAATTCTGAGGGGTTCTAAAGGGTAATTCTCAGGGGTTCTAAAGGGTAATTCTCAGGGGTTCTAAAGGGTCATTCTCAGTGGTTCTAAAGGGTCATTCTCAGGGTTCTAAAGGGTAATTCTCAGGGGTTCTAAGGGGTAATTCTCAGGGGTTCTAAAGGGTAATTCTAAGGGGTTCTAAAGGGTAATTCTCAGGGGTTCTAAAGGGTAATTCTCGGGGGTTCTAATGGGTAATTCTGAAGGGTAATTTTCAAGGGTTCTAAAGGGTAATTCTCGGGGGTTCTAATGGGTAATTCTAAAGGGTAATTCTGAGGGGTTCTAAAGGGTAATTCTCAAGGGTTCTAAAGGGTAATTCTAGATGGTTCTAAAGGATAATTCTGAGGGGTTATAAAGGATAATTCTGAGGGGTTCTAAAGGGTAATTCTCAAGGGTTCTAAAGGGTAATTCTAGATGGTTCTAAAGGGTAATTCTGAGGGGTTCTAAAGAGTAACTCTCAGGGGTTCTAAAGGGTAATTCTCAGGGGTTCTAAAGGGTAATTCGCAGGGGTTCTAAAGGGTAATTCTCAGGGGTTCTAAAGGGTCATTCTCAGGGGTTCTAAAGGGTAATTCTTGGGGGTTCTAAGGGGTAATTCTCAGGGGTTCTAAAGGGTAATTCTCAGGGGTTCTAAAGGGTCATTCTCAGGGGTTCTAAAGGGTAATTCTCAAGGGTTCTAAAGGGTAATTCTGAGGGGTTCCAAAGGGTAATTCTCAAGGGTTCTAAAGGGTAATTCTAGATGGTTCCAAAGGATAATTCTGAGGGGTTCTAAAGGATAATTCTGAGGGGTTCTAAAGGGTCATTCTCAAGGGTTCTAAAGGGTAATTCTAGATGGTTCTAAAGGGTAATTCTGAGGGGTTCTAAAGAGTAACTCTCAGGGGTTCTAAAGGGTAATTCTCAGGGGTTCTAAAGGGTAATTCGCAGGGGTTCTAAAGGGTCATTATCAGGGGTTTAAAAGGGTAATTCTCAGGGGTTCTAAAGGGTCATTCTCAGGGGTTCTAAAGGGTCATTCTCATGGGTTCTAAAGGGTCATTCTCAGGGGTTCTAAAGGGTCATTCTTTAGGGGTTCTAAAGGGTCATTCTCAGGGGTTCTAAAGGGTCATTATAAAGGATTTCGTTCGTTTCTCGGCTTTGCCTATTTCATATTAAAATGCCAAACTGAACCACTTCCTTTGGGCACCAGTGTGATTTCTTATTTAACCAATATATTATCACTGGAGACATTTCCCGGAGATGTTGTATTTTCCTTTTTTAAGTTTTGAATCCAACCCACCTCCTTGTTTATGTAATTTTGGGTTTTCATAAATTCCTCACCAGAAATCCTCAAGTTAATCTTTGTCAGGGGGACTTGCTACATTTTTTTTTTGTTTCCCAATTCCATGATGGAATGATAGAACATTTTTGGGTTATTTCCACAAACATATGGGTTTGCTTTCTCCCATTGTTGGCTTTGCCTTTGTTTGTTTTTATCTTCCTTGCTATAATTTCTATTTTTAGTTTGTTTTCAGCAACCATCACCTCTCGGTCTTTGTTCTTGATTATATATATATATATGTGTGTGTGTGTGTGTGTGTGTGTGTGTGTGTGTGTTTGTCTGTGTGTGTGCACAAGTGCGTGTTTTCAGCAACTTCATAAAGCATTATAATTTGATCCATAAAATTTCAAACAGAGCGAGTCAATAATGTTTCAGGGGCAATAAAAGACGGTAACTTTACATTGTTATGTCTTTGGACCAGTCTCTGAAGCCTTAAAAGCATTAACAGTGAAAAGTGTGAGTGCATGGTTTATGTGGGCATTTTTCACTGGGGCCTGATTCAATAACATTTGTTGTATATCGTCATCCTTGTTCCACCAGCATAATCCCTCATGTTTGTTGTCAATTACATTGTAACGTAAGTCATGTTAGCTCATATCCCATTTCCTGCTCGTTTATGCAGCCCGGGCCTGGCGTCTTGGATAGAAGGCCCATAACCGCGTACGCGGGCATGCGATCCCTACACCAGCTGCCAACGGGCTGTAATTCCCAGTGATGCGGTTAATAACCACAAACAGTACCGCCTCTAGACATGCGGCCTATGATTTGTTACCCCCAAGACATCATTGTGAAGTGTGATCCCAGGGCTGTCCATTTGTCCATCTATGCAGATTAGGCTAATCGCTAATGTGTCATAGTTACACATTTTGACACCATGGAAGCTAAGCTTATGTCTTGGATATTCTAACAATCACCAGAGGCTTCCATTGTTTTTATCCAGCCTTTTCACAACATTTTACATGTTCTTTAAACTAATCTCTACCAATGTTGTGACATATTTCCAACACCGCATTAGCCTCCAACATTTGCCTCACCTTCCTTCCCTTCTACAGCTTTATGATGTTCACTCCTTTGAGCAGAGGCGGATTTAGATTTTTTGGGGGCCTGGGCACAAAAACAATTTAGGTCCAAATCATCCCCCAAAAACACGAATGCATAAACATGCATTAATACCTACAGGATGAGTCGCAAGTCTCAGGACATGGTTGTACAGTCACGTGAAAAAGTAAGTACACCCCATGTAAAGTTTTGACTTTTTCAACATATTTCAACATACAGCTATTTGATCTTCATTTCAACAATATTGATAGATAAAGGTGATATAATATAACAAATATCATGAAACATTTACATTTTGTAGTCCATTGTATAATTTAAATAAACATAAATGCAAATTTCGCATGTGGAAAAAGTAAGTACACCCCGACATTTATCACTACTCCAAATACCTACAATTAGAATTAGGTGCACCAGCTCAGGTGCAAATGATTAGAACATCATTAGAGACGATCTTGAAGATACCTGTCTTATTTAAACCTCAGACATTTAGTTTGCTTTGCTCTTTGTTGTTGAAGTGTGCGGCGTCACCATGCCTAGATCAAAAGAGTTCTCTGAGGCCTTCAAAAAGAAGGTTATAGATGCCTACGAGTCTGGGAAGGGATTTAAAAAGATCTCCAAACAATTTGAAATCAATCATTCGACTGTCCGGAAGATCATCTGCAAGTGGAGAAGATTCCAAACAACTGCCAACTTGTTCAGGCCAGGCCGCCCCAGCAAGTTCAGCCTGAGAGCAGACCACAAGATGCTGAAAGAAGTCTCTAAGAACCCCAGAATGTCATCACGGGACCTACAGGTAGCTCTTGCCACTGTTGATGTCAAAGTGCACCAGTCTACCATTAGAAAGAGGCTGCACAAATTTGATCTACATGGGAGGTGTGCCAGGAGGAAACCTTTGCTGTCCAGAAAGAACATCAGGGCAAGACTAAAGTTTGCCAATGAACACCTCGGCAAACCACCAGCACTTCTGGAACAATGTGCTCTGTACAGATGAGTCAAAGGTAGAGCTATTTGGACACAGTACCAGAAGACATGTTTGGCAAAAACTAAAGACAGCCTTTGACCACAAGAACCTGATACCAACTGTAAAGCATGGTGGTGGACATATTATGGTTTGGGGCAGCTTTGCTGCATCAGGGCCTGGGCAGCTCACCATCATAGAATGCACTATGAATTCTTCATTGTACCAGAGGGTGCTTGAGGATAATGTGAGGCCATCTGTCGGAAAGTTGAAGCTCAACCGAAGGTGGACCTTGCAACATGACAATGTCCCTAAACATCTATCTATAATTCCAGTAATCTCTGTGTGTTTGTTTGTACGTTTGTACGTTTGTACGTTTGTACGTTTGTACGTTTGTTTGTCTGTGACCGCTGTTTCTCGACAACCACGGGTCCGATATACTTTAAACTTGCCAGGTATATTGCTGGGGACCCGAGGATGTGCCTTTTCAAGGTTTGAAATTAATCGGACAAGTACTTACCGAGCTATGGCGATTTAGCCGTTCGCCGTTCGCCGTTCGCTTTGGCGTTGCGAATGGACCAAACCATTGCATGTAAATAGAGGGGGGGGGGTTCTGTGGTCGTTGCGAATGGACCAAACCATTCATGTAAATAGAGGGGGGGGGGGGTTCTGTGGTCGTTACTGCCACGTGGTTTCAAAGTTTTTTTTTGTTGTTGTTGTTTGCACGCATGTTTTTTTGCACCCACGTACGGGCACGCCCTAGGATGTTTACACACACACACCCCTACACAAATTTTTTTTTTTTTTTTTTTTTGGCAAGGAACGGGCACCCACGTACGGGCACGTCCTAGCTTATATATAGTACGGGCATGCCCTAGTCTATCTATAATTCCAGTAATCTCTGTGTGTGTGTGTGTCTGTGTGTTTGTTTGTCTGTGACCGCTGTTTCTCGACAACCACGGGTCCGATATACTTGAAACTTGCCAGGTATATTGCTGGGGACCTGAGGATGTGCCTTTTCAAGGTTTCGTATTAATCGGAGAAGTAGTTACCGAGCTATGGCGATTTAGCCGTTCGCCGTTCGCTTTGGCTTTGCGAATGGACCAAACCATTTCATGTAAATAGAGGGGGGGGGGTTCTACCGTACTCGCAAGCCGTTCGCTTTGGCTTTGCGAATGGACCAAACCATTTCATGTAAATAGAGGGGGGGGATTGTCACCGTACTCGCAAGCCGTTCGCTTTGGCTTTGCGAATGGACCAAACCATTTCATGTAAATAGAGGGGGGGGATTGTCACCGTACTCGCAAGCCGTTCGCTTTGGCTTTGCGAATGGACCAAACCATTTCATGTAAATAGAGGGGGGGGGGATTGTCACCGTACTCGCAAGCCGTTCGCTTTGGCTTTGCGAATGGACCAAACCATTTCATGTAAATAGAGGGGGGGGGATATAATTTTAGATATATATATAGTACGGGCATGCCCTAGTACTAGTAAATCCACCAAGGAATGGCTGTAAAGAAAGAAATGGAGGGTTCTGGAATGGCCAAGTCAAAGCCCGGATCTAAATCCCATCGAGATGTTGTGGGGGGTTTTGAAACGAGCTGTGCATGCAAGAAACCCCTCAAACATCGCACAGCTGAAAGAATTCTGCATGGAGGAGTGGGCAAAAATTTCTCCCAGTCGATGTCAGAGACTGTTATACAGTTATAAGAAACGCCTACTTGAGGTTGTTTCTGCCAAAGGGGGCAATACCAAGGGTGTACTTACTTTTTCCACATGCGAAATTTGCATTTATGTTTATTTAAATTATACGATGGACTACAAAATGTAAATGTTTCATGAAATTTTTTATATTATATCACCTTTATCTATCAATATTGTTGAAATGAAGATCAAATAGCTGTATGTTGAAATATGTTGAAAAAGTCCAAACTTTACATGGGGTGTACTTACTTTTTCACGTGACTGTAGCTGCTTATACAACATTTCTTTATACCACGTTTTATATTGTTTTCTTTTTTTCAGATAATACAAATAATACCATTACATTTGTGGGGGTAAACAATGAAATACCTTAGGTAAGTTAGAATTGTATAAATTAACATGTGCCGAGTATCGCGAAGAAGAAGAAGCCATCTCGACGTATCTAAGTAGGGTAGAATGTCTGGATATGTGTTTGGGTGTCTCCACACGGAGTAGTGGAGTTTTGCTATCTGGAAAGGGTGTGTAAGGTTAAATTCCCCTGTACGTGCTTGCCTCCCTGTGATTTTTCCTTAATGTTCTTGTAAAACTCAGCCGGCCAGGTAATGGACTCATTCGCACACCACGCCGCCAGGTCCGACAGATCCAGCACATTTGCCAATCGGCAAGTAAACCCCGACGTCATCTGCACATTCAGAGATTAGACTCCGCCCCCCGACCACTTGTAATGAGGAGGCCACACCCCGGCCTTTATGATTGGTGGAGGCGCGATGGGATGATTGAGTAGCGCTTGGTGATTGGACAGAGTGTGACGTCAGCGGTCGAACATTCGAGAGCTGAAGGGGAAAAAAACACCGTCTCGCCATCTTTGTCTCTCTCTCTTGGTGCTGGCGTTTGTTGGAGGCGGTCACATTCTTTTCTTCTGGTCCTAGCTGTGTGGCGGACGGTCGCTCCGCCCATGTGCACTCATGCAGAGAACCTTCGGAGCATTGTGGAGTTTTTGCAACATTGGAGGACAGGGTGTTGGTTGACGGTGGTGCTCCTCAGAGACGGAGGAGGTCGCGAGCGAAACAATGTAAGATCCTGCCTGCTTGCCTCATGCCAGCGGCTGGCTACGGGTGCGGTTCCGTGCCATCTTGTGCGCTTCCCACGCAGTGACTCTGGTTCGACGACCAGCAAGCCCTACGAGCCATTTGGGGACGCAATGCTAAGTGCTGGCCTACTTGAAACGAAATATCATTTATTTTTACTTTTATTTTCCCCTCGTTTGTATATGAGTCTGAATGGAGACGTCTCAAATTAGGAAATAGTTTTTACCTCACATTCATTTTAATTACTTGCATTATTTTCATGAAATCATTATTTGTTGACTTTAAATGTATTGTCTTGTTTCGTTTCTTTGTTCTATGGGTTCGGATTAACCCCGTGTGTTTGCGATTAGATAAGGCTTCGGGCCTTTCCCACGCGCGCCCAAGACAATCCCGCCAAGGTTCGAAATACGCCTCGGAGTAAAGCTGGTTTCGGCTATTCGTCTGAGACCGGTCTTCATCGGCCACGGACAGGACAATACATTAAACCAATATGGCAGACATCAGTGAATTTACAGTGGAAGAGAGGCTGGTAGCAGTGGTGTGGTACCATGAGAGGGGAAATACAAACAAGAAGATGAATCAGGTGCAAGAAGACTTTTAGGAGCGTTTTGGAAAGCCAGTACCCATTTTGGTGTTTCGTATTCATCCTTACATCGTACAATGAAAGAACTTCCCATGAAGCCATATAAACCAACTATAAATTGTGAATTGTCAGATGCAGATCATGAAAACCGGTTGACAGCTTGTGACAGAATGCTGCAGCACTTTGATACAATTCCAAAAAGGTCAAAAGTTATGTTTAATGATGAGTGTGATGTTTACCTCAGTTCATCTCTATGCAATGTTTACTTTTGGAATGATGCTAATCCACATTATGTTGAAGAAGTGCAAGACCATCCACCACATGTTATGGTTTGGCCGGATATCTGTCAATGAGGTGGTAGATATCTGTCCACCACCTCATTGGTCCTTACTTTTGGATGTCGGTCAATCAGTAGCCATGTTTGCATATGTTGAAGAATTATTATCTCACACCTGAACCCTGAATGACGTGGAGTAGCCCATGATATTTATTTAGTTTCTCTTTCCCCTTAAGATATTGGTCTATAGTTTGTATCTCTTTTAACAAAGCAACGCCCTTGGCCTCCTTTGCTTGCTTCGCGTTTCTCTTTGATTTCCCACTTAAATACCTGCGATCTATTTTTTTAAACTGCCTGTGGTTTCTAACGGAAACTGTCATCTGACCAATGACGTTGCAAGTCATTTGCATATTAGAACATGAGTTTATAAAATGTTGTTTTTTGCCTACATACTTGTGATTGTTTCGGCTGTTAATACTGTATTGCTTGGCGGATTAGAAAATTTGACGGTAATTGATTACCATTAAAAAAAAATTGGCCAAAATGGTAAATAATGACTTCATTGTACACGTCTGGATGTGAAGTGGATTCGCAATTGTAAATACTAGGGCATGCCCGTACTATATCTATATCTAAAATTATATCCCCCCCCTCTATTTACATGAAATGGTTTGGTCCAAAGCGAACGGCTTGCGAGTGGTGACAATCCCCCCCCTCTATTTACATGCAATGGTTTGGTCCAAAGCGAACGGCTTCCGGAGTTTGGTAAAGAAATCGCCATCGCGTGCACAAACGCGCAGGAAAGCGAATGAATCGCAAATTCGTTTTTATTAGTTGTAAAACATAGTTTAACGCCAACATAGTTTGCAAACGTGAAATAAATGAATACGCTCTCAAATGTGCCATCCGAGGCAGAGTGTGCCCGCCACGTTCGGCACACGCGATCGTTCGCTGCTCTCTGATTGGTTGAATCGTTTTTTGGACATAGCTCGGTAAGTAATTGTCCGATTAATATGAAACCTTGAAAAGGCACATCCTCGGGTCCCCAGCAATATACCTGGCAAGTTAAAAGTATATCGGACCCGTGGTTGTCGAGAAACAGCGGTCACAGACAAACGTACAGACAGACAGACAGAGATTACTGGAATTATAGATAGATAACCGGATCATTGGTTTTCTGAAAACACTGAAGTCATCGGCTGCCATGTTGGTAATCACCACAACATGAAAAAGTCTGATTAAAAAAATGAAAACCCACACTTTATTCAAAAACATGCTCTTGGTAGTCACCACAACATAAAAAGTCCAAAAAATTAAAACTCACAATTCATTTTAAAACCTGCTGTTCTATGATTTTTTTTTTCCACGTTGCTTATTGTGAAACTTTCGGTCGGTTGGGAGTCCCAACATGGCGGCCGAGTGGCCTCATCAGCAAATGCTCTCATCTGCCTCAGCATAGTTCCTCCATATCAGGATACCATGTCGGATCTGTCATCTGTGCTCTGTCCGCGATTGACGTTATTGAGTGTCTGTGATTCAATACATTTTAAATCCCTTCCCGAATCGATTGGTATATCAAATCAAGTGGCTCAATAATGAAGCGTTTCATATTATAGTGGTGGATCTGGTTATTGAACATTTTAATAGCAATTATATTTCCCCTCAATCTCAGGGCCCTGCGCACGTGCCCAGTGTACCCATTGGTTAATCCGCCACTGCGTTTGAGTGATTGTCTGTGCTGGTGATTGGGTGACAATGACGTCACAAAGTTCCGTCAGTATTAAGGATTTAGACCTTCAGCTTCTGGAAATAACGCCATTCCCAAGATAATTATACTTCATCAGCACTGCTTAAAAACACCCAGCCGGCTCACTAATGACCTTCAAGGAGGAGGTAATCTGCCTGCCCACCGGTTGTGGTCGACATGTTGTGGCAGTGCACACTTTGTGCTTGACAACGTTTCCAGGGCAAATTGATTTGGGACAATAATGTGCCATCTTTACTATAATTCACGGACCGGTGTTTGTTTGTTTGTTTGTCACACTACTCCTCCTACAGTTCTGGCCCGATTACATCCGGACTTGCTAAATATGATGAGCATGACCCCATTTAGTGTATAGGAGTGTTTTCTCTTTTCTGGCCGTCTTGGGGGGGATGTGGAAGAGATGCAAATTCTCTATGTAAATGTGTATCGTGTAGTGCCACCTTCAGGTGGGAGAAGGTATTACAAGTCCCCACCCCTTACAGTATGTACAGTATTCCTGTCCCCACATTTTCCAGTGCAGTGACGTTTTTGAATAATAAACAGTATGTATGTTTTTGCTTCATGCACGCAACCCGAGTTATTTTTATTTTATTTTCAGGAGCAATTGAGGAAGCTGTCAGTTGCCTATACACTGCCCAATAAAGGTATGTGTCAGAAGAATGTGTTGCATGCTTGGAACAAGATCACCCATGGGGCAGGTACTCTGCTAGTCTATGAAACGACAGTGCTGCTCACACCCTCAGGTATAAGAAAAGGGAATGATAAAAGTCCAAACAAAAAAAAACCAGCTGTGAGCAAGAAATTAAATAAATAAAAATATAGAATAACAACAATTTGAGTTTGAGGTTGAGATCGATAAATTAATATATCCCCAAAACGGCAACTTCACAACTTCACAACAATAATCAGAGAGCAATATTAAATATATATTCTGTTGTGGTGGATATTCAAGTGGACGAAGCTCATATGTGGTTTTGACTACAGTGTAAGTATTGAAATGTTGAAGCACAAAGGTCGAAGCAAAGATTTAAATAAACATTTGTGTTTGGTAAGCTTAGTTTTCAGACTGACTTTTTTCACCCCCACAAACTGGTGCAACAAATCCATGAAGCAAGAACCCAACTTCACAATAACAAGATGGCCTGCGAATGCACCTGGTTTCTCAGATGAGACGTCTTTCTTAAACCTTGCACTAACGACACAAAACACTAACATTATTTCAGAACTCCCAATTTGCTATAGAATTGGTAACACCATAGGTCAAGTCAGGTTAATGCACAAAACCAGAACTCTAAAGGCTTACTTAGAAGCAGGCCCCTTGGATGCTGTCAACAACTTTTTAGGCCTTTTGGGCCATCTGGTTTCTTGAGATGGTGTCGTCGGCTCATCAGGGACAATATCACGCTGCAGTCGGTCTGGTGGTAAAAGCATACCACGTGCACTCTTTTCCAAAATTGTGTGCCATTGGTAAATGGAGATCAAAATGGGTTTGCTGAGTGAGGACAGCACTTACAGCAACACATTGCTGCTGGTCAGAGAGCTGGGCCTTGGTCCACTTCGTGAACAGGCTGATAGACACATATATATAGATAGACACCATCAAGCCTTTCAGACAGAAAGGAGCGTGGACAGCAGCTCACACACTCCCTTCTGCACATAACCCGTGTGTATATATCTATCTTCTATCCATATATCTTCTATATGATATTATATATTATATATATATATATATATTTATTCTATATATAAAAGAAAGTTTTTGTTTGTTTGTTTGTTTGTTTGTCTGCACGCGCTAATCTCCTGAACGGTGAAAGATAGGAGGAAACCACTGCAACAAAAAATGTCTGGACGGGCTCTGGGAAGGCTATAGGCTAGGTGGCGAGGCCGGTCGAGGCAGCCTCGGCCGGGCTGGGCCCATTTCGCAATTAAAAGCTGAGCTGAATTATAGTAGTCAATCTTCTACGGCAGCAAGTAAAAGCTGAATTATAGTAGTAAATTCATTCAAAAAGAGCGAAAAATGTCGGGACGGGCCCCGGGAAGGTTATAGGCTAGGTGGCGAGGCCGGTCGAGGCAGCCTCGGCCGGGCTGGGCCCATTTCGCAATTAAAAGCTGAGCTGAATTATAGTAGTCAATCTTCTAAGGCCGTGGGTAAAAGCTGAATTATAGTAGTAAATTCATTCAAAAAGAACTAAAAACGTCGGGACGGGCACAGGCAAGGTTTTTTGGCGAGGCCGGTCGAGGCAGCCTCGGCCGGGCTGGGCCCATTTCACAATTAAAAGCTGAGCTGAATTATGGTACTCGATCTTCTACGGCCGCGAGTAAAAGCTGAATTATAGTAGTCAATCTTCTATGGCCGCGAGTAAAAGCTGAATTATCATAGTAAATTCATTCAAAAAGAACTAAAAATGTCGGGACGGGCCCCGGGAAGGTTATAGGCTAGGTGGCGAGGCCGGTCGAGGCCCACCTCGGCCGGGCTGGGCCCATTTCGCAATTAATAGCTGAGCTGAATTATCGTAGTCAATCTTCTACGGCCGCGGGTAAAAGCTGAATTATAGTAGTAAATTCATTCAAAAAGAACGAAAAATGATGGGACAGGCCCCCGGAAGGTTATAGGCGAGGTGGCGAGGCCGGTCGAGGCCGCTTCGGCCGAGCTGGCCATTTCGCAATTAAAAGCTGAGCTGAATTATAGTAGTCAATCATCTACGGCCACGAGTAAAAGCTGAATTATTGTATTAAATTCATTCAAAAAGAACGAAAAATGTCGGGACGGGCCCCGGGAAGGTTATAGGCGAGGTGGCGAGGCCGGTCGAGGCCACTTCGGCCGAGCTGGGCCCATTTTGCAATTAAAAGCTGAGCTGAATTATAGTAGTCAATCATCTACGGCCACGAGTAAAAGCTGAATTATTGTATTAAATTCATTCAAAAAGAACGAAAAATGTCGGGACGGGCCCCGGGAAGGTTATAGGCGAGGTGGCGAGGCCGATCAAGGCCACTTCGGTCGAGCTGGGCCCATTTTGCAATTAAAAGCTGAGCTGAATGATAGTAGTCAATCTTCTACGGCCATGAGTAAAAGCTTAATTATAGTAGTAAATTCATTCAAAAAGAACCCAGGCAACGCCGGGTGCTTTCGGCTCATGTATATATATATATATATATATATATATATATATATATATATATATATATATATATATATATATATATATATATATATATATATATATATATACATATATATATATATACATATATATATATATATATACATATATATATATATATATATATATATATATATATACAGTATATATATATATATATATATATATATATATATATATATATTGTGGATATGAGAATTGTGTTTTTTTTATTGTGTAGTACATTGTAAAATATCACCCTCCTTCCTCCAGTTGTGTATAAAGGTCAAAGTGCGTCCCGTAATTAGGTCATAAACAATCACGTTAGCCAATCATAGATTTCCTCCTTGTTGGTAGTTTATTTCCTTATTCTATGTAGGTTAAGGCTGTGTCTTCCATTAATTGACACTCCATTGCACCGAATTCAAATAGATAGATCCCCTTTCATTTTCATTCCCAAAGCCCCATTCCCAAAGCCTCTATTGCCAACTGCATTCGCCGCCATTGCCCATGTGCTCCAACTCGGAGAAGAAGGGCGTGGCCCGCACACCATCATCAAGAGGTGGAGCCAAGAAGCCCCTACGACCAACCAAGAATGAGTGGGTATGGCTCAAGAGGGCGGGGTTAAAAAAACCCGTTGCATCAGCCCCCACCGAGAGTTGCGCTGGAGATGGCAGATGATCCCAGACGAGCCCTCGGAGAGAGAAGGGAGACGTGTCCTGAGGTGAGCCAGAGAAGCAGCTTTGGCTCCACCAGCAGTTTGGCTCCACCAGCAGTTTTGGCTCCACCAGCAGTTTTGGCTCCACCAGCAGCTTTGGCTCCACAAGCAGCGTTGACTCCACCAGGCAGCGTGGGCTCCACCAGGCAGCTTTGACCCGTTACCCCGCGGGAGCCAGATTGCGGTGGCATCGGTGGCCGTCGAGGTCCAGCCCGACGTCCCGTGCGGGATCAAGCTCCAGCCAGCTCCGTGCCTTCCTCCCCTTCTCTGCCGTCCCAAACCATTCCAGCCAATCGTTCCTGCCTCCATTCCCCATTCGTGTGAGTCCGTCTTTGTTTGTTCTGTCCTGGGTATTAATTAAGACTGCATAGGTAAGCTAAGTTTCACTGTGTCCTTCTGGTCCGTCCCTCTTTCTGCCTTTATTTTATTATCCTTCCTTCTCCTTGGTTTCTTTTGGTTGTAAATAGTAATAAATCCTATTCGTATTTCCTACCTCTTGTCTTCTTCTTCTTCTTCACATCCGTCGTCTTTGTCTTTTCCAAATTGAATGCCTGTGGCACGATTTGGCCAACGTTCAGAATTGGGTTAGTCATTGTTAACGGTTCGGGCCACGGCTGCCATCCGCTCGGCAAATTAACATCTTATCCGCGTCACGAACGAAGCTGCTCACCGGCCTTTCCGGAGGTCGCGGTGCAGCTTCAGGGACCACGTCGGTCAGTGACAAGCGAGGGGACTAATCCCCCCTCAAAGGGGAACCATAGGCCGACGTTGGGTTCCATAACATTTGGTGCCAGGAGTGGGATTCGGACCTGAAGCGCTTAGCGCGCTCAAATTTCGAGTGGGCCGAAATTTACTTTTATTTAACATCCTAAATTTGTAAATCGTGCCATGGATGGTCAAGGTGACGGGATGCTGGTGGGGGAACTAGAAGAGGGGTTAGGGGTAACCCAGGACCAGAGGGAAGAAATGGAGAAGAGCAATGAAGATCTGGTTGCAGAGGCTTCACGTGCACAAAATGGTGCTGTCGCGCACGTGGTTGTGGAGGCGCAAAATGGCGCCTCGCACATGGGTGCGGTAGCCGAGCCCGCTCTACCAGCGGGCTTTGACATGCAGGGCCTCATGGCGCAGCTACAGGCAGTCATCCAAATGAAAATGGGAAACCAACTTGTGGGATTGAGAAAGGATTTGGGAGGCCAAATGGGGGCAATGAGGGACGAAGCGCAGGGTACTAGTGCCCAAATTGGGCAGTTGGACAATAAATTTGAGGGGTTAGACAACGGGATAAAAGAGGTAAAGAATGGGTTAACGGGGCTAGAAAACAGGATGGAAGACAAATTGCGGGCAATAGGGGAGCAATCCGCCCGAGAAATTAAACAAATGGGAAAGCAGATAGAGGAGGTGAAAATCGGGTTGGACATTAAATTGGATGCTCAGAGGGATGAATTGGGACAGATGAAGGCGGCATCTACTCAAGAAAGGGAGGAGATGAAGGAGGAAATAAGACGAGGTGTAAGCGAGGAGGTCGAGGAGGTAAAGCGAGGTGAGAAGCGTATGGAGAAAGAGGTGAGAAATAGTATGGCTAGGTTACAGGGGGGCATAGAAGATCTGACGCAGGAGGTGGAACAGCTGACGGTGGGACAGAGGGAATTAGTGGAGCAGGTGGAAAAGAACACTGCGGTACTAGGAGGGTTGAAAGCGACACAAAACGAAATCAAAAATAACTTAATAGTGACGAAGAGGGAATGTCAGATGGTACGTGAGGGACTGACAACGAGGTTGGACGAGGTGACGGAGGCAATGGAGACAAAGGACCGGGAGGTGAGGACGCACATAGAAACGGTCAAGGTGGCATTAGAGGACGAAATTGAGGAGACGCACCGGGAAATAAAGGAGGTGAAGCAAAAGTAAGAGGAAGTGGAAGAGGGGGTGAGTGAAATTAAGAAGAGACGAAGGGAAACTAAGAGGGAGATAAGGGAGGAGGTGATGGAATATGTACAAGGTCGGTGCTCAAATCGTGAAGGTGTGCTCGCTAACCAAATAAAGAGTTTGCAGGTGGCGAAGGAGGTGTGGAGACGAGGTGCCGAGATGAGTGGCGTTATACTCGGAAATGTATATGGTGCGAGGGGAGCTTCAGTCGGCTTGGGGGTTGGTTTGGACCCGGGTGTTCGTGAGAGGCCGCTGGTGAAGTGTGCGACAGGTACGGAGTGTATGGACAGAGGAGGTGTGCGAGAATGTCCGACTCTGGGGTGTGTGAGGAAAAAGTGCGTGCCGAGGAGTGAGTGTGCTGTCGAGAGTGAGTTGGTCGTAGCGCGTGTGCGGGGGGGCACATGGAAGCGCGGAGTGGGGAGTGTTACAGGGGATGTAACGGAAGCATGCACACCTGTGGTGAGTGTTACGGAGGGTGTAACGGGAGAGTGTGCGCAAAAGGATGCGTGAAAAAGGTGTGTAACGGACGGGTGCATGAGGAAAGAGTGCGCTGTCAAGAGTGAGGGTGAATGCGCGACCGAGAGTTGTGGTGAAAGTAGTAAGAGTGACACGGAGCGTGAGTTGGTTGTGGCAGGTGCGAGAGGATGTACACCTGGAATGGAAGGATGCACACCTGGAATGGTAGAGCGCGTATGGGAATGCACACTGGAGTTGGTAGTGAGGCACGTGATTGGGTGTGCAAGTGAGTGCACACCCGTGGTTGTCACAGAGGAGGTGACTGAGGAGGGGGCGCGAAGAGGTGTGTTGGTGAGGTGTGCGAACGACGAGTGTGTGCAAAGGTGTGCGGTGGTCAGGTGTGTGACCATGTCTGTGAGCAGAATGAGTGTACCTGGGTGTGTAAGAGAAGGTGCAATGACAAATAGCATGGAGACAGCTGGATGTGTGAGCAAGGAATGGGCTGCGGGGTGTAAGCATGCGAGTGGAGCATCGACGCTAACCGGGTTAGCGGTTAGAGCGACTTATAGCCGAAGCGGGCCTTCGGTGCGTGCCGGGCAGCTTCGTGTGCCGCGGGGACCAGAGGGGATCGTGACCGCGGCGGTTTCGAAAGAACTGCCGTACGCGATCCACGCCGGGCCGCGCTCTGAACGGCCGCGTCCGTGCTCCGCTAAGCAGAGCGGTCGGCCCGGTAGGAAGGGTCGTCATGGCGACCCCCTTTTGTTGAGGCGTTCTGGCAGGGCGAGATCGGGCCATTGGACGGCTCCGTGCCGAGATGGTGCGTGGGATCTCGGCCCGGCTAAGCCCCCGTCCCTGCACCGAAGGCCGGACGGATCCAACCGCCGGCACCAAACCACCCGCGTTCATTGCTCGGCTGTGCGAAGCCGAGCTTTGGAAATGAATTGGCGCACCGAGAGGCTCAAGTGAGTAGACGTGTGATGAGGATAGTGTTTTGGACCCGGAATTGAAAAACAAAATTTGATGATTGGCTAAGGATTGGCAGATTGATGATTGGCAGATGATTGGTAGTGATTGGCAAATTTTTAATTGGCTGAAATTTGATGTGCCAAATTGGTAGTGAGAGATACCCGATGTGATGGGATGGCAACTCTGCCATCCCTCACAACGGGGGCAAAGGAGCAATAGCTATGGGGTTTGGCAGTGAAAACTAGCCCGGGAGGGTTAGGATATCATATCGTGTGTAGGGACTTAGAGATTGACCATAGGTAACGGTAAGGTTTAGGTAGCAACGTTGAACCGGTAGTGGGGACATAGAGAGGGTAGTTGGATTATAATGACGAGGGAGCGCAATAGTTTAAAGGGGCGACTGGGAAGCGCAAGTTCCAGAGGGGAGTAGTTAGATGAGTTGATGCCCTGTGTGTGAGGATTGAAAGTGTATTGAGCAGGGTATGAGTAAATGATTGTGATTGTGAGTTGTATTGAGATTGCACAGGTGTGCAACTGAACAGGTGTATGGAGCAGTGTATGAGTGAGTGATGGTGATGTGTGCTGTGTTGACCAAATGGTCCAGGAAGGAAGGAGGGTGCAGGTGGCACCAGGTGATTGCACAGGTGTGCAACTACAGGTGAATGGAGAATGGTTGTGTGAAATACATGGAGTGTGGAATATATGGAGTATGGAATGGATGGTCGTGGAGTGAGTATGGTGGAAACTGTGGAGTGGAGTGGATGGTGCGAAGGTGTGGATGGGGGAAAGGAGGATGGACCCCCATCACGAATACCCGGGGAGGGTAGTGTAAGTGTAAGGTAGCGGGTATAGGTAAATTGTGGTTAGATATTGGCATCTGTGGTGCGTGGTGGAAGAATGATGGTTGAACGGGTGCATTAGTGTCGTGGAAATGCCTGGGCGTGTAGCCTGTTGGTGCGTGTAGTTGGTTGAGCACTCCACCACTGTGAGGATGTCGGCCAGGTGAGGC
The DNA here is from genome assembly GCF_964187855.1 of Myxine glutinosa. Classification (NCBI taxonomy): domain Eukaryota; kingdom Metazoa; phylum Chordata; class Myxini; order Myxiniformes; family Myxinidae; genus Myxine; species Myxine glutinosa. The sequence continues at coordinate 35,805,743 of NC_136269.1, read as the reverse complement.
CGCAGGTGGGCCCTGGGAGCCGGTAGAGTTGTGGATGGGGCCCGAGGATCCGGAGGACGGACCCGGGTAGCCCAGTGCCAGAGGGCACCGAGGGGTGACAGAGCCAGGAGGGGCCTTCCCCAGTTAGATAGGTTAGGGTGAGGAGCTAGGTAAGCTCGGGTGGCAACTACAGTGGTGGAGGTGTGCAGGTGGGTAGACCTGCTGGGAGAGCTACACGACTCAGCCCGGAAATTGTGCAAGGGCACCGGGAGATGAATCGGGGGAGTGAGACCCCAAATTGATAAGCACCACAGTTTGGTCAATGGGAATTTGGTTCTTAAAACCTCATCGAGTAAGTTGGCCAATGGTTTGGCAGGGAAAGACCCCGGGTAGTGTAAAGTGTATTAAAGTCATTTAGAAGGTAGTTAGGATGGAGATCTCCTCGCATCATCTGCATCCACTCACCTGGGATGATGTACCTCCACACCATGCCATGGTTGTTGTTATTATTTTATTGTGCAAATGTTTGGAATGTGAGACGCATCATGACGTGGGTGTGACATTGTGCTTTGTTGTTCCATCTCTTCCTCCTTATGAGGATTGATGATGAATTGGGTGATGGCAAATTTTGGATTAGTGGGAGTGAAGACGAATTTGGTGTCGGGGAAATATGGGGAAGACGAGACATTAGTGACGAATTTGTAAGGTGTAGATTTTGTACATATGGGGTAAGGGCAAGGGTAGTGTAGGTTACATGTGGGGGGGGCGTACGGTAGGGACGAGCTTTTCTTCTTTCTCCGCTCCACGTGGTGGGGAGTACTAGAAATAATACTCCCACCATGTCTCCATACGCACCTCGCCTTGCATTGCCTTTATTGATGTGTACCCTTGTGACCTTACCCCTCGCTCACCTGTCTTTCCCCCCCCCCCCCCCCCTGTCTCCCACACGAGGACTGTGCGCCACTGGGCATCGAGGGGAGCGTGCGGGAGTCCGCCATTGTGCGCCCGAAACTCTCGCAACCACAGCTGTCTGCATCGATGCACCACCTTATGGACCACATGGCTGTGGCTGAGCACCACTGATGGACCCCATGGGTTGGGGCATGGCCCCTCTGCTGGAACCGGCCATGAAGGCCCGAGATCTTGCTGGCATACCTTGGTCACAGGGCACCGATGCCACACAGGTGAACCACATAGTCGGCCCTATGGGCCATAAATAAATAAAAGACGGACACGTTTTCTGTGCAAGTTTTATTATTGCAAATAGGCCGCCAGCAAAGAAGATGACAACAACTGGAAGAACCATAGCCAGCAGAGGGAGCCGAAGAGCAAGACACCACCAAGGGTCTGTTGTTTTTATTTTTATTAAGAACTGTGGTGACTGTGCACCGATTGGTGCTTGATGGTGTTTTGGTGCATTGTGGGTGCTTTCTGGTGCGTCGATGCAGAGCAGACTGTCTCCCCCCCAAAAAGAACAATCACAGGTCCTGGGTTCGTTTTGGAAATAAAATAGCGTCAACTATAAATAATACTCCCCCATCGTAAATGTATAGTTTGAAGACCATTCCGCAATTCGGTTAGTTGTGGGCGTGAATCTGTTAGGCAGGGTGCAATGGAGCAGCGGGACATATTTATTTATGTTTTAAAACTGTCACACTCAGGGTCAGGTTAAATGTAGAGGGAACCACACCTACGTGCCACATTAAAAGTAAAGGTAATAGGCCCGGGACGTGCCTAAGTGGAGGAGGGTGCAGTGTTGTGGATATGAGAATTGTGTTTTTTTTTTTGTGTAGTACATTGTAAAATATCACCCTCCTTCCTCCAGTTGTGTATAAAGGTCAAAGTGCGTCCAGTAATTAGGTCATAAACAATCACGTTAGCCAATCATAGATTTCCTCCTTGTTGGTAGTTTATTTCCTTATTCTATGTAGGTTAAGGCTGTGTCTTCCATTAATTGACACTCCATTGCACCGAATTCAAATAGATAGATCCCCTTTCATTTTCATTCCCAAAGCCCCATTCCGAAAGCCTCTATTGCCAACTGCATTCGCCGCCATTGCCCATGTGCTCCAACTCGGAGAAGAAGGGCATGGCCCACACACCATCATCAAGAGGTGGAGCCAAGAAGCCCCTACGACCAACCAGGAATGAGTGGGTATGGCTCAAGAGGGCGAGGTTAAAAAAAACCCGTTGCATCAGCCCCCACCGAGAGTTGCGCTAGAGACGGCAGATGATCCCAGATGAGCCCTCGGAGAGAGAAGGGAAACGCGTCCTGAGGTGAGCCAGAGAAGCAGCTTTGGCTCCACCAGCAGTTTGGATCCACCAGCAGTTTTGGCTCCACCAGCAGCTTTGGCTCCACAAGCAGCATTGACTCCACCAGGCAGCGTGGGCTCCACCAGGCAGCTTCGACCCGTTACCCCGCGGGAGCCAGATTGCTGTGGCATCGGTGGCCGCCGAGGTCCAGCCCGACGTCCCGTGCGGGATCAAGCTCCAGCCAGCTCCGTGCCTTCCTCCCCTTCTCTGCCGTCCCAAACCATTCCAGCTAATCGTTCCTGCCTCCATTCCCCATTCGTGTGAGTCCGTCTTTGTTTGTTCTGTCCTGGGTATTAATTAAGACTGCATAGGTTTCACTGTGTCCTTCTGGTCCATCCCTCTTTCTGCCTTTATTTTATTATCCTTCCTTCTCCTTGGTTTCTTTTGGTTGTAAATAGTAATAAATCCTATTCGTATTTCCTACCTCTTGTCTTCTTCTTCTTCACATCCGTCGTCTTTGTCTTTTCCAAATTGAATACCTGTGGCACGATTTGGCCAACGTTCAGAATCGGGTTAGTCATTGTTAACGGTTCGGGCCGCGGCTGCCATCCGCTCGGCAAATTAACATCTTATCCGCGGTCACAAACGAAGCTGCTCACCGGCCTTTCCGGAGGTCGCGGTGCAGCTTCAGGGACCACGCCGGTCAGTGACAAGCGAGGGGACTAATCCCCCCTCAAAGGGGAACCATAGGCCGCCGTTGGGTTCCGTAACAATATATATACAATATACATATACATATATATATATATATATATATACAGACTTGGCATTTAATATGGAATTTTTTTTTTCTTGACTTGGGTTTACTTTCTGAACAGTAAATCAATCTGGTGAGTTTTATTTTACCCTTCGGTGATGTCTTTGTTGAAAGAACCATGTCACTGAGTGTCTTTCGCAGCAAGAAGTCAATAACCGGATTATATCACAGGTGGCGTGACAAAATGTAAGGACAGGTACATTTGACGATTGGCTTCACAATTGGGTATACAAGGGTTGTTGCGTTCTGTATTAGTGGAAAACAACTGCTGCACGTCCACAAAAGTTATTGCCGCTTCCTCTGGAGATGGTCCGTCAACTTGACAATGCTGTTTGTCATGGAGTGGTGGCTTTACGAAATTCTGGCATGAAACAGCGTGCTATTGCGCGGCAGTATGGCATCACTCAAGGTCAGGTGTCAAAGATCCTGAAACGAAATGCTCAGAGGGGTGTCCCTACTCCAATACCGAGGCCAGGACGTCCATGCAGAACCACAAGGAGAGATGATCGCCAGCTGCACCGGTTAGTCTGCAATGGCCGTACCAAGTCAGCTAATCGGCGTAGGGCTGAGTGGCATCAACTGACAAATGTGCCTGTATCCAGAAGGCTAGTCAAACAACGACTGGTTCAAGCAGGCTATCGTGCCAGGCGTCCCCTGAGAAAGCCATGCCTGACCAGACAACACAGCCAGCGCCGATTGCAGTGGGCCAGAGAGCACCGTCAATGGCAGCCAGTACACTGGAATCACGTGACCTTCAGTGACGAGTCTAGATTTCTGGTCTATCGTCAAGATGGCCGCGTCTGAGTGCGCAGACAAGTGCATGAAGCCCACAACGAAGATTGTATAGTGCCAAGAGTCCAAGCTGGAGGTGGTGGGGTGACCGTTTGGGCTGCTTTTCATGCAGGGGGCAAAACTGACCTGGTTGTTCTGAATGGAAACCTGCACCAGTTCAGGTACAGGGTCATTTTGGAAGAAAAATAGCTTCCATTTTCTTGTGCAGCCTTTCGAGGAAACTTTGTCTTCCAAGATGACAATGCACGGCCTCATCGTGCTCGCATGATCCAACACTTTCTTGCTGAACGTGGTGTGGAGCATATGGAGTGGCCTGCCATGTCCCCGGATATGAATCCGATAGAGAACTTGTGGGCAGAATTAACGCGTCAAATCGACAGCTTGGATCAGCAGCCTGCCTCTGTGCGTGAATTGCAGCAGGCTATTGTTACTGCATGGCAAGCGATTCCTGTCCAAGCCTTGGCAAATCTCGTGAACAGCATGCCTCAACGTGTACGTGATCTCCTGAATGCTCGTGGGGGTTACACGAAGTACTGAACTGCAATTTTACTGTCCGTAATCCCATTCATAATTTAGCTTTTGTTTTTGTTGAAAAAATGTTTGGCTAATGTGCAAAATAAAGAGATACTTCTGGAAAACGTACAGAAGTTTATCACAGTACTGTCTGTGAATTGAGTTCGATATCAGTTTCGATCACTTTCGAGGATCAATTTATTTGCTTCGAAATGTCAAATGTGGTTTTTGTTTCTTTTAAACGTCACATTAACAAAATCTAGAATAATTTCAACATAATTCCAATGAACTTTTGGTTCTAAGTCATCTTGAAAAGTAAGTTCACCCCCACAAAAAAAAAATTCCATATTACATGCCAAGTCTGTATATATATATATATATATATATATATTCTGGAAAGACAACAATGTGACAATGAGGTTGGTGAATGCTCTGGTATGTCCATTTGCAATGTAATGGATGTGAGTCGTGGGAATATTTATGATGTGTGCACGTCGGATGCCAACATTCCCCACTAGTGTATATAGCATTCCCCATTACACCAGACGGGTTTCTGAGAAATGTGAATGTTAGGTGCATTTTTTGGTAAAAGTTGGGAACCTCACTTTTTAACATACTTCGGGTATGCTAAATTCGATTAACCCGGTGTCCAAGCCGAATTTTGAGTTTTTGACCTTATAAGTAGCATAAACAAAATGGCCGCCAAATTGCCATTTTTGGACAATTTGTTTGAACAAGCATTTATATGTCATGTACTAGCTGAATGCATCCAGCGTTGCCCGGGTTCTTTTTGAATGATTTTAATCTTCTGTACATAGGTCTGACGCGAGCCCAGTATCACTTGAAAGAAGAAGAAGATTTATTGCGAAATGGGCCGAGCCCGGCCGAGGAGGCCTCGACCGGCCTCGCCACCTAGCCTATAACCTTCCCGGGGCCCGTCCCGACATTTTTTGTTGCAGAGGTTTCCTCCTATCTTTCACCGTTCAGGAGATTAGCGCGTGCAGACAAACAAACAAACAAACAAAAACTTTATTTTATGTATATGAGATGAGAAGATAGAAGAAGAAGAAATTAGAAGATATACATGCAGCTCTTTTACTTTAACTTTACAACTTTTACCCCCAAAATGCACCTAGGAGCTTATACATGGCCTCTTAAATACTTGCATCTTTAAATAAAGGGTGCCTGGAACAAAGTTGTCATTAATTGGTTTGGTCTTATGTAATGGTTCTGGAAACACCCCTACCCCCGTAAAGCTTGGACATATTGTACACCCCCACACCCCACCCCTCCCCACCCTTTTCCACCCATGCATTAACTTAATTTTTGAATGTCCCCCATGGAGTGTTTGTGTGTATATATGTATATGTGTATATATATATATATGTATATGTGTATATATATATATGTATATGTGTATATGTATATGTGTATATATATATGTATATGTGTATATATATATGTATATGTGTATATATATGTATATGTGTATATATATATGTATATGTGTATATATATATATGTATATGTGTATATATATATGTATATGTGTATATATATATGTATATGTGTATATATATATGTATATGTGTATATATATATGTATATGTGTATATATATATATATATATATATGTGTATATATATATGTATATGTGTATATATATATGTATATGTGTATATATATGTATATATATATGTATATGTGTATATATATATGTATATGTGTATATATATATGTATATGTGTATATATATATGTATATGTGTATATATATATATATATGTATATGTGTATATATATATGTATATGTGTATATATATATATATATATAGGGTTAGGGTTAGGGTTAGGGTAGGGTTAGAGTTAGTTGTTAGGGTTGTTGTTAGGGTTGTTGTTAGGGTTGTTGTTCGGGTTAGCCAAGCTCCTTTGAAAATTTTCACCTTTTGTTGCCCTAGAATTAAAATGCATTAAATCAGACTTTTCCCACCTTTATTTACACATTGTAACCCACAACTTCTATGTGAAAAACAAATTCTACAAATTTCAGAAAATTAATAAAAAATACAAAACTGGATTGTCTTGGTGGGATAAGTGTCCATTCCCCTGAGTTAATACTTGGTGGAAACACCTTTGACAGCAATAACAGCTGTGAGTCTGTTGGGATCGGTCTCCACCAACTTTGCACACCTTGATTGGGGAATATTTGCCCATTCTTCTCTACAAAACTGTTCAATTTCAGTCAAGGTGCGTGGGGAGCGTTGATGGACAGCAATCTTCAAGTCATGCCACAGAGTTGGCCACATTTTCCATCCAATCATCATGTAACTTTGTTAAAAACAATTATCCATGGGTAGGGTAGACGCTCCGTTGTTGAAAGTTTTGCATCAACCAATCAAAAGGTTACAGAGAAAACTAATTTAAAATCGAACAAGAAAGCATTTGAAAATGCAACGCCCGTCCACGTCCCTTTGTATTCAGACGTCTTCTTTTTCCGCTTCGTCTTCTTCTTCTTCTTCTGCAGTTGCTCAAATTACCAAAAACAGTAATGAAAATTGATTTCATGCAGCCTTGACCTTTGAGCTTTAGATCAAAAAAAGTAATCAGCTTCTCGCTTTTGATTGGTGAACCAATTCTGTGACCCAATATGCAAATTCTTAAAATTTCAGGTCAATAGAGTTAAAATTGGTGATTTTACGCAACAATGACTTTTGACCTTTTTGATATATTTTTTAAAAACTCATCTTCTAGCTTTTGATTGGTGAACCAATTCATTGACCCAATTTATACAATTGCAGGTCAATTGGATAAAATTGATGATTTCATGTCATGCTGACCTTTGACCTTTTGATCAAATTATTAATTTTCCTTATCCATATTCTCATAATCAGTCTTTGTTGAGCATTTGATGACAAAACTCAAATGGTAAAATCTGACTCTAAACAATAAAGAATAAAATTATTGTTCATGAGATTGAAGCATTCATTGTAGGATATCCTGTTTCTGTTCTAATCTAAACACCTTGCTCACCTTGCAGGTGAAAGCAGGTTCAATCCCACGTACCACATGGTTGTCCATTTCAGCTGTAATTCATGTATACAAGTACACTAATCTCCACTAACGTCCCACATGCTGATTCATATACATACAAGGTCCTCCGTGGGCCTTAGATCACCGTAAACATGAAGGGCCCAGAGCTGTGCAGTGAGACGTTGCAGAGACAAATCATGGTCGGGGTTTAATGGTATCAAAATAGCAGCTGGAATACCTGGCCTGGTCCATTGCTTGTTACATGATCACCTGCATCAGTGTAGTAATGATCCAACATTTTGACAACATATCTGTAGCGATATGTGTCTCCTTATAAAGGTGAGGTGAGGGCATACAGGTAGAATTTTTAAACTGCAGATTTTGTATAGAAAGACTGTTTCCACAAATGACTTCATTAAATGTACGACCTTTGATCCCCTGAATGTGCCGATGATGTCACCATCATGCAGTATTTACTTGGGAATTCCTAAGCAACCTGGGTTGTGGTTTTTACTGTCAGTGGAATGAAATCTGCGTTAAAATTTCTTCTTACTGTCGTGCCAGCAAGTGGCAGTGCTTTTTATCAATACATAGGTCAAGGCTCATGGAAGAACTAAATGTAGAGACTCAGAGGCGAACAGAGTAATACTGCAACAGAGAGGAAGAAGCAGTATAAGTGGCAGAGACAATAAATAGAGCACAGAGAGACAGGTCACACAATGGGGCAAAACACAATGTGGTAACAAAAAAAACAATGGTGACGTCACTTCCCCCAAGCTCAGTGGCTGTGTTAAGTGTTTGTCTCGTCCGTATGTTCGTGTGTGTGTGTGTGTGTGCGTGTGTGTGTGTGTGTGTGTCAGCTCGATCACGAGGCTTAGCCAATGTATAAAATAAAAACTAGAACGACACTCTGACGTCACGACGTCGACCGATATGCCTCTGATACATATTTGTACCACGTTTGATTTTCATCCATTCAGCTGGTGTCAAGCCTGGTGTTGGCTTAGCGGTTTGGGTGCCGGCTTGGGATCCGAGGATCCTGGGTTCGAATCCCAGTCGATCGCTGAATTAACACCTGGGGGGTTGACTCAGCCTGTTCATCCTTCTGAGGTCGGCAAAATGAGTACCAGCTTGCTGGGATGAATGATATGTACCCTGATTTAGAATAAGTACACTGTATCCCTGCGCATCCTAAGAGGTGACAAAGGGTTGGTGTCAGGAGGGGCATCCGGCCATAAAAACATTGCCTCAAACAGGGAATTCTCATGGGGCCTGCAAGGCTAACCTGCACTCTCGGGGGGAAATGGCCTTAAAATGATCATTCATTCATTCAGCTGGTGTCAAGTATCACATTTTTACCTAACATGACCTCTGACCTCACCAAAATCACCTCAATCCTCACATTTGATGCCAAAATCTAACCAGTTAATCTTTACCTCATTATACATACCTGCACCAAGTTTTACCTGGATCCCTTTAGCTGTTCTTAAGTTATCACGGTAACAAAGTAATTGTAACTTAACATGACCTGTGACTTTGACCTCTTGACACCAAATTTCGAATCCGTTTATCCGACACAATAATTTTCATATAATATATAATTGTACCAAGTTTGGTGAAAATCCCATGACTGGTTCACAAGTTTGCTCAGTAACTTGAGGATAGAGGGTAACTTGAATAATAGAGGCCATAAAAGACGTAGTAGATCCAGGATGAACCCGTTTATTGGTGCGTCCCCCGTGCCGGTGTTTTAGCAAGCACTTCTGTCTGTGTGTCTGTCTGTCTGTGAGTGTGTGTCTGTCCGGGCTGTAATTTTTACCATTTGAGCTATTCTCATCAAATTTTCAACAAAGATTTATTATGATAATATGGAGAAGGCAAATGAATAATGTTGTCAGTAGTTCAAAGGTCAACGTCACTAAAATGATCAATTTTAATCAAATTGACCTGAAATTTCACTTTACCATTTCAGTTTTCTCATCAAATTTTCAACAAACCTTTATGATGATAACATGGAGAAGGCAAATTTATAATGTTGTCAAAAGGTCACAAGGTCAAAGGTCAGCATCACCTAGAATCATCAATATTCATCCAATTGACCTGAAATTTCAATTTACCATTTGAGCTATTCTCAAATTTTCATCAAAGCTTTATTATGATAACTAACAACGGTACCCGCCCTATGGGCGGGGCTTCAATTGGGAGGCCCAAATGAAAAGGCAAAATATCAGAAATTGAAGGCTTTTTTTTATTTTAAACGATTTATATAACCATCCGTTAAATCATATCACACGCAAATCATCAAAATCTAAACAGTATTTGAAGAATTTCAATAAAAGCCACATCACTGTTCATATCAGTAAATATTATTCCATCATGTTTCAAATTTGGGCAATGGCCACTCCAATATTCGATGTGTTCACAGTTTGAATCATGTAACGTAACGTTTGTGACGATGTTTTCATTGTGACGATGTTTGTGTTCACCGTAGTGTTTGATGTGACGGTGAACGTAATTTCGTAATGTTTTTCGTTTTTATTTTCGTAATAGTTTAATGAACGTTTAATGTTTAATGAACGTTTAATGAGCGTAAGAATGAGCGTAATGATCATTAAATGAATGAATGAATGTAATGAATAATTCGATGCGAAGTGAAAGACGCCTCAGAGCTGTCACATTCACAATCGCTATGTCGTATGTACTCCCGATATGTGTTTCCTTCATTGTAAAAACTACCAAGTCAACAGTTAAACCTTTGAGTACGGATGATGTCCAGTGCCGCAATCCGCGAAACAGTTTCGTGTACGGATGACGTTACTACACGTCATCGACTATACCTATAAATAGATCGTCAGTACGTGGTTGCATTCCCGTACCAAAATGCCAAATTAGTCCGGTACTGGGGGTATTTTATCCAAAAAAATCCCGTACTCAAAGGGTTAAAAGGATTTTGAGCCGATAGGTGTTACGGCCTTGGCAAGATCGATGGAGACAGCGATCTGTCAGCTTATACACCGCCCAAATAGCTTTGTGGAATTCTCTCATGTTGAGATTAAACCCATGTCGTTTGAACTTGGGCCGAGGTCATTATGTACTTTTAATGATGTTTATATACTAATCAAAAAGAAGATAATTGGTTTTGGGTCGTCCTTTCTGCATATGTCGTGGGATTGTGAGTTGGAGAGATGACCTCGATGGCGGGGAGGGGGTTGGCATTCTCTCGAGCAGGGATTCAACCCATGTCCTTATATAAGGTATTTGTCCGAGGTCACCGAGTCCGATCTGTGCAGCTGTGCAGCGATCGGTGCAGCCGTTTGTGAGGCACATGGGAAAATAACGTTATGCGGGAGTGAAAACCTGAAAATGCTGGAGGCCAAAGTTGAAATTGGAAAAACAATATAGCCTATTTTACTCCAGGAGATCCCAGGATTACCCACCCAAAATATCGTGGCGATCGGTTCAGCCGTTTTTGCGGTACCTTCGAACGGATGGACGAATGGATGGACAGACAGACAGACGGACGGACATTTGGTGAATTATAGTAAGATATAGAGAAGGCAAATTTATAATGTTGTCAAAAGGTCACAAGGTCAAGGGTCAGCCTCACCTAAGAATCATTCATTTTCATCCAATTGACCTGAAATTTCAATTTACTGTTTGAGTTTTGTCATCAAATTTTCAACAAAGCTCTATTATGAGAATATGGAGAAGGCAAATTAATAATTTGGTCAAAAGGTCAAAGGTCAAGGTTGCATAAAATCGCCAATTTTCACCCGATTGACCTGAAGTTTTAAGAATTTGCATATTGGGTCACATAATTAGTTCACTACTCAAAAGCTAGAACCTGATTATTTCTTTTAGATCAAAAGTTCAAAGGTCAAGGCTGCATAAAATTGTCAATTTTTGTTTTGTTTTGTTTTTTTAACTGTTTTTGTCATGTTTAGCTTATGGAAGAAGAAGATGTCTGAATACAAACGGATGCGAACTTGCTTTGCATTTTCAGATGCTTTCTAGTTTATTTATTCATTTTAGAAGTAAATACATAAACGACATTGCACAAAACGTGTATGACGAAGTATTATCTACACTATGTTCTTCACTCAATAAGGTTCTGCTTCATTGCAGACTCGAAGAATGCAACTCATCTCAGCCCTTCCTTTGTCCGGACCTCCACCCAGTGCCCGACTGCCCTGCACCAGGGCAGCCGAGTACAAAAGGTGCGGAGAGATGCTATTAGGGTGAAAGGAACATCTGGAATTTGTTCAAGTAAAGCGTCGTTTGGAGATGCAGCAATCTGTATTGGAGAAATGGTGAATTCGATTGGTGAAACATGAGCAGTAACACATGGCCGGGGTATCTGGTCCCTCGATGGCGTGCCGACGAGCCATGCTCGGAAAAATTATTTTAAATTAACTCGTGTGATATCACATTTTGACGTATTTAGGTTTAATGCACCCGCTCTAATCTAATTTTAGTAATTATTGCCACTTTCTGCTGGTAATGGTTAACATGCTATTTCGAGGTATTTTCTCTTCATAGAAGGGACACCAAACTCAAATATCAAATGCTGAGAATCAATGCATGGAATATTTGTTGTTGTTTTTAAAGGAATTTTCACTTCACATCCTTATATAAAGGAAGAACACAGAACTTGTCACATTACAGGTAAATTTTTGTGGATTCAGTCACTTGAATTTCTAGGCCTCACCTCAATCAAAGACCTCTCTTGGGCAGACCACACATCTGGGTCTCTTCCATGGTGCCAAATCCTTCCTTGGGGAATCTGAATGTCTCACACACTACATGGCTGCCTCCACTTCACAGCTCCCACTCAGGAAAGCTGTGGAATCCAAAGTTCTCAACATCTTCAGCATATCCCACAGAGAAGGAGAATCTTTTTCTCTGTCATCACTGACAGGTTGGTGGCCTCTCTGTTTTTCAATGCTTCTCTTCTTGTCCTGCTTCCCCAAATCTTTCAACCCTCCTCCACCCGACACCCAAGAAATATCTTCAGGATGCACTCATTCCTCCAGTATCACACTCCTTGCCAACTTTGCAAAATACAGGATGACTGCTCAATACAGAATGAAGAACTAACCTGGCTGATGAAGGCTGGTGTCAACCAGGCAGGTAGAACCAGACTTCGACCAGACAGGTGGAACGGTGGATGTAACCAACAAGATGTTGATCGAGGTGTATATTTGAACCGTCGTAGGAACCAAGGACAATCTGTCATTTTGGTGTTAACACCTCTTCAGAGCAAAAGAGGGGTTAACACCCAAAATATCAGCTTCTCCTTGCTTCCCACAGCAGTTAGCACACCTCAATCTCCATTCTGGTGGTTTCGTCCATCTGACTTCTAAAAAACACTTATTAACTCAACTGGACTACTGTCCAGTTGAGTTCATCACATACTGAACCTTCCGGCCTCCGTCGTCGTCGTCTGTCGTCCGTTAACTTTTCGACGTTAACACTGCAGCGTCCACAAATATCAACCGATTCTGATCAAACTTGACATGCAGCAATTGCAGCATCCTTACCCCAAGGACCAGGTTGGTATTAAATTTCAGCCCGATCCTTTGTAAAATGGCGGATTTAGGTGACCATTTTGTTTTTGGTCATGAAAACGACGTTAACACTCCAGCGTCCACAAATATTAACAGATTTTTATCAAACTTAGAATGTTTAACCCTTACCACACAAGGTTGGTTGCTATTGCATTCCAACCCGATCCGTCACAAAATGGCCGCCATATTGTTTTCAGCTCCGAAACGACGTCAAGACTTTAACGTCCACAAATATTTATGGATTTTGATCAAACTTGGTGTGTGAGACTCTTACCACACAATGTAGGTTGCTATCGCATGTCAATCCGATTTGTCACAAAATGGCCGCCATATGCCGGCATATTTTTTCAGCTCTTAAGAATTAATCTTAATCTTAATCTTAATCTTAAGAAAAACACAAGAATTTAGGACTTTAAAGTTGTCCAGTCAGTTCAGTTGAGTTCTGCTTCCCTGGAAGCTCTAGTTTGTAGTTGCTCTCTTTTCCCTCTTGTGGAAACACCTTTCCTGACCGTCTATGAAATGCCATCCTTCTCTCCAGGACATCAGCACATCACCATCCCATGTCGTCTTTCATCTCGATGCCAAGGAAATTTTCTACCCACATGAACTATCATTAACTATCATTCTACCTCCATGACCCACAACCACCCCCTCTCACTTGGAAGCTACAATCTATATTTTGACTTTTCCTGTTTGTTCGTCCCATTGCTCGTGTCCTCCTTCCTCTTCGTACGAATTTTGTGCTTAGTACAGTCCATCCTCACACTCCTCCTTATTCAACTGTATATATATATATATATATCCTAGTCAATATGCAACCAAATAATCGGTTATACACCATACCAATAGGAAGTACAGTACATAAAATGGATAAATGAAATGACATGGAAGTAAAAACCGGTTAAAAAGACCAGAGACAGCCACACACGAAAATACACACACACACACACACACACACACACACACACACACACACACACACACACACACACACACACACACACACACACACACACACACACACACACACACACACACACACACACACACAGTTTGTTTCTTTATTGAAAGAAACAAACTTGAAACGTCGCAGGACCATCAAGAGGCAAATTGGAGAGAGACCTGTTGGTAACCGTGAGAGAACAAAAGGTGTTCCCTTCCCAGGTTTGTTGACCTGGCCATTTTATGGTCTGGGATTTGATTTGTTATCTGTGTCCCCCATTCCTATGTTAATTTGCCCACTTCGGCATATCCAGTATGCTCAAGGAATTAGAATCTTTGCATTGCTTATCAGATCACAAAGCCATTTCTCATCTCATGGTGAGATTAAATGTTAACGGAGCATTTAAAACCGACAATGTAACCCCTTCCCTCTACCTTTCACACCGCACTTTTCACAGTAAGTGAAGCAGCATGTTGTCCTCGTATGGAGACAATGGACCAATCCAAGCAGTTTATGGTCTCTCAGTCCAGGAACGCAACATTCAGCTTCAGGTCTCCGAGCTCAGATGGTAACTCCGCAAGGCTGAATAATTTACCTTTTGTATCCACTGAAAGGTCGGATCTGGATTCCAACCTGAACCAAAATCGAATCAGCTTGTTCGTGTCACCTTACCAAACTCATCCAGCAAGTTTCGTCCGAATCGGTTCCGAACTTTTTGAAATATCCTGCTCATAGACAAACATAAAGACAGACACGGGTTGAAATCACGACCTCCGTCCACCTTCGCTGGCGAAGTTAATGAAGAATTTTTATTTTATCCCTTCCTTCCAAAGCGAATCCCTCAACATCCGTCCACCCGTCAAACAGCGTCACCTTGAAATCGGAGTCAAGAAACACCTCGTGCGTCTGCTGTCGATGCTTTTCCATTGTTCGGATTTGAATACTAAGGAGTTCGATGGTGGTTGCCAAACAGGAAACAGAAAGGAAAAAAAAGTTGAAAAAAACAATGGGAATAGCAAATTGTTTAATCAGCGCCCATGGACTTAAATGTGCTCCTTTCCAAAGGAATTCCCCCAAAATTCTGTTCAAAGTGGAGCAGACACTTGGCCAGCTCGTGCGACAAGGAAACATCTTGAATTGCTCTCAGGTTAAGAAGAAACTCTTTTTGTATAAAAAGTGGAGGCTCCTGGTGGAGATGGAGCGTAGAATTGGATCAGGATGTCAGGGAACAAAAGGAATAACAGGAAGAGAGAGGGAAACAACAACAGCCCGAAAACATTGAATCCAGGTTAGAAAGCTAAGATGGGAGTTAGTATACCTTTAGGCCATCATGTCAGCATGAAATGGTGGTGAACACCTGTCTTCAAGACCTGGAGGGGAGAGAGATTGAACAGAATGTAGAACTTCGTTCCACAAGTGAGAACCTGGAATGGCACTCGGTGGAGCACATACTTCCGCCAGGCTGTTTATTACTTGCGAAAACCGAAGATTTTTCAAATATATTGGTTTGTCTTGTCCGTTATTCTGTCTGTTTGTCTGTCTGTCTGTCAGGTGCCTACAGGTCACAATTATCAACCGATCTTTACGAAGGTTCACCAAATGGTAGAGTTGGTCATAAGCAAGAAGCCTATTGTTTTTGGGGTCAAAAGGTCAATAGTTCAACATAGGCCAAAGGTCACCAACTTTGTCAAATTTATAAAATCCTCAATTTTCATCTGATTGACTTGAAATTTTAAGAGGATTTGCATATCTGGTCACTGAATTCAACCACAAACTATTTTTGAGGTCATCATAGGCCAACAACCTGTTTTAGGGATTCCGCAAGTATCGTGCTATGCACGACATATTTCTTGTGTTTTTTTATCCACCGATGGGGTGGATCTAGATCCGGACATGAACCAAAATCGAATCAGCTTCTTTTTGTCACTTATCCAACTCATCCACCAAGTGTGGTCACAACTCGTCCACAACTTTTTTGAAATATCATCCTAAATATCGTTTTTGGCCTGATCTCAATCGTGAAGAATCACATTAAAAAATAAAAAATTCTCAGATCTGAATCCGAATTCGGATCTTCACCGAAATCGAATCAATTCGACCTTGTCACACACCCAACCAGTCTACCAAGTCTTGTCATAATCCGTCTATAACCTTTTGAGATATCTTGCTATATATCGGTTTAGCCCAATCACTCAATGGTGAAGAATCACTTAAAAAATTCTCTGATCCGGTTCCGGATTCGAATCTTCACCAAAATGGAATCGATTCATCCTTGTCATGCACCCAACCTGTCCACTAGGTTTCGTCTGAACATGTCCCCAATCTTTCGAGATATCCTGCTCACAGACAGAAAAACAGACAGGGGTGAAGAGAAACTTCCACCCACTATCAGTGGAGGAGGTAAAATGAAGAACGAATGAGTTGAGATGGGCATTGATCCTGGATTTTGGGAGTTTCACCCGAAAGGAGTTGATTGTGGACCGTGTGCATCCTGCAGAAATCTGGGGGTGGTGGGACAAAGCACGAAAAGAGAAAAGGGTGCAAGACCAGAAAGGAGGTGGTGGAAGACAAGAGAGGAGCCAACCCAGACTCCAGAGGGGGGAGCAGTACTCCATTAAGCTGCGGTTTTAGTTCTTCCGTTCAGTGTCGTAGCTCTTCCACAAGCCTTGACTTTGAATACAAAAATCCCCCCTTAACCCCCGAGCTGTATGGATTAAAGAGCTAAAGGGGAGAAACAGCATTTTCAAGCAGTTGAAAGTTTTTGGAGGAACTGCACTCAATTATACAGGAAAACGTTGGAGTTAAATATTGTCATGATTTGGGATAATTTTACAATTTTAATTCAGATTTTAAAAAGTTTTCCCCGCACAATAGCTGCTTAGTTTAAGGCATTTCAGTAAAATCATACCCAATACACCCCACAATCGCCCGGTGAGTGACCTTTGACCTTTGTAGGAAGTCCAAAAGTTGTCCAGATTTTGGAAGTCGTTTCATCAGGATTGTGTGGACTGGTGGGCCAAGCTTCTACCAGATTCGGACAAGCAATCAAATGCTTCGAGACCAATTGACAACTGAGTAAGATGAATCAGAACTCCACTTTGTATGTTCATATCCAGGATATATTAATATGTTCATATTTTCTCTGGTTTTCCAAACCTTAGCCAAATCATCAAATTCATCAATAAATATTTTCGAATAAATAATGTGAGAGAGGATTTAGGGATGGACGGTATTCACTCCCCTCTGATATCACATCTCATGGTAGAATTGAAGAATTCGAATCGATAACAACAACAACAACTGAGAAGCAATGTGTCGAGATACCAAGACATCAACATACGCAGAACACCCAACGATCCTCCAATTAAATTGTGCTCCAATTAATCTTCCTTACATCCTTCTTCCCGACTATCCCCACTTATGCTAAGTACTTATCCAATCCCTTTTTTTTTTCTTTTTTTTTGTATACAAGATCGAGGCTCGTGAAAGAGCGAACATTAATCACACAGAAAGACAAACAGACACACAAAACAAATAACATCGGGAGCGGTAGACAAGATGGGGAGAGAGGGGGAAGGACACAAACACAACATTTGAGCAGGGACCGAGAGACATGGAGACTTCGAGAGAACTGTGGGAGGGAGAGGGCTTTGGGGGGAGGCATGGGAGGGGGGGGGGGTGGGAGAGGTATAAAACATATGGACACTGCCAAGACTTCCAGGAAAGAAGTTGGAATTTCAAACAAGGTGGATCTGGGGTGAATTAGTGGGGGTAGAAAAGATCAAGGTTTTGGATGGGGGAAGATAAGAGATGGTGGTGAACAGCTGTTTTGAAGACCTGGAGGGAGGAGTGTGATTGAAGTGAGTGTGGGAGTTTGTTCCAGAGGCGGGAGAAAAGAGGAATGAAAGAGTGAAGGTGAGCAGAGAGCCGAGATTTCGGCAGTTTAACCATCAGAGGGTGGCTGGCAGATCTTGTGCGACCTGTAGGAATATTTGGGGGACAGAGCACACAGAGAGCTGGGAGAGCAAGGCCGGAGAGGAGTCGGTAGCAGACAGAAAGACCACCTACCTGCCTGCGGTGAGTGAGTGAAAGGCCCTCAGAGATAGCTTCATCGCGGGAGATTCCAATGATTCTGAAAGCTTTGGATTCAACAGCGTGAAGCCGAGCCAGGTGTGAGGCAGGAGCACCAGCCCATAGGGGAGAACAGTATTCCATTGAGCTGCGGATGAAAGCCTTGTATGTGGTGAGGAGCTCAGGTGTGCCTAGGAAGGACTTCGCACGACGGAGGATGCCCAGTCGGCGACTGGCTTTGGAGGCCAGCTTGGAAATGTGATTTTCCCAAGAAAGATCATGGCAGATGGTGAGACCCAAAACCTTGAGCGACAGAACTTCTTGGAGAGGATTGTTGAGAAAGTAGATGGGAGGGTTGTCCAGTCGATCTTTTCGGAGAGACATAGTAAGAGTGTGAGATTTGTCAGGATTGAAAGACATGTTCCACATGTTTGACCAGTCTGTGATTTTGTCCAGGTCTTCAGAGAGTGAGGAGGCTGCAGACTGCCGATCTGAGGGAAGAGGAATGGAGCGGCAGAGAGTGGAGTCATCAGCAAAGAGATACAGAGGATTTTCCAGAGAGTCAGAGAGATCATTGATAAAGACCAGAAAAAGCACAGGGCCCAGCACACTGCCTTGGGGAACTCCAGCCTGAACGGGAAGGGGAGATGAGAGAAATCCATTCAGGGCCACACGTTGACTACGACCAGAGAGGAAGTCCGCAAGCCATGCATGGAGATTTCCATGGATACCATAGGAGGAGAGTTTGGAGAGCAGAGCTGGGTGCCAGACCGTATCGAAGGCACGTGATATGTCAAGGGAGACAGCTCTGATTTCCTGTTTGGCATTGAGGACCTCCATCCATTGTTGAGACAGCAGAAGCAGCATGTCCAGAGTAGAGTGACCTGGTCTGAAACCAAATTGATGATCAGAGATCAAGCCATTGGAGAAGAGGAAAGATTTCATATCCGAAGCAATGATGGATTCCATGACTTTGCTGATAATTGGGAGCAGGCTGATTGGTCTGTAGTTGCAAGGATCTGTTTATGCACCTTTTTTGTGTAAAGCGGTAATGTTTGCTGATTTCCAGGATGCTGGCAGATGACCTTGAGCAAAAGATAGGGTGAAAAGAACAGAGAGAGGGTGAGATAGAGCGGCAGAGCAGGATTTTAGGACCCGTGGGCTGATGCCATCTGGTCCAGTTGCAGAATCAGAGTCGAGGTTTGACAAAAACTCCTCCACCTTGTCAGGAGAGAAGGTCACAGAGTCCAGGAGCAGTTTGGTTCGACTGGGAAAGGTGGGAACAGAGAGAGATGGGTTTGGGACTAAGGATTTTGAGGCAAACACAGAGTTGAGGCATTCGGCTTTGTCACGTGCGATGTCAACTGTGTGGCCATTTGAGGTAAGGGAGGGGATGGAGGGGGAACAAACACCAGAAACTGATTTGACCAGACGCCACCAGGATTTGGAGGAAGGAGACAGGTTTGAGAGTTCATTCTTGAGTGAGGAGAGATAGTGCTTCCTGGCACTCCTGAGGGTAGACACACACTTGTTCCAAGCTTGGTGGAAGGAACTGAGATTTCCTTCAGTTGGATTAGCCTTCCAAGAGGCAAAGGCAAGTTGTTTCAGGGCAACTGCCTCACCACAAGATTCAGTGTACCATGGACGGGAGGAAGGGTAAGACAACTGAAGGCGAGATGGGATAAATCTGTGCATGAGAGAGATCAGTTTGCTTTGGAAGAATTCCCAGGAAGAATTGATGTCAGAGGCAGTGGAGATGGGAGACCAATCCAGACGATTGATGGCTGCTTGAAGACCGTCCCAGTCGGCCTGAGTGAAATGCCAGACTCGTCGACGCTGAGGAGGCTCTCTGAGAATGGCCAGAGAGATGTCCACTTTGACAAGCACTTGATCAGAAGAACCGATTGGAGCAGAAGAAGAGCAGCAGACATTAGCAGGGAAGTTAGTCATAACCATTTTAAACCTAACTACTGTCCCTACTGCTCCGATCTTCCCAGGAAGACCATTCCATACTTCCTTACTGTGTGAAATCCCCCTGTGGCTTGTGCACTTTGGCTACCTCTGGAATCCACTACCATGTTTGAAATCTCATAACAGAAAAGAACTAGAACAATGCGACTGTGTCGCCAATATGCCTCCGCATCGTCCCACAACGGGTAGATGCCCTCATTCACTGTCCTAAGAATAAATAAGTTTAATGTAAATCCCTTCAGCTGTTCTCAAGTATCACATTTTTACCAGATATGACAGGTTTCACATCGATCGGTGAAGCGGTTTCAGAGAAGGGATTTTTTTTAATGGTGGCTTTCAAGCTAATATGGCTGCCAAACCACTTGACATATGAGCTTAAAAATGAACACTCTGCATATGTATGGGTAGGGGAACACGTTTGTAAAGTTTAGTGTTGATCGGATAAGGTGTTTTTTTCTATCAAAGATGGCTGCCAAACCACGTGACCTATGACATCATCATTTTCAAACTATATGCAACAGTGGTGTTGGATGATATTTGTAAAATATCGCATCGATAGGGAGAGCGGTTTCAGAGATATAATTATTTAATATTTTTATTCAATCCAATATGGCTGCCAAACCATGTGACCTATGATGTCATAAATTTAATATTTCAATACAAATGGGTCATAGATCATGTGAATGCAATTTCAGATTTTTAGGATGAGGAATTAGATTAAAATATTTTTGGCTGGTATCCCACTTCACCTATGATGTCATCATTATCATGCTTTTGTTCCCCATTGGGAGTACTGGACAATGTGCCAAGTTTCAAATTTGTTCCGAGCACCACGGCGACTTTGTCAGCGGAGGCATAAAAAGAAGCAGAACTGCAACTGCTTACACGTCCAGGAAGTACAACGAGGAGACATCACCAAGAGCTCCTCTGTGGACATGTTTCGGAATAATATCTATAAATGAATCGAGACGTGTCTGAACGTGTCCCGGTGAGAGGTTTATGGATTGGTGCCAGTGTTTCGTCACCGTTTGTTTGTTATTCTTGTCCAACATGCTTTTAAAATGTTGTACTGAGTGTGGAGTTGCAAACCTAGCAAAAAGTTTTTTCAAAGTTTTAAAAAGTTTTTTTCAAAGTTTTAAAAAGTTTTATCCTTTTTATTGAAAGGCTCCAGACACCAATCCATATGTAACACTTAGATCATTTCCTTGCAGAAAAAACTTTACAGGTAAATGTAATTTAGCCGAAACTTATCAATGATGAAAGTTGTACAAGGATGAACCTTCAAAATGTCGTTACAATTGCTGATGTGAGGAACGAATTCCAGCAGGAATGAAAAAAAAAAACAGTCAATCAATACATTGATGCATAATGTACTTACATATTAGCATGTAATTATCATGATACATGCAAACATGAAACTTCACTCAGGTAAAGTCAGGTGGGGCAAGATCCCCCTGATGCCCCATAACACCCATAGCAGGAAATTGAAATGAAAAATGTTCAGTATACTGAACAAAAGGACCACCAGGACGTGGGGAGAAAAGAGGTGGGGGTCGTGTTGCCCCAATTACCCTACAATCCTCTTTGTAAACATAAACGTAAACAGAAGCAACAAAGAAAAGAAAAGTTGTTTCACTTACTGTCACTCAAAATAGATCCGTGTAATACGAAAGTTAAATCCTGAACGGGTTTTGAAATGTCTTGTGCATAATGCAAGTTACCGAGATGGTTGCCATGGCAACATAAATCAGCCAATCACCGCCGTGATCTAATCAGGTTGAGATAATATCAGGAGGAATAGATATCTGCAAAAGCTAAATGTTCAACGGTTTTTTGAAATATCATGTACACAAAATTACATGGACGGATGATCTGATCGGTCGGTCGGACGGAGCTCATTTTAATGTCCCCGTCATCATTCGGTAGAGATCATAGCATACCTCCACCAGGATCATGAACAGTTTATCATCGATCACGATCACCGACCCGGTTGCACCAGGAGCATGAACACCTTTGGTGGCGGAGGCAGAAATTGGGACAATATGGCTTTAGTAGAAGGTTAAAGTTCAGGTGCAGAGAGCAGCTTTGTGAGAGTTCATGGGGTAGATGAGTCTTTCTAAAGTCTGTCCATGTATGCAGGGAAATGTTGTTTAGAACAAATGTTGTACACAACTCCAAGAGACGTCTTCCATAGATCTGTTTGGGTAATAGATATATGTACCAATCTCACGGTATATTCATCTTTAATCTCACACGTGGAACACCACCTTTCTGGTTGTTGTGGGACCACCACCCTCCTGGTTGTGGGAGCACCACCCTCCTGGTTGTGGGAGCATTACCCTACTGGTTGTGGGAGCATTACCCTCCTGGTTGTGGGAGCACCACCTTTCTGGTTGTGGGAGCACCACCCGACTGGTTGTTGGAGCACCACCCTCCTGGTTGTGGGAGCACCACCCTCCTGGTTGTGAAAACACCACCATACTGGTTGTGGGAGCACCACCCTCCTGGTTATGGGAGCACCACCCTCCTGGTTGTGAAAACACCACCCACCTGGTTGTGGGAGCACCACCCACCTGGATGTGAAAACACCACTCGCCTGGTTGTGGGAGCATCACCCTCCTGGTTATGGGAGCACTACCCACCTGGATGTGAAAACACCACCCTCCTGGTTATGGGAGCACCACCCACCTGGATGTGAAAACACCACCCACCTGGTTATGGGAGCACCACCCTCCTGGTTGTGGGAGCACCACCCTCCTGGTTATGGCAGCACCACCTTCCTGGTTATGGCAGCACCACCCTCCTGGTTATGGGAGCACCACCCTCCTGGTTATGGGAGCACCACCCACCTCGATGTGAAAACACCACTCGCCTGGTTGTGGGAGCACCACCCTCCTGGTTATGGGAGCACCACCCACCTGGATGTGAAAACACCACCCGCCTGGTTGTGGGAGTACCACCCGCCTGGTTGTGGGAGCACCACCCTCCTGGTTATGGGAGCACCACC
Source organism: Myxine glutinosa (assembly GCF_964187855.1). Classification (NCBI taxonomy): domain Eukaryota; kingdom Metazoa; phylum Chordata; class Myxini; order Myxiniformes; family Myxinidae; genus Myxine; species Myxine glutinosa. The sequence continues at coordinate 35,782,801 of NC_136269.1, read as the reverse complement.
CTCCTGGTTATGGGAGCACCACCCACCTCGATGTGAAAACACCACTCGCCTGGTTGTGGGAGCACCACCCTCCTGGTTATGGGAGCACCACCCACCTGGATGTGAAAACACCACTCGACTAGTTGTGGGAGTACCACCCTCCTGGTTATGGGAGCACCACTCTCCTGGTTATGGGAGCACCACCCACCTCGATGTGAAAACACCACTCGCCTGGTTGTGGGAGCACCACCCTCCTGGTTATGGGAGCACCACCCACCTGGTTGTGGGAGCACCACTCGCCTGGTTGCATCACATTTCGAGGCACGACTTGTGATGCTGACGTGCATGTTAGGGCAGGAATGCAGAGCACGGCGATGAAACCGGCACACAATCGCCTACTCTTTTTGAAGACTCCGTTAGGAACATCAACGTCCACGAGCAGTTCTGCAAAGAAAGAACAGCCGGCTTAATGTTCCATCCAAAAGAACGCGTACTCTATAATGCAGCGCCGTGCCCACGGAGCACCTGGCACTAGAGACAGGTGAAGCCACCACGTACAGGTGGATGTTTTTTAAAGGTTTTTTTTGGACAGGTTCAATGCGTGCTCGCTAATGTAACGGTACACACACAGCCGGCCCAACTCGCACGTGGAGACAACATCGGTGAAAGATCATGCACGCCTTGGTGAAAGCATCAATTGTGCTGCTTGTGGCATGGCGGGATCGCGGGCAACACAGCAGCTGCAGCGTGGACGAGATAGCAAGCGGTTTATACTTAGTCACGACGCAGAGGATGAAATGTCATTCCATGGATAAAGGGTCGAACTTAAGGAAAGGAAAAATCCAAGGGGGGTGAAAGAGGGAGAGAAGATAGCATTTAAATTTAGAAAAAGAACGAAGGCATTAACGTTGATGGTTGTGGACCGTATAAGGTATTGGGTCGGTGGTAGTCTGTATAAGCTTTAGGCAGGGAAGAGGGTGATGGAGAGGAGAAGGTGGTGGTGCCGAAGGGGGAGGAGGAGGGGGTGTATGGTGGTGGTGGTCCATCCAAGCTCTTTAATTTGTGGTAGTGGTGCACCATATACATTATTGAATTGGTACTGGAGGTGGTGGTGGACCGTATATAAGCCATTTGATTGATGGTCGTGGTAGTGGTGGTGGATCATATCAGTAAAGTAGTTCAAAAAATTCTCAGAACGAGATAATCATATATATATTGTAACGGTCAGGTGGATGACCAGGTTGCCCAGGTTCAAATTTGGTGAGTCACTGAGCGACCACATCGGTCCTCTGCCACAGAGACCTCCCATCAGATATTCGTGTCCAAAGGTCATGTTACCGTACAGATTGACGCTCCTGCGCCTGGTGAGTGCCGTGCCAAGGCAATCGCGGGAAGGATCTTACATATGGCCGAACATACGAAAACCCACGTCATGTCGTCATTGCCACATGTACACAAGAAACATGTAATACTAGTAGAGCCCATCAAAAAATGACGGGTTAGAACAGTTTATTTGACGGTACAGCCGCGCGAGCGTGCCAAAGTCTGAAGCCTGGGCCTAGTGTCAGATGTGCTTATATCTTCTTTATTTATTTGACATCCTGCAGATGTAAATGAACACTCGTTGTACTCTGCGCGCATTGTACATCACGTGCAGCAAATTTCACTCCCTGCGCCTTGTAGTTATTGTGATTTAAAAAAGAAATGCTTCTGTACACTGAACTTGAGGTTTGGTTTGCAATCCACCGTCTACAATTCCAATGTAAGAGACATAGGTCATCAGTCAGCGTCACATCCAATAACATTTGGGTCTTCGGAGTCCTTGGGGTCTTTTGGATCCTCGGGGTCTTTTGGGTATTTTGGGTCTTCAGGGTCTTTGTGTCATTTGGGGTATTTTGGGTCTTCTGGTTCCTTCAAAAGACCAAAGGAGTCTTTTGGGTCATTTCAGTTTTTGGGTCCTCTGGATGTTTGGAGTCCTTGGGTCTGTTTGTTACTCTGGGTCTTTTGGGTATTTAAGGGTCTTTGGGGTAATTTGGTCTTTGGGGTCCACTGGGTCCTCAGGGTCTTCAAGGGTCTCTGGGGTCCTTTTGGTCTTTTGGATTGTTTGGATCTTTGAGGGTCGTTGGGGTATTTTGGGTCTTTGGGGTCGTTTCGGTCTTTGGGGTATTTTGCGTATTTGAGGTTTTCGGGGTTTTTCAGGGTATTTGGGATATTTTCAATCCTTTCAGTCACTGAGGTATTTTGGGTCATCTGGGTCATTTGTATCCTAAGGGTCATTTGGGTATTTTGGATCCTTGGGGTATTTTGGGTCTTCAGGGTCTTTTGGGTGTTTGGGATATATTGGGTCTTCAGGATCTTCCAGGTCTTTTTTGGTTCTTGGGGTATTTTGGGGTCTTTTGGGTCATCTGGTTCATTTGGATCCTTAGGGTCGTTTGGGTATTTTGGATTATTGGGGTCTTTTGGGTCATTGGGGGTCTTCTGGGTCCTTGGGGTATTTTGGGTCCTCGGAGTCTTTCAGATCTTTTAACCGGTGCACACACTTTCAAACCCCACTCAAATCCCTCCTAAAGCGCTACTCAAAGCCATTAAAACCTACCCTTATGAAGGGACACACACACACACACACACACACACACACACACACACACACACACACACACACACACACACACACACACACACACACACACACACACACATACACAAACACATTGTCTTTTATATGGTAGATAAAATGGCACATGTACACAAGAAACAGGATCTCGTCCAGCAATAAATCTCCTTACCCACTCTGTGACACTTGCGCTCCCGGGGAGGTGGAGGGGTTCCTCCAAAATCAGCAGAAGTCTGAACTACAATCTGAATAAATGACCATCAGCCCACTCTGAGCAATTTTTATGGAATACAGTGATGTTGAGCGATTTCCAAGCAGATGGAGGATGACGTAGGGCAAAATATAGGATGAAAAGGACAGAGGGAGTATGTGCAAGAGCAGCAGAGCAGGAGGTGAGCTGATGCCATCTGGTCCAGTGGCAGAGTCAGAGTCAAGGTTTGACTGAAACTTCTCCATCTTCTCAAGTGCATAAAACACAGAGGGCAGGAGCAGGTGGATGCAACTGGAAAGGGTGGGTTCAGATAGAGAGGGGGTTGGAGACACAATATTTGGAAGCAAACGCAGAATTGAGGCATTCGGCCTTCTCACGAGCGGAGAAGCATTCAGTGTACCGTGGACAGGAAGAAGATCAGCTAAGAATTCTCAGGCTGAGTTAACATCAGTCGCAATATAGGAGAGACTGGTCCTGAAGAGAGATGGCTGCTTGCAGTCCCTGCCAATCTGCTTGAATGAAATGCTAGACTCGGCACCGTTGAGGCATCTCTCTGAGAATAGCCAGAGATGTTGACTCTCACAAGCAAATTATGTTAGCAATGATTTCCAATTTCATTTGACTGCCAGACAGGCAGACAGACAAAAAAATTACCTTATTCCTCTGTGCACCTGCACACTCGTGACGATATTGCGTACAATTTGCCAAACACAGAGACAATGTACTCCTAAAATGCAGGTTCGTGTTCAGATTCGTGTTCCGCAGTATTCAAAATGTAAAATTCAATTGAAGTTGAGTAGTTCCTCCATCATAGACTGATGTCTGTCACAGAAAGATCGAAGCAATTGTTTAACCCCGCTTTGCGCTCTGCGCGTGAGGTTATTACACTTGTAGATTGAAAAATATATATATTAAATTTTATTATTATTATTTATTAATTTTTATAAACAAAATAATAATAAAAAATTAAATATTCCTTTTGCGATTGTGTCACATTCCGTGAGGATATAGGTAGGGATGCAAACTACGCAGCCAACCTGTTGAAGCAGGCACGTGCCGCACGTACAAAATCAGTGTGACGTCACAATGTGCGATGTATAATGCAGCAGAATAGATGCATAATTTACTTTAAAAAACGTATCATCAGAGGGCAAGTTGACGTCATTACTGCCACCTCTGGTATTACGTATTTCTCCCCCCCACGCAGCATTGTATAAAAGCAATGACTCGTGTAAATTGAGCAATACCTCCTTATGCACGAGAAAATGTGAGTTTTGCTTCGGAACTCGCACGTCGGGGCCATGAATAATTAAAGAGGCCACGGGCTATATGGCCAGCTCAGATGTCGCCGACGGTGGACCGGGTTTCTGAGGTCCATGAATATTGATGCCGCGGTTGAGTGGTGGTCGAGGCTGGAGGTGGTGCTCAGACTCCCTGCGCTGCCATCCGATGACAGCTCCGTACCTGTCGGGTGTTGGAACCGGTCCATGGTTCCCTTGGGTGGCCACACTCGGTGGCTTTGGTCATTTGATCGAGATCTAAACATAAACGTTCAGCCAAACAGGCAGCTCAACGTAGAATGGCTAAGATGGATGAAACTAAATTTAAATATTAAAAATACCCCAAAAAATACTTTAAAAAAATAATAATAATAAATATATATATATATATATATATATATATACGTATATATCTTATCTTCTTATATATATATATATATATTATCTATATCTATCTATATCTATTATTATTATTATTATTATTATAATATATATATATATATATATATATATAAAATAGAGTTTTTGTTTGTTTGTCTGCGCAAGCTAATCTCATGAACGGTGAAAGATATGAGGAAACCTCGAATACAAAAAATGTCGGGACGGGCCCAGGGAAGGTTTTAGGCTTGGTGGCGAGACCGGTCGTGGCCCACCTCGGCCGTGCTGGGCCCATTTCGCAATTAAAAGCTGAGGTGAATTATAGCAGTCAATCTTCTACGGCCGCGGGTAAAAGCTGAATTATAGTAGTAAATGCATTCAAAAAGAACCAAAAATGTCGGGACGGGCCCCAGGAAGGTTATAGGCTAGGTGGCGAGGCCGGTCTAGGCCCACCTCGGCTGGGCTTGGCCCATTTCGCAATTAAAAGCTGAGCTGAATTATAGAAGTCAATCGTCTTCGGCCACGAGTAAAAGCTGAATTATAGTAGTAAATTCATTCAAAAAGAACCCGGGCAATGCCGGGTGCTTTCGGCTAGTGTGTGTGTATATATATATATATGTGTATATAACTTAAAATAAAATTAATAAATACTTGAAAAAAATTAAACATCTCAACGTAAAATATCTGTTGCTTTGCATTTGTTTGCATTCGCAGGTCCATTTGAGAAAAGGGAAATTACACATATTAATCGATAAATCTTTATGTACATTTGATGTGTTTGAGGATGAACCATTAGCGTGCAACCTATTGTCGTGCAGGAAAAAGAAACATTTCTGAATTTCATATTGTTCAATTATGTCTGCACCTGCCATGCTGTTTCGGATGCAGCCTGTGGCTGCTGGTTGCATCATTGCTGGGAGCACCGTTGTGCAGTTGATGCAGTGCCCCTGTTACCAATAAGCATGGTACTCATTTTGCCAACTTCGGAAGGAAGACAGACTGAATCAACCCACCTGATGTTATTTCAATGGCAAGACAGGGGCTTGAACTCAAGACCCTAAGATCTTCGACCAGCCACCTTAACTGTTAAGCCAACACGAGGCTTTGAACCTATCATTACAGGACCTGACTATAAACTGCCTGATTGGTGCTTCGCAAGTAGGGTGTTGCATCACAAAGTGCAACCATCCCTCGGAAGGACATTAAACAACTAGATGGTATTCATAGAATACTTACCCTGCACAGTCAACTTGGTGTGAGCCAACTCTTCTGTGTTTGAACGTTTCTTTTTTTTTGATCCAATATGGCTGTCAGACCACGTGAGCGATGACATCATAAATTTATATTCTCTAATATAATTGTTGCATAGACCATGCTCAATAAATTACAAATTGATAAGACTAAGCGTTGTCCCTGTCGAATTATGACGTCATAATTATGTCACAATTACGTCATCGTTAACAACACCTATTCCCCATATGGAGTTATTTGCAATGAGCCACATTTCAAATTTTTCCATAGAGCGGTTTTGGATATATAGAGGTGCAACCTTTTTCGTTTTTTCCAAGATGGCGCTTGTAACACATGACCTAAGTCCTAAGACGTCATGATTATCATTATAATATTTTAAAGGAGGAGGCACTCCTGTGTTGAAAATTTCGTGTCCATCAGACCAACAGTTGCTGAAATTTTTCAATAATGATCGGATGGATAAGTGTTGTATTTGTCGAATTATGACGTCATAACGAAGGCACCGATGACATCATCATTAACATATATTATTCCCCATGGGGAGTAGTTGACATTGAGCCAGGTCTCAATTTTTCCCATGGAGTGGTTTCAGAGATATAGAGGTGCGAAGTTTTTTCAAGATGGCGCCTGTAACACGTGCTGTGCAAACAGGTGCAGTACTATATTCACAAACACAGGTATGCACGGATTGTGCATACAATTGGAACAAACACTATTTTCCTCACATCTTCACCACTGCTACTGATGTAAGCTATTCTTGTTCTGCTTTTTGGGGGGTTTTGTATATACGCTCGAGGCTCATGGAAGAGCTGTTGTCCACTCTGGTCCAATTTTAATACTCCTCGTCCACCTTCCAGGTTATTACCTCTGTTGTTTGTTTGTTTGTTTGTTTGTGAACAAAATATCTCAAAACGTTGTGGACGGATTCGGACGAAATTTGGCAGAGATGTAGCCCATGTCACAAGGACGATATGATTAGACTTTGGTGAAGATCCCAATTCGGATCCGGCTACTAGAATTTTAAAAGTGATTCTTCACCATTGGGAGATGTGGCCAAAAACGATACATAGTAGGATATGTCAAAAGGTTGTGGATGGATTTGGACGAAACATGGTGGACCCGTTGGGTGTCTGACAAGGACAATATATTCGATTTTGGTGAAGACCTGAATATGGATTCAGATATGAGAATTATGTAATTTTCTAAGTGATTCTTCACCATTGGGAGATGTGGCCAAAAACGATACATAGTAGGATATGTCAAAAGGTTATCGATGGATTTGGACGAAACTTGGTGAACAGGTTGTGTGTGTGACAAGGAAGAATCGATTCAATTTTGGTGAAGATCTGAATATGGATTCGGATATGAGGATTATTATTTTTTAAAGTGATTCTTCACCATTGAGTGATATGGTCGACCAGGTGGAGGTATGCTCTCCACTGAGTGCCGTTCTAGTTTACTATCTGTTGTACTATCTTTATCTGAGTGTTGAACTTTACTTTATTATCCGAGTGCTGAACTGCAGGCCTATCTGATAGGGTATGTGGGACTACCTAATTCACATATACACCAAAACATGTCAGAAGTACAACATGCCCAACCCTGCAGAAAGTTCACACTGGTACAGTACCTGGTCTAGGTATACACTGGTATAGACCTGCCTGGTCTATCTGTGGCGGTCTGGGCAAGGGCAGGTAATTACCTGCTGGGCTTCCAAACCAGTCACATGGCAAGTCTCACACTAGGCAGTTTGTAGACCTAGTTGTTTTCGCAGTTGTAGTCAGGGCAGGATCTCTACTGTCCATCAGCAGCAGCGGCCAACACTAGCAGACGAGTCCACATGAACTTGACGCTATATTTCAGAGTGCCTCTTCAAAGAGCAGGCCATTGTATGAAAGTGGTCATCAAACCCCAACGTGAAATCGAGAAAAAAATAGCAAACATCGTGTCCATTCTCTTCCTGTTATTTCTTGAATGCGACGTTCGATGGAATTGCCCCATAAATAGATAACGTTCCTTGGAATATATCTTCAGCAAATCAGGTTCATAACACGGCTTTGCGAGGCCTGATAACCTGTTATTGACCGCACGTTGTCGACCTGCAGCGTGCAGATTCCGAGCACGTTCTGAAACCGGACGGGGGACCTCACACTCACAGCCACCGCTTTCAACCTGAGGCCAAATTCACGAAGGTAGTAACCACAGGTGTGCCTGGTGCGTGCAAGCAACCTCGACAAAACAATTCTTAGAAAAGGATAATAATAAATAAACCAGAACAGCACTCACTATAGTACGCGTACCTCCGCCAGGCTGAACAATTTACGTTTTGTACCCACTGATCGGCCTGATCTGGATTCGGACCTGAACCAGAATCGAATCAGCTTGTTCTTTTCACCTACCCAACTGATCCAAAAAGTTTGGTCATAGTCCATCCACAAATGTTTGAGATATCATGCTGTATATTATTTTGGCCCCGTCTCTTAATGGTGACAAATCACTTTAAATTTTTTAAAGTCGAGTATCCAGATCCAGATCTCACCAAAATCAAATCGGTTCGTCCTTGTCACACACCCACCCTGTCCACCAAATTTCTCCTGAATCTGTCAGTAACTTTTTGACATATCCTGCTCACAGACAAACAAAAAACAAACAAACAAGAAAGGACGTCAGATCGCCTGACAGGCATGACGAAAATCGAGAAAATCAACAATTCATTGTGTATTTAATATAAATAAATAATTGTCAGATAATTAATTTCTTAATCAACTGGCTAACAGCATACCTAAAACACCACGGCTTTATCCGAATCTGTATATCTTTGTAAATTAAATAATTATTCGAAAAATTAAATAATTAAGTAATTAATTGATTAATCAATAAATAAAAAATACCATTTACAGCCAAATCACTTGGTCACTGTCGTGCACAAATTTCAGCTTCCCAGCTCAAAAGGTGCCTGATATATTGCCCAGATGAGAAAGAAAATAAATAAATGATTAATAATGAAAATAAATAAATAATAATCATAAAAAATTAAATAATTAATCAATTGGCTCATAGAACACATAAACCACCACCATTTCATCCGAATCTGTAACTTTTTTAAAAAATGATTAATTAAGTCATTAATCCAATAATTAAATAATTAATCAATTGGCTCATAGAACACATAAACCACCGCCATTTCATCCGAATCTGTAACTTTTTTAAAAAAATGATTAATTAAGTCATTAATCCAATAATTAAATAATTAACTGATTAATTGATTGATCAATAAATCAACTAGAACGCCACTTAGTAGAGTGCATACTCCCGCCGTGGGTTTCATTGGAATAATACGTTTTGTTTAACATCCCCTTTCCCCAAAACAATAAATGAAAAAGAAAGTAGGCCCTAACTGTCAGAGAATGTATTTTGATATATCTCGGAATTAGAGGAGAAAAACATCATTTAAGAATAAGAATAAAAGCTTTAATGCAGTAAAACAGAAAAAATCTTTCCCAAAAAAATTCCCCAAAAAATTCCTGGATCCGGAATAATATCCTGAGCTTCACCAAAAACTAATCAATTCTTCCTTATCCCAAGGGCAATCATCCCACCAACTTTCATCCAAATCCGTTCAGAACTTTTCCAGATATCTTGTTCACAAACACACGAACATACGAACATACGAACACACACACACACGGACGGACACGATCGAATGCGTTACTCCCTGGCGGGAGTAAAATATATCCTTTACAGCCAAATCACTTGGTTACTGTCTTTTCCAAATATCAGCTTCCTAGACCAAAAGGTGCCTGAGATATTACCCAGAATAGAAAGAAAATAAACAAGTTCTTCATTAATTGATAATAATTAAGTAATTTATCAATTAATTTATTAATCAAAAATAAAAAAATTCTGCTTTTCCCAAAGCACTTTTTTTTTCTTTTTTTTTTGTATACAAGATCGAGGCTCGTGAAAGAGCAAACATTAATCACACAGAAAGACAAACCAACACATAAAACATATAACATCGGGAGCGGTAGACAAGATGGGGAGAGAGAGGGAAGGACACAAACACAACATTTGAGAGCAGGGACCGAGCAGGGACCTGTTCACTATTGTGCCCAAATTTCAGCTTCCTAGCACAAAGGATGGCTGAGATATCACCTGGACAAACGAGAACCTTGACCTTTGACCTATATAGTCAAAGCAACATTGACAGCCTCACTTTTGTCCTTCCGAATCCTCTGGTAAAGTGTGACGGAGATAGCTGAAAGTGTTTACGAGTTATCACGCTCACAGACGAACAAACAAACGAGACAGACCGACATACGTCATAACAAGGATGTCGTGCTGGGCAACGACACTTGCGAAATCCAAATAAACAACAATTGCCATGGAAACAGCAACTTGGTAAATTTGGTTATTAAATTTTCTAATTGAGGCCTAATAGGTGTTTACATGTTTCGGATGGCACTGACTTTGACCAATCACATATACGAACAAATAAGTTCTGCAAGTTTCAGTTTGATATCTTGGAAAATGACTGAGATTTGAGAATAAAAAAACTTACAAAAGGCCCATTTGATTATAATGGAGTGAAATTTTTGTCAAGGAAACTGTTGATGTGTCAAAAAGGCTAAATGGATCATTCTGATTTTTGGTGAACCAGGTCTGAGACCAAATATGCAAATCCTCTTCAAGTTTCAAATTAATAAAACGTAAATTGCTGATTTTAGGTGACCTTGAGCTTTGACCTTTTGACCTCAAACAATAGGCATCAGTGACCCAATATGCAAACCCTGTTCAAACTTTAGGTCAATTGGATGAAAATTGATGATTTTGTGACCTTGACCTTTGACCCTTTGAGCTTTTGACCTAAAAAAACAATATGTTTCTAGGTTTTGATTGGTGAACCAATTCAGCGATGCAATGTGCAATTTCTGTTCTGAAACCTAGCGGAGCGGAGTAACCCGGATGTAAGGCTTATAACTGGGTCTATCGCGTCTACAATGTCGTGGGTGGAGATGGCGCATTACCTTGCTGAAAAAGTATAGTCTGTATATTGCAGATAGATGTTCGTGTGGTGTGCATTTAAAGCATTTAAAGGGCTCTGATGGGTCTGCAGGTATAAAGGGTCGAAGTGGTCCAGCAGGTCTATAGGGGGTCTATAAAGGTCAATAAGCGTCTTCAAAGGTCTAAATATCTAAAGGGTATTTTTCAATAGTAGTTAGGATCTAAAGGGGTCTAATGGGTCTAAAGATGTATGGGTCAAAGGGTCTAAAGGGTTCAACATTCAAATGTTTTCAGGAGTCTAATGGGTCAAAAACTAAAGGGGCATTTTTTTCTTTTTTTTGTATACATAGTCGAGGCTCGTGGAAGAGGGGTATAAAAGGGTCGGTCTTAAGGAGTCTAAAAGGTCTTAAAAGATCTGAAGTGTCTAATTGGATCTAAAGTGGTCTAAAGCGTTCTCAAGGGTTAAGGGAACTAAGCGGTCTCTAAAAGGGTCTAAAGAGGGTCCAAATGGTCGAAGAGGGTCCAACGGGTCTTTAAAGGTCCAAAGGGTCTAGAAGGTTTAAGGGCTCTAAAAGTCTACAGGGTAAGTTCCAACAGTAGTTACAGGTCTAAAGGATCAAATGGGATCGATCGGGTCTTAGGGGTCTTAAGCGTCTTAGGGTTCTAACGGTTATAAAGGGTCTCACGTGGTCTATAGGGTCTTGGTAGTTTTAGGAGTGCTAAGGGTCTAACGGGGTCTATAGGATATATAGGGTCTACTGCGTTTTATGGAAACTGTCTTAAGGTTCTTATGGGTCTTAGGGATCTAAGGCTTATAACTGTGTCGATAGCGTCTTCAAGGTCTTCAGGGCCTTAATTGTCTAAGGGCTTTAAGAGGCCTAGGCGGGTATTAAGCGTCTTAGTGGTCTTAAAAGGTATTGGGGGTCTAAAGAGTTTAAGGGTCAAGGAGATTTATGTGACTTTGGACTTTGACCTTTTGACCTCAAAAATAGGCTTCCAGGTTGTCAGTTCCTCTACCAGGTGGTGAAGTTTCATGAAGATCGGAGTAAACAAACAGACAGAAAAACAGGGGTGAAAACATATCCTCTCTCTCTCTCTCTCTCTCTACCTGTCCACCATCGGTGGCGGAGGTAACTATAGTGATGTGAAACAACCAGGTGCCCATCCACAAACAACCAGGGTGAAACAAACATCACGGTTATAGGATTATTGTGTGGATATAACTAACATTCTTTTGTTTGTGTAACTTGATAAGTTCAATCCAGGGCTCTTTAATGTCCTGTTTGTTACACTTTGATAGATAAGAGTATAGATTTACTTGGTGGATGATTTGTGGAACTTTGATAGGTAGGCTGTAACTGAATTCAATGGTTCTTTCATGAAATGCTGACAGGTGGAATAGATATATATTAGATGGCTTGGCTGTTTTGTGAAACTTTGATTATGAGGAATAAAGATATATTAGATGGTTGTGGGGTGAATCCTTTAAAGACGTAACTTGTTGTTTGGGGAAACTTTGATAGATGGAACTTGTTGTTTGGGGGAACTTTGATAGATGGAACTTGTTGTTTGGGGGAACTTTGATAGATGGAACTTGTTGTTTGGGGGAACTTTGATAGATGGAACTTGTTGTTTGGGGAAACTTTGATAGATGGAACTTGTTGTTTGGGGGAACTTTGATAGATGGAACTTGTTGTTTGGGGGAACTTTGATAGATGGAACTTGTTGTTTGGGGGAACCTTGATAGATGGAACTTGTTGTTTGGGGGACCTTTGATAGATGGAACTTGTTGTTTGGGGGAACTTTGATAGATGGAACTTGTTGTTTGGGGGAACTTTGATAGCTGGAACTTGTTGTTTGGGGGAACTTTGATAGATGGAACTTGTTGTTTGGGGGAACTTTGATAGATGGAACTTGTTGTTTGGGGGAACTTTGATAGATGGAACTTGTTGTTTGGGGGAACTTTGATAGATGGAACTTGTTGTTTTGGGGAACTTTGATAGATAGAACGGAAGCTATATTCGATAGCTCCCCGTCCCCAACCCCCTGCACCTACACGCACACCTGCACTCACATACACACACCTGCTACACACACACACACACACACACACACACACACACACACACACACACACACACACACACACACACACACACACACACACACGATCAGTTTAAGATGAGCATAACATTTGCTGTCAACACCAACAAAGATGGCTGACATTGCACATTCCGTAACCGATTAACGATGTGTTTATCCCAAACGAAGTAGGGCGTCGCAAATCCATCTTCGAGCAACTGAAGACCAACGTTGAAGGAAGGTAAACACATATATACCACGTGGTTTCCATTGCCATGGAACACGCAAATGCTTTGATTAATTATTTCATCCAAAAATTTGCATTCGTAATTATCTTCCAAGTCCAAACTCCATTGTCTATTTCTGAAAAGTCAACAAAAATTACAACATAATAAGGTGCATAATGTTTGTTGGGTATAATAGCATCTACGACATCACGTGCACGAGGGATGAGTGTAGGGGTGAGAGTGGTTATTCGAGTGAGTGCATAGATGGTCCATACACAGTAAAGGAGGAGAGAGGTGAAAAGTCTGCCATATTTGAGTACGTAATAAATATATGCCTCTCCTCTCCTCCAAGTTTGAGGACAAGTGAAATTCTGCGAAAGCGACAATTGAAATGATTGCTCGTTCGAACAGGCACGATAAACACTTATAAAGCGGTTGTCATAACACGCAAGAGCTTGCGTGACGTCACAATTGGCTCGTTCCCGCCCTTTTGTTGTAAGGAGCAGTCAACAGTTATAAATAGTGCGGTTTGCCATCGGGGAAATTTACAATTTTATCTCGGTTCAAGCGTTCGTTTTGGCAACTAACCTTTCATTTATTTAAATATTTCCCTCCATTTTCAAAGCCTATCCTTGGCCGAGGTTCTCCACAAATGGACGGGGCACACAACGTGGTGACGTCAGACGTCGGTTGAATTTCAAAAGTTTGAGCAAACTTTCCCCCAGTTGCTTCGTTACCAATTCAGGGTAATTGCAAGTCTGTTTCTTTCATAAACCCCGTGCAATCACCGTACAAAGCTCGAATCTCCGCATTATAGGCAATGATGGGCCACAGGCCACAAGGCACGCTGGAAGTATAAACTCTGCACACATTACGTACATGCTGGTGCATGGCAGGGCAAGATAAGTTTATCAGAGCACGCCGGGGATTGGGAGGTGGGAAAAAACGACTGGAGTGGAAGGAGAGAGAGAGAGAAGGGGTGGGAGGGGGTGAGGGTTTAATATAAAGCTATCGAAAAATGAATGAAATTGACGACTTGGACTTTATGGTACTTTGAGTACTTTGTTGTTGTTGTTGTTGTTGGTGGTGGTGGTGGTGGTGGCGGTGGTGGTGGTGTTGTTGTTGGTGTTGTTGTTGGTGTTGATGGTGTTGGTGGTATTGGTGTTGCTGATGTGGGGGTTGGTGTTGTTGGTGTTCTTAGTGTTGGTGTTGGTGTTGTTGGTGTTTTTGGTGGTGTTGGTGTTGGTGGTTTTAGTGTTGTTGGTGTTGTTGGTGGTGTTGTTGGTGTTGGTGTTGTTGGTGTTGGTATTGTTGGTGTTGTTGGTGTTGGTGTTGTTGGTGTTGGTGTTGTTGATGGTGTTGGTGTTGTTGATGGTGTTGGTGTTGTTGATGGTGTTGGTGTTGGTGTTGTTGGTGTTGGTGTTGTTGGTGTTGGTGGTGTTGGTGTTGGTGGTCTTGGTGTTGTTGATGTTGTTGATGTTGTTGGTGTTGTTGGTGTTGTTGGTGTTGATGGTGTTGGTGTTGGTGTTGGTGGTGTTGGTGTTGTTGGTGTTGGTGCTCTTGGTGTGTGTTGGTGTTGTTGGTGCTGGCGTTGGTGATGTTAGTGTTGATGGTGTTGGTGTTGTTGGTGGTGGTGTTGGTGATGGTTTTGTTGTTTCATTATCGTTAAGTTTAAGCCTAATGCTTGCTTTATGGTTAAGGTGGCTGAAGATCTCAGGATTTTGAGTTCGAACACCTGTCGTGCCGTTAATCAACACCAGGTGGGTTGACTCAGCTCGTCATGTTTCTGATGTCGGCAAATAAAAATGAGTCCCATTTTGCTGGGAACAGGGGGCACTGCATCAGTGGCACAGCCCCGCCTCCCAGCAATGGTGCAACCAGCAGCCACAGGCTGCAAACAAATAATAAAAGATCGTGGGTTCGACGACGACACGTTCATGTCGATCTTCGTTCAGATCTTTCACATCATCAGTCACGAGCTATAAGCGGATGTGGATGTAAGAGCCAGAGTGAGTCTTCATGCACCTTGTGGAGCCTGATCAAAGGCGGTCACTGCTGAACAGTTCTCATACCACGGGGTCCACCGCACTTTACCACATTAACCACAAAATCATAACAACCTGTCCTGAGCTTGCATTTTAACGTAAAATCATTATACTGTCAGTTTTCCAAAAGCAGGTAAAGCAAGTCTGAGTTTTACCCACATGGAGTGACGTCATTAATTATTATGTATTAAAAACTTGCCAATATAACTGCAAGATTAAAAAAAGTAATTATAGTAACAACTAATTACGTCCGATTATGTTTTCACTGCTGTCTGTCTGTTACCATTGAGTGATGGGGGCCAAAAACGATATAGAGCAGGAGATATACCAAAACGTTGAGGACGAATTATGACAAAACTTGGTGGATCAGTTGGTTTTGTGACAAGAACAAACTGATTACATTTTGGTTCATGGCGGATCCAGATCCGGACCATCATTGGAATAGAAAACGTAAACTGTTCAGCCTGGCAGAGAAGCCTATCGTTTTTGAGGTCAAAGGTCATATTGAGGTCAAATTATTTCTAAAATTATTTGTCCGTTTATTTGTCTGCACAGTTTTGTCCGATTGACACGGAATTTTCACCAAAGGAGTGTCTCCTTCTGTATAATTTGAAAATGATAATTATGACGTCATAGGTTACGTGGTACTGTTGCCATCTTCGAAAAAAACGAAAAACTTTGCACCTCCATAGCTCCGAAACCACTGCATGGAAATATTGAAACATGGCTCATTGTGAAGTACTCTCCATGCGGAAACAACATATATTCATGATGATGTCACCGGTGCCTTCATTATGACGTCATAATTAGACGAGTAGAACACCGATCAGTTTGAAATTTCTTGAGCGTGATCTACACAAAAATTGTATGGGAGAATTAAATTGATGACGCCATCGGTCACGTGCTCCGGCAGCCACATTGGATTGAACATAAATGTACGTCGTCAATAAATAAACCACACAAACACAGCAGCTAATAAACCCAACACAAACACGTGGAAGGGGGAGCTAGTTTAGACTGGTGAGCTGGTTTGACACAAACCTCGTACTGACATCACAATCACGACACATGATTACAATCATACATACTTTAACCATATGGAAGCTACCTACTAGTTTTGCCAACATCCCTGTACCCCTCTATCCCAAATGCTCCTAGTTACCTATCTAATTCCAGTTATATCATATCTACTGCTTCTGCTGCCACCACCTTTCCAGGTAGACCATGTTACCATGCACAACCACTCTTTGCTTCCAATCAATAAAGAAGTTTTCAATCCAGATGGCGATTCAACATTATAGACAATGGACACAATGTACATGGGATTTCAACTTGGGTTTCAACTCGGCATCCTGAAGTGTTCCCGGGCATCAATGCCATGTTTGCAACTTGATGCATGTCATAACCAACCTCGGGGTGTAACCTTTAGAGCCTCACCGAGCAGCCAAACTCGTTTTCTGTCCGCACCTCCATCGCAATCGCACCCTGTACAGGTTGTGGTATTTGTAATTGCTTTGCCGTTTGTAAAGCAAAATGTTCCTCCTGTGAGACTCCCTTCCAAGTTGTTCAAAGTTTCGACAACTCATCCATTTTTTAAATCACACACACACACACACACACACACACACACACACACACACACACACACACACACACACACACACACACACACACACACACACACACACACACACACACACACACACACACACAATTCTCCTTTTGGCAATAGATGCAAAAATCTAGTATAATTATCCCAGCCCTCTCCTCCCCACCCCCTCTCCCCTGCAGGGGGTTTTGCAATAATTTCTGTGTGTGTGTTTGTCCCAGCCGTAACTTTTTTACCATTTGAGCTTTGGTCATCAAATTGTCAACAAAGCTTTATTATGAGGAGACAAAATATGGAGAAGAAAAATTAATAATTAGTCAAAAGGTCAAAGGGCATAAAATCATCAATTTTCATCCGATTGAACGGAAATTTTAAAAATTTGCATATTGGGTCACTGAATTGGTTCACCAATCAAAAGCTAGAAGGCGATTGTTTTTTTTTTTAGATCAAAAGGTCAAAGGTCATGGTTGCATAAGATAGTCAAATAGTGCTTTTAGCCTGGTTTTGGCTTCGCGGTTAGGGTGCCGGCTTGGGATCCTAGGATCCTGGGTTCGAATCCCGGTCGATCGCTGAATTAACGCCAGGGGGGTTGACTCAGCCTGTCATCCTTCCGAGGTCGGCACATTGAGTACAAGTTCACTGGTAATTCCCTGTGTGTCGCAAGAAGCGACTAACAGGGTTGGTGGCAGGAAGGGCATCCGGCCATAAAACATTGCTTCAAAAAGGGGACCACGGTGCCCGAAAAAGGCCAAACCCTGCTCTGCGGGGAAAAATGGCCTCTAGAGGAGGTTCTTTTTCTAAACCTATTGCTCTTGAGGTGAAAATGTCAAGGTTGCTGAAAATCATCAAATGTTTTTGTATTTGTTTTAGTATACACATTTAGCATAGCATAACATTTGTCATGTTTAGCATACAGAACAATAAGTCTAAATACAAAGTGGACTCGGACAGGCTTTGCATTTTCAGATGTTTACTAGTTTCTCTTGTGGCCTTGAAACCAAACAAACAAGATATTTATAACATCCCTTAGAGTCCCCACCCCACCTCCTCCCTCCCCCACTCCTTCCAACATGATTAATGGTAAATATAATTTCAGCTTCAAGATATGTCCTTCCCATCGGTGTTCAGAATAACCTAATCCAAATACACAGTCCATTCAGTTGTAGCGATCCGTTTGGGGGTTTGTGTAGCATCCACTCATCCACTCAGGCCTTGAACTGACCCCCCGCATGGTTGGGAGGTTGTAGTACAGGCAGCTACACATTCGGCGAGCTGAGAAAGTCCTCCAAGTCCTTCGTTGTGCAGAAGCACAACTCTTTCTCGAAGGTACTTTTCCAAGTATTTTGGCTACTTTTAGAACCCTTGTGAGCCATTTTATGTAACAATCCTTATCTCCCACATGATATACTTTATGATGCACCGAACACGGCAGTTTCCTGGGGTTTCTGTGTATGCATGCAGAGCATTCTGGGGTAGATTACATCATTTTGAAAGATGTGTATTGGTGGCCATTGGAGAAACTGTCCAGGAGAAAGGCCTCAAGCCTGGCAAGAAAAAATGGAACTGAGCTCAAATGGACGGATAAGTACTGATACAAACCAGGACAGAGGAATTCGAAAATGGCTAGGATACCACACACACAATGGACGACTCTTTTCAGATTCACCATGGGATTTCTTTCTTGTGTGAATGAGAGCAGACAAGGCGACTGGCTAATTCCCCTCTCAAATAACGACGTACTCTATGATGCAACACCATGGCTGCAAAGCGCCAAAGGAACTGCTTGCATTCCAACTCGATCCTTATGGGAATTGTTTGCTGGCATTAACGTCTGCTGGCATTCGCTGGTGGACCTTAGAGACCCTGTGGTGTATTTAGATGAAGGGTAGCTCCGACTAAGCCTATGGTTGAGCAATGCAACCGACCTTTAAGAGATGCACTTTAAGAGAAAAGGGAAGGAAAGTTGGTCATTTTATCAGAGTGTGTTATGTGTTGCTCAGAGAAGATGCACAATCTCAACCCCCATACATGTGGAACCAAAAGGTCAATCATTTGGGAGGCTTCCTAGCTAGAATATACATATACAACCATCTTTATATGAAAGAGCAAGGCACTGTACACACACTTGACAGTTTATTAAGCCTCACGTAAGTGAGGAGCAAAACGAAAATGGTGCACAACTTGCGAGGTAC